>NC_066617.1:99117795-99770604 GCF_025201925.1 Gopherus flavomarginatus | reverse complement strand
TCCTCCACTCACATCCCTGCCAAAGCACTCATTCCTGCCACCTAGTGCCTCCTGCTATTTCAGTACTGGAACCACCACTTAGCACTGCTAACATTCCTTGCTCCTGATGTGCAGCATCCTCTGCTAGATTGTACCCAATGACCAAGAGGAGAAAGCTCCTGTATTAACCCCTCAGCCCCTGAGCTATCCAGTTTCTAATTCCCCTTGCCCACACTGAATGTTTTCCCAGATAAATGCTGAAAGGGAACCGGGCATCTAGGCCAAAGTGATTTCCAGCACTTTATTATCCAGAAAGAGAATTCCTCTCCCTTCTTGTTGCTTATGTAACATGCCTGCACAGTGTACCACAACCCCCTCTAGTGGCTGGTCCACACAGATTATATAAAAGCCTTACTACTGCTACCAGCTAATAGATTGACTCCTTCAGCTCAAATGCAGGAGGTTGGTGCTGAAGGTAATGAGCTTCAAAGTTCACTAGCTACTCCCAAGGTGAGTGTTAGATTTATACCCTTCAATAATGGGCAAGCAGCAGGTTTAAAACATACAAAAGGAAGTATTTCTTCACATAATGCAGAGTCAACCTGTGAAACTCTTTGCCAGAGGATGTTGTGAAGGCCAAGACTATAACAGGGTTCGAAAAAGAACTAGATAAGTTCATGGAGGATAGGTCTATCAATGGCTGTTAGCTAGGATGGGCAGGGATGGTGTCCCTACCCTCTGTTTGCCAGAAGCTGGGAATGGGCGACAGGGGATGGATCACTTGATAAACCTGTTCTATTAATTCTCTCTGGGGCACCTGGCATTGGCCACTGTTGGAAGACAGGATACTGGTCTAGATGGACCTTTGGTCTGACCCAGTATGGCTGTTCTTATGTAAGCAGTTATCACACTCATCATTTGAACAAGCTAGGCATTTAGGCCACTATCTGCCAATGTGAGGTCAATGGAAGTTGCAGGAGCCAAGCTCTTCCAACAAGCAACCTACTTTTATTTATTTAGGGGCTGGAATAGGGATTTAGGAGCTTGACCTTGAAAGCATGGGCCTGAAGTGCACTCCGGGCCTGAGCTAACTCCTAGTGATACTCCTTCAAGAGAGCTCCTCAGCCCTTGCCTTAGGATGCGATTGTGTTGGAAACTCCCCGGAAGCTCTGTCTCCACTGCCACATGTGCCAGGGACCAGTAGGGGTGGTTACGGAAACAGTCACTCAGTTGCTGGAGGACCTCCAGTTGCAGAGGTTGTGGCGAGCTCTCGTAGAAGGGGCGCAGCCGCCTGGCATACTGCTCAAAGCGCTCAATGGCATCCGTCTCATTGTCTAACTGGAAGAGCCTGGAGAAGAGTAAAGGGAATGAGAATGCAGCCCAGCTCCCCTTGATAGAGGCCAAAAGCCAACTCTCCCTAGCACCAGTGAGACATATTGCTTCTCCAGACCCTAGTGCTAGGCATTTCTCCACCCGCTTGCATTCACTCTTAAGGATTCCTCACCCAGTTGGGCATCCTGTCCCCAATGACAGCACCTGCAGCCAGAAAGACGTTTCCATTCCCCAGGCTGCCACTCTCCCTGTTCTCAGAAAATTTCCACTCTGGCTCCAAAACATAACCCGAAGAGGAAAGGGTCATCTGTCACTCACCGAAAGGCGACCAGATGACTCTGGGGGTTCACCAGCAAGCAGTCCCAGGAGCGAGCGTTTTTGTTCTTGTACAAGATCACCCTGTCGTCCTCTCTCAGGCGTGTGTGAGCCACATACTCTGCCAGGGGCACCTCCTTCACCCGGTAAGGGTTTGAAAACAGATTGCTGTAACTGTTGATGGTGTTTACAAGTCGGCCAAAAAACTGCATCTTTTGGGGAAAACAACTGTCCGCTTCCCCTCACCCTGGAAGAAATCAGAGTCCAAATTCAGCCTAGGTCAGTACCTTCTCCCACTGCCCATATCTGGCAAAGCCAAGAGACTTCCATTCAGTGACCGTAACCCCCAGTTTCCCACTCCCTACCCTCAACGCATTGTCTCAATAGGAGTCCATTGACTCTTCATGTATTCCATGAGACAAGATATGCCATCCCTATCCTCCCTCAGAAAGGTGTGCAATGCGGGGTGAAGAGTTGGTCCCCACATATCAGCTGAACAGATTTCTAGCAGGCACTGCCTGGCCCTGAAATTTCAGCCTCAGTCACGGTCAGGGTCCCATTGTGTTGAGTGCTGTACTGTGAGATGGGCCTCATCCCAAAGAGCTTACCATCTACACAGACCAGGAGTGGGAGAAAGGCCAGGCCTAGTATCTCCATTTTACAGATGGAGAACTGAGCTGCAGACAAGTTAAAGTGACTTGCCCAAGGTCACACAGGGTGTCTGCGTCAGAGCCAGGAATCAAATCCAGATCTCCTGAGTCCCAATCCAGTTCCTTTGACATAGTACAACCATAAAAGGTGTTGAAGCTCTTAGCTAAGTCCTCAGCCATCCCTTACAAACTACGGCCATGATTTTGCCTTATTCACATTACCTCACCAACACCACTTCTGTCGCCTTCCTCAACCTCCATACTAAGATCCCAATCCTGCAAACATAAGGGCTTAATTTTACTACCAGTAGAACTAGTCATGGCAGTAAAGTGTTTGCTATCAGAGCCTAAACATGCAATTTTTAACTTGGACCACATGGAGCGGTATGAAACAGATGTCTGGAGTATAAAATTAGTGTTGTACGGAAGTAGATGGCCATGGGCGTGGCCTAGATTTGAAGTTGACAGTTACATTGAGGTGTGTCCTGGTGTATGATTGTTAACGGAGAGAATTATTTGTTTTTTTTAAGTGCAAGCTGTTTGTACAGCATTCATCATTTTGGGAAGTTATTGTCTGACATCTGTAGTAGACTTTAGGTGACGAAATGAGGAAGCCTGTCTGCTAATGTGTTGTAACAGCTGCTTGTGGATGGAGTTAAACGTTGCATATTTTGCGCAGAGGAGGAAGTTGGAAAAGGCAAATACATCATATTGAGGGTGAGGCAGAGGAGAGAAGGTGAAATCATGGTGTAGGTCACATGAGATGACTGAAGACTTAACTAGGGATTGGATGGCTTTTTTATGGTTATATTTGTGAAAATCACTTGAACAACTTTAACTGGTTTTTAAGGAAGTTGCCAGGTTTTTGAAGTCTACATGAATGCTGATAGTCCTACAGACAGCTGTACACCTTGATACATCCCCTTCCAGAGCCCTGATGCCCACAAACCATCCACAGTCAGTTGCCCTAGTGGCCCCCACAGCTGCAGTCCACCATAACCATGTTCCCCATTCTCTCCATGCATGGCCCAGCTACTCTCCCTGCTATACCTAGCCTTGCTCCTCTGCCCACAGCCCTGATTATAAAACATCCTTGGTCCCCACCAAGCTCCCCACTCTTCCACCACACACCACTTTGAAATATTGGTATGTATTGACATGGGCACATAGTGTCTGTTAAATCTTTAATTTAAATCTCTGCAGTAGGGAGGAGAGAGAGTCAGTATGGATCTACTAAGACAGTACATTACATGGACAAAAGCTTCTTCTGTAAGTAAACTTAGGCCAGGTCTACATTACAGATCTGTATCTAACGAATTTGCTCAGGGATGCAAAAAATCCACAGCGCTGAGCGACACTATACCAATCTAACCCCCCTGTGTAGACAGAGCTGTATCAGTGGGAGATCTTGCTACTGCCTCTCAGGGAGACAAATTAACACCACTGAGATAAGCTCTTCCAGAGCATCTCACTAAAGCACTGCAGCTGCACTGCTGTAGATGAAGACGAGCCCTTATTTTTTTCTTTCCGGATCCTGCTTCCTCACACATCCACTTGAAGAGAACTGAGGTGTGCTCCTTACTGAAGGGAGACTGAAACACTCCTCTCCTGTGTGCAGCATTCAATCTGATCACAAATTAGTATCAAGAATATAGCACTTCGAAGAGGTATGAGTCAGGCTCTAGGTAGCAGCCTTCCAGCTCAACCGTCTGCATGTGAGGAACAGATGCTGCAGTAGCGGATGTTAAGTCCTTCAGGAATTCAGCAAGGACATAGCCTAAGAACTGAATCTGGTCTGCTTAGATTGCCTCTAAACTGAAAGGAATGGCCAGCCCGCCGGCCACCCACCCTCAAAGACTTTGCCCTGACAATGAAACAATGTCCTCTCTTCACATCCACCATGTGCAGCCATGCTAAACCCAGAAGGTCACAGGATTTAGGAATAATATTGGCACAGAAACTACCTGATTTAAATAAAAATCAGACCACCACACAAGAGTTTGGGAGGCTGGCTTAGGACTACTTCATCCTTCTGAAAATTTGTATAAGCATGTCATCAAAGTCTGCAGTTCTGTAACTTTCACAGATATTATAGCCATAAAATGATAGATGCAAGAAAAATCAGTTTCTGTGAGGGTCTAAAGGACCTTAGGAGGACAGCGTTCAATCCCATGAATTTTCAAGTTATGATCTGAACATACAGATTCATCAACTCTTTAATATATTGTTCCCTAAAGGATGACAAGGCACCGAGACGGGTTGCACCAGCATGTGGAAAGCAGAGAAAACAGCCAAGTGAATTTTGTTTACATCCCAGGAGAACCTTAAATCAGTCCAGGGCAAAACCAGTTCTAAAATAACTAGCAAGGACAAGATTGGAGTTCCACAGGCCCCTTCTTCTCAGACAAAAAGCATTCTGGATCAGAGAAGGCCTTCTCTCTCTTGCATTATACAGACTGTGGCTATCCACCGCATAATTTGTCAGGGAAGGGATCCCTGAACCCTGACATTTTCCTCCATCTACCAAAGCAGAGGGATGGCTCAGACACAGGTTTGATACAGGAAAAGTTATGTGCAGGAGGTCAGACTAGATGATCATAATGGTCCCTTCTGACCTTAAAGTCTATGATTCTATGATTCTAACTGAATGGTCAGAAAAAATCCAAACCTAAAAGCAAGAAAAAAAGACCAACTAATTTCTATTATGTATATAATTTAGACTAAAGGCATCTTAGCCCCAATACAAATGCCAACTCAGGGAGAAGACTGGGTCCCACAACCTCACAAGATGGCAGAACAGCTGAAGGGAGTGATGGAGGATTTTATGCCCTTGGTTGGAGAATGTCCAGAGCAGGTGGAATTGATAGAGTGCTTAGAGCGGGGGTAGTCCATCTACACTAGGGTTCCTAATGTTGCTAATACGGATGGAGCTAAATGGGTGTTAGCAATGAAGGGACATATTTAAAAACTTTCTTAGCGTACGTAGGGCCCCAGATCTCTGCTGTAACCATTAGATAATGGTCATCCCTTTTTAGCAAGAGGGGGAAGTTAGACAGGTGAGTTCAGATACTGAACAGCTCCTATGCACATACCTTTTGGGGGAAACATAACAGCCTAAAAACAGGATCTACAAAACAAATAGCAGGACAAGGGAAATTTGACACAGGGTATCTAACGCAGCATTTCACCACGCTCCCAAAAGAAATCTCAGACAAACCCCAGCCATTTCCAAGCTGGGGAAAAACCAGAGATAGAGGGGAAGCAGGGGAATTTCTGCTAGTTACAGATCTCTTTTTTGGATTCACTTCTAGAAGAGAGGGAAAATGCTGATTGGAGAGAAGGAAACAGAACATAAGCACAAGATAAACAGCCTGCACAAGGTGGTCTATCTTTTATCTCCACCCATCCAAAAAGGAGATACAGGAAATGAATTATATGCAAAAAGAGGAACAGAAAACCGCCTCAACAAACACACACACCCCAAAGAGGAAAGCAAACATGAAGCTGAGGCTCTTTTGTTCCTTTACTAACAGCTGACTTCAATCTCGTCTGTCAGTCATTTCCAGGAAGGGCATGTGGGGTTTTCGCTGAGCCCCAAAGACACCCACTGGCCTTGCTGCAGTTTGATCCCTTGTGTCGAGGCCCTGCACTGCGCCATCCCTCCAGCTGAGGCTGGAAATCCCCCTTCGCACGGCCACTCGGCCCCACGCCTGCCCTGGGCGGAGCGGGCTCAGCGCTTCATTCCCCTCCGCCAGGCAGGGAAGGAGGCAGCACCACGCGGGGTCGCGGCACGGGCTGGGGTGGGGAGCCGCCTGCCTGGCCGTCCGGCCCCGGAGGGTGCAGTGGGAACGGGGCGGGGGACGCTGAGCCCAGCTCCCTGCACGGCAGCACTGACTGGGCGCGCACCCCCCGCCCGCGGAAGCGACAGACCTCGAGCCCGGATAGCCCGCGTGCTCGGGCGGCTCCTGCGGCCCCCACAATCCTTAGCGGGAAACCCAGGCCCGTGCCCCTCCCCCAGACTCGCTTATCGAGTCACTCACCCACCGCTAGCTGCTACCCGCCGTCCGCAAAATAGACTGCAACGTCACGTGATCCCCTCTTCGCCAACCACAGCGCTCGCTCCTTCACTCTCCTGCCCCGCCCCACCCCCTGGCCAATCACAGGCGCCATTCCATCTGGGCGGGGAAGAGGGCAGGACCTGGGGCCCGGATGACTTTTGTTTTTGAACGCCCTGTCAGAGTAATGGAGTTCCGCTGGCGGCCATGTTTGAGCGGGGCGGATGTAAAGGCAAAGACTGATGGTAGCGTGATAGGCATCTTTGTGAGGGGCAAAGGACTTCCTCACACACATACACCCCCTCCCCATTAAAGAGACAGTGACCTGAAAACGTTCCCCATTTCCACTGAGCCGTCGTGACTTTCCCGTTCAGTGGCAGGGGGAGGGCTCTAGATTCTGTGCTGTGGGGAGACCAACCTCCTGCTCTGGGCCACACCTCATTTCTCTGATGGAACAAGAGTCGCTTCATGGCTCTGGGGGCTGCATAGCGCCCCCGTCCCTGAACCCACGTTGCAAAACGTCCCGGACAAAATTAATTGTCCTTTCCCGCCTACCTCTAAGCATGAAACCAGCCTTGTGGCCGGTCTCATGCTTCGAGCTGGGTGGGGATGGAAAAGGACAATCAGTTCTCACTGGGACATTTTGCAAATCTGATTTTTATTTCCCTACATTTTTCTGTGAAAACGTTTCAGTTTGGGGTAAAAAAAGTCCAGTGTCAGAAAATGTTTCCATCTTAAAACACCCAGAACCTGAAAAATGAACCTTCCTACCACAAACAGACCTTTTTACTGAACGTCTTTCAGGTTTTGTATTTGTCAACCACAATTAAAATGCTCGTGTTGAGCCAAAAGCCCCTGCTCTTTAAAAAGAAAAGGGTGCGGGGGGGTTAACTAAAATATTTCAATTACATTTCCTAAAGTCATAGATTTTAAGGCCAGAAGAGGGATCATTAGATCATCTAGTCCAGGGGTCCCCAATGTGGTGCCTGCGGGCTACTGGCTGGTGGACGAGCATCTGCTGAAATGCTGCTGACAAGCTGCGTCATCCAGAGGCATCGCCGCCAAAATGCTGCCAATTTTCGGCAGTATTTCGGTGGCAACGCCTCTGGATGATGCTGCTTGTGGAGAGCATTTCGGTGGAGCCGCTTGTTGGCAGAATTTTGGTGATGTTCATCCGCCGCCACGGTCCTCTGTGGCTCATTGTCTGGCGCCTGCCAGATAAAAAAGGTTGGGGACCACTGCTCTAGTCTGACCTCTTGTAGATCACAAGCCATAAAATGCCACCCAGTCACCCCTGTACTGAGCCTAGTAACAAGTGTCTGACTAACATATGTTTTCCAGAGAGGCATCCAGTTTTGATCTGAAAATAACAAGAGATGAAGAGCTCTAGTCACTGTGCAACAACGTGATGTCCAGGCTGAAGTCAAAAAGACCCTTTTTACAGTGTTGCCCACTCTCACAATTTTGTCATGAGTCTTATGATAATTACTGTTTTCCTTAACTCCTCAGATCCTGGAGTCACATGGATACGTGATGATTTCAGCCTTCATTCTGAAAGAAAAAGTAAATTTCTAGCCCTCACGGCTGTGGAGAAAGCTTCAAAATGTGACTCCAGTGCCTGCTAAAGCAGTGGTTCTCAACCAGCGATACGGGTACCCCTGGGGATGCACAGACGTCTTCCAGCGGTACATCAATCTTATCTAGATAGTTGCCTAGTTTTACAACAGGCTACATAAAAATCACTAATGAAGTCAGTACAAACTAAAATTTCATACAGTGACTTGTATATACTGCTCTGTACCTATACACTGAAATATAAGTACAATATTTATATTCCAATTGATTTATTCTATAATTATATGGTAAAAATGAGAAAATCAGCACTTTTTCAGTAATAGTGGCTGTGACACTTTTGTATTTTTATATCTGATTTTGTAAGCAAGTAGTTTTTAAGAGAGGTGAAACTTGGGGGTGTGCAAGACAAAGCTGGACCCACATCAGCAGTACAGTAGTCTAGAGAGATTGAGAGCTACTGCCTTAAAGTCTCAAAAAGCGGAAGGGAAGGCAAATAAAAATAACACCAAATCTATTATTTTTACACAATCTCATGATTTCAAAACCAATCTTGTGATTTTTGGTGAGCCTGACTTATGATTTTTGAACATTTGGTGTTGGCAAAACTGGACCCATGAACGGCAGGACTATCCTCTCCACTTTTAATATATACTCATCGAACATTGTAAAAGAAGCTGTTTAAAATTCATTCCTAATCATGAGTGCTTTGAAGTCCTCAGATGCAAGATACTATTAATAACACAGTAATAATACTGCCCACAGCGACAATGCTTTCCACCCAAGGATATCAATGCACTTTGCACAAGTTAATTAATTTAGCCTTACAAGAAGTCTGGGTGGGAGGGGAATGATCAATATCCCCAGTTCACAAAGGGGAAATATGAGAGACTAAACGGTTTGCCCAAGTGCGACAAGATGGGTGAGGTAAATAACGCTGTTAAGTTTTGCTTTCTTTTTCTTCATGTCGTGGAGTTGCCATTTCGGATGGTAACATTCCATATCGTCCATTGTTGTATGCAGTGCAGTTGCAGCCCTGCTGGTCCCAGGATATTAGAGAAACAAGATGGGTGAGGTAATATTGCCCAAGTGACGAAGCCAGGACTACCACCTACACCTTCTGATTCCCAGTGCTATGCTTTAACCACAACAAAATCATCTCTCCCTATAAAAGTACACATATCATTAGTAATGATTAACGCCAAGAGTCACGATGGTTATTAACACATACAAGAACAAACGTACTTGGCCCTTTAAGATTAATGCCCAGCACCAAGATGGCAGCTTCCTGTCGCTTCCAACGCCTGTGCTGTGCCCTTTGCTAAGATGGGGACGGAGGGAGGGGAAACAATGATGTCATCGCATGACTGTGTTTTTATGAATGAAAAGAATCCTGTGAGTGAGTAATTCCAGGAAACTCATATTACAACTCAGCAGATCTCAGCGCAGAGCCCAGCTCCTCTCCAGACAACAACTTCAAACAAGCAGGTTACAGAGAAAAAACATTAAGAAAAAGGTTCTCCAAGGGGATAAAGAAGGGAGGAGAGCAGCAACAAAGACTCGAACCAAGGAACACAGCGCAGTAAGTCAGAATTCTACTTATCTCTTTCCTACCCCTCCATAGGAGGGGTGTTTACAGACTTCAGAGAGCTTGGGGTGGTGTGTTTATGTTGCTGTGTATGTGTGTATCTAACCAGTGTGGGCTTTTTGTTTTCCTTGTGCCCTCCCTACCCAGAGAAGGATAAAAAGGCTGAATGATACAGCTCTTCTCTGTGGCGTGTTTATTTTAGGAGTGCGTGTGTACAGCTAAAGGGAGGGTTGATGTCAGCTGAAATTAAGGCGGGCGAGAGTGTGTCTGGTGATGGTCATGGTTTTATCAGTTTTGGATATTATAAGGGGTTTATCTTCAGAGAAGCATGTGAGGCGAGGAGCAATGGAGAGGATCAAGTGTTCAAAAGCACGGAGTGTCTCTGTGAGTGTGCATTCATGTCTGTTTTATACACACTCATTGCTGAGCTTAGACAGCTGTGAAGGCAGGAAATCTCTCAATAACAGAGAAGTTACTCATGGCACAAATTAACTTTGTGTGGGGCGTGTGTGTATGTGAGTGAAAGAGAGGTACAACTGAGGCCCTGATCTATTGAGAATCCGCTGGCACATTTAATAACACTAGAGATGTTAGCTCTTCTATCCTGGCCAAATCTAGGATTGCCATCTGTCCAGATTTTCTCAAGGTGATCCCTTTTTTAAGGTAAGTATCAGAGGGGTAGCCGTGTTAGTCTGGATCTGTAAAAGCAGCAAAGAATCCTGTGGCACCTTATAGACTAACAGATGTTTTGGAGCATTAAGGTAGTTTTTTAAGGTAGTTGTCCTGGGAAATCTGTATGGGTGCGCAGTATACACTGCCAGCTGTCCAGTTTTATGGGCTCAGGATCATCCCAGATATCCCATGTGTTTGTATCTCAGAGATACACAATCACAGCCAAATGCCACCTGGAGTAAACTATGAGGACCACATCTTGTGTTCATCTTGAGCTCCCATTGACTTCAGTGGTAGTGTTAACTATGCAACAGTTGCAAAATTTAGCCCCTAAATTCCCTCTGAGGTTTCGTTTGGATAAATATTCTTCTTCCTTTACCTTCTGTCCTGAATTATTGTGTAGTATTGCTGTGCACTGTTGAGCAGCTGCTGAGTTTCAGCCCAGAGGTGACTGCATTTCAGTGGCAGATGAAGTAATCCCTGTGTAAACAAACAGCATAACTTGGAAATGATTTTACAGAGCACTTCGAGTTCTAGGGATAAAAGGTGCTAGTTACTTTTGCCAGCAGATGCCATACAAGTACCAGGCTTATTTCTTATTCTAAGGGTATCTAGGGTGGGGGGAATGACACGGTCACACATGTCAACATGTGATGACTTGTGGGGAAATGCTGAATTTGTAATGAGTACCACTGAGTATACATTAAGCATAGATGATACTTGTGAGGAGACGTGTGTACTGTTTCTTTAAATCTATAGCAGGAAGCCAGGCAGGAAGGGCAGGGGAAAGTTCGAGGCAGAAACTCTATTAGGAAAGCAGAGAGAGTAGCTTAGGGTTAATACTTTCTTCATGTTCAATGTTAGAATTAAGCGACTCATTATCACATGACAAATGTTATATCAGATCCCACACAAATACTTGGAGATAAGGTTGCTAAGATGTGAATCCTGCTAATGCAAGCCATAAAAAGCAAGGAAGTAGCAGTTAAGGCATTCACACCCTCCCACTTCACGACACTCATTAGTTCCTCTTCTGAACCTCACATACCCCCTCTACCACCCACAGGTCATACACTGGTATCTTCACCCTCCTCCAGTGTTTGGGACGCTGCTTAACGCTCAACATAATCAGCATTGCTGGGATCTGCCTCTACTGAGCTAGGTTGCGGAGGGATTCCCTTTGGAGTTCTCCCTCTCCCACAACACTGAATGGAGGTTTCTCCAGGCAGATGCCTCCCTTTAGGTGCAGCTATTGCTCACCCTTCAAAACCTGGTGCAGAGGGAGAGGAAAAAGTCCAGTTTTCCCCTACTGGGACAGCCTAACGCACTGTCCCAATGAGGAATTACTGCTAGAATTAGATGCTACTAGCAATAGTTTTACCGCCTCCGCACACACTTGTGACCATTGCTGCCTCCTCCCACTCAGTGTCAACCAGCGTATCTGCCTACTTCTAGCACACCCATCACAATGGTATCGACAGGGCCAGCTCCAGGCACCAGCGAAGGAAGCAGGTGCCTGGGGCGGCCAATAGAAAGGGGCAGCACTTCGTCCGTTATTGGGGTGGCAAGTCCAGGTCTTCGGCGGCAATTAGACGGCGGGTCCTTCACTCCCTCTCTTCCTCTTTGGCGGCAGCTCAATCAGGTTTTTTTTTTCTTCGCCGCTTAGGGTGGCAAAAAAGCTGGAGCCGGCCCTGGGTATCGAGGCACCTTTAGCTGCCAGGCCAGCTCGCTTCTCTCCCCCATCTAATCACAGAATTACAAACCTCCTGCCACCTCCAAATGGTGGTAAGGGAAGAGAAGAAGCTACTTCTCTTCCTCTATTGGGGGAGGGAACCTTTTTTTTTTTTCCTTCCTTAATCTAAGTCCAGTGGAGCTACATGCTACAATGCTGGGCATGAATCAATACAGTGAGCCCAATCCTGTTCCCAGTGGAGTCAATGGAAGTTTTGCCCCTGAGTTCAATAGGAGCAGCGTCCAGCTAAGTGGGATTGCTGTTGGATCCACAAACATTGAAGCATGGGAGTTTGGCAGCTAAGTACCTTGGAGGACTAGGCCTGAATTTCCTATCCCTTGTGTGTGTTAAATCACACTCCTAAAGCAGGGAGGACTGGAGGTAGTTTATAGCCATTCCAACATGTGGGAAAAAACAGGGACTGAAAAACACTGATCAGCTAAACATGGTGTTTAATGTTCTGCGTTAGCATGTGAGGCACAATGTAGCAGAGTTACTGCCACTGGGGGACCCAGATAATTGAATTTCCTGACATTTATGCACAAGGTATCTTAGCTGTAACATCTCACCCACGCTTCTTAAAGTAGCAGAAGACTGACTCTGGTAACCACAGGTGGGAGCCTGCTACCTGTCTCTAATTCCATCTTTGCCAGATCAGAGAAGTCCTACCCCAGTTTCCTGTCTGGGACAGTGGGCATCTCAAGCCATGCTTCTCAAGTGACTATTCTTGTGAAGTTGAATTAAAGTCCTTTCACCTATGACAACGGCAGACTGAGTCTGGGCAAGTGTTTCTGTACTTGGCTGCAATGAACTCAAGTTACATGAGGATCTGATTTTTTTGTCTTAGTTACTGTAACCTCTTAGAGCCATAGAATATTAAGGTTGGAAGAAACCTCAGGAGGTCATCTAGTCCAACCCCCTGCTCAAAGCAGGACCAATCCCCAGACAGACTTTTACCCCAGTTCCCTAAATAGCCCCCTCAAGGATTGAACTCACAATGGTGGGTTTAGCAGGCTAATGCTCAAACCACTGAACTATCCCTCCCCCCAGTTTGGCCTCTCTGCCTCTAACAGCCGTTGCCGCCTTCAGCCAATCAAATATTGAACTGTTCAGGTCATCCACCTCTCCCATTGCTCTGACCATGTCACTCCATCCATGAACCCCATTTTTAGTATCTCTCTTATTGTATCCGATGCCAGCTCCTCACCCACACATCCAGAGCCCTGCATATTCCACCCCATTTCCAACTCTGCTCTCATTTCCTTCTCCTTCACTCCCTATACTTCTCCCGACCCTTTCTTCCCTAGGGCTCTTTCTCATGCTCTTGTATCTCCAGCTTCCCTTGTACTGCTCCCTGCGGTTGGAGCAGTCTGCCTCTTCTCAACCATCAGGCAGCATCCCTCTGCCTTCAAAGCCACCTCTTCCAACACCTCCTCCTCTTTCTCTTATCACTAGCCCTCACACCCTCCCTTACCTGGTCTGTCACCCCTGTCCTGTCTTGCTTACACTGGAAGCTCATTGGGACAGAGAACGCGTCTTGCTGGGTGAATTCACAGCGCTCTATGGCTGCTGTTCCATGATAAGCATGGTCACATTTCAGCCTTGCAACCCTTCCCCACCCTGCCACAGTGGGAGAATTACCGAGAAGGGAGCATGTATAGCCTTGGTGACCTTGCTGCTCTCTGTGCTGAATCACAGTGAGATGGCTTTTCTCCCTCCCACACTCCTGCTACTTCCCTCACTCCTGCTCCTCCTGCTCTGGGACTCTCCAGACATTTGATTCACTCAGCCACAGAGCAGAGGAGTCTTTGCCACCTGCCTGTTCTGCGTCAGCCCCTAGCATGGGAGAGTAGGGCAGAAAGCATGAGGTGTCCGTGAAGTGAGGTGACTCCTGGCACTGACACTGTTTCGTTTCTTTTGGTTCGTGTTTGAATGGGCTTTGTCAGAGCCCCTGGTTTCATGGCTCTGCTCACATTTCACAGGCAGGGCAGGTAGCAAACTTGTGCGTGGTTGTGCAGGTACATCTGGGCACATCCTTGTTGTGTATTAGACCCATGTGCATGTAGGTGGGACAAAAAAAGTGTCCGTATTTCTAGTGCCTTCTGTCCCAATTGGCTTTCTAGACAGTGATCGCTCTGCCCCCTCATGAGATGGAAGGTGGCTGCTCTGCGGCAGTTTAGGGCAGGTAACGAGAACGATACCTCTCAGCCAGGTGGAAGTCTGGGTGGTGTTTCTGCATGCAGGCCTACGTGAGCGCGTTGGCAGGAGTCGCCTGTATTTGTATCCTCACAGGGGGCGTGTGGAGGTGGATGGCAGGAAAGAGATCACTTGATCACTGCCTGTTAGGTTCACTCCCTCTGGGGCACCTGGCATTGGCCACTGGCAGTAGACAGATACTGGGCTAGATGGACATTTGGTCTGACCCAGTACGGCCGTTCTTATGTTCTTATGGTGGGGTGGGTCACAGACTAACTCTGGTCCCCAGAAGAGGGCTCTGCCTGCCACACGGCAGTCAGGTCAGCCCATGAGGGAGCTGCCCCATTCCCGATTTGCTCTGGCAGTTACTCCTAGCTCAGACCAGCCTCCTCCATCCCCTGTGGCATCTACATGAACCCCTGAGGTGACGTCCTGCTTGCTGCCAGGGCTCTGGTTGGGGTTCAGGATTAAAAGAGACGTGCCTCAGTCCCCTTCCGCCTCCAGTGCTGGGCCCTTGTGGAGAGTGTTCTCCGTGAGTCTGGCTTGCCCCAGCTTGTGGGTTCAGTAGGATATCATGTCTGGGTATGTCTCAGCAGAGCAAAGCGAGTGATCCTTCCCTCTGCTGCTGGCCTGTCTGTCCCACATCCCGAGGGAAAGACCCATGGCTCAGCTCTGGCAGCTGAGCCCCGGGGGGCTTTGGGTGGAGAGACGGCTCAGACAGACACGTGAACCCTGAATGGCTTTTGAGAGGGGCAGGGGAGGCCGAAGGAGCCCTTTGCACTGCTTGTGACAGGGACTCCTCTCAAATCCTCTAACTCTAGGGCACAGGACTAGGGTATTTCAGCAAGTTTGTAAGTTTCGAATGGCCACCTGCTCTCCCCTACTCCTCCTGGCCAGGCTCAGACAATGATTTTTGGTCCCTGGCTTGAGCCCCCTTGTGCTTGACCTTTCAGTGGGGCTAGGCCTTGGCAGCTCCCATTGACTTCAGTGAAATCTCCGTTCCCCACCCCTCTAGCCCTGGGCGCCCATCTGTGGTCCCCAGAGAGAGTGGGGGAGGGGGAGCACATCCCCCTGCACATGCAGATGCCCCAGCGGCGTCAGTGCTGAACGCTGCTCCCCTCCCTGCTCTTCGGTTTTGTGGGGGCCTGTGCCACAGCAACATGCGCAGCTACCACAGTGGATCCCTTCTCTTATGCCTGTCCCCCCACCCCCAAAAATTTGCCTGCATCCATCTGCCTCTTGCCCCCAGCCCTCCCTCTCCTACGCTCTGTAATCTGTCAACAAAGCTCTGCTTCCTAACCTGAGATCAAGGGAGGGAGTTTAATCTCTGCCGGGGCCCACTGAGTCAGACAGGGCAGGCCAGGTGCCTGCAGGTGAGAGGGGGGCCTGGAAGAGCAGAGCCCCTGGGCAGTTTCCTGGGTCACGCCGCAGCCCTACCAGCCAAACATCCCTTTCCCTGTCTTCCCTGCTGATCTCTGGTCCTGCTGCTGCCTGTGTTGCTTTTACTTTCCCTTTAGCCATCCTTTCCAGGCACGGACATTTCAGTGACACACACACCAGCGGCCACCCCACCATGTTTCCTCTCAGTCAGGAAAGTTCTTGCCCTCTTGCAGTTCCTGGTGAAGGCAGGGGCTGGGGCCATCTATTTCAGGAGGGACACCATCTATTTCAGGAGGGACAGTGTGGGGCAGCGGGGAACCGTCTATAACCTTCATTGGGGGACAGGTGAGGGGCTCTCAGAGGGAGCCCTGGGTTCTGGCTGCTGCTGGTCATTTGGGGGAAATAAGGGAGGGGAAGGAATTTTGGAATGTTTTGCTTTTAAAATGAAACGACTCATTCATTCAGTGCTGGGTCTCTGCGCTCCCCTGACCCCCATCTCTCTAGCAGGACAGAGGGTGCACCCACACCCCCATGAACATGTCCTTCTTGGGGAAGAGACCAAGTGATTTGTGTTCCAGGCTTATGGGGCTGGGGCAAGAAATGCTGGGGAGCAAAGAAAGGATGTAGGGGGGGAATTTATAGGGCCAGGCTGTCTTGCCCCTTCCCCCCACTAACGGAGCCAGAGGTGTGAAATGAACAGAGATGGAGGGGAATGACATGTTGCCTCTGGCTTGTTTGCAGGGTCCTCGTTTGGGGAGCACGACTGCAGGAGACAATGTCTGCAGACAGCTTATCGAGCAAGGCCCTGAAGGTACGAGTGAGTTCACACCAAAGAACACAGCCAGCATCACCTCCTCTCTCCCTGCTGCCCCATCCTGCCCTTCCCCATTCCTCTCTCCCACCGCTTAGCCCTCCCACTTTTAAAAGTGATAGGACCATGGTCCCCTGGTCCCCCCTCTTCCGGCACCCCTGCCCACCTTGTACTCTCTTTTGTTCCCCCACCCGCCTTCCTCCTCTCTCCAACACACTCTTTGCTCACCCACTGTCCTCTCTTGGCCAGATCAAGCGCGAGCTGGGGGAGAACACGCCCCACCTGTCGGACGAGGAGCTGATGGGGCTGTCAGTGCGGGAACTGAATCACCACCTGCGGGGCCTCTCCAAGGAGGAGGTGGCGCGGCTGAAGCAGCGCCGGCGCACGCTGAAGAACCGTGGCTACGCAGCCAGCTGCCGGGTCAAGCGGGTGTGCCAGAAGGAGGAACTGCAGAAGCAGAAGACGGAGCTGGAACGGGAGGTGGACAAGCTGGCCCGAGAGAATGCTGCCATGCGCCTGGAGCTGGACGCCCTGCGGGGCAAGTACGAGGCGCTGCAGGGCTTTGCCCGTACAGTCGCTGCCCATGGCTCTGCCACCAAGGTGGCCACCGCCAGCGTCATCACCATCGTCAAATCCGGCACCAATCAGGCCACATACTCCTAGTGCCTGCCCAATCCCCCACAAACTGCGTCCTCCCTCCATGGCTGGGCCCAGCTCTTTACCCAGAATGGACAGTGGCTGCCCTGGCTTCTCCCACAACCCCTGCAGGAGACAGAATTGACTTGAAGACCTTAAAACAAGTGGTCCCTCGATTTCTCCCCACTTTGAACCAAGCGGTGGTTCAGCCCTCTATCCACCCCCGCACCCCAACTTGTCAAGCTGGGTGAAAATGTTCCAACAAGAATCTCCTAGCTGAAATATTCCCTCCCCGACCAATTGTGTACTGTATAAAAAGTTTCCTCTTAGATTCTCCTGCCCATCGGTGCCCCTCCCCCTATATTGGTAGGGGTACAGCTCCACTGATGCCAAGATCTGTGAGATAAGGGGGGTGGGGGGGAGAAGAGAATCAGGAGCCAGACCAAGGACCTATTCTGCTTTGTCAAGCACAGAGCAGGGGATGGGATACCTGTCCAGAGAAGACCCAGGAGTTGCCAAAACCTTGCTGCCCTCTCTCCCTAACTCTGGCCTCTCTATTCCAGATTTTCTGTTGTGGCTTCCCCTGAGGCAGATAAACTGCAACCCTCCCTGCCCCCTTGTCAGTTGCATTTCAGGGGTCTTCACTTCCCCAAGCTGCCACACATTTTCAGGAAGGCCCCGAAACAACTGCTATTGAGAGCAAATGGCAGAGGCTCTGCTAGCTGAGTTAAGCCTGTCTTCCAGGGATTGGGCATTAAGGGGAGCCAGGGTAGTGCTAGGGGAAAGAGAGGTTGCAGTTTTATGGAGATGGGGAGAAAAAAGAGAGGACAAGTGTGTGAGTGATGGAGAGATGATAGGCTCTCTGTAGCACGTGTCAGGACTGACTCAGCTCCTGGCTATTATAACGCAGAACTGTGCTAGACATCCAGGTGATGAGCACACTAGAAATGCAAAGACTCAGCTGCAGGGGTGAATTTCAATTTAGCAACGGGGCTACATTTCCAAGATCTCCTGCATGGCAGGGAATTGGTTTTGAGAGAGTGACCAGGATGAGAAAAGAAGAGGGAGAGAGAGAGAAGGAAAGAGAGGGAGAGTAGAGACACTAGAAAGAGGAACAGAGCAAGTGAAGCAGTTGGATAGAGAAGTAGCAGCAGGACTATGTTTGAAATACTGGAGGGAGGAGAGACTGTTTCAATCACGTTTTGTGACCACAGAATTTAGAAGCTCTGAAAAGAACAAAGGAGGCACAGCACGTTTCAGTGCGGCCCTGGTTGCGTAACTGGGAGCTGGCACAATTGCCAGATGAGCTGCAGAGATAAGCCACGCAGAAGGAAGTTGTAGTATCAATCTGGTTTTTGCTGGGCTGGATCCATTCATACAAAAACCAGCACAGCCTAAAAAGGCAGATGGAGCCAGTAACCAGCTGAAATGGGTTGGACGCTCACGTTTGATTCTTTAGCTTTAAAGATGGAATTTTATTTGGGGGGGGGCAGGGGGAGCGGGGGGAAGAGAGCAGTGTCCTTTTATCTCTACTTACACACATGCTCACACCCTTTCCTTCCAATGGTGACATTTCCTCCATGGCATGGTGGGACTCTTCAAAAGGCCAGCAGGAAGGAAACAAATACAGCTGTAGTAGAGATAAAATTACTAGTTACATGACAGTAGCACCTGGACATCCCCACTGAGACTGGCACCCTGTTGTGCTAGGCACTGTACAAAGAGAGGGAGAGCGGGGCATACCTTCTGGGGGGGGAAGGGGGAGAAGCAGAGCCACACAGGTGAAGTGACTAACTCAAGGTTGCCGAGCAGGTTGGGGGTGCAGCTGGGAATTGACAAGCCAGGTCTCCTGACTTCCAGTTCAGTGCCTTTTCCCCTGAACTAGGCTGGCTCAACCCCCTAGCTGAGGGAAAGCGGGAAGGTGGAGAGCCCAGATGGTGGCTCAGGGAGCAGGGGATAGTTCCTCGCTCCCTACCAGTCTCAGGCACCTTTTCTAGTATCATTGAAATAGGAGGTTGGGCACAGGAAGGAGGCGGATCCATAAATAAATACGGACAGTGTAGGGGTCAGTAAAGGTAATACCAGGCAGTCACCATTAGGCATCTGTTAGGTTAGAGAAGTAACCCCTTCGCTTCCCCCACATCTGGTTGGTTGTCCCTGTAGCTTGCCCTGCCACCCACCATAGTGCCGCAGCCAGCTCCAGAGCCAAACTTTCTGCTCCCTCCTCAGTGTACTTTGTGGGAGGTTTCATGGTTAGCCTCTCCCTTCCCCTTCCCCACCTTTGGTTTATTTATTGCACGAATGTAAGTTATTTTCACGTCCTCTTTGCCATTCCACCTCTCGGCACAGCCAGGATGTTGGTACAGAGCCGTACTTTATATTTTATATATGCAAATCACATTTTATCTTATACTTATATAGAGCAAAAAAAAGGTATTTATTTTCTGACGTACAGTAAGTGATCTACCCAACTCCTCTGTATTTTGTAACTTTACAAATAAAGTAAGTTTTTTTCCACAGAGAGGGTGTGTTTATTACGTTGTAAAACAGATCTCTGGGCTTATCAAACTGAATAAGTATTGCCAACTCTTGTGGTGCTCTGTTGGCTATTTTTCTCAAAGCCCCACTTGTTGGAGTCAAGAGCTTGGGTGGAAAATATAATTTTAATTAAAGAAGTAAGTTACTAGCTCCGCCGGTTGGCCAGAAAAGGCTCAGTAAATGAACCGCTGTACCCAAAGTGCTCAGAACCTGGAAGCTGAATAAAAAGAACTTGTGTTCTGTGTAGTCACATGATTTGGGGGTTTGAGGTCTTTTAAAACACTTAGGGTTGTAGATACTAGTGATTCCGGATCCTAGTGGCAGTGGCAGAGTGATAGGCCTCAAGGTGGACTTCACTTTTATACACAGGACAGGTCCAACATGGGAGGCAGCAGCACAAATGTGTACAGTGCCTAGACAAGCTGTCTCAGCCCTCAGGTTACCACCTGGCTGGTATTTAACCAGCCTGGCCATTTTTTTTTAATGGATTTGCAATTTCCCAGAAAAATAATTTAATCTGCCTTTTTTTTTTTTTTTTTTAAATGTGGGTCTACAGATTTGCATTATCATCACAATACACTGGGATAGCTAATGTTTAAAGTTTCTGTGTCTGGCTAAAGATGCTGCAGTGTTCCCACTTCTGCAGTTTAAGTCATAACAGTTCAGTACGGGTGAAACTACAGCAGCTGTCTGCCCATCAACACGCAAGCACACTGCATGTGTGTGCGACAGTGTGTTTGAGTCATGCGAGAATGAGGATACTGGTATGTTATCAATCTCTCTAGACCAGCAGTTCTCAACCTGCGACCCCCATGCGGCCCAATTTGCACAAAGCTGTGGCCCAGCTGCGTGCTCAAGGCCACCATGCTGTGTGGCAGGTGCGGGTTCCCAGCTGCCTGACCGCCCAGCGTGGCGGGGATCTGGGGCTGCCTGCCAGCCCTGTGGGTCCAAGGTCCAGGGCTGCTGCCCAGCCCTGTACAGTTTGGGGTCCAGAGCTGCCAGCCAGCCCCACTGGGTCAGAGGGCTGCCCCATAGCGTTGGAGCTGTTGGCTGGCCCTGTAGGGTCAAGACCCAGGCTGCCACCCAGCCCTGCACAGAGGCTCTGGGTCCCTGCTGCCGTGCCCAGGGCTCCACACCTGGCCCCACTCTGTGGAGGGGTCTCTGGGCAGGAGGCGTTGGACACAGGGGTCCATCTGTGGGGGGAGGGGTGCGCTGTGGTCCTCAACCTGTGGCCCAGCGGCCCACAATGATAAATAGGTTGAGAACCACTGCTTTACACACTGTACATGGCAGTTGAAGTGGGGTGTGGGGGGTGTTGCAGAGTTGCTTTGGGGACTGGGGTTGTGGCAGGCTTGACGTGTGTGTGTGTGTGTGGAGGGAGGGGTGCTTTTTTTTTTTTTTTTTGCCTTTCAAAGGTGGTAACCCTACTCAGCCCTGCCCTGCAGCAGCCACCCCTAGGGGCAAGATGACAATCTGGTCACCCACTAACTGATGAAGGGGGCAATTAGTGCCAAGGGCTGCCAGGGTTCTGGAGCTGGAATGGGCTGGAGCCTGAGTGCAGCTAGATGGCCTCTGGAAAATACAATCAGGTCGTAACAACTTTCAGTGCTTTTTGAGGTGGAAGGATCTGGATACTGAGACCATTGGCTGGTGTACATAAAGTCATGGGGGCTGTAGGGATGGAAACACTGTGGGTCCATTCTGCTGCCTACACAGGAGCCTTGGAGCCAGGAGACCACACCACCTTAGTAATTGACTAAAGGGTGGGGAGGGGGAAGAAGGAGAGGGTCCTTCCTGATGGGGAACCTACAAGGAAACAGGAGGCCCCTGTGGCAGGAATGCAGAGTGCAGCAGGAAAAGCAGGTGTAAGATGGAATTCCAGGAATGTTACCTAGAGGTCAATGACTGTTTGGTAGTTGGTCCCACCCGCTCCACATTCCACAGAGCTGCCATCACCACAGGAAAACAAGGATTCTTTTAACCTACATGGACAAACATGTGAAGACTTCTGCTGCCAGAGCCCAGGTGAGAGGGATTACCACAGAGCTTTGCAATGTGCACAGGTAAGTTCCCAGCCTCCACGCAATGTTGAATCCACAGACCTGTTCTGCATCAGTCTCCATCTGCTTCCCACTGCAGCAGCCTCTAGTGCACTCCTGCCAGAATTTATGTTCTCAGCCTCCACCAGCCTACCAGGATCCCTCCTCTAGCATAGTCTCACTATTGGTTGGGGGCTGGGGGGGGGGGCGCTCCTCCATTCTTTGGGGATGCGTCCATACGAAGTAGAGAGGGGGCCCCTGTAACACAACTACCACATTTATCACCAATTTCATGCTGGCTAGAAGCGCATGGCAAAAATACTACAGAAGCCTATAACCAGAGTGCACTTGGTGTTTTAAACTAAACTCAGTTACCTTACTGTAATACTTTGTAATTATATTTCCCTTTTCCCATAAACAGATAATCTCAAAGCATTTAGCTTTATCATACTATTGTACCAACAGGGAAATGGAGGCATAGAAAGGTTATGGCCTACTTTTCTACATAGAAGTGTAGGACTGGAAGGAAGCTCGAGAGGTCATCTAATCCAGTCCCCTGAACTCATGGCAGGACTAAAAGTATTATCTAGACCATCCCTGACAGGCATTTGTCTAACCTGCTCTTAAAAATCTCCAATGACAGAGATTTCACAATCTCCCTAGGCAATTTATTTCAGTGCTTAACCACCCTGACAGTTAGGAAGTTATTCCTATGTCCAACCTAAACCTCACTTGCTGCAGATTAAACCCATTGCTTCTTGTCCTAACCTCAGAGATTAAGGAGAACAATTTTTCACCCTCCTCCTTGTAACAACCTTTTATGTACTTGAAAACTGTTATCACGTCCCCTCAGTCTTCTCTTCTCCAGACTTAACAAACCCAATTTTTTCAATCTTCCCTCATAGGTCATGTTTTCCTTTAATCATTTTTCTTGCTCTTCTCTGGACTTTCTCCAGAGAAAGGGCTTCTCCAGGACTTTCCTTGGACACAATACTCCAGTTGAAGCCCAATCAGTGTGGAGTACAGCAGAAGAATTACTTCTCGTGTCTTGCTTACAACACTCCTGCTAATACATCCCAGAATGATGTTTACTTTTTTTTGAAATATAGTGTTACACTGTTCACTCATATTTAGCTTGTGATCCACTATGGCCCCCAGATATCTTTCCTAGTACTCCTTCCTAGGCAGTCATTTCCCATTTTGTATGTGTGTAATTGATTGTTCCTTCCTCAATGGAGTATGCTACATTTGTCCTTACTGAATTTCAACCTATTCACTTCAGATCATTTCTCCAGTTGGTCCAGATCAATCTGAATTTTAATCCTAGCCTCCAAAACACTTGCAACCCCACCCAGCTTGGTATTGTCTGCAAACTTTTTAAGTGTACTCTCTCTATGTCACTATCTACATCATTGAAGATACTGAACATAACCGGACCCAGGATCGATCCCTGCAGGACCCCACTTGATATGCCCTTCCAGCTTGACTGTGAACCACGGATAACTACTCCCTGGGAATGGTTGTTCAATCAGTTATGCACCCACCTTATAGTAGCTCCATCTAGGTTGTATTTCCCTTAGTTTATGAGAAGGTCATGCGAGACTGTACCAAAAGCCTTACTAAAATCAAGATATACCACATCTACCACTTCCTCCCTAGCCACAAGGCTCGTTACCCTGTCAAAGCTATGAGGTTGGTTCAACAGGATTTGTTCTTGACAAATCCATGCTGACACGTCCACTAATTTTGGGTGCCAGGCCCTAGCAGCACGATTCTCAGAAGGGCTGACCTCCTGCAGCCCCCAATGCCTTAAATAGGACTTGTGGGTGCTCAGGATCTCTGAAAATCAGATTCCATCTGTCTCACATTGGGAACCCAAAATTAGGGTCCATTTCTGTTCCAAACAATTTGCCCAAGGAACCACCAGTCTCAGTGGCAGAACCAGGAATAGAAAGCAGGTCTTCTGCCATCCAGCCCTGTGCTTAGCTTGCTGAGGTACCACTACTCTTCAGTGCTTGTGTTTAGACACATACACATCGCCATCACATCTGAGTGCTGCCAGGAGGAAGCGGAGATGGATGATACAGACAGTAGTGAAGAGCTTTTGTCTTGCAAAGAAGACTGACAGAATACGAACTACTGACTGAGGCCATGTCTACATCAGAGAGCTTACAGCTGTACCGATGCAGCTGCGCTGCTGTAAGATCGCTTGTGTAGCCACTCTATGCCGGCGGGAGAGTGCTCTCCTGTCAACATAATAAAACTACCTCCACGAGTGGTGGTAGCTATGTCAGTGGGAGCAGCTCTCCTGTCGCCATAGCGCTGTCCACACCAGTGCGTCTATCAGTGTAACTTATGTCGCTCAGTGTGTGTTTTTTTCACAACCCCAGAGTGACAAGTTATACCAACAAAAGCAGTAGCGTAGACATGGCTTGAGGGGCTCGATCTAAGAGAGGTCACAAGATCAGGCCAAGGAATGAAGCGGGGATGGGGGCGGACCCTATACACCATGAGGCAGAGGCAGTTTAAGTACAATCTATATATTTTTATTTGTCATTGTATTTGCTTGTTTCTGCAGAGTATTATAACATCACAAAGACCAAAATAGAGAGCGGCTTGTTGCTGAGCTCACATCAGTTATACACGATAAGTACAAAACTAGGTGACTCTGTCTTATTTATCATACACTTTTTTCCAGTCATTTATATACAAAGAACTACTCTATATGGAAAAATAATAAACAAATTCCATGGGTATGTTACATGGTAAAAAAGGGAAGGGGAGAGAGAGAGCAGGAGAGGGAGAGGACAGCATTGACGGCCTACTGGTGGGACTAGCCTGGGTGCTAGGGTTCTGGGCTACCATTAGCTAGGTATATGTGATCACTGGGCCAATTAGCCTAAACCTCCAGCACTGAGTTTTATTGTTTGTTTCTTATTAGCCAGCCAGTCATCGTCACCTTCCGGCACTTGTCTGTCCTCAAGGAGAGCAGCAAGCTTTGCACAGAGGTTTTCGTATGGTGCTAAAAACAGGTATATGGCAGCTGGCTGTGACGCCGCTCTAGTGTCTATCATATTTCTTTGATTTTCCAAAGGCAGCTAATGCCAAAAAGGTTATACTTTAAACCACTAAGCACAGGAAACTTCAAGAATATCCAGATCCTACACACAGCATATGCAGCATCCGCTTTAAAATAAAACACCACCCATCCTCAAATCTGGAACATCTCAGGGTCAAGGGCACTGCCCCAGGCCACTCCAAACTTCAGCCATCTCCCTTGACCCAAGGGAGGGACATCAAGAGACTCCCCACAAATAAATTAAAATGGGATGGGGGGTTGGGGACACATGGCAGCTGGAAATACTGGGACTGGACAGCCCCGCAGAAACAGAGATGGGGACATGTGCACCCAGAAAAAAGAGTTAATATAAAATCAGTAATGAGAGAGAAGAGGGGTGGTTGTGAAATGAAGGTTGGTGGAAGGAAGGCCCATGTGAACTTCAGCCCTGCGTCACAGTAGGATTGCAGGTGGAGAAAGGCCTGATAATTAGTGGGTGTTTTGTTTCAGTTTAGCAATGACTGATTTAAAAAAAAAAAAAAAAGCAGCACGCTATATTGCATGGGACTAGAAGGTGAGGGGAACCTAGTATTTACAGAAGCCCATTTGCTTTTAGACGTCCTGCTCCCATTTCCCACCCCCCATTGTCCCCAGGCCCTTTGGCAGCTTTGAGGTAGGGGAGCAGGTGGTGTTGCACTGAACGGACCCACCTCTCCTCTAGTATATTCTCAATAGCAAAAAGTGAAGTGCAAAACACCCCGCACTGACATCCCAAGGAGAAATGGGCTCACCTCCAGCCCCCATCCATCCTCCTCCACCAGACAGGCCTCTGAATAGGTAATTTCTGAGGGTGCTGCTGGGATCTTTGCTTGTGAAAATTAAGGCACAGACGAGAAAGGGAAGCCACATGCAAAAGAAGTCAAGCCCTAGCTCCTCCCATCAGTCCTCTCCTGCTGAGGGGCTAGACACACTGTGACAGAGTGGGTGCTTACAGACCCCAACTAGCCAAGGGGCCTTAAGCCATAATAGCAGCTTAGAACTGGTCCTAGTGATGGGGGAAGGAATGAACAGAGGCCCAGCTGGGAGGAAAGCAGCAGCTTAATGTCAACCTCCTGGTTTCCGTTCCCTTTTGGTGGCACATGTAACCACAGCAGCAGGGAAGTCCAGTAAGATGCATTTCTTGGTGCCTGGCAAGATTTTTGGCTCTTCTGGGAGCTTTTTTATCTTCACTCTGCTGGGCCTCTAAGGCCAGATTCACAGCCCACTGAAGTTAATGGAAAGAATCTCATTGACTTCAGTGTCCTTTGGCTCAAGACTTTACTGCATCAGTTACGACAGGGATTATAGCATGTGCAGTGGCAGCTCCACCCTGGGGGGGATCATGGGACAACCCAGATGCATGACAGACTGGCTGCAATGTGTAAACAACTCCAACCAGCCCAGTCAAGCCCTGAACAATAAAGAGGAAGATGAGGAGGGAGTATTTAACATCCCATCCTAGTAGCAACATGCCTTCAATTCACAAGGCAGATCAATGGACAAGATTGGCAGAAGGCTATCTGTAAGAAGAGTGGGGAAGGTGCATGTTCTGAAATGTAACTGGAAGATACCCCATCTATCCCTTCCAGAGCTGTTTCTAAGAGAGAGACTGTTCAGAGTTAAAATGTCCCCACTGCACAGAAATCCAAGAGGAGGAAATGAAGGGCCAGAATTCTGCAAATTAATATATATTAACTTCTAACCACAAGTATTTAACTTCACTAGTAGGGACAGCCAGACACTCCAAGGAGGAATCCTGCTTCTATAATGCAGGAGAGAGATGGGAAGCTGACCATCCATGCGATTGTAAAACCCCTTACCCACAAAGAGAAAAAATGGTTCAAATCAGCCCACCCTGCAGGACTTTACTCTATCACCAGCGGGGGTCAGAAGGAAATCTCTTTCTCTCCACCCACACCTCTAAAAGTACAATATTGCATAATCAGGTGCACTAGGGGATAGGAAGGGTTCCCTTCTGAGGCCTCCAACTGTGGCCACAGAAAACAGAGAAGCTGATAGGACTGATGGTCTCATATGGTCATCAGGAATTCGTACAAGTGTGTCTCTATCGCACTGCCCAAAGGGTACAGAGAAATTAATATTGAGGAGCTAGTAGAGAGGGGAACAAAGGGGCAGACTGTGTCCTCATCAACCACTACAGAAAAATGGAGCACAAAGTAATTTAGTTGTTCAGCTAGAACGCAAGCTTTTTTGGCTACTTCTTATTCCAGCCAATCATGTTCCACAAAACTTGCCTGGTGGTGGGAGGATATGACCTCACACCCCTCCCCCCACTCCACAAAAAAGAAAACGAAAACACCGTCCACTCTTTCCCAGGGCTCCGCCTCCCCTTCACCACGTGTGCTTGATGCTTTTTAAACGGTTATTTGTGAAGGGGAAAAAACCTGGTCCAGTTGATCTTTGCTTTAGAAAATGGTTTGAGAAAATGAAATCCCAGCCAACTCCGCCCTCCCCCCCGCCCGAGTCATGACACTCACACCCACAAAAGCTACTTGGAAGTGCCCAATTCTGCACTGAGCACCAGTCAGGAAGTGACATGACTTCTGATTCAATAAATAAAAAGGAAGGTTCCAGGCTGTGCTGGGGTTGTTCCAGCCAGTGCCCTCAGGGAAGAACTCTGGGGAGGGGGCCTCTATTAGAACTCGTCGTCGGAGCTCAGCAGAAGGGTCTTCTCATTGTCCCGGGCACCCGAGCAGCTGTGGGAGCGTGAAATGATGTGGCTGCCATTGCGCCAGGGTGGGCCATGCTCCAGCGTTGACTGTTGGGTGTACTGCTGGTAGGCGGGGGAGAAGTTGTGGATAGCGTCTTGGACAATGTCATGAGGGTTCATGGTCTCCTTGAGGCTGCTAGAGATGCTCTTCATGGGGGCGCAGCGACCTGCCAGGCAAGATGGGAGAGTGCTTTGAGAAAGACAAAGCCTTAAAACTCAGAGAAGGGAATGTTCACACAGTGACCCACAGCCCTGGACACCCTAGCACCTTTTGCACAGGCTGCCTTCAAGTGTCTTCAAAAGAAGTGCTGTAAAAATGGTACAAGCTTTCAGGGGCACACTCCCAGCAGTTGGAAGAGGATTGGTCACAACTGGCTGAGCAATTGCACTTCAAAACAGCAGACTGGAGACATGCAGTAGGAATGGGCCGCAAATAAATTGCTGACAATCCCACCCTGCATCCTCACCCTGGTTAGTAGAGGGGCGTGATCGCAAGGCACAGATTGAGAAGCATTTCTGTAAGGGATTTGGAGAAGGCACAAAAGAGCAAGAGGAAGGTTCTAGGAATTTAGGGAAAATACGGGGCTTGCATTCATTAGGAAGGACAGTGGCTGCAGACAGGACTGAGGGGTTCACCACTGTGATGGGCGGCAGAAAACGTTTACAAAGAGAAGGGAGATGGGAAGCTAGGAAGGGAGGGAGGGAGAAAGCAACAGAAAAGGGCCCTCTGCATAGGGATAGGGATGTGTGCGTCTCACAGAGCAGCAATGAGGGAAGCTGTAGCTGGGCCAACTCCATATGGGAGTTAGTCAGGCCTGAGGGATGTGGGGAAATTACAGGGTGCCAGAAAGAGAGGTACAAAGTTAAGGTGACTGCCTCCTATCTTGGAATGCTATGAATCCCATTCCTCTCTGAACTGCCAGGGGCATCAGTACCCACATGAGCCTCTGAATTTGCTCCCTGCCCCAAAGGATGAACTCCCCAAACCATCAAAGCATGCTGCTTATTTTTGGGGATAAAAGGGGGACTGTCTCACAGGTGAGACTGATTGCTTCAATATACACGGCCCCACTCCCACCCTTAGACCTGCGTACAGAGCACGTGGCATTGTTCACACAGCCCATGGTTTTAGCTAGACCTAAAACAATTAAGTGTTTCAACGCAACTGATAAGACTCTCAATCTGGTAGCCCCACCAAAGGCACTCCAGGCTATGAAGTTATGCCACTGCCCTGTTAGGCGACCTGCGATATAGGAACTCTGAAGAAGCTGCATTGAGGAAGGCAAGTTCCACCCATGGGATGGCAGCAGGAATCTGCCAGCTAGTGCTTCATAGGGAAGGGTTAGGATATTGGTGGAGAGGGGTGGGAAACCAGTCCGAGCAGTATCTCGTTTAAGAGCGACTGAAGAATACACAGAGAACACAGCACCTACCGTATGGCCCATACGATGGAACAGCTGCGTCAGAAACCAGTAGCCAAAGCAAGAGAGACAAAGAGAGAAAGGAGAGAGAGAGAGAGAAAAAGATAGGAAATAACAGGCTGAACAAGCAAGTTATTCTCAGACCCGCCACCAAAACATCCCCGCAGTGCTGGGCAGCAATTTAACCATCCATTTAACACATGCAGACTCTATGGCTGAGGGTGGGCAGGACCCCTCTAATTTCCACCCTAAAGCCCCCTATTGTTGGAGTGACCTGTCCTTCCAGAGCCTCTAAGCTTTCTGGGATGGAGTGGTCATGCCATGACCTTCGCATGCCATTTGCGCATGATGCGGATCCCAGCTCTAAAGGGAAGGAAGCCACACTCCTTTATTTAGGGAAGGAGGGAAAAACACCATGACAAACTGGTACAGTGATGGACACAAGAACATCCTCTCTTCACTGGCCAGCTTCCAAGTCCCTCTTCTGATGCTTTTCCTTTTCCCAAGAGCAGAGTCTCTGACCCCCCTGTCCTCAGAATGCCTCTGCAGGAAGATCCCCCTCCCTCATGCCAAGGGCACACACCTCCATCTCCCTCAGTTTGAGGAAAACAGGAGCTTCCTCAGACCTCTTCCCCGACTCCCTTGTGTCTGATGCCCAATCTGAACATGTGGTGTTCCCCCATAGAGGAGCACAGGAAAGAGGCCATTAAGCCATCCTCTGACAGGAGACTAATTCTTACAGGTCTGAAGTCTGTAGTGAGCTGTTCTGGGTGGAGTACTGGGAATTGAAAAGGAAACATTGAAAATCAAACTGTGTTCTGCTCTGTAGGGCCCTTGCACATAGTGCCTGTGCAAACGTAACTGGAGAGAGAACACGCTTTCCTGAGTATCCAGATTGGGAGCCTAGGACCCAATAAACCAGCTACACCAAAGCGTACGCATGTCCTCCCACGGAAGCTGACTCCTTTACCTTGTGCGTCAAGACGCTTGTCTGCATAGACCTTATAGGTGAAGGCATGGCGCAGGGCGAGGGCTGCGAAGAACATCTCCACGCAGATGATGAAGTCCTGGTAGCCGGCGGCCACAGTACCTTCACCCACAGACACGTTGGCCGAATGGATCTTGGGAATGGCACCACACTTCTCAAGAATAGCCAACAGCATCCCTGAGCAGGGCAACAGATTCAAAACACAAGTGAGGGGGGAAAAAAGTCTGACCTCACAACTCCCACAGAATGAGCATGGCCAATTGTCTGTGCACATGTCCAGGCAAACTCGTTTAACAAAATGACTGCTACAGGAAGTTAGCTGGATGCTCCCATTCATCCTGTTTTGTAGTACAAGGGAAAAGCAGCACCGTGTGAAATTAAATAGCAACAAATTTGAGCACAGATAGCACTTAAATAGGAACATTTTCCTAATCACAATGTATAAATGAATCGCACACGTATTGCACAAGTACATGAAGTGAGTTTTCTACTCTCTCTGTAGCACGTGACAACGTTGCTAATGCCATAGCAATATAGTGGACTACGCAGACAATTAGTTTGTTCTGATGGAGTAGCTCCTTATTTCTATGTATCTTGCCCTGATCCATTGGGAGTTCTGCAGCTACCTGACACGTGTTTCAGTTGATGTGTCATTTAGCAAAAAAGGTATATGCGCCTGTGACTGAAGATTTGCTGATAATCTTTAAAAGAGACCCATGATTTCAGGTTTGTCACTTTAAACAATACAATTGTAGTATGCAAATAAACTCATGCCAGCAGCATCTTGCCACTGGTGGAGCTGCCCAAGGCCACCATGAAACAAACAGCTGGTTTGTGAGGCAGGTGTGTGTCAAAGACAGTGGGGGAGGAACAAAGATGACAAAGGGGGTGAGAGCTTCTCCTGGGACGAACAACCACGTACTAAAGGATCACAAGAGAGAGACTTGGTGGCTACGTAACACTTGTTCCATCAGCTTTTACTTCCCCGGAGCCTCTCCAAGGAGATCTGCAGGTTAGGGAGAGGAGGTGCCGCACCTTGCCAGAAGGACAGGAAGATGACGGACTTGACCATGAAGAACTTGAGAACGGGGCTGTAGGGGCTGAGCAGCTCGCGTGTGGCAAAGTAGAAGAGGAAGAGGGCGTAGAGCGCCAGGCTGACTGAAATATTGTAGATGATCGTCACATAGAGGTAGCCGCGGGTGACACTGAAATGAGAGGAAACACAAACCCTCTGCAGCTCACACATATCCTCCATCCCTCACCTCTTCGAGACAAGGGTACAGTGTTCCTTTCCCCTCTGGCACCCCCACTCAACCCCTTCCCCGAGGTAACACGAAACCCATCGGCTCCACTCTCACATGCCTCCTTTCCCCGCCACAATGCCCTCTCTCTTCTCATGCACAGCCCAAGAGCCCCCTTTCTCCATATACGCCGTCTCCCAATCAGGACCCTGTGCAGTGACTCAGATCCCAGGCAGCCAGACCCTTTCCTTCACAAATGCATGGAACGTCAGGCCTGTGAGAGGCTTGCCTGCTGGAGAAATCGTATGATGCTAAACAGTTTGCTTACTCGAAGTCACCGTCCCGGTACTTGCCAAAGGCCTGGAGGATGACTGTGCTGATTGCCATAAGGGGCTTCACCACACAGAACTGCAGGGTGGCCTAAGGGAAAGAGGAAAAAGGAATGAGATGGAGAAGGAGAGAACAAGTGCCATATACATACACACAGGCTTTGATCCAGAGGCAACCAATACCATGCATCAGTCACCATCAGAGCAGTTCAACAGCATAGTGTGGTTCCAGTCCTAACAATTACACTGGTCCCACTGTTCTTTAACTGCAGTTCTCTGGGAGTAGAAGATGAGAAAGATTCAGATCGTGTGTGTCCATGTGGCTGCCCCTCCTCCATCACGAGAGGCGAAGCCCACTCCTGAGCTGGAGGTGGCAAGAGACTGCTCACTGACAGAGTCGGTTCAGAGGCTGGGTTGCAGTAGAGGTAGGGAGACCACCCATCCTGTTATTTCAAGTGAAGGTCTTTAACTGGGGCCTAATGTTCTGTGTCCAAGTCCAGTGAGGAGCTACTGAGAAACGTTTGATCAGATAAAATGCACGTTTCCAGGCAATAACCACACATGATCCTACCCTGGGCCATGGTACACACACAATTCTGTAAACCGAACAAAACGTTATGAAATGGAGACCTAGGATATGGGCGAGGAGGGGAAGAAAGGACTCTGGTCCATATTTTTCATCACCATATTCTCAGTCTGCTTGCAATGCAGGTGGTCACCTTACGTGGGAGAAAAGAGGAAACAACTCCAGACTCTTCTTAGAAAGGGATATCTCGGCAAATGAAACCGTGTAAGCTGGTTTTAGATACCACAGTGACGAGTGCTGTCTAAATGCCTAGTTAGCTTAGAGCCGTTCTGCTTTCACTTGCATGAACTTAGAGTCAGTCTGGAAGGGAGAATTGCCCTGGAGGCTCTCTAGGACTTGAGAACAGTTCTGTCTGCTCCATCAAGTGTTCCAGCACTGAGCATGGACTCTGAACCTCCACCCCCTCACGATTCCCTCCCACCCCAAACCTCAGCAGTAAGAAACATTTAACTTCCAGGAGAGAGAAGAAGTTGAACTTCATAAAGATCAGAGGGTGGGGAAGACCTTAAAATTGTCACTGGAGTCTCCCTAAAGCAGATGAAGTAAGAGTTTTGCAAGGTGCTGAGGGAGGTAGAACAAAGGTAAAACCAAAGGGAAGGATGCTGTTGGTAAGACACAATTTGCTTGTGGTCATAAGATTTCAAGGAGATAAAAAACCCAACACAAGTCAGTGGGTGAGTCACCAAGATGAGAATTGAATAAGGTCAAGCTAATTGGTAAACAACAACTCTGAGCTTCCTCCCCCTCCAGTCCAGCAATTGTCTAACTATTTCCCTGCAATCCAAACCACACACTTTTGTTTTAGGCACTTCCTGGGGAAGAAAGCATAAGACATATGGGAAATGCACTGAGGGCTCATGACCCAGACATCATGAAGGTCACTGGAAACAAGTCGGGAAAGAACCTCTGCATAATACCCTGCTGTGGAGATAAGTGCCTGCCCAGGCTTTTAAACCACACCCACCGCTGTGGCCTCTGAGGAGATCTACAATGCAACAGAAAATCCACAGCACCAAGTCTCAGAGGCCAGGTCAATTGACTTAGGGTATGTCTACATCTACAATTTTGCAGCGCTGGTTGTTACAGCTGTATTAGTACAACTGTATAGGGCCAGCGCTGCAGAGAGGCCACACTCACAGCAACCAGCGCTGCAAGTGGTGTTAGATGTGGCCACACTGCAGCGCTGTTGGGCGGCTTCAAGGGGGGTTCGGGGAACGCGAGAGCAAACCGGGAAAGGAGACCAGCTTCGCCGTGGTTTGCTCTCGCGTTCCCCGAACCACCCTGCAAACCGCAGGGAAGGAGACCTGCTTGCTCGGGGGTTCGGGGAACGAGAGAGCAAACCGGGAAAGGAGACCAGCTTCGCCGCGGTTTGCTCTCGCGTTCCCCGAACCACCCTGCAAACCGCAGGGAAGGAGACCTGCTTGCTCGGGGGTTCGGGGAACGCGAGAGCAAACCGCGGCGAAGCTGGTCTCCTTTCCCGGTTTGCTCTCGCGTTCCCCGAACCACCCAGCAAACCGCAGGGAAGGAGACCTGCTTGCTCGGGGGTTCGGGGAACGCGAGAGCAAACCGGGGAAGGAGACCAGCTTCGCCGCGGTTTGCTCTCGCGTTCCACGAACCACCCTGCAAACCGCAGGGAAGGAGACCTGCTTGCTCGGGGTTCGGGGAACGCGAGAGCAAACCGGGAAAGGAGACCAGCTTGATTACCAGAGGCTTCCTCAGGTATGCTGGGATACCTGCTTATTCCACGGAGGTCAAGAAAAGCGCTGGTAAGTGTCTATACTTGATTACCAGCGCTGGATCACCAGCGCTGGATCCTCTACACCCGAGACAAAACGGGAGTACGGCCAGCGCTGCAAACAGGGAGTTGCAGCGCTGGTGGTGCCCTGCAGATGTGTACACCTCCTAAGTTGCAGCGCTGTAACCCCCTCACCAGCGCTGCAACTTTGTGATGTAGACAAGCCCTCAGACTAACAGGACTCAGGCTGCGGCGCTAAAAACTGCAGTGTAGACATTTGGGCTCAGGCTGGAGCCCAGGCTCTGAAACTCCACAAGGGGGGTGGGTCTCAGAGCCTGGGCTCCAGCCCAAATGACTACACTGCAGTTTTTAGCCTCACAGCCCAAGCCCCATGAACCCGAGTCAGCCGCATCTGTGCCACGGGTCTTTCATTGCAGTGTAGATGTACCCTGAGTGCCCAAGCTACACATGGCCAATACAGATGGATACAGCAGATGCCTGTCTGAGAACAGCCCAGTTCAAGAGAGGGGAGGGGAAGAACAGTTGCGTGCTGAACAGGTCTTCAGCACTAACAAGGCTGACAAGACCCGACAGAGTGACACCACTACCAAACAGGCTCAGAGTGGGGCCAAGAATGGCCAAGGTGTTCCTTTTGGGTTTCCCTCAGTGGGTCATCACGGAGATAAACTGGGCAGTCAGGTGGCCCTGGAAGTTTTCGTGCTCCCCAGTGCTGGAATCCCAAGAAGGTCCCAGAGGCTGGGCCTGGTGTCACTGATTGCCCATTGAACTGCTGTCAGGCCAACTTCCATGGAGTGAGAGGGAAGTGCCTCACATCCCTCTGGCAGGCTAGAAAGCGGTGCCAGCAGTTTGCAAAGGGCAGTCACATCTGGAAGAACTGCTACCACGATGTAGGGAAGCAAGGGAGCCTAGAAAAAAAGTATCCATCTAAGACAGAATTGTCAAAGCCTCAGCCCGCTTGATTGATTTGTGGAACCTGCACAACATACTGAGAGTTAACAGAATTTCAGCTTTCATTAAACAAAACAAAAAGTTGCTAGTCCTCCTGGTTGAGATGAAAACCTTCCACATATGAACCGAGTGTTACCCACGTAGTGATGTAGGCATAAGTCTGCAGATGGTCTGAAACAACAGCGCTGAGAGGGGTGATCTACCCTACGCCCTATTAATCTCACTGAGGTGTTACTTGAAAGCCAACTGACGATACTTTAAATGTCAACATTAGCTATTTCATTGCTCATAACCGTAATGGGGGGGACTGGAGAATGGGGTAGGAGTGAAGCCCAGGTGAGGAAGGAATTAGGAGTTCCTTAGGGAAGGAAAAAACAGAGGGAAGAATAGAAATACATTAAGGAGGAAAGAGGGAGAGAAACAAATGAGGATAAGGAAGGATGAAATAGTCACAGTCCTAAAGGTCACTATGCTTCCCAGGGAGTAATGCTGAATGCGATAATCAGGCTGTTTTCACTCTTGATCTTAATGCAAACTTTTCATTGAGCTCAGCTGGAGCTCTGGTGTGGAGTAAGGGCAGCAAATGGGCCTAAATTCATAGCAAGACCCAAAGACTATAATTAAAAATGGAATTCGGCTCTTTTTCAGAGAATGAAAGCAACGCCCCAAGCTAACCAAACCTGTTTCGGTCACGATCTACAGAGAGATCCTGCATGTCACTCTCAGCAGCTTAGCAAATCTCTACCTTTACTGCTACCTTGTGGCAGCCAGCAGTGACAGCCTCCTGGACCCCATGACTGAACACATGACGGATTTGTCGTCATTTAGATTTCTCTCTCTTCCTGACATACCCTCTTCATCATGCACACCCCTGGAGTGAGCAATAGCTGGAGAAGTTCCTCCTGCAAAGTGGTGTGTCATGATGATCAGACTCCATACTCCCACTCCTAACCACACTGGCAAAGCTACACCCTTACACAACTACTGGGGGTGTCTGGGACCCAAGAAGGCACCAAGTTCTCATAGGGGATCTGGGACCTGCCTATCCTAGGAGGGAAAGAGGAAACAAACATCAGTTCTTAGGGACTCCTGGGGCTTGGAGTAGATCCTGTAGAGAACACATGTCATTTCCCTTGCTAACCGCCTTTCTTGTTTTTGGGTGGGCAGAGCAACATGGTATAGCTGCTTCAGCGCTATTACAACATGATGATAACAGATTTATTCTCGCCCACCAAGCTATGTGCCTTTCTCAGCTCAATCTCATAAATCCACTAAACAGAGGTTGGTCCAAAGGAGCCCTCATCTCAGAAACTCCATGGGCCAGGCATTACTGCCTCCTCTCCTGCTCCTTGCACACAAACCAGCTTTCTTCAGCTCGTACCTGTTTGCAGAATCTCAGGAATCCGATGGAATACGTCTTCCCCCACAGGCAGCAAGTCCCATACATGCAGCTGGACCTGAAAACGCAACACAGCAGGACAGCCAGAGAAAGAGGAGTCAGAGGGTAGAGCTCAGGATATGGCAAGCAGTGAGATGCAGGCCCTTGCCTGCTCATCTTCTCCCAATGAAAATATAAGATTCTTGCTTTCACCAGGCCTAATTAGTCATCACCATTGCGACAGCCTTAGTCTCCTTCAGAGATGGAGACAGGAACAGAAGTGTGGTCTTGCACTCCTATCTCTACCCCCCAAAACCAATTTTTGGCAGGGAAGTTGTTAGCTAACATGGTATAGCACTAGAAAGGAGGGCAGGCAGCCACAACCAGCATCGGCTAGGGAAAGGAAACACATACTGGGGGGAGGGGAGAAGAAACTACAGGGGAGCCAGGTGAACATGAAAGCTCTACGCAGGTAGGTTCCGTTCACACGTGATGATCTGAATGGCCTCATCCAGTGTGAGTGGATGCTTGTAAATCCGTTTGAGTCCTGTGTGTAATGAGCTAGGTGGTATCATCCGATCCAGTTCCAGGGTACACTTATTGCATCACACAGTTCCCAGTGGCAGGGGTTAAAACAAATCCTGTGATACAGAAGCATCCAGGGAAGGATGGGCGAGAGTGCTGTAAATAAATAGACTTGGAGTACTCACTCGATAGATTTCCCTCTGATCTCAGACATGATGGAGCTCTCCCCCCCAAGATACTCATAGCAGAGGCTGAGGAAGTTGTAGATTACAAAGGCTGCAAAGACAGATTAACCAGATCAAAATCATGACACCCACTGAACGAGGACAAGCAGCTGGGGTGCAAATAAGAAGCAAAACCAGCAGCAATGACAATCTGCGCAGCGCCTCTCATTCTGAGAATCCCAGACTGTTTTTACAGGGTGCACTCCTCCTCCTGCTGCTGCTTCAGCAGTTACATGTCAATCTGCATTGAAACCCAGCCAGGGCACCAAGGCTAATACCCCTACTCTTCCCAAAAGCGCCATGGGACTTTTAGCCACCACCACTGTGGTCAAGGCCTGTTTTACATCTCCTCTGTAAGATGCCCTTCCCAGACTCACAGCGCTCCCTAGCACTATTCTGGGGCATTAGCCTAGTACTCACTCACCTGGAAAAGCATCCCTAATGAATCATCCATCTCACTTCTTTCCACACCCTCCATTCACCTTTGAGGTCTCTAAACCAAGGCTATGATTTTGTTACAGAAGTCACAGAAATCATGGAATCCGTGACTTCCAAAGCCCTTCATGACTTCAGCCCCCAGTGGCTGAGGAGATCCCCACAGCTTCCTGCCACCATGGGCGGCAGGGGGACTCTGGAGCTCAGAGCCCCCATAAGTGGTGGTGGCCCCCAGAGATCCCAGCCAGCCTCCACAGCTGCCCAGCGGCTTCCCATTTTGTCATGGATATTTTTTAGTACAAGTCAGGGACAAGTCACAGACTCCTTGAATTTTTTTTTTTATTACACGTGACCGATCTGTGATTTTTACTAAAATATCTATGACAAAATCTTAGCCTTACAAATGAGACCCTACCCTGCTTAGCTTAGGACAACTAATGAGCAAACAGTCTCTACTATGTGATCTGACTGCGGGCGCTCCCCCCCCCCACCCCCCACCCCCCCCGCTCCTCACAGGGAGAGCCAAAGAAATGGAGGGGTGATCCAGTGACTGAAACTGTGTTTCACAGTTTATGGCAATCATTACAACCTGCAGCCTGCCTATTATGCTCCATAGAAAATTGTAATATTTTTCAGTAACTGAGGAGATGAGTGAGGGCTTTACATCACCCACCAGGATGCATCCCCCATGCAGTGCATTTGCTCCTTCTTCTGGATCACCTCTTACATGAGGAATGCTCTCCCCTCTTCAAGACTCGCCTCTGCTGACACCTACAGTATATTGACAAGTGAATGGCGGGGGCAGTGCCAGACTCTTCCTTGCCATGAGGTTCCACCTCTCTCTGTGGCTCCGCCCCTTCTCCTCCCACCCCCCACGGCTCCCTCCCTTTCGCCAGACCAGAAGCCAGAGCTGGGCAGTCTGTGGTGCAGGCTGCAAGAGCCTCCCAGGTAGGGAACCAGCTCTGGGGCTGACAGAGCCCTCTGGCACTTGGGGAGCAGCAACTGTGGGGGAAGTGCCCCTGGAGCCTGGACCAGTGCAGGTCATGTGCAGGAGGTCAGACTAGACGATCATAATGGTCCCTTCTGACCTTAAAGTCTATGAGTCTTGGCTGCTGTGGGGAGCTCCAGCCAATCCATCTGCCCTGGGTGGCACCCTTGGCGGGTGGGGACACAGGCTGGGGGCTGCTGTCTGGCACCCCTGCCCCCTTCCCCTGGCTTCATTCTCCTCTGCTGCTAGAGCTGGGTGCCCAGCCAGCAGCCACCAGTCTCTCTGCTCTGCCTTCAGAGCTGGGCAGCTAGAGAGCAGCAGCTGATACGGGGTGGCTACAGGGGGGCTAAGGCAAATGTTGGGGTGGCTATGGCCCCTTCAAGCACCACCCAATGAATGGCTGGTAGGGACTTTCATTTATCATAGATCATGTAATAAATAAATTAATAAATGACAAGCATTTAGCAATGCACATAGCTAGCTTATGTTAACCTGTTCTCACTGCCGTTTCCCTGTTACAGCCACTCTTGTACCCTGATTTAAATTAGACTGTGAGCTCCCTGAGGCAGGGTCTGTCCTACTCTGTTTGTACAGCACCTAACACAACGGGGCCCAGATCCTGATTGTATTACGGTAATATCAACATGCCTTGAGGAAATAATAAACTCAGGGGAGAGACCCCGTACCCAGGGAATTTCAAGATAAGAACAAAACAAAATCAAATGCATAAGGCCAAGAATCTGTCCTCAGCAAGGAGCTGGATACCAGACATCAAAGAGGTTATCCCACTTGAATAAAAGGCATCCATGATCAGACACAGCTCATGGACTTTCACCTCCTCTGGGCCCTTGTAATCACCCAACTATGCCCTTACACAAAAGGGACACAGATCCCAAGAAGAAACACCTCTCAAAAATCTAACAACAGGATTAGACACAATGTAAGTATTTCCAGACATTTTTAGCACAACAGAATAGTACAGTGCATAAATGGCCATGGTCTACCTGCTTCTATTTATATAATAAGGCAAACTTGTATTCCACCTGTAATCCTGGTTATTGAACAGGTCCATTGACTATATTTCTGTAATGATTTGGCGTACTGGTATCGATGAAATAATTAATTAAAAAGACAACATAGAAAACATTTATTTAAAAAACCTGTGGTAAATTACCTGGTCTGTAAACTTCCTGCATCTCCCTTAACTTTAGGCCTATGAAGGCAAATCTCAGCTGCTGGGGGAGGAGAAGCTTAGCTTCTCATATTGTTCTCCAGTGGGGCCCTCCACTACTCTCCAAAGTGGTCACTGCAACACCAGCTGCTCATCCAAAAGCGTTGGGAAGGAGGTGAAATCAGAGGGAGAAGAATGGGGACATTTGCCCCCACTATCCCTCTACAGTCCCCAAAAGAAACAAGTGCTAATTATTAAAGATGGCTGTGCTAGAACAACAGCGCTTCCCCTCCTAGTCCATATTCATCTTTGTCATCAAAATTACTTATCACCACAAAAGAACACAAACTCTTATGTCACAGACTGAGGCCCCAGGGTTTCATGTGTGTAGAGGCAGGATAAAAGAGCAGGACCAAAAAAGTCACCCCACCCACCAAAAGACACACCACAGAGAATCACCCATGATTGGTACAACATAGATTCCAAGTTTAGTGATGGATTTTTTTATTCGTTACTATTTTTATTGTTTTCAAGTGGAGCTATTCCCCAAGAGTAAAAATCTCCACTGAACACGAGAAAGATATCCCTCCCACCCTCTCCAATCTCCTGCCTTTCCTGAGTATAGTTTTGAAACTGTTCAGAGAATACAGAGGGGCAGGGGAGGCACCTCCACACAGCACAACAGGCGGGACAAGCGGGTGAACTTTAGAACGCAGGCCCACCCCTTGAGCAGATGTTGCGATGTTTGCAAACTCCCTAGGCAAGGCGGAGGGGACAATAGCTGTTGCTAGGAGAGGAGTTTCTCAGAGTAGCAGGCTTCCTGCTAGGCCTTTACACACAAACACAGGGACAGAAAAAATGGCCTCTGGATTGTGTTCATGAGTTTGCCATCTGCTATTGCATCTCAGTGCATTGTCACTGGTCCCTTGAGCAGATTAACTTGTTGACACACGAAGGGGCCTCTTCTTGCAACACAGATCTCACCAACAACAAACCCTATAAACAAGGTGAAATTTAGTCAGGACAGACAGACACACAATAATAGTGGTCCAACAGGATATTCTGCCACAGAGTACAGCCTCTCCCAGGATGCTGGTTGGGGGTGGGGGGAGGGCTCCTTTTTTTGAAAGGTGGGAGGGGGTAGAATTTAGAAGAAGTGTTTATTTCAGAGACTGACCATTTCTTTCTCATATGCCTCAAAGGTGAGTTTTCCTTTCCTAGCTGGGTGGGTCACATTCTTAGAAAAGTGCAATAAATAACCGATATTGATCCTCACACCTTTCTGCCCAAAGCACATTACAGCTCTCACACACACACCACTGAACCACAGTGGCTACTGTAGTGGAATGCAGCAGCCATTCTGTGCTGGGGAAACGATGCAAACAGTTACAGGATGGGAAGAGAGTAACAGTGCCAACAGAAACTGTAATGGGGATTTAGGGGCCATGCGAGGAGGGGCAGAATACAATTGCTCAGGTGTTTGGGAGACCTCTGGGATCTTTAACATTGATGGGTGTTCAGACCTTCAGTTTTACACCTCCTCTGAAAGAATGAATACAAGACTGCCATGTGAGAAAATCTCTTCATAAGCTTTGTGTCTTTCTAAAACGTATCCTAGGGGAATCCCAATATACCCTGCCACTCCTACAGCAGCCAGGAGGACAGAAAACATTGTTCCCCAGTCACTAACCAGGCTTCAAACCATGGTTCTAGTTCGATATCAGTACAAATCATAGCCATAGGACAGAAGTACACCCCCTCCACTACACTTCTTGTCCACATGCAGGCCCAGTCCCTGCGCTCCAGCCTGTAACAGAAAACCCCCATGCTCCGCCATCCCCGCCTTACCTTCGTAGCAGTCCCGCACAGTGCCAAAGTAAACATAGTACTGGTCATTGGTGAAGAAAAGGAGGCTGAGCCATGAGTCGAATGCATAAATGGGCACAATGAAGAGGATCCGGACAATGTAGCGCTGCTCATTGGGGCAGCTGTAACAGCGTAGATGCATGTAGATCTGAATGGGGGAAGATGGAGAACAGGATCAGTGACAATCAAACAGAGGAAAGGGTAGGACTGGATGGCCATGGGGGACCGAGAATGGAACACAGAACTCCTCACTGGAGCAGGTGATCTAACACGGCCTTAAAACGGCAGGGATTAAAAAAAAACTGTTCCTTTCTTATGGCTACTTGCAGTGGCCTGTGTGAAGTGAATTGGGGGCTGCAGTCCAGTTTCTAATGAGATGGGATTAAATTCATTTTTATTATTTTTTGCTCTTTATCATTAAGTGTGGCCTCACATTCTCTTGTTCGTATTTAATTCCCAGATAGTCCGTCCCAAGACCCTGCTATCTCCTTTCAGGCACTTAAGATTTCCAACCCTGCAGCCTCCTCTTTTCCTCAGCCATATAGGACTGAGCACATCAGGTTGTCACCATGGTTAAAGCCCTCTTTACCTTTGAGCAGTTTTATACACTTCCCCATGACGTTTCCATGAAAGAACCCCAGAAAATTCCTTCATATGTTTTACGTAGATGGATAAGCCCCAAACCCCACTGCCTGCTGGCAAGAGTCATACTACTGCTTTAACATAAAGCCATAAAATGCCAGCCTCTTGCCCTCCTACCAGAGCAGTACAATTCACAGCTCTGAAATTGGACTCTCTACAGCGCAATAAAGTCATAAAACTTGTGCAGCCTGATAACCAATAGAACTGCAAATTCTCTAGTCACCCAGGAACATGGGTTAAGACAACTATGATGTCAATCCTACCCACTCCCTCCAAAAATCAGGGGGTTCATTAATCCTCAAAATTAAACTGTCACACCCTTAAAAGAATTCTCCCCCAGAATATCCATCTTCTAACAAAGTTCACCTTTGCCAAAAAAATATACACCCAGTATGGCAACACTGAATTTGTCAAGTTGAAATATACAATCAAACTTCCTTAATGGCCAGGACAAGTAAAGGACTCCAGGCAAAAGCCTGCATAAAGAAAAAGGTCTGAAAGCATGTCCTGATGGTCAGTGGACACAGGTTTGGTTGAACCAGCAGGGAATAAGTTCTTCAGAGGCAAAGTCTTTTACACGTAGTTTTAATTTAAACAACAAAAACCAGAACACATACAACCAACTGGTATGATTTTTTCTTCTTACAATCCAATTACACTCCTTCAAATTCCTCTCCTCTCATTCCATATCACACCCTTTCCAACGTGGCTCCCACCTCTTGCACTCAACTGAAACTGATTTCACCAGTCTTTAAAGACCTCTTCCTAGCCAAAGCTCAAAACCAGTACAGCATTCTCATTCTCCTTGACTTGTCAGGCACCTTCAACAGTCAACCACTCTCTTCTTGAAATTGTGTCCCTTCCTTGCCCCCACCCCCGCCAATTCTCCTGCTACCTCTCTAATTGCTCCTTCAGTGTCTCTTCCTTATCCTTCCAGCTTTCTGTGAGGATTCCACAGGACTCTGTCCTTGGTTCTCATATCTTCTCCCTTTACACTTTGTCTATAAGCAATCTCACCTGCAAACTCAAACTGAACGAACAACTTCATGCAGATGATTCATAGTTCTACCTCTCTACTCCAGACCTATCTCCTTCTGTCCAGTCTAGAATCTCAGCTTCCTCTTCGACCTCACCTCATGGATGTCTAACTGCCAGCTCAAACTCAACAGGGCTAAAAGAATTCTTCATCTTCACCCTCAGTCCCTCCTTGCTACCTCCTTTTTGGACGACTACAGACATCACTACCATGCTGCCCATCACTTGGCCCCTTAACCTGGGTGTCCGTCATCTTTGACTCAGACCAACGTCCTCACATCCAGGCTAGGTCTAAATCATGCAGATTCTTTCTGCATAACATCTCAGATACAGCCTTTCTTATCTGTCCACATGGCTAAAACTCCTCCACGTTCTCATCATCATCTCATATCTCAATTACTGCAACATCTTTTCCTCTGGCCTTGACAAATGCAATCTTCCCCTGTTCATCCATTCAGGATGCTGCTGCAAAGATCGTTTTCCTAGCTCGTCACTTGGACCACGTCACCCCTCTCCCTGAATCCCTCCACTGGCTCCCTCTTTTCTACCATATCAAACATAAGCTATTTGTATTCACTTTCGAGGCTCTTTATGACCTATCCCCCCCATCCCCCATCTCACCTCTCAAAAGGTCAGCTCTCGCCTGCCATCAGTCCATGCCGCCAGCCTCCATCCCCCACTTGTTAAATTCTGAACCAAGCACCTTTGTGCACCTCACACTCGGCAGAAGCTGCCTGTGAACATTCACCAAGCTACCTTGTTATCCACCTTCAAATTCTTCCTCAAAACTCTCCTCTGCTAGGATACCTATAAAATACTTGATTGTGAGGCAGCTGGTATGCTAAGACCACAGTCTGTCATACTGACCAACATGGTCTCATTATTTCTTGTACTACCGTTTCACTTCTTATACTTAGATTGTAAGCTCCTTGGGGCAGGGACCATCTTTTTGTGCTGTGTTTGCCCAGCACCTGGCACAGCGGGGTCCTGGTCCAGGGCTGGGGCTCCTAGGCGCTATGATCATACAAATAATACATAATACCCACCCATCCCCAAGGATACTGAGCATCACAGTTCAAGTGACTCCAGGTTTCCCTCTCAGAGTTACAGGGATGTCACTAGAGCCTTTCACTGTGTGCATGATCACAAGAGCATGTCAGGCAGGAAATGCTAAATGTCAGAGGCAGGGGAATGGGTTAAATGTGTCATTGGTCTGTCATATGGCAACAATGGATTCTGAAGAGCAGCATTTCTCAAACTGGGGTCCCTGAAGGTACCCCAGGGGGTCCACAGGCCTCATTGATCAATTCCTTCCCCTCCCTCCACTCCTCCCCCTCCCTCCCAGCACCTCCTGCATGCTAAAAGTCCGGTGGTGCAACAGGGCTATGGCAGGCTCCCTACCTGCCCCAGCTCCGCAATACTCCTGGAAGCAGCCGGCACATTCCTCCAGGGCAAGGGCTCTCTGCGCACTGCCCCTGCCCCTGCCCCGAGTGCCAACTCTGCAGTTCCCATTGGCCAGGAACTGCAGCCAATGGGAGCTGAGGGGGCTGTGCTTGTAGGCAAGGGCAGTGCATGGAGACCCTCTGCCCCCCCACCTACCTAGAAGCCGCTGCCAGAGAGTTGTCCTGGTCTCTTTCAGGAGTTGCCCGAGGTAAGTGCCGCCTCACCCCCCTCCTGCACCCCAAACCCCTTTCTCAGACCAGAGCCCACACCCAAACTCCTGCCCAGAGCCTGCACCCCGAGCCCCCTCCAGCACCCAAACTTTCTCCCAGAGCCCTCACCCCCCCACCCAAACTCCCTCCAGAGCCTGCACCCCCTCCTGCACCCAAACTCCCTCCTAGAGCCCACACCCCCTCCTGTACCCCAACATGGTGAAAGTGAGTGATGGTAGAGGAGAGCAAGTGAGTGATGGAAGGAGGGGGGGATGGAGTGAGCGAGGGCAGGACCCTGAAGAAGGGGTGGGGCCTCAGGGAAGGGGGCATGGCAAGGGCTGAGTGAGGAGGTGGGGTCCACAAAACTATTTACATTAAAATAGGGTTCCTCAGGTTGCTAAAAAGTTTGAGAACCGCTGCAGTAGAGAACAGCAGAAAACCCTACCTGTACCAGGGGAAGAATTTTTCCCTACTCCCAGCAGGTGATCAATGTGCACCCTGAAGCAGTAGGATGATAGCACTTATTGTTACCTAAGCTAGTGGCACTACAGGTGTTACTCTTATTCATCAGTGACTAATCTCTTTTCAAACCTCCCTAGACTATTTGCCTCTACAATACACTGTCATTTTCCAACTCTTACTCAGCTCTCTGGAATCCAACAACACAGAGGTACAGAACACAGGCTGATACATTTCAGGGCATGTATTTCCCACAGTGTTACAGTCCACATGACGACTACATTAGAGAAGAGGATGTTGGATTGGACTTGCGCTGGCACTCAGAGAATACTGGATGAGATAGGGTACCTATTGGGTTCCCGGGAAGTGGGCGGATGAGATAGGGTAGCCAGGCGTTGCCCCAGAAAGAAAAGGAGAAAAACCAAAACAAACATTTCCTGCTACTCCTTTCCGTAGTAGAATTCAGCTAGTGGAATTCACTGGCACGGAAGGTCATCAAGGCAGGCACTGCTGGCTGGATGATTTAAAACAATAAACGGCTGATCATCTAATGAACTAACAGCTGACATAACTACAAAATGGCCAGCTAAGAACAGAGGGTAATTAAGCCTCATAAATCACGGCACAATCTCATCACCTACATATCCTGCCCTGCCATGGGATGTGCACCCCACACTGGCCCTGCAAGAGCTGAGTTGGACCAGATGGGTCCAATCAGCTAATTAGGCAGCAAAGGAGGAGAGAGCTTTAGGCTGGAGGCAGCTAATTAGAGAGATGCTCACCTGCGAGAAACAGCCAGGGTTCCTACAAAAAAGACAGAAAAATGGAGACAAAAGAGGCAACAGGGAGAAGGCTGCATTCGTTTCCTGGGAGATGTCTGAGTAGCTGCAGAGATGAGTTGTCCACAGCTACTCCCTGGGAGGAGGAAGTGAAGAGACTGGCAAACCTAGAGGAGTGCGGAGGGCAAAGAGGTATAGAAGTGGTTCAGGGAATGGACCTTGGCTACTGGGTAGAGGGTCCCTGGGCAGGAACCTGAAGTAGAGGGTTCGCTGGGGTTCCCTGCCAGCCATTGCATTAGTGGTACTGTGAGGCAGTGAAGCAGAAGACTGCCTAAGCCTGCTGGACAGCAGGAACCTTGATACATTTCCTCTGTGGAGGGGAAACCACAATAGTGACTTGACTGAAGGGCTGAGTCAGGAAGATGCCAGCTGTGGCTCCTGGGAGTGAGAGAGGAGCTGCAGAGGAGAAATGGATGGGGGGTAATTGCTGGAAGAGTGTAACTGAACTAATCTCCAGAGATGCCAGGAGGTGGCACTATGCAGTGGTGAGTAGAGCCCCTTATCACATGCCCCCACCTCCACTTATAGCACTACTCCACAGGCCAACTGTATTATTGAAGGGGTGGTGGGTGTTCACATTCTTCTAAAAGAACAGGTGTGATGGATTTGGAGCAGTTCTGTAATAATGCATAAAGACCATATGGTGGTCTGGTAATTGGCATGTTTTCTGTATGATTATATTGGTTTGACACAACAGAGGCTGTCAGGAAAACAGGCAGGAAGGAAAACAGCAGCTCAGGATAAGCCACTTCTCTGCAAACACTTAAGAGGTGTTAAGAGACAATGCCAGGACTACTTGCTTTGAAGATAACCATACAAAACAGGCTTGAACCAGGACAGGAAAAGGCCTGCAAAACACTGAAGGACTCTGGCAGGTTTAAAAAGGTACACTCTCTCAAGAAAGGGGAGGAGTTTTTCAGGGGAAACAGACTCAGATGCCTGACAAACTGCTGTAGGGGTCTGAAGAAGTTAGGCCTGCCTGGATGGCCCTCAGGTGGTGGCAGGCCAGCAGGTAAGAGATGTATGTAGACTGTTTAGTGTTTAAATCCTTGTTCTCTAATTTTGTTGTTAAAATAAACAGTACCTTTGCTTTAAGAAGCTGACTGGTCACAGGCTCCCCAAGTGAAGAACTGCAGGTGCCAGAACTCCATCAGACTTGCCAGGCAATAATGGCAGGAAGAACTGGCCTAAAAGTAGGAACAGGGCTGGCTTTAGGATGTGCGGGGCCCAATTTGGAAGAGCTGCCGCTGAAATGCTGCCAAAGACAGCGGCAGCAATTGAGCTGCTGCCGAAGATAGCAGTGGCAATTCAGCAGCAGCTCAATCAGTTGCTACTGTTTCCGGCGGCATGTTGGCAGAGGGTGTGGGACCTCTCTTCTGGACGCTGCAGGGCCCTCTTAGGCGCAGGGCCTGATTCCCAGGAAGTGGGTGAATCCCCCTAAAGCCAGCTCTGAGTAGGAAAGCTGCAGAATTCCTCCCCAGGAGAAGTAAGGCATGAGGCTTACGACCTGAAGGGGTGCACTCGGAGACCAGAAAGGGGACCGATTTGCAGCTAGCTCAGTAACTGAGACAACGGGTACTAGCTGCTGCTAAAAGCAAGATACCAGACTGAATGGGCTAATGGCCTTACCTGGTATGGCTATCCCCTTGTGGCTCTAATGAGAACCAGGCAGAAAGGTGTTTGATCCTCCACATCCTTTATAATGCCCTCCCTTTCCTCACCTGCCAGTGACCTGGGGCTCCTTGCTAGGCAAAGTTTGATTATTAGAAGTCTGAAGACAAAGGGAAAGACGAGACATTTGTATAGGCAGCTACCTGGCCACTACATTCTTAGTTACAGAATGGTGCCATCTGCACCAAGCCTCAGACTCACATGTTTCTCTTCCCCAAACACACACAAACACTGCTCCTCTCCAGGGAGGTGGAGTTCTGTTTCTCTTGCTGCTTCATCCCTACATATTAGCATACTCCCAGGGAACAGAGCTGATCATTGAGCAATGCAGAGTAGACATCTCCACAACTCACTTAGCCCTTTTACCAAACCCCTGGATCCACCTGAAGCAAAAGAACCCTTCTCAAACATTCCCTTGGTACAGTTTTGTGCAGTACTGAGCACAGTTACCTTTACTGAGTTATAGATAGGGAATAATTTGCTAGCCTAGTCCTGTCGCCAAGATGCAAGATTAGCTCACACAGCGACTCCTCAAAGAGTCATAAGCTGTGCTAGTGACAACAGGAGCAGACCTTAAGGTGGCCATCCTGCAGCAAAAAAACTTCAGGACCAGACTTCAAAGAGAAACTGCTGAGCTTCAGTTCATCTGCAAATTTGACACCATCAGCTCAGGATTGAACAAAGACTGTGAATGGCTTGCCAACTACAGAACCAGTTTCTCCTCTCTTGGTTTTCACACCTCAACTGCTAGAACAGGGCCTCATCCTCCCTGATTGAACTGACCTCGTTATCTCTAGCTTGCTTGCTAGCACACATATATATACCTGCCCCTGGATATTTCCATTACATGCATCTGAGGAAGTGGGTATTCACCCACGAAAGCTCATGCTCCAAAACGTCTGTTAGTCTATAAGGTGCCACAGGATTCTTTGCTGCTTTAACAGGAGGAATGATTCTAACAAACCCCCACAGCTGGCAGAGACACCCCTCACACCATGTGTATTCACCCAGTTTGGGGGGGCAGACAGTTACAGGGATCAAACACTAAGATTCTTACCTGATGGCAGGTGATAAGCAAAGCTGTCCACACAAAGAAACCTGAGATGGCCTGAGCAGCAGTGGTCATTAGGAATATCGGCTGCTCCATAGCAGTGGGGCTGCCGTCATCAGACATCCAGGAGAAGTTTGGGGCTGCAACTGGGGTGGCGGCAGTGGAACCCAGCTCGGGCGCTGACATGATTCCAGTCACCACTATCATTGTGTCTTTTGGGAAGTGGTTCCACCGGGGTTAATACAGAGCCACCTCCAAGCTGAGCCCTGTCAAACCCAAAAGAGAGATACAAAAAGGTAGAGATTAATCTCAGCTGAATGGATGCAAAGATAAGAACATTCTGCATTTATACCATGCTTTTCACATGAGATCTTAGAATGCTGTCGAAATGGAACTCAATTAAGCATTCATAGCACCCTGTGAGATGGTTAGGTAAGGACATATAAGGATCACTCACACCCACCTCTTGGGTGAAACCCAGCAGCTATTTAACAGCACAACCACCAACACCCTCCTCCTACAAAACAGTTTAGGCAGGAAGTGAAGAATACTGTATCCATCTGGCACTACAGAGGAATTCAGGTAGGCAGAATTTAAATTACCCAGACTGGAATGTCGCCAGGACACCCCAGTAAACATCCCCAACTCTTTAGAGATGTCTGAATCCTCTTACTCAATAGCCAGAGCCTTAGAGTATAGCTACACTTGCAGCTGTACAGCGCTGGGAGTTAAAGCTGTCTTCGTACAGCTGTGTAGGGAAAGTGCTGCAGTGTGGCCACACTGACAGCAACCAGCGCTGCATTGTGGCCACATTTGCAGCGCTGTTGGGAGTGGCTGAACAGGCATTCTGGGATACCTCCGAATACCTCTGGAGGCCAATAACTGCGCTTTTGGTGGCCACACTGGCAGTGCAGCGCTGCATCACCAGCGCTGCAATCGTTATACCCCAGGCAGAGCAGGAGTACAGCCAGCGCTGCATCAGGGAGATGCAGTGCTGTATGTGCCTTGCAAGTGTGGACAGTGAGTAAGTTGCAGCGCTGTAAACCCACCACCAGCGCTGCAATTCTCCAGTGTAGCCAAGCTCTTAGACTTACATCTTATCAGAAACAGAACCACAAGCAGCCCAACACACAGTAATACAGAGAGGAACTTGTTCACCACCAACTACAAAGGCAAGTGTCCTTTATTAATTATCAATACCCTTGTTGGGTGGGGGGGGGGTAAACACATGCCAATTGCACATATTCCTAGGGTCACGTTGCTAAGGCCACACTGCTTCCAAATCAGCGACTTGCATGTGTGACCAATAATGTGCCTGATGTTACCTATAGAAATAATTCTACCTGTTTTCTTCTCCCTTTGTAAGGAGAAGGAAAACAAAAAGGTAAATTGGGGGAAATAGCTGGGGGTTCTTTTTAACTAGTTTATTCATGAATATAGGTCACCAATTTGAAGGAACTTAAATTTATTAATCTCTAATGAAATGCACTGAACACTAGCTGAGAAGAAAATGTACATGGATCTGCAGAAGGATTGGAATTTTTTTCTTCTCCCAGTTGCTGCACTTTTTCTGAAACATTCTCCTTTCAGGCTGAAATTTTCTATGCTTGGTCTCTACCCAAGAGTGATATTTTTTTTTTTTAAAAAGTTCAGCTATTTTTGAGCATGAGAACACACTTTTCCCATTTATATAAAAAAAATCCTTGTGACTTTTTATTCAAACAACCCTGCAGGAAAAAATGGCTGAAGGTTTGAACACAAACTTGGATGGAAGCTGTCCTCATTAAGCAGCAGGACCTTTGCTGATTCTGGAGGAAACTGGTTTTGATTTGAGAGCGATCTAAGCCTTTGACAAGCCCATATTAAGACAAGCAATAGATATTTCTACAAAGCTCATAAGGTGGCTATCTAGAAAGGGTTCGTGGCAGCTGCATCCATGGTTAACTCCGTGACAAGTCCTGTCAGCCATGATATTACAAAGCTGTAGGGACAGAGGGGGCTCATAAGAAGTTTTTCTACAGATCTTGTAACATGCAAAGGGGTTGAAAGAGGGCTCCTGCACACCAGCGCAATCTATGCTAAGAAACTTTAATAACCACAAAATTCCCACCCTAGCTAACACTGCAGCTGCACCAGTACTAGCAACACTGGGAATCTTAGTACAGATAGGGTTTTAATTGTGCCCTCCCACCCCATTTTTTTTTTTTTTAAGTCCCATGTCCTCTGCAGGAATCAAGTTTAACCAAAACGGTGCTAAAAACCACATTGGCAGCCTTAACTACATCCATTCTAGGGATTCCAACACTGCTAATGCCGACCCAGCTGAGCTTGTGTTAGCCACAGTGTGGAAGTTCAGACAGATATTCACCTAGTGTAAAAGGACAATTGCAAAATGAATTAGGACCACAATAAGAACCGCTGCCACCCCTGCAGACCTTGTAAGCCATGCAAGTGGCAAGGGAGGGTCTGTGGACTTCATTAGCTGCAAAGTAGGGATCCTTGCTCCAATGCGCTTCAGGGACTCTGCAGATGAGGAAGATGCTAAGCACCTTTCCAAACTACAGTGTTCCTAAAGGGCACGGGACTGGCTCTCTATGGCGGAACTTGTGCAGCATGCAGGAACGGGGGCAGGGGTTTCTATTATCTAACCAAACTATATAAATTCTGTGATCAGCAACATGTCTTACAATTTTTTGCAAGCCAGCAAAATTTCAAAGGCCTAGTAAGTGAAAATTCTCCTCCCCCTCCCCCCCATAAAGGGGAGAAGTCTGCCCCCCCTCAAATTTCCTATTATAACAGAATATAAAGGTTGTATAGTTAAGCACTCAAATCAGGAAAATGCTCAAGTTGAGGCTGTATGTGCAATCTTAATACTGCCCCCTTGTGATTATACATTACTGCACAGTCTAATTATAGGATTAGTTACCATTTTTCAAACTGTATTTTGTAATCTTTTCTCCTACAACCTTAAACACATGTAACATTTTGGAGTAGTGTGTTCTTCTGTGTATACCAGAATCCAGAAAAGTCATTTATATGAAAAGTGTGCAGTAAATTTGAGAAGTGACTACAGAATAAGAAATAGTGCAGTGTTGCTAGCCTATATAGGTCACCAAAATGTGCAGGTAAATTAGCTTCACAGCTAACTTTCTCTCTACTGAAAAGCACCAAAGGAAGGCTGTGCTGCTGGCTGAGGAGAAAACATAGCATATGGCTCTTGCAAAATTAACAGAATACATAATTTAGAGGAAAGAAGTTTACTAAATTAGACAGGATAAAGGTATTGTGAAAGTAGAATGAATTATATTGTGAAAATAGAAAGGATTAAAGAAATGCTGTCTGTACCTTTAAGAAAAACTGTTGGAATGCTGCAATCCAGGTGTCAGGAATACAGACATTCACATAGAACAACTGCACCATTTAAGGGCAATTGGTGAAGTATTAGCCTCAGATCCATAAAGAGTTAGTAAGGAAGTAGGATATGCATGCTGTGCCCCAGGTGAATTTTACAGTTTTGCTTTCTTTGTTCCTTTGTCTGATTCCCGCTCTTTTATCTGTATAAATAAGACTGTTTTGGCCTTGCATGGCCGCTCACATATTCTGAATGTTATTGGCAGAGCGCTGTGCTAATAAAACAGAGTGGTCTGACAAATTGTGAGTCCTGATTCTAACTTTGACAGTATAGAGCAGGGATAGGCAAATTTTTTGGCCTGAGGGCCACATCAGGTTTCGTAAATTGTATGGAGGGCTGGTTAGGGGAGGGGATCGTGGCCACCCCCCACCCCCGGAACTCCTGCCCATCCAACCCCGCTTCCTGTCTGCCCCTGTACCCCGCTGCACTATCTAACCCCTCCTCTCATTCCTGATGCCCCCCCCAAGATCCCTGCCCCATCCAATCATACCTTCTCCCTGTCCCCTGACTGCCCTCCTGCCTTCCCATCCAACTCCCCCTCCTTCCTGACTGCCCCCCCGGGACCCCTGCCCCCATTCAACCCCCTGTTCCTGCCCCAACCCCTATTCACACCCCTGCCCCCTGACCTCCACCTCAAGCTCTCCTGCCCTCTATCCAACCCCTCTGCTCCCTTATTGCACTGCCTGGAGCACCGGTGGCTGGCGGTGCTGGAGCCGGGCCATGCCGCCGCCACCACCACGCAGCACAGAGACTGGGTCGGGCACTGCCCCAGAAGCTCACAGCCCCACCGCCCAGAGCATTGTGTCTGTGGCGAAGCGAGTGAGCTGAGGCTGCGAGGGAAGGGGAACAGCAGGGGAGAGATGAGGGCTAGCCTCCTGGGCCAGGAGCTCAGGGGTCAGGCAGCACAGTCCCGCGGGCTGTAGTTTGCCTATCTCTGGTATAGAGAATTGTTACAATGACACTAGCGTGAATAGAAAAAAAATGAGAAAACCACTATCAGTCCGACACGTAAATCTTTGCTTGCAGCAAGAATTGTTTATTATATTGCGTTATTTGAGAAATAGGAGGTGATGATGTAATTCAAGACTTAATTGTAAACTATACACACGAGGGGGAATCTTAACTTTGGAGCTATTCCCTAAGTCTGCTCAGTCTTCTGCTCCAGTCTTGCCTTCTGTAACTCTCCCTCACTCTGGGGCTAAAGGGGAGCAGATTCGCGCTCTCCAGAATTCTCCCCCATTTCCTGCCTCCGAGTCACTTCCTCTCTTTAAATCTCACCTTAAAACCTTCTCCATTTTCAATTCACAACTACACTCCCTCCCTGGAACGGGTCTTTGCTATACAGTGTGTGAAGAACACGATAGAAAAACCATGCACATTTCCTGGTGAATGGAAAATCCCATTTCTGTAACAAGAATTCATCGAGGTGGGTGCATAGGCCTCTGTCTGCAAGGGATGTACCTAATCTCCAATTCCTAACCCTCATACAGGATTCTTCAGACAACTGCTCTGAGTCTCTCTGCCACATAACAGTACTCAGGGGACATCAAAAGCAGCATAAGGGAGAGGGGGAAGGAGTAGGATGTTATTTCCTGGACACCATTGCCCTCTACTCACTAAGTTATTCTTTACAATGGGATAGGAACCACTTCACTTCTCAGGCACTGGTTTAGATACAAACCATATTGGTAGTGGTTGAAGTTATCATCCAACATCCACATGAATTCAGTTTGGGACTATCTGGCTATGCCTTCACTACAGAAAAAAGTGGGTTTTCATCAAACACTGTAAAATCCTACTGGAAACAATGCAGTGTAGTTTTACCTGCATGCAGCTAACCAAGGTAAAGTGTGTGTGTGTGTGTGTGTGTGTGTGTGAGTGAGTAAATATAGGGGTAGAAGGGATCTTGAGAGGTGATCAAATTCAGCCCCGTGTGCTCAGGTGGAACCAAGTAAACCTAGACCATCCCTGTCAGGTGTTTGTCCAACCTGTTCTTAAAAACCTCCAGTAATGGCAATTCCATGACCTCCCTTGGAAGCATGTTCCAAAGCTTACCTGCCTTGATTATAATTTTTTCCTAATATCTAACCTAAAGCTTTCTTGCTGCAGATTAAGCCCATTTAATTCTGCCTTCAGTAGGCAGAACAATTTATCCCCATGGTATTTATAATATCCCTTAATGTAGTTGAAGACTCATCAGGTGTGTCCCCCTCCACTCTTCTTTTCTCAAGACTACACATGCCCAGTTTTGTTTTGCTTGTTTTAATAGATCTGTTTTTTTAAACCTTTTACCATTTTTGTTGCTCAAGGGTTGACTTTGACTAACTACACTGAGGTAAAACTACCTGTCCCCGACTACACTAGGATTTTACATCACCATAACATGTCAGGGCTTAGGAACATGTACACTTTGCTACAGTCAATCCCATACCATGTCTGGAAACAGGGGGAGCCTTCACTCCAATACCATCAAACTAGCATCTTTCACCAAAAGCAAATTTAGAATTCAAAGCAGTTACACGCAGATACTCCTTTTAGTTATCACACTGCATTCATTACACAAAGCACACTTCCGGTGTAGCAGCCTAGCAAAACAAGTGCAACAGGAAAGGGGAATCTGAGCTCAGAAACACGTCACACAGCAGACTTCCTCAAACCAACCAGGCATGCACAGGGTCCTGCAGAACTTAACTCTGTCCTCCTATGTCCCATTTGCCCTGCTCTGAACTGGACCCAGTTTGTACCAAGAGTAGCTGGAGTCTGATCACCACGGAGAGCTAGCTTTGCCCCTGAAGTCATTAGGAAAAAGAGAACAGGGAATTACATGTGGCTCTTTGCCATCTGCAAATGCAATCTGTGTTTTTAAAATAGATCGTCTCAGCTGAGGTTAAAGCATTTCCCCTCAAAGAGCTGAAGGAGCAAAGAGAGAGACTCCAAGCTAGCCTGAGAAGGGAATCGTACCAGCTAAGCCTCCTTCCGGCAAGTGAAACTTGATCTGACAAGATACTCCCACCCCATCAGTATTATTATCCTGGAAACCCCATATGGGATTCCTTGTGGGTCATATTCCACACTTCAATCTTGCCCATATTATAAATTTGGGCATGTCTGCATATATGCACACATGGCGATGCCCATGGGACAAACAGAACCTCTCATGCACTTCTCACCTGTTCTCTGCCCACTAATCCATCTCCACTGCATTCCAAACTTCTAAGCAGCTTCAAACCATCATCACATTTAATTTGTTTAAATTAACTAGCCACAAAAAAGTTTCCTTCTCTCTCTCCTTCCCCTGCTAGTGGGATTTCTCCCTAAAATTACCCTGGTCAGAGGCCCAGTAGAAACAATACTCTGTCTACCACCAGCAACCAGTCTAAGGTTGGAATTCTTGCAATTAGAAAGCTCTCAGTTTTAGGCTATCACTGGAAAAGGGCACTTTACAGCTTTCCAGTGGGCAGGGTGGATTGATTTACATCAGGGTGATTTAAATCACTGACTTAAAAATTACCAAGTAGAAAGCCTTGACTTAAATCATCAACTTTAATCAACTTTTCCATTTGTACTTCATTACTTTAAAAGGTGCATTCTTATTAGTTGATATAACCATTAAAACATGTTGATTTACAGTTAAATACAGCTTTTACCTAAGAGATAGTACACCTTTCTGCTAGGAGGATACATTAACTATATACATTTGAGCAATTATATAGCTTAATATTTTCAGATTCTTAATTGCACATTTTAGTATGTTAGAAAATGGTGAATGATACATTGCTTATTTACTAGATCATTTTTGCTCGTGATTTGTGTCAAGCTGCATTAGGAAGGTAGCTAGAATTTAAACACACAACAGCATACAAAAAAATTTATTAAACAAAATGAGCCCTTAATACATAGCTTGACCTACTGTGCCAAATTTATAAAGCTTGACCTCAAAAGTTAGTTGCATCCCTCCCCCAATTCCTTCTTTATACAGAAAAACAGCCTTTACCTCAGTTTTTGATGAAGGCTTATGGATTCAACATTTTTTTTTATTTAAATGTTTCAAGAGATTAAGTTTAGCCTTAATGTATTTATATTAAATTCAGATTTCATTTAAAAAAAATACAATTTAAATTTTTTTTTTATCTACCCTGCTAGTGGATCACACAAATCCACTTTTACCTCTGATTGATCCTCCTGAATTTGGACTTTAAAAAGATTTTTATATATATAACTTCTAAAAGTTACCTAATATAGTTATTTTCATTATAGCAGTGCCTAGAGTTGCCCACTAGTTATCAGGGCCTCATTGTGCTACGTATTGTACAAATATATAGTAAATAGCAGCCTTTGGCCCAAACAGCTTACACTTTAAAAAGATATAAGAACGGCTGTATTGGGTCAGACCAAAGGTCCATCTAGCCCAGTATCCTGTCTACCAATGCCAGGTGCCTCAGAGGGAATGAACCTAACAGGCAATGATCAAGTGATCTCTCTCCTGCCATCCATCTCCATCATTCTGACAAACAGAGGCTAGGGACACCATTCCTTACCCATTCTGGCTAATAGCCACCTATGGACTTAACCACCATGAATTTATCCAGTTCTCTTTAAACGCTGTTATAGTCCTAGCCTTCACAACCTCTTCAGATAAGGAGTTCCACAAGTTGACTGTGCGCTGCGTGGGCAATAATATATTCTCAGTCTTATTCTCTATCCCCTTTTTAATGATTCTTAACATCCTGTTTGCTTTTTTGACCACCTCTGCACACTGCGTGGACATCTTCAGAGAACTATCCACGATGACTCCAAGATCTTTATCCTGACTCGTTGTAGCTAAATTAGCCCCCATCGTATTGTATGTATAGTTGGGGTTTTTTTTCCAATGTGCATTACAAGACAAATCAGTGGATCACACAAATGAGCAGACCAGAACAAGGGAGAACAATGTAACAACAAGAGGATGTTTTAATACAAATTAGCTGTGTACATTTCATAGGCGGAGGCCTTGTCGACATGGCAAGTTCCTGTGTTGCTAGCCAAGGTGTGAGTATACTTGCTGGCCACACAGTAACATCCAGGACTTTCACTGTGCTGTAGCAGTGTCCACATGGGATGTTTACTGCAAGGCAAGCTGGTGCATTATAGATTCACCCTCGTAGACTTCAAGGTCAGAAGGGACCATCATGATCATCTAGTCCAGTGGTTCTCAAGAACTTTTTTTACTGGTGCCCCCTTTCACATAGCAAGCCTTTAAGTGCAACCGCCCCATAGATATATAAAAAAGTGTTTTAAACTTATAACACCATTATAAATGCTGGAGGCAAAGCAGGGTTTAGGGTGGAGGTTGATAGCTCACAACCCCCCATGTAAGAACCTTGCGACCCCCAGTTTGAGAACGCCCTGATCTCGTCTGACCTCCTGCATGTTGCAGGCCATAGAACTGCACCCTCCCACTCCTGTAATAGACCTAGGCTGACCAGTTGTCCCATATAGACAAGCCCAGAGTCAGCCAAATAGGTAGCAGCAATCAAAGAAATCAAGAGAGTTTTAAACTTATTACTAGTTTTGATTTTTCTCCCTCCGAGTCCTGTACAATTGGACTCACAAAGGCACCAGGTTTTACAAGTGGTGAGATACAAGACAGTCTCAATAATGTTATTTAAAACTCTCTAAAACAGTGTCAGTTAAATATATGGTCTATGCAGACTACCTGATCGCATGGTACAAAAGTTTGATTGGGATGATCCATGTAACTCACTCACTGATTAACCACTCACAAGAAATAAAGCCATCCTAACCTCTCAGCCAATAAGAGAGTCATACCACATCTATTTCACATACTTAGGAATTCACACGTTTCCGAACATTTACACATATTGAACTCCATCCAAGCAGATGTACTTAAATACATAACTTGCATAAACATATAAGAATTCTGTGGTTCCTAACTGCATAATAAATAGCTGTCCAAATGTGGCTTTTTACATTGTTATCCCTCTAGAGGACTGAACAGTCTGAATTCTCAAGATATTCTGTCCATTCATCATTTCCTTTCTAAACAGCTATCAGTACATGCAGTAAAACAAAAGACAGAAAAAACATGGTTGGAACAGGACCATTTTTTCCTGTAAGGGTGAGACAAATGAGCAAAACCTTAGCAGAGAGAACATACAACTATTCAGTCTAAGTGCACATTCAGAGGATGATCCCATGACTATGCATATAAACAGAGTTCATTGTACACAAACAATTTAATCTTCCACAGAGTGACAATTTCTTTCCTGATTTCAATTAATCAAACTCAGAACAAGCAAATCCTACCTCCCTTCACCTAACACATCAAAGTCCTCTCCCCTTTGCCCATCCTATTGGTCGTACCTCAATTATTCTTTCTTACTAATCAAATACACAAAGTCATGCTGAAAAAAGAACTCCCACTACCCCCACCTCAGAAACTCAGGATCGACAATAAATCCCTTTTATCCGAAGCCGCACTCTCATTCTCCCACGGAGTTCTTTCTGCTCTATTAATTTCTGTTGTCTCTCTCATGCCTTTCTTTTTTTGGTGGACTGACCCACATTATAATAGGTCAGCATCCCACAACCAGTCCCTTTTTTGGAAGGAGACAGGAAACAAGAGAGGAGGAGGAGGAGGAGGAGATATCTCCCCAGCCTTCCAGTCCCTTTTCAAATGGGATAAAAACCACATTTGTGTGGTGGGGATATCCTCCAAACCCACATATACACTCCAGTCCTCAGTCCCCCCTCCACACAAGGAGACAACAAAGTAGAGGTTCCATGATGGCAGGTGGGAAGACAGAATTCAAGAGGGTGGTGTTTGAAATGAGTATTTACAAAACATCACAGGAGGTTTCTGTTCAATTTTCCAAATTCTCACAAACAAAAGATGTGACAGGAACTTAATCCAGATCCCCTTTCACTTGTATCATATCCCCTTCCACATTGCTCCCATTCATTTCTGAGAAGGTAGATGAAGGGACCGTGGAGAGGGTTGAATAAAACGGTCAACAGCATTTAAACAGGCTAGTATGCTATCAAAAGTGAAATAGTTCAGTAGCATGCAACTAGTGGCAGCCACACATCAAGTTGCACAAGGCAGTAACTTCTTCATACTGGAGCAGGTGTTTACTCCAATTGCCACACTGGATCTGCTGTAGGAGATCCAGCCGTCATTTTATCAAACAGCTTCCAATGCCTCAGAACAAGCTAGATACCTCATTATGCACCTAGTCAACTGTGTAGCGATGTACATGGAGGAGAGCAGGGGCAGGAACACCCCTTCCAACTTCTGTGGCATGAGATTCCCTGATGCAAAGGCGCTCAGATACTACAGTGATATGCGCTATAAACATCCCTACAAATAAATTCAAATGCCCTTTTCTTAGCGCACACAGCTACAAACGTTATTACTAATCATAAAATCATCTTGTTCTTGTTATTTTTAATATAGCATTTGAGGTACTTATTCTTGAGGACTTTAGGACAATAGGGCTCAGAGTACATGCCCTCGGTAATTCCTGGGAACACTAGGCTCCACCAATTTCTTCAGTCCTGTCTCTCCCTCACTTGATCAAGAACAATGAAAAAGATCAAACTGTACTATAATTGACGTTAGTTTCTAATAGCAAAATAAGGACCCCCTGGGCTCTTGGATGGGAAATTCTTTCCCCATAGAGATGAACAAGACTAGATGTGTCCCACTTTAAAAGATAAGCCAGTGGCCCGTCACTGTAGGATGTCATCCTTTAAATACTTAAGTTTAGACGTTCAAAAACAGAAGGCAACTCTTGAAAGCAGAAACTATTCTCATAGCTCAACAAGGATAACAGAGAAAGACAACACCAGTGGGCCAATCACAGCCAAACATCCAACAAAAAGTCCTAGGCCCAACCCCTTGTTCTTCCCAGGGCAACTTGCACTGAGTGGCTAGAAGCAATTTAATCTTTCCTGCCAGCCACAGCACGGCAGACTAGAGAGGTTGCAGATCTGTGAAAAAGACAAAGATATTGTTTCTCAAGCTGACAGACACCAATAGATATAGTGATATATTCCAAAGCAATTCTACATCCCCCACTATGCCAGATGTAAGCAATAATAATCCATTTGTTAGCCTCAGAAACTATATACTGGGAAAGTGGGGGGAGTGGGAGATATTTTTTAAAAAAAATTAAGTTCAACATTTTCAAACATGGGTGCTTGATCAGACCCCTTTTGATGTAGGCACCTAAACAGGAATTTAAGCGACTAACTTTAGGCAGTCAAATTTGAAAATTCCATATAAAGTTATTGCCATTTATAGTCTGAGCGAATGTAGCAGGGCAGGTGGCCACAAGTCTAAACTCCTCTCACAATTAGCATTAAGTGATACCCTTGTTGACAAAGGCATATAGAGTCAACAAGGACTGGATAAGCCATGGAGTCAGAAACACCTGCCTCATCTGTCATTGGAGATGGTTCATCCAGAGCCACTTGAGATACACTGGCTGAGGGCAACATGGGTGCAGCTTACATTATCCACAGCACAGGCAGCAGTAAACAGACAACTGCTACTGTAGACGCTTCCACCCCACCATCAACCTCAGCCTGGACCAATCTACACGGGAGGTCCACTTTCTTGACACTACGGTGCAAATAAGTGATGGTCACATTAACACCACCCTATATCGAAAACCTACCAACCGCTATGCCTACCTTCATGCCTCCAGCTTCCATCCCGGACACATCACATGATCCATTGTCTACAGCCAAGCACTGAGGTACAACCACATCTGCTCTAACCCCTCAGACAGAGACCAACACCTACAAAATCTCCACCAAGCATTCTCAAAACTACAATACCCGCACGAGGAAATAAGGAAACAGATCAACAGAGCCAGACGTGTACCCAGAAGCCTCCTACTACAAGACAAATCCAAGAAAGAAACCAACAGGACTCCACTGGCCATCACATACAGTCCCCAGCTAAAACCCCTCCAAAGCATCATCAAGGATCTACAACTCATCCTGGACAATGATCCCACACTTTCACAGGCCTTGGGTGGCAGGCCAGTCCTTGCCCACAGACAACCTGCCAACCTGAAACATATTCTCACCAGTAACTGCACACCGCACCATAATAACTCTAGGTCAGGAATCAATCCATGCAACAAATCTCGATGCCAACTCCGTCCACATATCTACACCAGCGACACCATCACAAGACCTAACCACATCAGCCACACCATCACTGGTTCATTCACCTGCACATCCACCAATGTAATATACGCCATCATATGCCAGCAATGCCCCTCTGCTATGTACATCGGCCAAACTGGACAGTCTCTACGGAAAAGGATAAATGGACACAAATCAGACATTAGGAATGGCAATATACAAAACCTGTAGGAGAGCACTTCAACCTCCCTGGCCACACTATAGCAGACCTTAAGGTGGCCATCCTGCAGCAAAAAAACTTCAGGACCAGACTTCAAAGAGAAACTGCTGAGCCTCAGTTCATCTGCAAATTTGACACCATCAGCTCAGGATTGAACAAAGACTGTGAATGGCTTGCCAACTACAGAACCAGTTCCTCCTCTCTTGTTTTTCACACCTCAGCTGCTAGAACAGGGCCTCATCCTCCCTGATTGAACTGACCTCGTTATCTCTAGCTTGCTTGCTAGCATATATATACCTGCCCCTGGAAATTTCCACTACATGCATCTGAGGAAGTGGGTATTCACCCACGAAAGCTCATGCTCCAAAACGTCTGTTAGTCTATAAGGTGCCACAGGATTCTTTGCTGCATTTACAGATCCAGACTAACATGGTTACCCCTCTGATGTAGACTCCTGAGCAATCAACTCAGCAGCTTCCAATAGTACTAATTTCATGTTTTTAAAACCCCACAAGTGGCATGGGGAGCATCAGCCCTTAGGATGTTGGTCGGCCCCTTCTCCTTCTTAAGGCTTTACTGCAACTCTAGACAACACACTGCAATTATTCATTCATTCCTAAACTGTGGAGACTGCCCTTTGCCATCAAATCCAGGTGGGGATGCTAGAATCACAACATCCGCAGAAGGAGGTGAGTCTCTTTAGGTTGGAATCAGGAAGGCGAGACAATGACACCATCACTCCCTGCTCTTGGTCACCCTCTATTATACAGCAGTTCCTACTGGCTGATCATAGAAAGGGACCCTGAGAGGTCATCTACTCCACTTTCCCCCATCTCACTACCCCATGCTGAGGCAGGACCAAGTAAATCTAGATCAGGGGTCGGCAACCTTTCAGAAGTGCTGTGCCACGTCTTCATTTATTCACTCTGATTTAAGGTTTCATATGCCAGTAATACATATTAACATTTTTAGAAGGTCTCTTTCTATAAGTCTGTAATATGTAACTAAACTATTGTTGTATGTAAAGTAAATAAGGTTTTTTGAATGTTTAAGAAGCTTCATTTAAAATTAAATTAAAATGCACAGTCCCTCGGACCAGTGGCCAGGACCCAGGCAGTTCGAGTGACACTGAAAATCAGCTCACGTGCCGTTTTCAGCACACGTGCCATAGATTGCCTACCCCTGACCTAGACCATCCCTGACAGGTGTTCGTCTAACCTGTTCTTAAACCTCCCGTGACGAAGATTCCACAACCTTCCTTGGTAACCTCTTCCAGTACTTACCTATCCTTACAGTTGGAAACTTTTTCCTAATATTTAACCTACCTCTCCCTTATTGCCATGGTGGATTGATTTAAATCACCAAGAGGCAAGCCTCAAGTTAGTCAATTCTAATAAACTTTTCCATTTGTACTAATTTTCTAAGAAAGGTGCATTTTCACTGGCTGATATAGCCATTAAAACGTTTGATTTACAGTAAATAGAGCCTTTTAACGAGATTTTGTAGATCTGTTTGCTATCTCAAAGGGTTAATTATATATAATTGCTTAAATAAATGTGTAGCTTAATACTTTCAGATTCTTAATGGTACATTTTAGTATGTTAGAAAATAGTGAATGATATTGCTTATTTACTAGATAACTTTTTGCTCATGATTTGTGTCAAGCTGCATTAGGAAGGTAACTGGAATTTAAATATTATATGTTACAGTATTTAATTTGTTTATTAAATGAAACAACCTTAAATGTTTTGGATACATACACTTCTCTTATCAAAACATGTTCCACATTTACAAATAAATGATTTATTAAAAGGAAGAGAGGGATTAACTGTAGTCTGTGAATTAAACTGATTATTCCAGGTCATCATGGGAGAATTGTCATAGAAACTGACTGGAGTTTAAGTTCCTACTTGCCTACGTCTCTTGAAAATGAGACAGTCTCCTAAATTACCTAGGCTATTCTTCAAACTTTTAAAACTAATAGATCTCATTCACTCTCTCCTCATTTTTATTCATTTTAAACAGGTATACTTTTAAAACAGAAAAAAATATAATTTAAACAATAAAAAAATCTGATTTAAATAAAAAGATTGATTTTCATCCATTCTGATGAATATTAAGCCAATTGCTTCTAGTAATACCTTCTGTGGATATGAAGAACAGCTTATCCTGTCCTCTTTATAACAGCTCTTAACATATTTGAAGATTTATCAGGTCCCCCACTTCTTTTCAAGACTAAATGTGTCCATTTTTTTAAACCTTTCCTCATAGGTCAGGTTTTCTAAACCTTTTATCATTTTTGTTGCTCTCCTCTGGATTCTCTGCAATTTGCTCACGTCTTTCCTAAAGTGTGGTGTTCAGAACTGGGCACAGTACTCCACTGAGGCCTCACCAGTGCCAAGCAGAGTGGAACAACTACCTCCCATGTCTTACATACCACACTCCTGATCCCTCAGATATTGCGGCTGTCACTGTTCAGTGACAACCTTGAGTGGGAGGATGGGAGGGAAGAAGGGGGAATAAAAATCCAACACCACCCATTGTGTGGTTTAAAGAATATTTGATGCTGCAGGCAGAATGTGTTAGCTATTTCCCCTTTCAAGTTTCCTGTAAATTATGCACCTCAGGGGTTATAAAGGCATTGTCATGCCCAGCTGCAGTGAGGTTCTCAGGGACTTGTCCGCACAATGCATCATCCCTGGATACAGGTTGCTCCGTTGCCTACTCAGCCACTTCACTTGTATTATAACAACAAACAAAAACACCCTGTTTTTCAAATCGTGAGAGACCAAACAAGATCTTCTGCTTGAGTCTCATTCCAATTGATACTGGTGGGTGTTCTGAAACACTACTCACTTTTCAGAAGTCCCACTATCATCGCTTAAACTGACTGAGTTCATGTTGCAATGACCGTCAGGGGGTGGAACATGCAGCATCTAGATATGGGCCTCAATCTCTCCCTCCCAATTTTTAGACTATATCTGGAAAAGCTTTACTAAGTGATGGTTTTTAGTCACAACTGCTGTTATGTTTTAATGGCTATTTTAGCTAAATATTTTGTTTAAACTATGTTATGACTATAATCTGTTTCAGATTACTTTAATCAAGTCCCAAGTGCTTTGGCAGGAAGCTGCTCTTCTAGCACAGGGGTCATGAGAGAAGAAAGAGGGATGAGATGTGGCACCTAAAATCAACAGAAAAGGTAAAACTGATGGGTGGGCAAAACAGCAGAACACTGTTCCCTAGAACACCCAGACCATCAAGAGGCTGGTATCAGAGTGCAGTCACTGTAGCCATCAAAAGGCAAAGAGGCTTTAGTTTCTAGACCTCTATGTACAATTACACACAGAAGCTTTGTTACAGTCGTGTTGATATGCACGAGGAAAGTTCTATAGCAGGGGTGGCCAAACTGTGGCTCCCAAGACACATGCGACTCTTTTACTGTTAAAGTGAAGCTCACGGAGCACCCCATGTCCCCCACATTCTCCACCTACCAGATGGGGGAGGGGGAGCCTGGGACCTCTGCCTTGCAGCAGGATGGTGAGCAGGGGCCTTTGTCCACCAGGGAGGGGGGTCTCAGGGCTTCTGCCCCATAGGGTGCACCTGCCAGGGATCGGGGCTTCAGCAGGAGCAGGGCTGAAGCCCGGAGTCCTATCAAGCGCCTCCCACGGGGCTGAAGCTCCAAGCCCCAGCAGACGCACCCTGGGTTTCAAACTTCTGAAGACTGTTGCATGCAGCTCGAAGGCTCAGTAAGTTTGGCCACTCCTATTCTATAGCACAGCAGCAAAGTACAATTACTCAGTGAGGTGATGCTATACAATCCATGCTTGCACAGACCAACCTGAAGCTTCAGACAAGAGAAATATGTAGTGCTTCATAGCCTCAGGTTCCTCAATGCTATGGAATATTCATAGCACAGTCAGAAAAGAGGTGAAGGATGGCAGGAATGGAAAAGGAGCATTCACATTTCACTTTTTTTTAAAGGTCATCTTCTTCATGCCGCTTTTCCTGGTGAGGGTCATGGCGACAGCATGGAGAGTAGGAAGGAACAGACCTCCCTTACATCCACACAGGTTCCAGCTCCTCCTGGGGGATTCCCAAGCGTTCCCAGGCCAGCTGGGAGATATAATCCCTCTAGCGTGTCCTGGGTCAGCCTTGGAGCCTTCTCCCAGTGGGACATGCCCTGTAGATTTCCAAAAGAAGCCTCCTTATCAGGTGCCTGAACCACCTCAGTTGGCTCCTCTCAATTTGGAGGAGTACCAGCTCTACTCCAGGCTTTCCCGAATAGCCGAGCCCCTCATCCTGTCTCCGAGAATAAACCCAGCCACCCTGTGAAGAAATCTCATTTCCACTGTTTGTACCTGTAATCTCATCCTTTTGGGCATTACCCAAAGTTCATGACCACAGGTGAGGATGGGGACATAGACTGGCCTGTAAACAGAGAGCTTTGTCCGAGAGCTCTCACTTCACCACCACAGTTCGGTACAGCGCCTGCATCACTGCCGCCACCACACCAATCCGCCAGCCAATCTCCCGCTCCCTCGTGAACGATACACCTCGATACTTGAACTCTTCCACTAAGGGCACCTGCTCCCCACTCACTTGGAGAGAACAGTGCACTTTCTTACAGGAGAGGATCAAGACCTCTGACTTGGAGGTACTGATTCTCATTCCAGCAGCTTCACACTCAGCAGTTAAATGTCCTAACTTTAAGTGAAACAGATTCCTTAAAAATCACAGGAAAAGGCCTATTGTCAGTAGGCCACGTTTTACGCCCCCACGCACACACACATACCTAATTGTTCTGTGCAGCACATTCTCTAGTGCTCAGTCTAGTCTTAATGACTTAGACATTTGAGAAGCAGCCACAGTAGATTCCTGCACGATTGACACGTGATAACGCTCATCTTATCTGACTTCAATATATAACCATTACTAGGATAGGGTTGTGGGTTAAGGCACTGACCAGGGACTTGGGACACCTGAGTTTAATTCTCTGCTCTGCCACAGACTCTCTGTGTGATCCTGGGCAAGTCACTTAGGGCTTCTCTATACAAAGAATTAGTGCACAGCAAGCTGGGGTATAAATCTACCTCACACTAGTCTGTGTGGACCTTGCCACACCATGCACTAAAAGCTCTGGAGTATGCTTTGCTCAACGCCACTTTGAAACGTGCACATGCAGAGGGTGGCTATGGCTAGAGGATGCTCAGCCCTCCACAATCAATATCAGCCTTGTCATTTTCTGAGCCACCCAGGTTGGCTGACGAAGTCCCACATCTGGTGATGCCAGAGCCAGGAAGGGGGCAGAGTGGGATGGAGCAGTGGTTCTCAACTAGGTGTCCGGGGCCCCTTGGGGGGCTGCAAGCAGGGTTCAGGGGGCCCATCAAGCAGGGTCAGCATCATACTCACTGGGGCTCCAGGGGAGAAAGCCGAAGCCCCACTGCATGGAGCTAAAGCCCGAGGCCCTGAGCCCTACCGCCTGGGACTGAAGACAAAGCACGAGCAGCTTAGCTTCCGGGGGCTCACTGTGGTATGGGACCCCAAGCAATCTCCCTGTTTGCTACCCCCTAACATCCGCCCTAGCTTTTATATACAGAAATTAGTTGCTGTGACACAGGTGGGCCACGGAGGTTTTATAGCATGCTGGGGGAGGAGGGGCTCAGAAAGAAAAAGATTGAGAACCCCTGGGATGGAGCACTGCCAAGGGAGGGCCCTGCCTGTGGGCTGGATTGCCAGCAGGTGCAGCTAGATACCTCAGTCCCAACAGGGGGTATTGGCTCCTGGCTCTCAGCAGCACTTCCCTGGAAGGCTGAAGTTTCAAGAGTGCCATTTGCAGAAGGCTCTGCCAGGCAGGGAGGCTCAGGAGCAATGTCTGGAGCAGACCATGGGGAAGAGGAACTGTGGTGTCTAGGAAGCAGCAGCAGGTGAGCCAGAGAGACCTGTCCAATGGGGCTCCTGGCGGGCGGGCGGGGGGGGGGGGAGGGTTCCAAAGAAGAGGAATTGGGGTTGGCATGGAGTAGAGTCTCCTTGTTGAGGATTGGGATGAGGTTTGCTGGGACAAGGCAAGAGTCCCAGGGGAAATCTGAGGCCCTGCATTCACTGACACCAAGATCAGGAAGGGGGCAGGGTGCTGGGGGGGGGAGGATTGGTCCTGCCCACATGCAAATTGCACATCAAGTGACACTGTGTTATGCTCTTTCAAAACTTGCAAGCAGTGAGAGCCAATGGGTTGAAACAGGGAGCTGGACCCAGCCCTGTGGGACAAGGGTTGCTAAGGTGGATGAGTGCAGACAGGAAGCCTCCCCCAAAAAATATTTTCACAGCTGCCTTTGGAAACTGGAGTAGATCAAAGCGAACTAGAAAACTTTTAGCGTTCAGCAGCAGGGTTCATACAGTCAGTCAGTGCATGGCAGGCCAGCATGAGATAGATTTACACCCCAGCTTGCCATGCACTAACTGTTCATATAGACAAGTCCTTACCCTGCTGTATGTTAATTCCCCATCTATAAAATGGGGATACTCACTCTCACCAGTCTTGTTTATTTAGACTGTATTCTCTTCTGGGCAGGGACCCTCTCTCTCTTGCTATGTGTTTGTGTAGCACCTAGCACAGTGGGATCCTGAACTAAGCTAGTGCTAAATAGCAATAAAAATGCTAAATAAAATTCATTTCTCCTACCAGCAATTTCTGTAACTAGCAAGAACTTTGTGACTTCCTTTGAACTGCAGGAAATAGAAACAGACACTTCTACTAAGAGGAGCATGCAGGTAAAGAAAGGGGCCCATCTCCATATCCATCAGTGCAAATATAAACTATTTAAAATGAGGACATGAAATGAAAGAATAAGACCCCAATCACAGAACTCAAAAGGCCATTGGTTTAAGATGAGCATAGCTAGTAAAGTGCTTTACTAAACCAACAACAAAGAACTGGGTACAGAAAGGTAATTCCATTTCACAGAGGACTGGTATCTTGAAATTTGATTTCATTCTGATTAGGAACCAAAAATTTCAAAATTCTCTGCAAAAAGGAAAGAAATCCCAGCCCTGCAGCAGTCTGTGTGGCAGGCAGCTCCAGCGCCACAGACCCTGGAAAGCCCAGGCTCCCCACACTCCTAGGCAAGTTGCAGAGAAGCTGGACAGGCCGACTGGCAGAAAATTTGGTGAAACTGAATCATCTCCACAGAGTGTTTTGATTTTTCCAGCCAGCTCCACACACATCATTTGCATTGCTCCTCTCTGAGCCTCTTCTGTTTTTACTGTGTCCTTTTGTTAGTATTCCATATGATTACATATATGGATTTATACCAGCACTACATTTTCAATGTTTTTCTTAGTTATCCCAGCTCCCCTTCTTCCCACACCTGTTTTGCTGCATACAGACTAGAAGTTTTTATGAAGCTGTCCACAATGCTCAGGTCCTTTTCCTGAGTTACAGTTAACCCATGAGTTTTTCAAATTATTCCTTCCAAAGTACATCACCTTGCATCTGCCAGCACTGAATTTCATCTTACATAGCAACCGAAGTCCTCTAAGAACACAGTAGTGCTCCACTAGATTGGTTAATTTAAACAGGCAATATGAGTACCATTACCATAGGTCCATACTACCGTTTCTCTGGCTGCATGCTATACATCAGATAGCACATATACAATTCATAGTGTCTGTCACATCGTATATCACTCCCATATGTCACAAGCACACATCACACCGTTACATACTTACTGCACATACACAGCCCTCTTATTGTTCTAAATACACACCTTCTAAATCTACAACTCATAGATAAACATAGACCTGACTAATAATACAGTTTACATCGTGTTCCACACACCACTCAGCATTATCATGCCACGCTGCCCTGTACCTCTATATACCACTCAGTGCAATTCAGAACCAAGCTGTGCCACACAGCACCATGCTATGTAATTCAGTGTCACCCCGCCACGGGTCACCTGACCCCATGAGCCAACCCTACCACTCAGGGCCAACCCAGTACCACACACTGTGCCAGCCAGCCAGCATCCGTAGTATCCAGCATCACATTTCGCAACTCAGCACCCTGCGCTATACCAATCAGTACCACACTGTACCCCCCAGCACCACATCACACCGCCAAGCCCCTTAGTGTCCAGCATCACATCATGCCACACAGCACATCACACATACCATTCTGTACCATACCATCCTGCACCGTGCTATCGAGCAACACATCATGCCACCCAGCACCAAGCCAGTCAGTACTATACAGCACACCATGCTATGCCACCCAGCACCACTGCACTGTGCCAATCAGTGCCCACTGTACTACCCAGCAGCTTACAAGCCAGTACCATATTGTGCCACTCAACACTGTGCCAATAACTACCATGCCATAGAACCCATCACCACACCGTGCCATCCAGCACCACACCAATCAGTACTATACTATACCGCGTAGCACCATGCCACAGCGTAGCACCCAGCCAGCACCATGCTATCCAGTGCCATACCATGCCAGCCAGCACCACCATGCACTGGGCTGTTCAGTGCCAGCCAGCATCACTGCACCGTGCTAACCACTACCATCGCTCTGTGGCAGCCAGCACCAGCTTGTGCCATACCAGTGCCACACCAGCTTGTGCCATACCAGTGCCACACCAGCTTGTGCCATCGTGCCATATCGTGCCAGCCAGCACCACTGCTCTGTGCCAACCACTACCACTGCTCTGTGCCAGCCAGCACCATGCTATCCAGTGCCATATCGTGCCAGCCAGCACCACTGCTCTGTGCCAGCCAGCACCGCCGTGCCGTACCAGCCAGCGCCATCGAGCTGTGCCAGCCCCGTGCCCGCCCGCCCGCGCCGCGTCCCGCCCGCAGCCCCCAGTCTCACCGTGCGGCGGGGCCGGGCTCCCCCCGGGGCCGCTCTGTCCCGCTCGCTCAGGGGAGGGGAGGGGAGGGGCGGGGCCCTCACGAGCCCATGCCGCGGCCGCGCGCCCCCGGTGGGTCCCCGGCTGCTCCCGGCGCTGCCCGTGTCTGTGTCTGCGCCGCGATCCGCGAACAGGGTGAGCCGGGTCTCTTGGGGAGTCAACGCGGCGCAAGCGCAGAGAGACCGCGAGACCCCGCCCAGCCGGGGAGGAGGAGCGAAAGGATGACATAACCACTGCGCTCTTAAAGGGGCAGCGCCTCTTTCCCTCGCTCTCTTCCCCCCGCCCTACCCCGGAGCTCTTAAAGGGGTAGCGCCCCCTTTCCCTGCACTACCCCTGCCTTCCCACCCACCCTGAGGGTGGTGAAACGGAGGCAGGAAGGGTTTGTATTCACATTCACAGGACTCCACCTTTATTTATTGCAGCGTTCAACCCCGACCCATGCGCAGCTAGGCCATGTCACCCCTAGCCTGCCACCCAGGGGAGCCTCGCCATGCTTTGCTGCTGGAGCTCCCACCAGGGCTCCTCACAAACAGGCTGCAGATCACTCCCTGAGCCTCCAGCTACAGCCACAGCCTGGTCCAGCTACGGCTGCCAACTTTCTAATTCCAGAAAACCAAACACCTTTGCCCTGCCCACTGCCCCATCCCTTCCCTGAGGCCCCACCCCTGTTTGATGCCCCCCCCCCGAATTCCCCCTCCCTCTGTTGCTTGCTCTCCCCCACCTTCTAGCAGGCGCTTATTTTCACCAAGGGATATTTATTATGTTAACAGATGTATTATGCTAAGTTTAGGTTTGATTTGTTACAGGATGCCAGAGCTGTCAGCAAAATAGTCAAAAAGGGTCCTTTAAAAAAAATTTTTTTTCACAAAGGTTTTTATGATTCGTTCTCTCCCCTCTTCCCATTTTTCATAACCAGCACCGTGGGTTTTGTTCACTAAAGTTATTGCAATTCTGTGTGTGGAATTAGGACTACACATTATCACATCTGCCATGGGTCTATAAAAGACCCACGGCCAAAGCCCAAACACAAACCCACAGAGCACAGCTACAGCAACGCCCACTTGTTCACATACCTCTCGAAATAAAGCTGTAGAACTGACTCCCACACCTACATGCAGATACACACATGTATTCATATGCATGCATCTAGCATGCACTAACACAGATACTTCCACATTCTTTATTATTACACTTGTTGTTTAGTTTAGTGCCTAGAGACCCCAACTAAGATCAAGGCTCCACATTAAAGGAGAGAGTTTCTAACAAAGAGTTTATAATGTGGCTAGACAAAGGTGGGGAAAAAAGGTAGGCTACATTGGCTCTTCTGCAATTACTAGTCAGCAACATTCACTTTAAGAAATAATACATTTCTTTTAGAGTTCCCTACTCTTTTAAAAATTTGTTATGAAAGGAACACACACATTTTATGTCATCCATTTTTTGTGTGCAAGCCAGCAAAAGGAATAAAAGTCAGCAAATTTTATTCACACAGGTATACACACATACATCTCCCTACACAAATATCAGAGGGGTTGCCGTGTTAGTCTGGATCTGTAAAAGCAGCAAAGAAGCCTGTGGCACCTTATAGACTAACAGACGTTTTGGAGCATGAGCTTTCGTGGGTGAATACCCACTTCCTCAGATGCATGTAGTGGAAATTTCCAGGGGCAGGTATATATATGCTAGCAAGCAAGCTAGAGATAATGAGATTAGTTCAATCAGGGAGGATGAGGCCCTGTTCTAGCAGCTGAGGTGTGAAAACCAAGGGAGGAGAAACTGGTTCTGTAGTTGGCAAGCCATTCACAGTCTTTGTTCAATCCTGAGCTGATGGTGTCAAATTTGCAGATGAACTGAAGCTCAGCAGTTTCTCTTTGAAGTCTGGTCCTGAAGCTTTTTTGCAGCAGGATGGCCACCTTAAGGTCTGCTATAGTGTGGCCAGGGAGGCTGAAGTGCTCTCCTACAGGTTTTTGTATATTGCCATTCCTAATGTCTGATTTGTGTCAATTTATCCTTTTCCGTAGAGACTGTCCAGTTTGGCCGATGTACATAGCAGAGGGGCATTGCTGGCATATGATGACGTATATTACATTGGTGGATGTGCAGGTGAATGAACCAGTGATGGTGTGGCTGATCTGGTTAGGTCCTGTGATGGTGTCGCTGGTGTAGATATGTGGGCAGAGTTGGCATCGAGGTTTGTTGCATGGATTGGTTCCTGACCTAGAGTTATTATGGTGCGGTGTGCAGTTACTGGCGAGAATATGTTTCAGGTTGGCAGGTTGTCTGTGGGCAAGGACTGGCCTGCCACCCAAGGCCTGTGAAAGTGTGGGATCATTGTCCAGGATGGGTTGTAGATCCTTGATGATGCGTTGGAGGGGTTTTAGCTGGGGGCTGTATGTGATGGCCAGTGGAGTCCTGTTGATTTCCTTCTTGGGTTTGTCTTGCAGTTGGAGGCTTCTGGGTACACATCTGGCTCTGTTGATCTGTTTCCTTATTTCCTCGTGCGGGTATTGTAGTTTAGAGAATGCTTGGTGGAGATTTTGTAGGTGTTGGTCTCTGTCTGAGGGGTTAGAGCAGATGCGGTTGTACCTCAGTGCTTGGCTGTAGACAATGGATCATGTGATGTGTCTGGGATGGAAGCTAGAGGCATGAAGGTACGCATAGCGGTCGGTAGGTTTTCGATATAGGGTGGTGTTAATGTGACCATCACTTATTTTGTGGGATGTTTGTGTAGAGAGCCTCTACGTCCATGGTGGCTAGGATGGTGTTTTCTGGGAGGTGATCAATGCATTGTAGTTTCCTCAGGAAATCAATGGTGTCACGGAGATAGCTGGGAGTGCTAGTGGCATAGGGTCTGAGTAGAGAGTCCATATATCCAGACAGTCCTTCAGTGAGAGTGCCAATGCCTGAGATGATGGGGCGTCCAGGATTTCCGGGTTTGTGGGTCTTGGGTAGTAGATAGAATAACCCTGGTCGGGGCTCTAGGGGTATGTTGATTTCTTCTGGTGTTAGTGTAGGGAATGTCCTGAGTAGATGCTGTAGTTTCTTAGTGTATTCCTCAGTGGGATCTGAGGGAAGTGGCCTGTAGAATTTGGTATTGGAGAGTTGTCTGGCGGCCTCCTTTTGGTAGTCAGACCTGTTCATGATGACAACGGCACCTTCCTACACAAAGTCTCTTACCAGGGCCGTCCCTAGCCATTTGGGTGCCCTATGCAGCCCCAGGCCTCCCAACCCCCAGTCTGGGAGACAGGAGCTATAGGGGGGAGGCAGTTTTGGGGCCCCACAGGCCCAGAGGATTAGCGGGGGTCCAGGAGCAGCCTGCTCTGCTTCCCTCACCCCAGGTCCAGCCATGTCACTCCAGGGAGGGGGTTTGGGGGAAGGAATCTCCCGCACTCACCGGCAGTGGCGGGAAGCGGAGCAGCCCGGCCCCGGCCCGCTCTACTCCATCAGCTCCCAGCCGTGGCGCTCCGCTTCCCGCTGCCGGTGAGAGCTGGGGGTGGTCCTTTCCCCAACCCGACCAACATGGCTGGGGCTGGGGCAAGGGAAATGGAGCAGACTGGGGCTGCGTCTCTCCGCTTCCTGCCAGCGGTGAATGCGGGGAGCGAGTCTTTCCCCGCACTCACCGGCGGAGGGAAGCGGCACTCCTGGGCTGGGAGCTGGCAGAGTAGAGTGGGCTGGGGCCGGGTTGCGCCACTTCCCGCCGCTGCTGGTGAGGGTGGGGTCACTGGGGATGAGCCGGAATTGGGGCGGGCCAAGGGCAGGTCAGGGTGGAAGGCAGGGCCGTAGCAACAAAGAACGTGGCCCCCTCCGAACATATGTCCGGGGCCCCTTACAATGCAGAAACTGGAATGCGGTATTTATTTTATACAATATACAGGGTTCATATTATGTATACATAGGCCTACAGTGTACATGTATTCCGTATTTACGCAAAGCGCTTCTTTCGAGCCTTGTTCTCTGCAAATTGGTTTATCAATGCGTCATAGTCCAGAGACCTGGCAATCTTGCTTTCGATTGAGATAACTGCAAGCGCAGAAAGCCTGTCATCTGTCATGGTTGAGCGCAGGATATTCTTGATCAGTTTCATTCTGCTGAAGCTCCTTTCAGCACCAGCGACAGTCACTGGTGTGGTCAGAAGAACTCTGATGCAAATGCAAAGATTCGGATATATCTCCTGAAGGCTGTTCTTGTATATGTACGTTAAAAAATTGTTTGCCGTGACAAGTCCTCTCTCTTTCTTGATTATATAAATAAAACAATTCAATTCCATTATGAGTTCGTTGGCATCAATGTCTCCCATTTTTCTTTTAAAATTTTTGCTGTGATTCTCCAGTTCATTTTCTCTGTGACACTGCTTCAGGCTTTTAGCGTTCTACAGAAATCCAAACAACTTATACCACTCCACGAGTTGGTCAAATCACGATGAAACAGAAGATATGGCCTGATCAGTGAGAAGAAGAAAGAACTGCAATTTGAATTTTTCTTCAGCAGAAAGACGACTCGAATCATCAGCACATTCGTAATCAAACATTCTCTTCTTATTCGAAGGATCACCGAGCTTTTCATTACTTCCTCGAAATGCCAAGTTTCTTTCGGACAAGAAAATAAACCACATCAACCATGCGTTTGACAACATTTCTCCAGAAATCTCTCTTTCAGAAAAGCCTGCAATTCGAGTTGGTCAATAGATGTACGGTTTACTATGCCTGACCAAAGGTCAAACCATTTCACCATACAGTCTCGATGACCTTTGCTTGTTTCATGCTGCTGAAGTCTTTTTGACAGTGCTTTCCAAGCAGATGTTCCACGACGTAGTGGTATGTCGCCAGTGCCAAATAATTTACAACAAAAACAAAAAATGGCATCTTTCTGAACTGAGTACATTAACCATGAACGTCTTATTTTCTCGCCATTTGCCATGGTTCGATAGAAATGAGTACTTGTGAACCTCCGTCTTTCCTCGTTAAATGGAAATTCTTAACTTTCATTCTGCTGCGGTGGGCCACGTGCAACAATGTCACACACCTGCCTGTCCGATATTATAGACGGCCAGTCTCCTGGATCATCAGTCAGTGGTTCAGATTCAGATACTTCTTTCCTGGCAGCAGCTGGAATATCTGTCACAGTTTGTTTGGTAGAACAACTGGCTTCACCTTCGACCTCACTTGAAGCACTTCTGGATACGATTTGTCGCTGCTAGCGCTGTCTGTTTCATGTGCCTGTACCTGTACGTTGGATTGCAGCGCAAAACATGTTGACAACTTTGGAATTTTCTCAAGTTCCTTCTCGGCATCTTTTGCTGCCTTTCGTTTACTAGCTCCGCTCTTATACATTCTCTTAGACATCACAAAGCACGCTTCTGCGTTGGAAATGATAAAAAACTAAACAACTAAATTAATAACATTTATCCGCCGACCGCCATTATGAACTCAAATACACATTCTTTGAATGGGTCCAACTAAAATTCGAAACTGACCGACAGACAACTGATGTAGCCAATAGCATTATGACTTCACGGTTTTGTCAGTAAAACCGACATGGATTGTGCAATAGCGTCAATAAATGTCACTTACCTAGTTATACCTTACATTTTTTTTGCCACTTTTAGGGGCCCCCTTCCTTGCGGGGTCCCCTCCAGTCGGAGGGTATGGAGGGCGCTCGCTACACCTCTGGTGGAAGGGGAAGATGCAGGGCTGAGGGAGTTGTCCAGGGACCCACCCCAACTAGGGTTCGTGGGGGGGGGGCGGCCGAGGGGTAGGGCTGGTCACCGGGGCTGGTGCTGTTGCGTATGCAGCACGCAACTGCCTAGGGCACCATGAAATTTGGGGCAATTTGGTGCCCCAAATTTCATGGCGCCCTAGGCAGCTGCGTATGTTGCATATGCCTAAGGATGGCCCAATCTCTTACACACATACATGTATGCACACATTTGCCTGCACACATTTTTTTCATACACTTTTTCAAGGGGCTGCCTACATCACCCAGCCAGGAAGGGAGAAGAGGTGGGCTGGAGGGGAGAGGATGGGGAGGAAGAGAAGCTAAGGACAAGAGCAGGGTGAGGATGTGGGGAGTAAATGAGGATGCTGGGGGATGCAAAAGGCTACAGGTGCATGAGGATGTGGGTTGGCACAGGGGTGTATAGGGACATAATGGGAGTGCAGCAGTGTATGGAGGTGAATGGGGTGCAGAGGATGTGTGGGGGAGTGCTGTAAGGTGTGGGGGGCAGGATGGGATGGATACAATGATGGGGGATGGAAGGGCAGGGGGTGGGACAGCAAGGGATGCAATGACAGGAGGGATGGGAGTGCATGGCGGGTTTGGGACAGGGAGGGATGCAGTGAGGGGGATGGGGTGCAGCCCCATTACCAGCACTCAGAGACAGGGATACACATACCTCCAACTACTGGGTGCTGGCGATGGGGCAACAGACTGCGGTTCACAGCAGGGTGTGCCCCGCAGCTCGAGCCCAGCCCCACGAGGAGCATGAGGAGAAGAGGGCTGGGCAGCAGTGGGAGATGCACATTCCACACGACCTCTCAATAGCTGCCTGCTGTGTGCTCGCAACTGGCGCTAGTTCCTCCCTTGCCCTGACCCAGACAATGGGAGCTGCGCCTGAGGGCAAGGCAGCATGCGGGCCCCCGGCAGTCCCTAAGGCTAGGAGCCAGACATGCCAGCTGCTTCCGGACCTGGGAGCCATGGCACAGCACTAGTAGGGAGCCTGCCAGTCCTGTTGTGGCACCATGAATTGGACATTCAGTGGCCTGGTCAGCAGTGCTGACCAGAGCCATCAGGATTCCTTTTCAATGGGGTGTTCTAGTCCAACACCAGACACCTGGTCACCCTAGGGCCAGCAGCCCTGATCCCAGCAGCCTATCTGCAAACCACCAGTCACATACAGGTTTCCAGCCACCTTGGTTGCAGGGTTATTTCAACGTACTCCCACTACTGGATTTTCCCCAGCCCTCTCCTGGACAGTCTGGATATATTAGATCTGTTACCCCTAACGGAGTCAATATACAACAGTCTGTTACCCTAAATGGAGTTACCCACACAGTTCACAACACTGGATTAATTTTGATTCAAGACTAAAACACGTATATTTATCTACAAAGAAATAGATTTTAAGTGAATACAAATATAAGGAATTAAAGAGAAAAAGAGAGTTAAGTGCTAAATACTTAAACTAGACTTTTTCCAAGATAAAATTCCTGCCACAGATTTCCAGCAATATTACTGATCAAGTTTCAACTCCCATAGCCCATGCTCTTCTTAGGTAAAGGAAATAGAGAGATGGCTAGGGAGACATAAAAGACGGTTACTCACCTTTGTAACTGTTGTTCTTCGAGATGTGTTGCTCATATCCATTCCAGTTAGGTGTGTGCGCCGCGCGTGCACATTCGTCGGAAAACTTCTACCCTAGCAACTCAGTGGGCCGGCAGGTCGCCCTCTAGAGTGGCACCGTCATGGTGCTCGATATATACCCCTGCCGGCCCACCCGCTCCTCAGTTCCTTCTTGCCGGCTACTCTGACAGTGGGGAAGGAGGGTGGGTGTGGAATGGATATGAGCAACACATCTCGAAGAACAACAGTTACAAAGGTGAGTAACCGTCTTTTCTTCTTCGAGTGATTGCTCATATCCATTCCAGTTAGGTGAATCCCAAGCCTTACATAGGCGGTGGGGTCGGAGTGAAATGTGGCAGAATGAAAACTGCTGAGCCAGAGGCTACAGCATCTCTTGACTGTTGAACCAGGGCATACTGCGAAGCAAAGGTATGGACCGTGGCCCAATGGAGCTGCGCGACAGATCTCGTGGGTAGGAACACGAGCCAGCAAGGCGGCAGATGAAGCCTGAGCCCTGGTAGAATGCACGGTGATGTGGCTTGCGGAAATATGAGCCAAATCATAACAAGTGCGGATGTACGCCATCACCCAAGATGAGATCCTCTAAGAGGAAAACAAGCAAGCCTTCCCTTTGGTCTGCTACCGTGACAGAGCTGGGGCACCTTATGAAATGGTTCTGTCAGCGCAATATAAATGCGAGCACTCTACAGATGTCCAGGGAGTGCAATTGTTGCGCCCATTGCGTTGAGCTGTGGGTAACATGAAAGGCCGAAACCACCTTAGGGAGGAAAGCCGGGTGCGGTCATAACTGCATCTTGTCTTTGTGAAACCTAGTGTACGGCAGAACCACCGTAAGAGGTCTGAGCTCGGAGACTCGTCTGGCCGATGTAACAGCTACGAGGAAAGTTGTCGTCCAAGACAGGTATAGCAGAGGGCCGGTCGTGAACGGCTCGAATGGGGGAGACATAAGTCTGGTTAAAACTAGGTTGAGGTCCCAGGTTGGGGCTGGGTGGCGCACCCGAGGGTGCAAGCGCTCCAAGCCCTTGAGGGACCTCGAACCCATAGAGTGTGAGAACACGGAACGTCCACCTTAGCCTGGCTGGAAGGTAGAGATGGCTGCCGAGTGTACCCTCAGCGATGATACCGCCAGGTCCTGCCGCTGAAGGCCAGAGGCAGGCCAAATAGAGGGGATCGAGACCTCAGTAGGAGCAAGATCGAGCGTATTGCACCTGTAGAAGAAACGCTTCCACTCGGCCTGGTACGTTGACCAGGTGGAAGGCTTCCTGTCACCCTGGCTCAGTTACGCAGCAGCCACACCGTGAGGAGAAGAGGCTGCAGGACCGGGTGACGAAGCCTGTCGTGGCCCTGAGTGATGAGGTCTGGGTGGGGTGGCAGGGTAATTGGGTCGGTTATTGACAGGCCGAGCAACGTGGTATATCCGTGCTGCCTGGACCACGCTGGAGTGATCATGATGATGCGCGCTCTGCCCCTGCGGAGTTTGAGTAGGACCTAATGAACCAGTGGGAACAGTGGGAAGGCATAAAGGAGTTGGCCTTTCCACGGCATCAGGAATGCGTCCAAGATCGATCCCGAGGAGAGACCTTGGAAGGAGCAGAACATCTGGCATTTTCTGCTCTCGCGGTGAGCGAACAGGTCTATGTGAGGAAAAATCTCCACTTCTGGAAAGCAGAACGCCTCACATGGGGCAGAGTGACCACTCGTAAGACAGGAAAGACCTGCTGAGTCAAAGCGCCAAGGCGTTCCGAACGCCTGGGAGAAAGGACGTCACCAGCTCCATCGAGTGGGCCATGCAAAAGTCCCAGAAATGGATGGCCTCCTGACAAAAGGGGGGGAGGACCATGTCCCTCCCTGGTTATTTATGAAGCACATGGCCGTTGTGTTGGCTGTAAACACCGAGATACCATGGCCTCGCAGCTGCCGCTGGAACCCCTGGCACGCCAGGCGGACTACTCTCATTTTTGGGGCATTGATGTGGAATGCCAGCTCCCGAGAAGACCAAAGGCCTTAAGCTCGGAGGTGACCATGAGCACTCGAGCAGAGAGATGACGCATCCGCTGTCAGGGGCAGTGAGGGCTGGGGCGGATGGAACCGCATCCCTGCCCACACCAGGGAGGGAGTTAGCCACCACTCTAGGGAGCCTAAGGTGCTCGAGGGAACGGTGACTACCATGACCATTGGCTCCCTGTCCGGGTGGTACGCCGAGGTGAGCCGGACTTGGAGAGGACGGAGGCGGAGCTTGGCGTGTTTGGTTACAAACTTGCGGGCAGCCATGGACCCAGGAGACTGAGACAAGTGCGAGCCGAGGTCGTTGGGAAAGTCTGCGGACCTCGGATGATTGTTGCCATCGCCTAAAACCGCAGTTGTGATAAGCAGGCTCCGGCTAGGTCGGAGACCAGGATAGCCCCTAGGAAGTCCAACCTCTGCGTGGGAACCAGAGTGGATTGCTCTATAGTAATCATCAGGCCTAGACCTGTGAATAAGACCGTGACGATGCCCACGTGCTGAGTGGTTTGTGTCTCGGAGTCTCCTCGGATAAGCGAATCGTCCAGATACAGAAAAATGCATATCCGACATCAGCGAAGGTAGGCGGCGACTATGGCCATAAACCAGAAGTACTGACGGTTGGCTAGAAAGCGGAGGTATCTCCTGTGCGGAGGGAAGATGGCGTTGCAAAAGTACGCGTCCTTCATATCGAGGGCGGCATAGTAGCCCCCAGGAGGCGAGGACGGGATAATGGTTCCCAGGGATACCATGCGGAACTTCAACTTTATCCTAAACTGGTTGAGTCCGTGCAGGACTAGGAAGGTCTGAGACCTCTGTTTGAGTGGGGGACTAGGGCATAACGGGAGTAGACCCCCTTGCCCCTTTCGTCAGTCAGCGTCTGCACCTCTTGTACGAGGAATTGCTCGTGAGAGGGGTCCCTGAAGGGGGACAGGGCTGGAACAAATTAGAGGTGGTACCTATGCTCCACCGTGAGCAGGACCCAGCGATCTGAAATTAACTGGGGCCACGCCAGGAGAAAGCAGGATTGGGATCCCGGCCTGTGATTGGTACACCGCCCTCAGGCGCACCTTGGAAGGTTCGTCTTTGGTCCCAGTGGTAATTGCAAGGGACCTTGACCTTGGCTCTTTAGGGGTCCTGACGTTCGTCTGCGACCACCTTGGCCTCGCCGTTTGCCAAAGTCCTGTCTCTGGCTAGGCACAGAGTATGGCGGCTGGGGACAGAAAGTCCTGCGTTTGGTCGCTGGCATATGCATGCTGAGAGAGCGCATTAGGACCCTATTGTCCATCAGGCTTCGCAGCCTGGGGCTGTCTTTGCCGCAAAGAGGCCTTTACCAACAAAGGGTAAATCTTGAATGGCATACTGCAGCTCCGGCCGGAGGTTTGAAACCTGAAGCCATGAGATGCACCTCATGGAGACACCAAAGACCAGAGTCCTGGCTGCTGAGTCTGCTGCGTCCAACGAGGCCTGGAGGGACGCTCTGGGTACCTTTTTCCCCCGTCCTCCAAGACGGCAGCGAACTCTTGGCGGGAGTTTTGAGGGAAAAACTCCATAAACTAAACTACCTTCACCCAGGTGCTATAATTATAGCAGCTAAGCAAGGCTTGTTGCTTTGCTACCCAGAGCTGCAGGGCCTCTGCAGAGTACACCTGGCGGCCAAGTAGGTTCATTCGCCAAGCCTCCTTCGGTTTCGGGGCTGGCGCCCGCTGGCCATGCCAATACCTCTCCTTAACAGACTGAAAGACTAGTGAGCAGAGAGGAGAGTGGACAGACGAGTAGTCGTATCCCTTAGAGGGCCCCATACCGGGTCCTCTACCTCTGGGACCTCTTCCACCTCAGGTTGTCGGGGGGCATATCAGAATCGTGGTCCTGAGCATAAGATCTGCGCATGTGGGATGACACGGATGCGTGTCTGGATGGCCATGGAGGTACTAAAAAAAGGCATGGGCAGAGTCTCTGACTCTATCGGACCTTGCCCAACTCGGCACCGGGGACTGGCACTGGGAGGCGTACCGGTACCTGGAACGAGATTCAGACCTGCAACCAGAACGGTGCCGGGAGGTCGACTGAGATCTCGAGGCTCGGGGAGAGGCTACGGGAGTCACGGTACCTGTCGCGGTGCCGGGAGTTGGAACGGTGCCGATAGTAGCGGGTCAGCGAATGGGATACCGACCGGTGCGGCGAGTGCGACCAGTACCGATGAGGAAAACAGCACCGGGACTGCAAGTGGTGTCGGGTGTGCCGACGGGACCTGGAGCGTCTGCAGGACCGTGATCATGAACGATGCCGCTCTGCTGTGCTGACAGAGGATGGTCATATGAAGAGACTGTATTACCCGCACCGGCGGTGCCGGGGTCAGGCAGCATCGACTCCATCATGGCAATGAGATCCCTCGCTGTTGGTAATGTCTCCGGCGTGGAGGGAACAGCAGGCTCAACCACAGTGCATACTGGGGAGCTGTCAGGCACCGGATTCGACGGCCCTCGTGGGACCGGGATCGACGGTACCGAGGTCGTCAGAGCTTCGGTAGATGTTGGTGCCGGGCGATCCGACTTAGACGAGCTCTCTGGCTGTGGTGCAGTTGGCACGGAAGCAGCAGGAGCAGTAAGCTCAACCATGGCGTGTGCCGGGGAGCCGTCAGGCACCGGATTCGACGGCCCTTGTGGGACCGGGATCGACGGTGCCGACGTCGTCGGTGCCTCTGCAGGTGTCGGTGCCGGGCAATCCGACTTAGACGAGCTCTCTGGCTGCGATGCAGGTGGCACGGAAGCAGCAGGAGCAGGGGGCTCAACCACGGCACGTGCCGGGGAGCCGTCAGGCACCAGCAGGAATTGTAGGCTCTCTCGACCTCGGAGGAAGGGAGCAGTGCCAAGTCGACTTCGGTGCCGGCGACGGCCAGTGCCAAAAGGCCTTGGCAGTACCGGCGGGGTCCGGTGCCGAGGAGGCGCTTCTGCCAGCCGCTTGATCATCGCTCGGTGCCAAAGGTGGAGGGGTAAGTGAAAGTCCCGCTCCTTTTTGTTCTCGGCTTAAAAGCCTTGCAAATGGGGCACTTAGCTGTCAAGTGTGATTCCCTGAGGCACTTCAAACAGGAGTCGTGTATATCTCCCTTTGGCATCGGCTTCTGGCAGGCTGTGCCCATTTTAAAACCCGGTGAGCCGTGCATGGGCTCCGGCACCGGGTGCAGGGAAGGGGCTACTTCCTGAACCCCGCTAACTATTACTAAACTAACTATGTTTGCAAAGAAAAAACGTATAACTATACAAATATATATATAAAAGGATTATAACTGTGTAACTATATACGAGAACTACGAGTAGCTAGGGAAGTGGAGGTCAGCTAAGCCGCGCTCCACTGTTCCAACGACCGACACGGGCGGTAAGAAAGAACAGAGGAGCGGGTGGGCTGGCAGGGGTATATATGGAGCACCATGACGGCGCCACTCTAGGGGGCGACCTGCCAGCCCACTGAGTTGCTAGGGTAGAAGTTTTCCAACGAATGTGCACGTGCGGCGCACACACCTAACTGGAATGGATATGAGCAATCACTCGAAGAAGAACTGGGAGTGTTTTACCCCTCATTTAACTTCAGTCACCCTCTGAAATGCATTTTTCTGAGGGTTACCCCTAGATAAAGTTCATTCTTGCTGTGGAGCTAGAGACCAGGAGTCAGGCGATGAAAGATTCCACGCTGCTGTTTGCGAAGATGCAGATGTTTGTTGCTGCCCCCCTTCCTTGCCAACGACTGACCATTTGATAGGTGATTGCACATCAGTTTCAATGACAGCTGGCTAGAGGCACCAGCTTGTCATTTGTCTCTGCAAAACAGGTTTACCCCCTCCCCAGACTTGTCTGGTAAACTGAAATCACGACTGAAGTGTGTTTATATCTATAACTTTACATACAGTGCTGCCACATACATTTCACCATGATATTATTAACCAGCAAGTTATTAGTCTTCAGATACCTCTCACAGCATATTTTCTACAACGATTACAATGGTGTATAGAGAGTGTGAATATAGGGGTGAATTGGCCCACATTTAAGAAAATAATGAGTGTAGGAGGTGGTCTGGGCTGTTTTTTCCTGGAGCACCTGTGGACATTCCCCCCAGAATGTGCCGTAGGACCCCTCATTCCATCCCAGAGGGGCTGAGCCTTTGACAACTTCCTTCCCTCACACTGTTAGTTACTACCATTAAATGAGTTTCTAATATATATATTAGAGAGAGATCTCCTGGTAATGCTCCACACATAACGGCAAAGTGGCCTTCCTCAGCCATTGCATGCCTAGCTGCACAGGATGCAGAGAGAGGAAACATTAGAACTGAGAATCCATTTACCATACCTTGGCTTTCTTTGCTGCTACCCATCGGATGCCTCCATCAACAGATACTGCTGCCTACTTATTTACACTGTCACCTGAAAGTGAGAACACGCGTTCACATGGCACTGTTGTACCCAGCATCACAAGATATTTACATGACACATGCGCTAAAGAGTCATGTGTCCCTTCATGCTTCAATCACCATTCCAGAGGACGCTGATAACGGTCCAAAGCAGTGCAGACCGATGCATGTTCATTTTCATCATCTGAGTCAGATGCCACCAGCAGAGGGTTGGTTTAGTTTTTTGGTGGTCTGGGTTCTGTAGTGTCCACATCTGAGTGTTGTTCTGTTAAGACTTCGGAAAGCATGTCCCATATCTAGTTCCTCTCAGATTTTGGACAGCACTTCAGATTCTTAAACCTTGGGTGGAGTACTGTAGCTGTTTTTAGATGTCTCATATTGGTACCTTCTTTGTGTTTTGTCAAATCTGCAGTGAAAGTGTTCTTAAAACGAACAACATGTGCTGGGTCATCATCTGAGATTGCCAAATATTTAATGTTCTAGCAAAGTGTGTAAAACAGAGGAGGAGACATATAATTCTCCTCCAAGAAGTTCAGTCACAAATTTAATTCATGCATTATTTTTTTAATGAGTATCATCCGCATGAAAGAGTGTCCTTTGGAATGGTGGCTGAAGCATGAAGGGGCATACTAATGTTTAGCATATCTGGCACATAAATACCTTGAAATGCCAGCTACAAAAGTGCCATGCGAACGCCTGTTCTCACTTTCAGGTGACATTGTAAACAAGAAGTGGGCAGCATTATCTCCTGCAAATGTCAACAAACTTGTTTGTTTGAGTGATTGGCTGAACAAGAAGTAGGACTGAGTGGACTTGTAAGCTCTAAAGTTTTACATTGTTTTGGTTTTGAATGCAGTTATTTTTTGTACATAATTCTACATTTGTAAATTCAAACTTTCATGACAGAGATTGCACTACAGTACTTGTATTAGGTGAATTAAAAATACTTTCTTTTGGGTTTTTTATAGTGCAAATATTTGTAATAAAAATAAAGTGAGCACTGTACACTTTGTATTCTGTGTTGTAACTGAAATTGATACATTTGAAAATGTAGAAAACATCCAAAAATATTTAAATAAATGGTATTCTATTATTGTTTAAACAGGACGATTAATCGAGATTAATTTTTAAAAATTGCTTGACAGCCCTAATTTAGATACAAGTTAATACAAAAATGCCAAGAATTTCAAGCAGTCTAAGATTCCCTACCTCTCATCATAGCTGTTTTAACTCCTAAAATATCACTGCACTACTTCTGTCAAGTTAATCGTCCAGGCTAACCAGGACCTGAATTTCTAATATAAAACAAGCAATCAATAAATTAAAAACCCTTCTAATGTCAATATTTCATAAAGTACAAGCCCAACTTTTGTATGTTTTATCTTTAAAGAGGCAGTGTCCCCTCATGCCCTGAGCATCCAGATGACCACCACGGCTGCTTAAGAGGGACATCCCCCTAATTTCCCCCTTGCATCCAGATGTCACCAGTGGCTTCACTATAAAAGGAAGTTACCCCAATAACACTCTCTCCCCAGAACCAACCAACCTATTATTTGACTACACCTTGGTACCTTTCTCCCTGCAAAAGCAGGCAAGCACTACTTAAAGAGACAGTTCACCACTTCCTATTTTAAAAGGTGCCCTTCATAATCCATTCAGCAGTAAACAGGCACTTCTTAGAAGAATACCATACCCTTCCCTAGAGCTATTTTGTCCAAACTTGTCCAGATATAGCCACCATCCTCCACCTGCTGAAAACATGTTTGGTCCCTTGTCTATTTCTGTTCATCTCTCTCTCCCTTTGACAAAGTATTTTGAGATACTTGAACTCCTTACGATTTTTATATATATAAAAAACAGCTGTTTCTCAAGAGACAATAGGTTCCCCACTAACCAAATACTCCCCCTAATCCATGCACACATAACTAGCTGATCTTTAAGACAGTGCGCACACCTATATATATAATTTTTTCATATTCACCAACCAGAGAAGGAATGTACAAGGAATACCTAAGAGAAACTCAGTCATGCTGAACACAAGAGCAAGAATGCAGCAGTCTCCCAAACACTACAGCATCACAGGCAGAGGGAACACGCAGAGCACAAGATGCTAGGCCTGCAGATTTTGGGAGAGGAATATTTAGCTTCATGGTCTGAAATCAGCATTAGTTATAGCATGTGCAACTGAATGAAGCATCACCTAGATGACGGATTCTTTTGAGATGTGTGTGTTTTAATGTCTAGGAAGTGTGTTAAGGGTTTTGGGATTCTGCAAAGAGACTGGATTTCCAATACCTCATGCCCAAGCTCTTAGCATATAGATCCTGCCTTTTCCCTTCCCACCCTGTCTGATAAAGATTTACTTCCAGAATAATCCAGCTGGATTACTGGTATAGCACAGGCATCAAAATACACAAACAGGAAGGATGTGACTGTGTATATAAATTTCTATAAAGGATGTAAATGGTGTGTGTGTGTGTGTGTGTGTGTGTGTGTGTGTGTGTGTGTGTGTGTGTGTGTGTGTGTGTGTGTGTGTGTATATACACGCACGCACACACACTTCAGATGCTCATCATTAAGTAATAGAATTACTTCATGGAACTTCTTAGTAGCCTATAATAAACCTGTGGAACTCACCACCACATGAAATTATTGAAGTAAGATTCTAACAACGATTAGTTGTTTCTTTGACTAAGAATAGCATTGGCAATGACACGTGCCAGGATAGCAATTACACAGGCTATTAATCCACCCATTCCTTGGCATACACTGATGAGCATTTGATGTCAAGAAGACACTCACCTCCTTCACTTCAGCAATATAACATTGCCCTTTTAGGTGTGTTGAAACTGGAAGTAATTTTCCTCTGAAGCAATCTGCATTGTCATAGTCAGAGACAGGCCAGTGGACTAGAAAGATCATTGGTTTGGTCTCATGTGGTGTTCCCTACGTTCCTAATAAATTTAAAAATGTATTAAAGCTAATGTTTAAAATCAAATTAACACAAGTTAAGACGGAAGGTACTATATATCCGGGGTCAGGCATGAGCTGTAAGAGATTACAAGTATCGGTTACAAGGTTCACAAGATACATACATAGTATATAACCAGCATAGACCCAGCTTGGGAGTGCTGGAGTTTTTTTTGCTACACAAATTGGAGACAATTTGCCTGTCTCGCCATCTTAGCCTTCCTCTGCCACCTTCAATTGTTTTTACCCTTTATTCTTTTTCTTTATTATGTATTAAGGCTGCCTCACCACTCAGCCCCGCTCCTCCTGATGTCCCTGCACACGTGAATTTTTAGTTAGAAATAGCAGGTCTTCCCTTCTTGTTTGCTGGAGGACCTTGGGGATATTATTGGGAGGACCTAGATTGTGAGGAGGCTGCAATGCAACCACAGCTCTCTCGGACTACAACCAGAGACTCACCATCTGCTCTGCCCTCAGCTAGGAGTGGCAGCTCCACTCCAGGGGCCAACCACTATTCTCGTCCTCCAAGGATCTGACCAAGGTCCTTCCAGCAAAGAGCGATACAAGAACCCCACTGCGGAATCCTACATCTTTACAGAAACAGTAAGAGGAAACATTTCTTTGCATTTCACCTTTAACACTGTCAGCAAGTTCCACTAAAAGAGAGAACCAAACCCAGCCCAGCTGTTCCCTTCCACCAAAGGGCAGGACAAAAGCCAAAGCTGATTAGCTGTGCTTTATTGCTGGTGAGAGCAAACAAACCCATTTCCAACCTATTCCTCTAACAAGGATGATAGATCCCTAAGCAAATATTGTGGCTGCATTTATTTGTGATTTTAAATTGGTACCCAATTCATGGCAGCAGCTGGCCTGCAGCTCCTTACTGTCACAGAGCTCTCTCAGCTCTTTTGCACAGTGGGTGAATACTATGGACATCTAGGTAATTTTAATTAAACATCTGTAAAATGTACTAGCACTTATTACACTGCTCTAAACTTCAATTACATTAAAACCTGCAACCTCCGAGTGAGACATTTCCATTTGTGTCAGATGAATTCCTCCCATGAGCAGGTGGGAGTGGGCATATCTGAAAGACAAAGTTACAGAAGAACAGTAGAAAAAGAGGATCCTCTGCCCAAGCGATAAAGTATAAATAGATTTTGATCCATCCTTTTGGGACAAAAAAAAAATAAAGTGTTGCTGAGCCCCAGGACTGGACTAGCAAGAGGCGCTCCATGTCAGGACAGAGGTGCAGTGACGGTGCTTTCTGCTGTTGATGCTGCTTTTAGAGACTGGTCCTTGTCACTAGCAAGGAAGAGGTGAACTTTACAGATATAGTCTTATTATCCAAATAATTATATGAAAATTGGAAGTGCCCCCCAGAATGGGAATTGTGATTATCCAAGCTGTGGCACTGCCCTCTGAGCCATTCAGACAAGATGTACCACCACAAGTCTAGATAATGCTTTTCATCCGTAGATCAAGGGACTTCACTGAGGGAGGTAAGTATCTTTATCCCCACACATCCCAAGTTTACAGGAATAGAGAACATGCAGAAAGGCAGCAGTGAGGGGCTAAATTATCTCTGAGCCCCCACCAGGCCTTCCACAGGAAACAAACGTTAGAAAAGGAAGGAGTCAAGTTTCACTCCATTACCTTAAAAAGCACAGGGAGGGGCGCTACGGAGGTTCCAAAACATACCTGTGAGTCTCCTGATTTTGGGGATGGTTTCTAATGCTCCATGGCTACCACGCACAGAAGCTGTCAGAGCGAGCTACTAAAATGGTCCAACAAATCAGGCTTTTAAGTTGAAGGTGCAGCTGCAGGAGCGGTGCCAGGGTTTTTGGAGCCCTAGGCAGGGGTCCTTCCGCACTCCCAGTCGGCGGCGGCAATTCTGCGGCAGGGGGCTCCTTCCACGCTCCTGGTCTTCGGGCACTTCAGCGGCGGGTCCCGGAGCGCGGAAGGACCCCCCGCTGCAGAATTGCCGCCGAGAGCCGCAAAATGCTGCCCTCCCAAATCCTGGCACCCTAGGCGACTGCCTAGGTCGCCTAAATGGAAGCGCCGTCCCTGTGCAGCTGTCTTCACATGGCTAACAGATGAAGCTGGAAGGATTCATGAGCTGACAGTCATTTAGTCCCAGGTTTTTGTTTTAAAATCAATTTTAAAAGTTTGATGACTATCAGGAAATTGAACTCTCATCCAGTTGTTTATTTAGAATGGTGTAACTGTAGGATTCAGTACTTAGAAATAAAATATTTCAAAATTAAAATTGACTCCCGGGCAGACGAGACAGCAAGATCGCCACAGGGACCAGATGCAGACTTGGAAGAATGAACTTCAAGAGCAGTTAGTCCCACTTACACCAGGTCCAAATTTGGATCTCAGTTGTCTGGAACTACAACATGGACTTTCCCCTTCCCCGTACAGTACATTTATATTCATGACAACATTTTTCAGGCTAGAGGGAGAAACTGAAATTATCTATAGCAGGATTTGATTTTGATCGATCAAAGCCTTGACAGAGACAAATCATGTTTAACAGGGGACAACAGTGTGTACATAAATTCACAAGGTGGAAACCTCACTATCATTCTTTCCTGGAATCTAAAACACACTAAACTTCTCCAGTCCAGGTATCAAAAGACCCCTGAATCATATTTCTCACAGCTTTCCCCACACCAAGGCCACAGAGCTGGCTGCACCATGACTCTGAAGACCAGATGAGCTTTATTTTTAGGTGCTCTGGCCATGTGCTTTTTTTCCAGTAATTCTAATCAAACATGTTCCTGGAACTTGGGAACATAACCAGCAGCAAGATGACACCTCCTGCCTGTATATCACATCACCAGAACAGCGGTGGGGAGGAGAGAAGAAAGGACAGATACTTGCGTCACTTTATCATTTTCTACTTTATTACTTCAAATTAACAACCACGATAAAGCTCAAAAAAGTCCAATATTTACACAGGAAAAAAGTACAAAATCCCCCCCACCCCCAAAGTTCTTCAGGTTTTTTTTTTTTTTCTTCAGTTTTTTTAAATTACAAAGTAATAAAAAGTTTTGCTCTTTAATTAAAAAAAAAAAGAGAGAGTAAGGGGGTAAATAAATTAGGGAAAAAAAAACCAGTGTTAAATAGAAAGGAATAAAACCAAAACCAAATCCCCTCCCTCCCCCACCCACACCCCCATCGGCTCCACACTAGTGTCAATGCGCCAGCTAGAGGCCATATGTCACAGCGGTGATCATTGCATTTTAAAACCCAAGAACCATGTGGTGTCTTGAGCATTCCTAAAATACATTTAAAACAACTAAAGTGGGGGAAGAAGGAGGCGGTCAGGGATAGTGCATATGCACCGGGATATCTGATCTTTTATTTGGGGTGGGGGGGGTGGAGCTGAAAGAGGAAAACCATCCCCCAAGTTTCTGCACATCCCTCTCTTCTCCTCGGATCCCACACTTTTCCCTCAGTAATTAAAACAAAACAAAAAACAAAACCTAACATCACGTGCAGCCTGATGTAAAAGACCCCACCCCCGGTATGGGAAGCGGGTTACAATCTCCCTGTCCTTCAGCTTCACTTTCACCTCCTCCACTCAACTGCTCACCCCCTCTGGAAAGAAACCCTTGGCGTGCCAGGACCATTTGTCTTATTTATACATGCCTGGTGCTTCCGCTTACTCCCCACATGGTGCAGAGGTGCCACTGGGGAAAAAGGATCCCTGAATAAGTGGCAGGCCTTTCGTGTGACTCCTCTCACAGCTTGCCATCCATTTCTTTTAATGCTTGTAAACACAGTTTCTACCACCAGCCATGGCTGGAATCAGAGATTTTCTACCTGCCCAGGAGATTCCTGCAAAACAAGTGCAGCCGCTCCCTCAAAAAATTGCATTAGAAACCACTCGATCTTAAAATCAACCAAAATTAAAAAAGACAGGAAGTTGTTTTAAAAACAAAACAAAAGAGCAGAGTCAAGGGAGGGCAGGGTGCAGTCAGCTGGGAAGACGGTGCGCTGAGGTGGGGCTGGGGGGAAAGCTGCACAAAGGCAGCAGAGGCATTTCTGCAGGGCTCCCGTGTCGTTGGCTTCTCGGAGGCGCTCATGTTGGGGAACGCAGGCGGCGAGCTCAGAAACGTTTCATGCCAGCATGGGGAGGGCAGCTCATCTCCTCAGTGTTGGCAAAAAAACAAACAAACAAACAGTTTTGTGGGGTTTTTTAAGTTTTTTGTTGTTGTTGTTTTTGGGGTTTTTTTGTTTAAAAGAAAAATACAGTGAAGACACTAAAAGAAAAAGAGGGGAAGAGTGTTAGAGAAAGGAGGGCTCCCCTGGCCATCTCCTATGATGACAGCTTGGTACCCCAAATTACCCATTTCTTTTTCCCTCTCCCCACCCCACAGAGTAGCCCTCAGAACTACCCTGTGAGTATCTACTTCCCATTCAAAGATATATGCACTGGTTTAAAAAAGGCTACAAACATATCTTGCCTCTTCTGGAGCATACCCTTTCCAGATCCCCACTCAAGCCCAAACCTTCCTCCTCAGCACTATCACACTGCCTCAAAGATGAATCAGGAGAGCACGAACTGGAAAGCAACAAAATGGCTTTCTGGTCTTAACACCCCCACCCCCCCCAGGCATGGAGAAGTGGTGTCTACAGCATTCCCACCCCTCAAGAGCAATGGAATGAATTCCAAAACACGCACCACCACCAAGCGTTACTGCTGAACCAGACATATGGATCAGTTTCTCCACGGAGCACCATAGTGCTGCTCTCCATCCCCAGCTAATGAAGCTCAAGCATCCCATTCCAAGACCAAAGGGCTTCCTCCCAGGATAAGAGAGGGAAGGGAAGTGCACTGACCCACCACAGCGGCACTCAGGCTTCAGGCCAACAGCTGGCACCAGCATCTCGGGGCACCAGGGAGAGCACTCACCTAAGCAAACACTGGTCCGGGGACATCTTCTCCTCACTTCCCAAGGTGATCAAATGGCACGCTCGTCTGGGAATAAGCGAGAGTGTGTGTGAGTTGACAGAGGAGGCGGAACCAGAGAGAGGGTTGGGGAGAAAGCAGGAGACAAACCAGAGTGCTCTATACATTCCTCTATTGCAATGGGTTTGTTGATCCCCCACTTCCCCCGAAACCATTATTTCCCGGGAGCCACTCAGCTCAACAGTTTAGCCAGCAGCTTCTGTGGCCACTTTGGTGTCACCAGAACTGCAAGTGATCTGGGGCACGGTGCAGACAGGCCGAGGCCACATGCAACAGGCAGGGACTCACCTGTGACGCTGAAATCCGTGACACCTCTTGCCGCCCTGTGAGGTCGGAGGAAGAGACGTTGGCAGGAGCTCCCCTGTGTAACCTCATGCTGACCTTCCGCTCCCTGTCCACTCGTGAGATTGCCCTGGGGGACGTGTTTCCTGTCCGAGGGAAGGAAGTAGAAAGTGAGAGAAATGCATTCAGCACCCTCACCTTCCAGTCACTCCCAACACACCCTGGGTTCGCACGGGCCTTGGCTCCCCTCACCGGACTGCTGGATTCGGGAGGCGGGCGTGGAGGCCATGGGCTCCGCAACGTTGCGAAGACGGTTGGCTGTGGCTCCAGCAGGGGGGCCGGGTGGCAGTGCCCGTGTGGCGGAACCCCGGAGTTGCCCCATCCTCTCTTCTCGCTCGTGCTCTCGCCGCTCCCGATCCATGTCCTCAGGGTTTCGGGCTGCTCCCTGAAAGGCAGATATCGCCCCCTCAATCGCAAAAGGTTCAGCCTTCAGAACAAGCCGGAAAACCCTGTGCCCACCCATGCCAAGAAACAAGTCTGGCCCAAGGACTAGGCAAAGGAACAGAGGGGATCCCATCTCTAGAACCTTCCATCCCGTGAGGAGGCGGCTCTGATCTCCTCCCCCTCGCTCGTTTCCTCAGGGAGGTGTGTGTTATTGTTTAGACTGCAGTAGCAGCTAGAAGGTGCTAGGTCAAGGGTGGGCAAACTACAGGCCATGGGCTGCATCTGGCCCGCCAGCTGTTTTAAGCTGGTCCTCAAGCTCCTGCAGGGGAGTTGGGTCTGGGGCTTGTCCTTCTCCGGCATGCCAGCCGGGGCGCAAGGTCAGGGGCCATTCCAGAAGCCGCATATTGGCCCCCCTCTGGCTCCTATGCACGCCAATGGCTCCACTCCAGCGCTCCAATGGGAGCTGCAGGGGCAGTGCCTGCAGAGCTGCCTGGACGAGCCTCCACGTAGGAGCTGGAGAAGGGACATGCCACTGCTTCCAGGAGCCGCTTGAGGTAAGCGCCGCCTGAAGCCTGCACCCCTGAGCTGTTCCCTGTGCCCCAACCCAAGTTAAAAATCACTTAGAAAAGTTAGATGCCTGCAAGTCACCAGGGCCTGATGAAATGCATCCTAGAATACTCAAGGAGTTAATAGAGGAGGTATCTGAGCCTCTAACTATTATCTTTGGAAAGTCATGGGAGACGGGAGAGATTCCAGAAGACTGGAAAAGGGTAAATATAGTGCCCATCTATAAAAAGGGAAATAAAAACAACCCAGGAAACTACAGACCAGTTAGTTTAACTTCTGTGCCAGGGAAGATAATGGAGCAAGTAATTAAAGAAATCTTCTGCAAATACTTGGAAGGTGGTAAGGTGATAGGGAATAGCCAGCATGGATTTGTAAAGAACAAATCATGTCAAACCAATCTGATAGCTTTCTTTGATAGGATAACGAGCCTTGCGGATAAGGGAGAGGTAGTGGATGTGGTATACCTAGACTTTAGTAAGGCATTTGATACGGTCTTGCATGATATCCTTATCTATAAACTAGGCAAATACAATTTAGATGGGGTTACTATAAGGTGGGTGCATAACTGGCTGGATAACCGTACTCAGAGAGTAGTTATTAATGGCTCCCAATCCTGCTGGAAAGGTATAACAAGTGGGGTTCCGCAGGGGTCTGTTTTGGGACCGGCTCTGTTCAATATCTTCATCAACGACTTAGATGTTGGCATAGAAAGTACGCTTATTAAGTTTGCAGACGATACCAAACTGGGAGGGATTACAACTGTTTTGGAGGACAGGGTCAAAATTCAAAATGATCTGGACAAATTGGAGAAATGGTCTGAGGTAAACCAGATGAAGTTCAATAAAGACAAATGCAAAGTGCTCCACTTAGGAAGGAACAATCAGTTTCACACATACAGAATGGGAAGAGACTGTCTAGGAAGGAGTATGGCAGAAAGAGATCTAGGGGTCATAGTGGACCACAAGCTAAATATGAGTCAACAGTGTGACACTGTTGCAAAAAAAGCAAACGTGATTCTGGGATGCATTAACAGGTGTGTTGTAAACAAGACACGAGAAGTCATTCTTCCGCTCTACTCTGCGCTGATTAGGCCTCAACTGGAGTATTGTATCCAGTTCTGGGCACTGCATTTCAAGAAAGATGTGGAGAAATTGGAGAGGGTCCAGAGAAGAGCAACAAGAATGATTAAAGATCTTGAGAACATGACCTGTGAAGGAAGGCTGAAAGAATTGGGTTTATTTAGTTTGGAAAAGAGAAGACTGAGAAGGGGACATGATAGCAATTTTCAGGTATCTAAAAGGGTGTCATCAGGAGGAGGGAGAAAATGTGTTCACCTTAGCCTCTAATGATAGAACAAGAAGCAACGGGCTTAAACTGCAGCCAGGGAGATTTAGGTTGGACATTAGAAAAAAGTTCCTAACTGTCAGGGTAGTTAAACACTGGAATAAATTGCCTAGGGAGGTTGTGGAATCTCCATCTCTGGAGATATTTAAGAGTAGGTTAGATAAATGTCGATCAGGGATGGTCTAGACAGTATTTGGTCCTGCCATGAGGGCAGGGGACTGGACTCGATGACCTCTCAAGGTCCCTTCCAGTCCTAGAGTCTATGAATCTATGAACCCCCTGCCTCAGCCCTGTTCCCCCTCCCGCCCTCTAAACCCCTCAATCCCAGCCCAGAGCACCCTCCTGCACCCCAAATCCCTCATCCCCAGCCCCACCCCAGAGCCCACACCCTCAGCCAGAGCACTCCCCTCCCCACACCCCATTCTCCTGCCCCAGCCCGGAGCCCCCTCCCACACCCTGAGCTCTTCATTTCTGGCCCCACCTGGAGCCTGCACTGCAATCCCAATTTTTTGAGCATTCATGACCTGCCATACAATTTCTATTCCCTCAGGCCAAAAAAAGTTTGCCCACCCCTGTGCTAGGCACTTGCCAGACACAGACTGAGTCAGAGTCCAGCCCTCAAGAACATACAAGGCTGCAACTGGAGAGTCAGACCTGATGCCCCAGGGGATAGCAGCAGTGATTCCCAATTAACGCTGCTGAGTGCCACTCCCGCTACCCATGCTGCACGCCTGTCCCGCTTACTGCTCACTAGGGCCAAGCACCTAATGTGCTTTCAGTAAGCGCGGTCACAGCTTCCGCCCCCTGTCCTCCCCAGGGAGTACCATGCCCCTCACAGAGGCCTGCACCACTCACAAATTTGAGCATGTTCCAGTCGAAGACATAGTCGTAGGAGAAGCCCTGGCGGTGGAAGAGGTTACGGAAGAGCTGCCGCAGGTATGAGTAGTCGGGTTTGTCATCAAACCGCAGTGAGCGGCAGAAATTGAGGTATGTGGAAAACTCAGCTGGAGAGAGGTAGAGATAATGGCTGATCGTTACACACAACTCCACCCTGGCGAGGCTCCTCCATTACCCAACTCCACTCTCCCTGCAGCGAGCCACAGGTACAGCCACAGGACTAGGCCCCCCCCAGACGCATTGCTTCAGACCAGAGGGGCAGCACTGCAGAGCCAGACAATATGTGCCTTCTCCACTAAGGAACACTCTGCTTTGGGCATTGAGGATAGCCACCCAATTCCTCCGGGGGAAATCCTTGCTTGCCTCCCCTCTTTGGCTGTTTTTCAAGCCAGGGATGGCATGCAGGTTGCATGGGATCCCCAGAGTGGAGAACATTTCATTAACAAAATAGGCAGAATGGAGATTTGGGAAGCAGGATCCCATGTGGGGAGAAAGTGGCCACAGCAGTCCAGAGCAGCATGGGCTGCACACTGGCATCAGTATCCCACACAGATCCAGACACTTCATCATCATTAGACATCAGCAGCATGAGCCCTGAAACAAACTTCTCATCGCAGCCTGCCTCTAAACTGGGTCACCTCAAAAAGACCAAGACCACCCAAAACCAGCTCCCTAGGAATTTCTAAGGGGGTCGCACTTCTGTGCCAGGACTGCAGTGCCATGGTTCTCTCATCCCTTCGAACTGTTGCCATTAGCAATACGCCAGGTTCCTTCCCCAGCATCCCCCTGTACAGGACCGGCGCTAGGGGTTTGAGCGCCCTAGGCGGACGGTAATTTCGCCGCCCCGTGCACTGGTCCCGCGGCTCCGGTGGAGCTGCTGCAGTGGTGCCTGCAGAGGGTCCGGTGCTCCGCGGCTCCAGTGGAGCTACCGCAGTGGTGCCTGCGGGAGGTCCACCGGAGCCGTGCGAGCAGTCGACCGTCCGCAGGCACCACTGCGGCAGCTCCACCGGAGCCGTGGACCAGCGGACCCTCCGCAGGCACGACTGTGGCAGCTCCACTGGAGCCGCCTGCCGCCCCCTCTGGCAAAACGGCGCCCATCAATTATTCTGGCGCCCTAGGCGATTGCCTAGGCTGCCTAAATGGTAGCGCTGGCCCTGCCCCTGTACCTCGATGACATGTGCCATGCCTCCCGCTGCTAGAAGGGGTCAGATTCCATAGGGTTCTAGCATGAGAGAGGGAGTGTACATGCACATGTGTATTACGAAGGTACCCATCAGGAGCGCACAGCACTTACAAGGGTACCCTTTGCAGAGGACCTCAATGGGTGTCGACATCTTCTTCTCGCTGATACGCTCATACTTTTGGCGCTTGGTGGCAGCCTTGAGGCCCTGCCAGGGCAGCGAACCCAGATTGAAGTACATGAGCACATAGCCCAAGCTCTCCAGGTCATCACGGCGACTTTGTTCTGAAGGAGAAGGAGAAGAGAGTTACACAAGGGCAGGGAGCGAGATGTGACTGGAGTTGCTTAATTGGTCTCTGTGGTTAGGGGCAAGCAAGAGGAAACAAGAGACCATCTCTTTTTTGCTTCCAATACACAACCAATTGCCCACTTGCTTCAGGCTCAATTTTTCTGGAAAGTTTAACCAAAAATGGTTCAGTCACTTCAGAGAAGACGCTTAGGGCAAAACACCACATTTTTGTGTATTTTTAAAAAACAAGAGCAAAACAATCTTCCAAGTGCTTTTTCTGAGAAACTCAAGAGCCTCCATAATTCAGAGCAGGGACTTGAAATTTGGTATTGGAGGGGGATGTTCACCCTGGTGTTGGGATGTGCCTCTTGCCATCCCATGACAATCTGCCCAAGTTATAAGCCTCCGAATAACTGCAGTTCGCACATGATCACTAGAGAAGTGGTAGAGTTTGGCAGCTAAATTCTATGAAGATTCTCTGCAGTGAGCAGGTTCCTACCCCGGGCTGCTGGGGCGGAGCAGGACTTTCCCTTCAATGGCTCCTCTTGGCAGCTGGGGATCACTGTGGAATCAGGCACAGGAACTGAAAGTGGGAAGACCACCTCTCCTAGGTTCTGATTGCTCTCGGTGCTGGCAGCGAGAGCAATGAGGAAGATAAGGCAAAAGGGGCTAACTAGAACATGGTGAGGTGAGGAAAGGAGGGGTAGGTGGAGAGGGAAACGGGGAACAGAGTCATGCTAGGAGCAGAAGTGTCTGAAATCACTGAAGCACACTCCCCTACAGAACCCGCAATCGAACCCTGGAATCCTCAGACTCTACATTGATCTGCTGTCGGGAAGTAGCTGTGAAACTCACTGGCAGAGTGTGTCTCATTCCCCACTAGCGGGTTGCCCACACAGAGGATAAGAACCTACTACTGCTACCATTTACTCTGTGAGTTCAAGTGGCGGAGGTCTGTGTTGTGGATCTAAACCCTGCTGATGAGCCAAGCTGGGGGGTCAATATGGTTTCATGTGACGGAATTCCTGGTTTTTCAGTTTAAAACAAAACATGTTAAAAAGATCTAAAATAGAAGAACATTAAGGTTGCAAAGTCAAGCTCTCAGGCATTAAGAAATGTCAGATTTAAGGTTGCCTTTAATTTGGCCCTCTTTGAGTATGCATTAGGAGACCATCTTTAATGACATGATCACATACTACTTTTTGCACAGGACCCCTGCCCAATTCAATATTTATTTTTCATCCTCCACATTTAACATGCAGCCCAGGCCTTACTGAACACACAGCATTCAAACCTGACACTGAATACAAAAAGCGACAGAGTCCTGTGGTACCTTATAGACTAACAGAAGTCTTGTAGCATAAGCTTTTGTGGGTGAATACCCACTTCTTCGGGCGCATGTGGTCTGACAAAGTGGGTATTCACCCACGAAAGCTTATGCTCCAATACTTCTGTTAGTCTACAAGGTGCCACAGGACTCAGTCGCTTTTTACAGATCCAGAGGAAGGCGGCTACCCCTCTGATACTGAATACGAAGTTATTCGTTTCCTTATGGGCACTTCTGTGGCGTTCTTTCCATAGTATGTGAGTATTTCTCAAACATTAATTGATTTATCTTCAAAACACTCCTGTGAGATTAGATGCTATTATGCCATTTTTGTAGTGGAAAACTGAGATGGAGAAAGAATAAGGCCAAAACTTTTCCAGAGTGCTTCACACTTTATGTTTGAAACATCGCTCCCATTGATTTTGCAGGAGTGAAGAGTGCTCACAGCTACAAGTGAAATCAGGCCTCAGCTATCTTTGGTTGGGCACTCAGAAAATGAGGAACACACAATTTGTGACCACCTGTGAAAAATTTGGTTTAACAATCACTTTCCCAGTATCTCACAGAAACTGTGTGTCAGAAGCAGAACTAATTTTCCCAGGGCAGCAGTCAACTGCCTAGCCCATGATTGCATCCTCTCTCTTCCTGAAATCCCCAGCTTAGTTTACTGCACACCTTCCAACTTCAGCAACAAATTAAGCAGGTGAACTATCGACCAAGCCTCCTTCACTACAATCCTGATTCCTCCTCAGAGCAGATCTACTCTGTGCACTGAATGAGATGCAGGGTGGAGGGGGTCCTCAGGAAAAAAGAATATGTCATCATAATTAGAGACTATTATAATGCAGACACACCAAGGACTGAATTAAGGTTGCACAGGTAATTATAATACAGGAAACTCTCAACTTTTGAGTGCTTGACTTTGCAACTTTCACATAAAAGAAAGTAGCTTTTTGTTGTTGGATTTTTTTCTTAAATGGCCTGGGGAAGTGAGGCCTATGCTCAGCCTGATGGCATTTAACTTTTCTTCAGATGCAGTGTTCAAGTCCAAAATTTCAAGGAATGTTCTAAGCACCACTGGACATAATGTTGTTGGTTTTGGTGGTGGTGGAGGGAGGTTGGCGGGGGGGGGGGGGGGGGGGGAGAAACACATCAGAGAAACCAAAAGGGTGAAATGGAGAACACCTGGAGACCCTGGCACCTGACAGCTTCAACCACCTCTGAAATTGTCTATGGCTCCAACAGATTGATGGCTGCCATTAAAACACCTTCCACCACATTGGCACCTCCTCCCATCAACCCACAGTCTCAGCTATGTCCGTACAGTTTAAAATGTTGACCTCCTGAATTACTTAAATAGTAATGGAGGGGATAAATGAGAATTCACAGAGCTCCTGGCATGGGGGAAGAGAATGGGATACATAAAGCCCTGGCATAAGAGGAAGGGGTAGGGAATTGCAGGGAGTCCCTGAAATAGAGGAGGATGGGGAAAGTGGTAAGAAGTCCCCAGTGAGTGCAATGAGCTAGGCCTATAGAAGCAAAGAAGTGTGTAAACCTCTAGTGTCTATTATACAGATGAACACATCCCCTTAACCCTGCCCTGAAGTGACACCATGATTGGGGGAAGTGGGGGGAGGGCAATATGAAAAAAAGTCTGATTTGTCTTCAAAAAAATCAGTTTAATTTAATTTCGATCCATAAACACTAAAACTACCTTCATCATAGTGGTAGGTGGTTGTTTGTTGCGGTGTCACCAGAAGGCAGATGGACAAATTTTAATTTATGAAGAACAATGAGGAAGTGACCATTAATCCTTAAAAGTACAACTTTAAACATAGCCTGTGCACAATATTTCAGTGAGTTTTAATTCCATGGGAAGTCTGAAGAGCACAACAGAGCAGGCCCCAGACCGTTTTGGTGCCCTGACCACATTTCAGTAACTTCACGTTTAGATTTCTTTTAAGTGTAACTTTAACTGTGAGCTTCCTGGGTTTATAACTCTTGGTTCTGGGATAAATACAACAGCCCTATAATCTATATCACCCTAAACTGACAAGTACTCTCAACTTTAACTCCATTTTAACAGTTTCTGCCTGGGAATATGTATTAAAAGAAAAAATAAAATATAAATAAGATAGAACAGTACATCAGACAACACAAGACAGCTTCAAACTTTGCAATATCCATATTCAGTACACTCAGGAACATTTCTTTGCATGCACACTTTTAGTGTTTACAATAATCACTTTAGCCTCACACGGTCCCCGAGAGGTAGGAAAATCACATCTCCATTTTACAGGCAGAAAGCAGGGGAAGAGAAAGATTTACTCATGGTCTCAGAGTGAATCAGTGTCAGAGCTAGGATTAGAACACAGGAGTTCCTGGTTCCCAGTCCCGTGTTTAGTCTACTACATCACACTTTCTCTTTGTCTTTTACTCATCTTCAGCACCTCAGTCTTCTCTTGGACACCTGGAACAGCATCCACACATTCTCCAACCTACTGATCCTCTTCTCTACAAAATAACCTCTGACCCACACCTCTGAAAAGCCCCCAAAGCCATTCTTTCCGTTCCCATTTCTAAGACGGCTGTCCTACTTCCATGCCAATTTCCTCCCTCTCACAGACACAGGCTACTAGTCACTCCTTCCCTCCCCCGAGATGGTGCCCAGACAAAGGCTGGGTCAGCAACTGACAGCAGGGAGGCAAACTGCATGGGGACCAGATGCCTGAGCAGAGGGAGGCTATTTAGGATTTGCACTGGATAAGATTCATGAGCTGACCTGCTTCCCTGCAGCCACAGAGGCTCCCTGATTCCCAGCACACTGCTACCCACCTGACCCTTCCAAAAGCCATGCTATTTCCATGCGTTTGTGACTGGGATAATCCTTGGGAAGGGAGCCAGACTCCCCCAAACCCTGTTCATTCCTCACCAAATTATGTTCTTCTGATTACACATTCATATCAGATTTTGTGAACTCTGAGGTTGCACAGCCCAGAATTAGTGTCTTTAATAGCACATGAAACTGGAAATAGTGGCAGGGGCAGGACCAGCAGAAAAACAGGGTCCATTCTGATGTCATCTATAAAAGGAATTTAGGGTGGTGGCGGGAAGAGTTATTACCCTCATGCTTCCCATACTCACTATTCAGACAGAATATGCTAGGCCCCTTCTGTGTCAGTCTCCTGGGCACCCCGGGTGTCTATTTCAGACTTTAGATGCTCTCACGGGCACAGGGGATTCTCACCCCCCGAGCATGTGAAAATTGATTGGAATGTATGAACCAAGGGCCACATAGTCAAATGACTCCCCTGGTAACCAAGGAAAACCTCCCAGATCTCCCCACCCAGTCTCTGGGAAAGGCGGGGGGTGGGAGAACTGCACTCTTTCCAGACTCTGGAATGTACAATCCTTAGCTTGCAGAGTCAAATATAAGGCTCTCATTTGATTGCTATTCCACTCAGGGGTTCCTCCCTTGCCTCTCAACTGCATAAAGGCAATGGTAACACCAAGTATTTAGTAACTGAAAGTCAAAATTCAGAGTGAAGGTTCTCTGTTAACTCAAACACGTCAGTTGTCCAGTGGACAGGTCTCATGGCCTGGGCACAGCACTGGGAGCCAGGAAGTGCAGAGTTTTGATTGTTGTTCTGACACCAACTTCCCAGGCAGCCTTGGACACATCACTTACTCTCTCTGCAACTCCACTTGTTAAATGGACAGTGATTCTGGGAGTTGTTGCAAGGATTAATGTTTTCAGCTTCAACATTTTGTGCTGAGTGCTGTGAGAGAGTCACAAGTTTATAGCATATGCAATCTGCACTTTGAAGAGCAAACAAGATCTAAAAATTCAGCCTGATAGGCAAGCTAGACTCCAGAATCAAAGGCTAAAGATTTAAGACCATGGTGGAAAATTAAACAAGCAAAACAGACATATTAGTCCTTCGCTCACTCAGGTCTGACAGAGTAGCCCCAAAACCCAGTCCGATAGACACAGTAGATGAAGCATGCATGAAGTAATCCCAATGTGGCAGTTACCCTGGTTATGGGAACCCTCAGTAAGCAGGACACTGAACTTCAATTTGTATGTATGTATGTATGTATGTATGTATGTATGTATGTATGTATAAACACATACACAAGTAGGGGTGGCCAAAATATGGTCCATAGGGTTCATAGGCTGGCTCAAATATGGTCCATAGGCTGTCTGTATTTTTAATACAGAGCAGAGACTAGGAGAAACCGTCCCACTCCCAGCTATGACAGTGCTCCCTGTTCTGATACATAGCCTCCATAGGCTGCAGCTACATATTATTAAAGATGAAGGCAATCCAAATCTGCTCTATTTCTGCAGAATAGATCCAGACTCTGTGGCTTCTAGAAAATCATCACTGCCAGTGGAGAGGGGAAAGTTTTCCTGGGTGACTTTGGGGGCCCAAGCCACCAGTTTCTGGAGGATTTAAGTTCTTAGCCCATAAGAATCTGGAGAAAACCTTCCAAATGTGAATCAAATGTAGCCGACAGCTGCCTTCCCGAGCCTGCAGGCAGATAGCTTCAAATCTTCTGTTGCTCACAGCTTTGCCAAGCAGCAGCATAGTTATCAAGGATCTGATCATTTTTATTGTGGGTATTCAGAATTCCATGGGCAGCTGTGAAACTGTCAGAGAATCATGTAAATTTCACTCTGCTATTGACTGACAAAAGTTATGACTAAGGTTGCGAGTCTGTCATGGAGGTCACAGAAGTTAGATTCCATGACTTTCTGGGTACTCTGTGATTTCTGCGTTGGACGGTGCAGCTTGCCCGGGGGCCACCTGAGCAGCTTGGGCAGCCCCCAGGGCCAGCCGCACCAACCCCTGCTGTGGCAGTCTTGAGTCACTGTGCCCCTCTCCCACCACCAGCAGCAGGAGTTTGGGCTGAGGCAGGGGATCGGGGTGTGGGAGGGGGTGAGGGCTCTGGGCGGCGCTTATCTCAGCGGGGCTCCCCGGAAGCAGCAACATGTCTGTTGGCTCCTAGGCGGAGGTTCGGCAAGGCGGCTCAGTGTACTGTCTCTGCTCGCAGGCACCGCCCCCGCAGCTCCCACTGGCTGCGGTTCTTGGCCAGTGGGAGCTGCGGAGAGGGTGCTCGGGGCGGGGGCAACGCATGGAGCCCCCGCAGCCATGGCTCCGCTTAGGGGCTGCAGGGACTTGCTGACCACTTCCGGGAGCCACATGGAGCTGGGTAGGGAGCCTTCCAGCCCCTCCCCCAACAGGGGTCCCGGGCCGCGCACCACCACCCAACCCCCCACCCCAGCTGCAGCAGGGGTCCTGTGCCCCCAAGTTTTAGTCAGGGGTATATAGTACAAGTCTTGGACAGATCACAGGTGGTGAATTTTTGTTTACTGCCCCTGACCTGTCCATGACTTAGTCATAGGTATTTTTAGTAAAATGTAGCCTTAGTTATGAGCAACTGAAATCCAGGGATTAGGAAGGAAACCACTATGCAACCTTCACTATGGCACCTGCTGCCCCTCCCATGATACTGCAATCTACAGCACATGATACACACGGACAGACATGCAGAATCCCCACAGACACACACACATGCCACAGTAGGCTCACCAATTCCCAAGTGGGTGTTGATGGAGGCATAGCGGGCTGTGCCAGTCAGGTTCTTGTTTTCCCGGTATGGGATGTGCTGGTGGGTCCGGGCGTCTCGGTACTTCTTGGCCAGGCCAAAGTCGATGATGTACACCAGGTTGCCCTTCTTGCCAAGCCCCATGAGGAAATTGTCTGGCTTCACATCCCGGTGGATGAAGTTCTTGGAATGAATGTACTCTATACGGCTGATCTGGAGGGGGAGGGTGAACACAGCAGAAGAAGTGGGAAGGAAGTTTGTTATGGCTGTAGGCATTACAACTCCCACACTTAAAAGAGAGCATGGGCAGATGGGCCTGGCAAGTATCAGTCATAGGAGTGGGCTTGAACTGCTAGCTTTCTGGCGCTCTGCAATGAGGGTCACAGCCCAAGAAAGGACTCTTCTCCTCAACTCATGGGAACTGAGAAGCAGATGAACAGGAAACACATCCATTCCCACCAACGCTCCCCCTCTTTCTCAGAGGGGAAGTTACTGTTAACACTCCAGGGAGGGAAGGGAAGACAGTTTGGCAGGGATATTAAGCTTCAGGGTGTTGAGCCAATCTTTAACTATTCAAGACCAGGATGAGCCCTAACTGGGTGGGGAGGGGCACAGATTATCCCATATCTGCCTATTTGCGGCTCTTAACCTTCCTGTGGGATTTCTGGTGCTGATCACTGTCAGAGGCAGGATGCTCAGCTACATGGACCTTGGGTTTGATCCAGTCTGGCAACTCCTGTGAGTGGGTAGCCTGGCTCTCCAGCCTCTTCAAGCAAACACCCTGGAAGCCACTTGAGGTCCCTCTCCATCTTCATTCAGACAAATAGCCTGGGCTACAGCAGCTCAGAACTGCTACTGAGTGGAGGGGGTGGGAAAAGCCAAAAGTAAGGTATGGGGATGGAGCGGAGGTGCTGACACCTTTAGAAGAAACTCACCATCTGGTCTGCCAGGAGCAGAACAGTCTTGAGACTGAACTTGCGGGAGCAGAAATTGAAGAGATCCTCCAGGCTGGGTCCCAGGAGCTCCATCACCATCACATTATAGTCACCCTCTGCCCCACACCACTTAATGGAGGGAATACCAACTGCAGAAAGGGAGACCAACTCCACGAATGAGAGGTAGACAAGAGACATCCACAGTGACTCCCCACTGCCCAGAGTATTCCTTGCTGAGAAGGGCATATCCAACACTAAGATACCCAGCAGTAATTTCTCTTCCTCCTCCCCAAAACGCCCTGGAACAATTTCTACTTTTACTCTCACTAGGTATAGCAACCTCCCTGAACTCACCTCCTCCCTGCATCATTTTGTAGAACTTGCTCTCAATGTGGAGCTGGGGGTGCTTGGTTTTGACACATTCCAATTTGATGGCAACTTCTTCCCCAGTGGCAATATTGGCACCTGGCACAGGAAAAGAGGGCAAAATGAAGATTAGAAACATGCTTGGAATAAAGTGAGACACCCATGATGAGGTTTATGCAAATCCCACGCTGCCACTGCAGAATTTGTCCTGGAATCTACCCTTTGACACAGAGTTGTGAACCACAATTTAAACTTTCATTTTAAATCACACATGCAGTGTCTAGCTCTTATGTTTGCAAAGAAAATCTTGAGGTGGCAAAATAAACGGAAGCCAGTGCAGACTCTGCAGACAGCCTGAAACAACAGTTCTAAGAAGTGCAAACTGCCTCACTATATCACCAGGTTAAGTCTACAGTGACAATTCATAGCTCAACATGGCTAAAAAAAATTGACACTGAAATAGTTAAACATCCAATTAATGTGCATATCCCAACATTCCAAACTGCCCAACAGGTGACAAAACACACACACACACACTCTACAGTGCAATTATTGTTCATCAATCCAATTTTGGATATGCCAAAGACTTTCATAAGTGTCAAGAAATAAACAGAATGCAATAGTAAAATAAACCACACAGGGACTCCTATACTCAGGGTATTTCTATATCTCTGATGTAAATAATTAAAAAACCCCTATATTTTTAAAACTGAATCTAGCTGCCACAGAATAGAGGAATCTTGCCGAGGAGTACACAGGGCCATCAGCTGAGATGGATTTTCTGTTGGCTGTGCGAGGAGGACTGAAGGGGAGAGGGAAGAGGGACATTCCATCCCTTCCACATATTAACAGAGATGGGGTTCCATTTGTTTCCTGCCATCCTAAAAGGGTAAGAACTGAAAGATCTGTGCACAGGCCACAAAAATGACATCCCAGACCTCTCTCTAACCCCAGCCCACCCCTGTACTGGAATTAGGGACTACTAAAGTTCACACAGACTAACTGCCTGTTGCACAGGTGACTGGCAGTCAAAACCATCGCCCTAGGAATCACCCCAGAACACACGTACCAACCAGAAGATGGAGTGGGAAGGAAAGGGATGGTAGGAGGAATTTATTCAGCCATAGGAATAGAAGAGACATGGACAAGATAGCAAAAAAACAAACAAAACCCAAACAAACCCCTGACCTTAAAGCTAGTCTTGGCAGGTAAAATTAATTCTTGCCTTCCACTCCAGGCTTTAGGAAATACAGAGCCCCTGCTGAGGGACACAGAAAGAGCACCTTCTATCTATCCATCCACCTGTTGACACCCCTCATCCAAAACTGGGACCAAGTAGGGGGAAAACGGTCAAAAGAGAAAAAAAGCACCACTTGATTTCTTCTCCCATCCTAGAGCCACAAGACAAAGCAAATGCCTCCAGAGTCCACTCCCTCTGGGGCAGTTCTGCAGAACACAAATTAGTCTGAGGCAGCCTGTAGAAGAAAGGTGTCACTGAGACACCACAGTATCAGGGCTGAGACAGACAAGTTGTTAGGAATCTGTGAGAGAGACAAATGTTATTAAGGGCCTGGAGGGACAGATTTATGAAGAACAATTAAAAAGAGCTAAATACATATCTCTTGTATAAGAGACAACTAAGCAGGGTGGGGAGGGAGTATGGGACATGACAACAGCCTGCAAATATCTGAAGGATGTAAACACCAAGGAGGGCAAGGAATTATTTATGGTGCTCTGAGGGAGTGGAAATAGGATCAACAGGATGAAATTAAGAAATATTTTTACTCAGTATCTGGGGTTGGAGGAGAGGCCTTCCTGAGACTCATTTGGCCAAGGGTCCTTTTTGGACACAGACAAATTCCATGTTTAAATTATGATACGTGAGCCAGATGTAAATTTAGGACCATGTACTCCCTACACTTTTATATATACACCTCTACTCTGATATCACATGAATTTGGATATAATGCAGTAAAGCTGTGCTCTGGGAGGGTGGGTCTGTCCACTCCAGTGGATCAAAGCAAGTTTGATATAATGTGGTTTCACCTATAATGCAGTAAGATCTTTCGGCTCCTGAGGACAGTGTTATATTGGGGTAGAGGTGTATATGGAGATATACCTATCTCATAGAACTGGAAGGGACCCTGAAAGCCCCCAGTCTTCACTAGCAGGGCCAAGTACTGATTTTGCCCCAGATCCCTAAGTGGCCCCCTCAAGGGCTGAACTCACAACCCTGGGTTTAGCAGGTCAATGCTCAAGCCACTGAGCTATCCCTTCCCCATTCACAACAGAACCCCTCCTACTAATATCAGAGGGGAGTGTGCTCAAGGATCAAGGTTACAGCATAGCCCTTGCATAGTCACTAAGGCCTTGTCTACCCTTAAAACACTGCAGCACTGACGGGAGGGATCACTGATGGGAGAGATCATCCCATGGGGTAGCTACTCCACCTCCCTGAGAGGCAGTAGGTCGGTCAACAGGAGAATTCTCCCATCAACCTAGCACTGTCTAGGAGGTTAGGTGGGTGTAGTTGCATCACTCGGAGTGTGGAAGTTTCACAACCCTGAACGATGTAGTTATACCAACCTAATTTCCTAGTGTAGACCAGGCTTAAGCTTTCAGTTAGTTATTGCTTGTTCAGTCACTTAGTGGCAGGTTCATTATTACGCAATGGGAAACACTCAGGGCTATTTCCAATTTGTCTCTCTGCCTTCACTTCGACTCTCTTCCTTTCATTCCTTTCCATTTCATTCCCTGCAGCAACTCCCTGTGCCCTCTCAAGTCCACCCACTAACACAACGAGCCATGAAAGTTAATGCTGACATTAAAAAAAATCATGACAGCTTAGATTCTGCAAAACCTGGGTATGCCAGATAGGTAAACATCTCAAGAGGGCCAAACCTGGCCTTTGGGGCCAGTGTTTTCCAAAGACTTCTCCACAGGTGTCAGTCTCCATGGGAAGTAGAAACAGCCTCACTGCTTGGGGCACTTTAGAACTAGACTGGACAAAACATAAAACAGGGAATCATAGATTATTAGGGCTGGAAGGGACCTCAAGAGATCATGTAGTCCAACCCCCTGCTCAAAGTAGGACCAATCCCCAAATTGCCCCCCTCAAGGATTGAACTCACAACCCTGGGTTTAGCAGGCTAATGCTCAAACCACAGAGCTATCCCTCCCCTCAGAATAGTCCTTTACTTATCAGAGTGACTGATTAAACACTTTTCACTCAGATCCCTGTACATCTTCATAGCACTCTGTGGGCATCAGCTGATAATCCTCACTGCCACGCTGCTGAAGTAGGTGCATATCCTTTCAAAGACATAGACATGGAGAGGCTACATGACTTGCCCAATGCTAGTGAGGGAGTCAATGATAGACCTAGGAGAAGAATTCAAGAGTTCCTGGCCCTTTGCTCCATGCATTAACCATGCAGCCTCTTTTACTATCCAACAGACTTGTGGAAGTTGCAGACAGCAGACATCTGATTCTCCTCCTTCCCCAGATGTTGCTCCTAGATCTCAGAGTCTGAGAAGATTGCGTTTCAGACACAAATGTGCTATGTATACTTCTAGCTTCAGCCATTGGAGAGATTTAGGAATTATCCACAATCCTATGTAACATCCACCCCCAGTCTCGCTCAGCTGTAGGGGCTGTCTGAACTCAGAATTCATTCATCTGGAGCTTTTTAAATGGGGAAGAGATGGGGGAGACATCACCTGCAGAACAAGGAGACATTCTCCACAAGGGGTCCTTTTAGAGAAGTAACAGATGTAAAGAACTAACACACAATGCATACAGAGGATGGTGCTTATTAGCCACGTTCTTCCTTCTCCCCACATCCTTCCCCTTCCACCACCTTCTTTTTTGCCAGCTTAGTGAGGGAAGAAAGGATGGCTGCTGAACAGATGGGAGAAGTCAGCTAGGGCAAGAAAGAGTTAACAGGCAGGGAAACAAAGGGAACTCCCTCCATGCGAGGGAGGGGCATGCAACCAGGAACTGTCCAAGCATACAGCACCAGCATCCCAGCATGCTTTGCCTGACAGTCAATCCTCAGCTCATATTCCTTTCTATGGTTCCTCTCTGAAGCAATCCAGTCCCTTCACCACCACAATCAGCTTTGCCAATACATCTCATTGCTGACTTGCGATAGCTCCTGTATTCCAGTCCTGGGCCCCCCACCCCAGTTCTGCTAATACATCTCACTTCTACTCATCCAATCAAAACCACTTCCTCACCAAGCCCATTATAAAGCAAATTGCACATTCTGCACAAATGTTTACACCCCCACTGATTACAGAACTATGGAAATTAGTTAAGGCCTACTGGATTGTCGGGGCCATCTTCAGCCAATGTGGTGCTGTTCCCCACATCCTCAAGATGGGGGAGGGGACACCACTGTTTGAAATCACTCAGTTTAAGATGCATGTATGTATATGCAAGTGCAAGTGAGAAAAAAATAATAATATTTCCCCTCTTCCAAAAAAAGATCCATGACATGTATTTCCCACAGCACCATGGTTCAGGGGAAAACACATTGCTGCACGCGTGGTCAGGTGAAAGAGGAGAGGTCAGGAGTTTAGCTGTACAAACCCAGGTTCCTCATCTCACACCGAGACAAAGTTTATTTGTTTCGGTTCATTCCCTCTATCTCCAGGCCACAAAAGAGAAATATTAGGCAAATCTTGTGCAGCACTGACAGATCTGTGAACAGAGAGATTCACTAAGGAGAGAGAGAGGCTGGGTAAGCTTCCTCTGCCCACACCATTCTACACTAAAGCATGCCTAACCCCAACTGAAGGGACCACCTAGGCTCCAACATAGCCAGCTAACACGGCTTCGTGTTGAAGCAACTTGATTGAGTGAAAAACAATTTAAAAACCATACCCCTTTTCCCTATCAGGGCATCACAGCCTCCACTGCTTTGTTCAGCAGTTACCACTCAGGACAGAGATCTTGGAGTATTGTTTTCAGTGAACTATCCACATCTGCTCAATGTGCAGAAGCAGTCAAAAAAAAATCTAACAAGATGTTAGGAACCATTATGAAAGGGATGGATAATAAGACAAAGTATCATAATGCCAATATTTCAATCCATGATATACCCACACCTTGTATACTGCGCGCAGTTCTAGTCACCCATTCTCAAAAAAGATATTAGAAATGGAAAAAGTTCAGAGAAGGGTAACAAAAATGATTAAAGCAACGGAACAGCTTCCATATGTGGAGAGATTAAAAAGACTGGGACTGTCCAGCTTGGAAAAGAGACACCTAAGGGGGTATTACAGAGGTTTATAAAATCATGAATGGTGTAGGTCAGCAGTTCTCAAACTGTGGGTAGGGACTCCAAAGTGGGTCACGACCCCATTTTAAGGGGTTCGCCAGGGCTGCTGTTAAAACTTGCTGGGGCCCAGGGCCGAAGCCCATGGGCTTCAGCCCTGTATGCAATGCTCAGCCCTGGACCGCGGGACTCCGGTTACAGCCCTGAATCCCCAGGACTGAAGTCCTTGGAGTTCGGCTTTGGCCCCCCGGCCCGGGGCAGCAGGGCTTGGGTGGGCTCAGGCTTCAGTCCCTCATCTTGGGGTCTTGTAGTAATTTTTGTTGTCAGAAGGGGATCGTGGCACAATGAAGTTTGAGAATCCCTGGAGTAGAGAAAGTGAATAGGGAAGTGTTATTTATCCCGTCACATAACACAAGAACCAAGAGTTACCCAACGAAATGAACAGGCGGCAGGTTTAAAACAAACAAAGGAGGTACTTCACAAAATGCAGTCAAGCTGTGGAACTTGTTGCCGAGGATACCGTGAAGGCCAAAGTATAATGAGGCTCAAAAGAATTAGGTAAGTTCATGGAGGAAAGGACCAGCAATGGCTATTAGCCAAGATGGTCAAGGATGCAACCCCATACTCTGGGTGTCCCTAAGCCTCTGACTGCCAGAAACTCGGAGGGGACAACAGGGGATGGATCACTCAATAATTGCCCTGTTCCGTTCATTCCCTCTGATGCATCTGGCACTGGTCACTGGTGGAAGACAGGATACTGGACTAGATGGACCATTGGTCTGACCCAGTATGGCTGTTCTTATGTTAGACACTAACACCTTGCGAAGTGAGTGTGCAACAATTCCACAATGTTTTACACCCACTTTGCACAGGTGCAGGTGACTACATGAACTCCAAGGGAGTGAAGGATCAGAACTATTACCTCTCTGTATCGCCATTCTCCTCACCCACATACACACACGCTCCTGAGCTACTGCAAGAGGTACTTACCTGCCTCAAAAGGGAGGTTTAGACTGCGTAACATGCTTGAAGGCAAAAGTTATTATTGCTCCTTGTTCCCTGCTTCACTCTGTTACAAACACTGTCACCTGAGTTGGCAGCTAACGAGAGGACCATAAACAAATGACATACACCCATATATTGAGGTGGAGCTAGTGTCCAGGGGGATACAGCAGGGAACCTCACTCTGCTTTTACCCATCATCTTTATTAGAGACCTGGGCAAACGCAGTAAATAGCCATTCATGACATTCACAAGACACTAAACATGGAGGAGTTAAACACCCATGAGGACAGAGAAATAATAAAAATGGACTAGAAACATGGGCAGAAAATAAAAACAGATTCATCTTGGAGAAAGAATCTGAAAGCGATGTTCAACAGGAGGAACTGAGGAGCAGTAAAGCTGAGAGAGAGCCTGTGGTGATAGCCCAGGAGTAAGATAGAGAGGAGTTTGCAATGTGATACAGTAGCAGTGGTGGGGAAGCCAAAGAAGCCCTCTATGCAGAGGCATCACATTACAGAGCACTCAGGAGAGCCCTTTGCGTGACCACATCTAGAATACTGCATTGGCTTCCAGGCATCTCAGCAGGTCAACAAAATGGAGGGAATTCACAAAAGAGCAACAATAACGGTTGAGTGGCTGGGTGGACTGATTTATGAGGAAAGCTGGAAAGAGCTAAACATGTATCACCTGGCAACATGACAATCAAGGGAGTGTATGATAATCACCTACAAGTATCTGAAGGGTGTAAATATCAAGAGAGAGGGGTATTGTTCAGAGTGGTCTCTTAAGAGTCTGTAACTAGAAGTAATGAGGGAAAAACTTAGTGAAGGGTAAATTATGGCAGTTCTCAAGAAGTTATTTCTTTATCAGAGGGGCTTTAGTAGACTGTGGAATAGACTTGCAAGCAAATCCCTATTGTTTGGGCCACTAAAAACAGAAGTGGACTAAGGGGCAGCATACAAGTTTGGAAGAGGAATAGACAAGATGTAAGCTAGTATTGGAGGGCCTCTCTTCATCCTGGTATCCCTCCCTGCCTTTGTTCCTGAGCGATGCAACAGTGGGAATCATACTACTGCTTGGAGGTCTTCCCCACGGCCCTGAACAGCTCTGTGCTCAGACACTCCATCTGGTGACTGGCGTTATAAGTATCTTTCTACTCAACATGGAACCAGCAAACCTCCACTAGAGATTTTACCAGGACAGCCTTTCTGTCCTGGTGTAACAGACCGTCCCTTCGCCAAACCACCACTTCCACAACCAATAATCCCCATAGGTTAACACACACAAGCTTGCGAGAGAAGGGGACAGGGTGGGAGTCTGATAAATATGATCACTACAGTCCACTTCGTAACCAGTTTTTGGCCAGAAACCCAGTTCCCTTCACCACTCCCTGGCCCAAATTGGCTCTTGGCACATCTCGGCATCCTCACTTAGGGAGACTGCCTGCAGCAGGGAAGGCAAAAGAAGCAGCCAGCATCCTCAGCATAATCCTTGAGGATCAGCCTTAGAATCCTTCCCCTCACAAGCCAGCTTTGCCCCATTAGCGGGGAAGAAACATCAGAGTTTAGAAGATACATCCTGAAGGCTAGAATGGCCAACATAGAGACTCACCCAGGTAAATGTCTCCAAAGGAACCACTGCCAATCTTTCGGCCCAGACGATACTTGTTCCCCACTCGGAGCTCCATGGTTCAGTCGCACTAGGGAGGAAGCAAAGGAAATGCAGAGTCAGAACAGAAACAGGAACTTAATGAGTACCCCACATGCGACTGCACAGGAGATCTGGAGTTTATTGGCAGGTCCCTTTCCCCAGGGCTGCAAGTTCTGCAGGGGGTCAGGCTTGGTGTCCTAGGGTTTAGTCTTCTGAACTGCCACGTAGGAAAACTGGGATCCATTTCCTGTCCCAGCCTGTTGGCTGTCCAAGGCCAGCAGAGCCAGGAATGCTGCAGGGACAAGACCCAAACCCATTCACTTTAGCAATCTGCACAGCCATGTAGGAGAATCAGAGTGAATCCCTGCTCTATTATTTCTTCAGAGATGTGAAAGGGGTGGAGGGGGAGGACCACTGGAGGGTTTAATGGTGTGGAGAGAGGCCCCAGAGAAGCAGCATTAGCCCCAGGACCAGCCTCACACATGGCAGCCTAAAGTAACCTGAATCGGGAAGAGTTCTGGTCTCCAGCATCAGAGACCAAGCTGGCTAGGTACGAATCCCATAGCAAGGAGTCCAAGCTGTGCAAGGAATGGGACCAGCACCCCTGTGGCAGATGTACTTTGGAACCTACAGCTCCAAGAGACCGACCCACTGTCACTAGCAAGCTGTTCCACAGGGGGCTGTGGAAGGAAGAAAATGAATGAATAAATAAATGAAATGTTCCATTAAAATGAAGTCAATCTATGCATTACTTTCCTATTTCAGTGCATTTCTATGACAGACTGCAGCCTCCATTGCTCTATTGGGTCCCTCTGTCTGCACTACAATGCACCACAGTGGGTGTCCTTTACTGCTCCCTCCGCCCCCCACACACACACCTTGGCATGGTCTAGGAACACAAGGCTCTTACCTGCTACCCCTATAAATGCACAGCAGGACACCAGACTCAACCTAGTCACTTTCCTTATACTTGGCTCTGGGTGGAAGGCCCACAACCATGGCACTCATTCGCACCAGAGATCCAGCCTGAGCCTTACCACCTTTAGGGTGCACTGCAGGACCCATCTCTTTGCGCACGCCTTCGCCAAATGGAGTTCTGCAGGCTCCCCGGCAATGTCACCCTGGATGGCCACCACCTCGAGCTTTCCCCTGTTCAAGTAATGTGGCTCTGTCTAAAGGAGGGGAGGAGAGAACGTGGCTCCTTTTAGAGGATTCTGCTGTACAGTTAGTTGATGTAATGCCATATTATTAGTGTACAGAACGCAGGCTCTGGGTGTATTGGGGATGGGCACCTTGGAAAGGGAGGCAATGAGTCAGATGTTCAGAATAAGGTAAGAGGAACTTTCCCTCGCTGGGGCGCAGGGTATGGGAAGTATCTTCGAGAGGGGAATGTCTCCTTCTCTGGCAGAGACAAAAATAATGCCAGTGACAGGGGTTCTGGGCACATCATAAACCCCAACCCAGAGCTGTTTCTGTAATCCCATCTCCTGGGGTGGGAGAAAGAGGAACAGACTGGCTGCATAGACACACAGGACAAATTATCCCACCAAGGCATTCAGGAGGTATCACAAATCCTGAAAGCAGAGAGTGTGGCCACTAGAAGCCACATGCAAATACCAAGAGGTGGAGTCCCCTTGCCTGATATTTACCTACGCGCCTGGGATTCTTTATGCTTAGAGACTACAAAGCCCCATTACTATTGAAAACTTCTGCAGAATGAGAAATAAGCACAGCCCTGGGAACAGACCTGTGAGGCAGGTGTGCCTGCACAAGGGCACAGCACCAGCCTCGGTTTTATCCGCTGCCTGCTATTCCGAGACTACAACCACATGTACGTACACCTGACTCACCCTCTTGCTCCAGTATAGGAGCAAAGGCACAAGCTGCATTAAGGACACTGACACTCTGAACCCACCATCCACTGAGGCTGAGCACGGCCAGGCTTGGTGCCACTAAAGGGTTAGTGCTCTGCTCAGGTTCTGGTCCCAGTGCTGGTCAGCAGGCCCTATGAACACTGCAGAGGCTGGGCCTCATGTCTTAGTAGGTAGTGCTCCACACTGCTATGCAAGAGACCCAGGCTCAGATACCAGCAGCTCACCAAAGGCTGTGCCCAGGGGTTGTACCAATGCCCTGCTGTGGTACCTCATTTCCTGGGACGGACAGGGGCAAAGTTCAGGGACTATCTCACACAGGTGTGCAACAACCTCCTCGCTGACTAAGGAACAAGGTCAACAGTCTCTAAAGGGGAATCCAAGAAGGGAGAATGGAGACCCCCATAAGGGCTTGGGGCGGGGGGGGGGGGAAAGAAGGTGTAGGGAGAGCAAAGAAGGATGGATATGTCCCTTCCCCCCCTCCAGCCCAGCTGCAGTATTGGAAAGAGAGCCTTGCATAGAGAGTACACTGCAGTTGGGAACACAGACGGTAGCAGGATGAACATATGCCAAGGGCCAAAACATACACTCACCCCCTGGAATTGCTCCAGGGGTTAGAAGGTTTACCAGCTCACCCCCACACACCCTACAGTTTCCACTTTCCTTCCTGGTCTGGCCTCCAGATCTGCCATAAAAAAGACACCTTTGCACCCTTCCTCCCACCCTGCCAGTGCTTTCCAATCAATCAAAGCAGTATTCCCTGGGGCCAGAGGACAACCATTTAGTTCTCCATAAGGAATTCACAGCCCCTTCCCCATGAAACCCGAAAGCAAGAATGCACTCTGCATGAGTGAATGTATAGTATATATTAATATCCTCATTACACACATACACCTACAGTACACTACACAACCCTAGAAATACTATATTCCCATCAGTGTTGCATACCCACAGATAGGTTCCAATCCTATTTTATAGTACACATGTACATACACAGAGGACATTATGTAAACACATGATACGCACACACAAGCTGCAGGACCCCCCCTTCCTCTCCACTTACATGTCAGCACAGACTCTACCAGGAAGCACACAAACCATTTACAAATAAAACAGATAAATACAAATGACAATACCCCCGGCCCCGCGTGAATAGCTAGGAGACCCGAATGTACCCAGGGATACCACAGGTCAGAGAATATTAAACACACAGTGAGAGTTGACCGCTACATAATGGAGGCTGCTAGGCTGAATCTGGCATTAAGGGGAAAACTGAAAGTGGGGGGCGGGGGGCAGCTGCCTAGTACACAGACCATAAAGGCTTTACATAGCTTTTTCTTAAACGGGAGGGGGGATAAGGAGAGACGCAGAGAGAAAATAGAATTTAAATAGGAAAAAAATATGACATTTTTCTTTGCATAAAAAATATCATATATAAATACAGGTCCCTCCGGCCTCTGTCCCCCTTTCAGAGTTACAAAAGGGAGGGAGATAGAAGACAACACAACAAATACAGGCATTAAAATAAAGGGAGAAAGAAATAAACAAGGTAGAAAAATTCCTTGTCACCCCATGGTTCTCCACAAACAAAATACTAAATTAAGTCAGATTCTAACACTGGATTTATTTTTTTTAAATGCACCAGCCAATTAAAAATGACACAGAAGTTATATTTTCTATCCATTCCTAGCTATGCTCATTTTAGAAGATGAAATAATGCCAGATAAACAGTTTCTCTCCCCTCCCTCCCCCACCAATCTTTTCAGTGCACAAAAGGAAATACTTATTTTCCCAGCTGATTCTCAACACCATCCCCCCCTACCTCAAAAACACACCCTGTTTGTCAGAGATAATACTTTATAAATATACAATGCAGGGGCTGCCTCTATGGTGTATGGCCACCCGTAAAATAAATAACACCCAGAAAAGCGAGAAAGGAGTATCAGTTACTCAAGGCAAAATGTTTTAAAATTATGGAAAGATATTATTAAAAGTGGCAGAAATGAGCAGATTCCCTTGCTCCCTTCCCCAAAGACAACAGTCTAGCAACACACGAAGATCTAATCCCTCCACCAAAATATAATAAATAAGAGCCACTTCAACATGCATAGAGCAAAAAAAAAAAAAGAAAGAAAGAAAAAAAAATCCCTTCACAGCTCTGACAGTGGGAAATCGGGGCCCCTAAAATGCCCTTGCAAAAGCTGGGAGCAGGGGGCTCTGTTGGGTGTCCCCCCGGCTTTGTCTCCGTAAAAAAGCTTTTGTCCTCCTTTCTTCCAGTTTGTCTTATTTGCCTGTGTCACATTCCCCCAGCCCTGTCTCCCTCCCCTCCCCCAGCCTCCTCCTCCCTCAGCAAAAACAAAGAGCCAGAGGGGCTGCCTTTCCCCCCGGATTTGCACCCCAAGATAGATACAGATGCGTGCAATATTTACCCTGTCTGGAAGGGGTCTGTGTCCGGCTGCTGCTCTGGTGGCTGTCAGGGAGGAAGGTGGCTGGGATGGGAAGGATGAAGGAGGATTGGAACAGGGTGTTCGCAGCTGTACCCAGCTCCAAGCCCTGAGCTCCCTCCTTGCCTCTCTGCTCTGCCTGCTGAGTGCCTCCCTCCCTCTCGCCTGCCCCTTCAGTCTCTGAGCGCTTGCTTCTCTCATTGAGTTTCCATTGAGTCTCACGGCCAAACCCACTGATGTCATCCTGCGAAGCTCCGGCCCGCCCTGTGAGATTTAAAGGGGCAACACGGTGTTTTTCCGGCTGTGTCTGCTTCCGGCACAAAGTAACACACGCAAATAGATGAAAGCACACACACAATACTGTAGACGGACTCCTATGTACAAACAAAACTGACACGCACACTGGAATAAATATGCACATCTTTCTACACTCCAGCATCTACAGCACACAGATACACAATAACACAACACTTTTCAGCTATAGCTCTCGCAGAGTGCTTAGCAGAGGTAGATAAGTAGCATTATCATGCCCCCTGGTCACAAAAGGGAAACTGAGGCACTGCACGGTCGAATGACTTGCAAGTGAATAACATAGCTGGGCCTGCAACTTGACGCCAGGCTGCCTAGGCCTGATTCTCCATGGCTCTGCAACTGGAGTCATTCACCCCAATGCAAAGCATCTGTCAAACTTAATGGTAGCATTTTACAGACTCTGTGCACTTGTGCTGGTGTACATGACTACACAAGGCACAGAGTAATGAAGAAACAGACTTCCTGTGTCTTAGTCCTGTGGCCTATGTACTGCACCCCACTGTCAAATTTGCAGATGAACTGAAGCTGTTGGTGGGAGGGTAACAGCACAAGAAGAAGAACTCCATGTGGACTCCTCCTGAGGGTCGAAATGACAGTCTGGACCTATACACTGAATGCTTCCGCCGACGTGCACAGGCAGAAATTGTCGAAAAACAACATCGCTTGCCTCATAACCTAAGTCGTGCAGAACGCAATGCCATCCACAGCCTCAGAAACCATCCTGACATTATCATCAAAGAGGCTGATAAAGGAGGTGCTGCTGTCATCAAGAACAGGTCTGACTACCAAAAGGAGGCCGCCAAACAACTCTCCAATACCAAATTCTACAGGCCACTTCCCTCAGATCCCACTGAGGAATACACTAAGAAACTGCACCATCTACTCAGGACATTCCCTACACTGACACCGGAACAAATCGACATGCCCTTAGAGCCCCGACCAGGGTTATTCTATCTACTACCCAAGATCCACAAACCCGGAAATCCTGGACGCCCCATCATCTCGGGCATTGGCACTCTCACTGAAGGACTGTCTGGATATGTGGACTCTCTACTCAGACCCTATGCCACCAGCACTCCCAGCTACCTCCGTGACACCACTGATTTCCTGAGGAAACTACAATGCATTGGTGACCTTCCAGAAAACACCGTCCTAGCCACCATGGATGTAGAGGCTCTATACACAAACATCCCATACACAGATGAAATACAAGCTGTCAGGAACAGTATCCCTGATGATGCCACAGCTGCTGAGCTCTGTGCCTTTATTCTCACACACAACTATTTCAAATTTGATGACAATATATATCTCCAGATCAGTGGCACCGCTATGGGCACCCGCATGGCCCCACAATATGCCAATATTTTTATGGCTGACCTGGGATAACGCTTCCTCAGCCCTTGTCCACTCACGCCCCTTCTCCACCTACGCTACATTGATGACATCTTCATCATCTGGACCCATGGGAAGGAGACTTTGGAAAAATTCCACCACGATTTCAACAGCTTCCACCTCACCATCAACCTCAGCCTGGACCAATCTACATGGGAGGTCCACTTCCTAGACACCATGGTGCAAATAAATGATGGTCACATTAACACCACCCTATATCGAAAACCTACCAACCGCTATGCCTACCATCATACCTCCAGCTTCCATCCCGAGCACATCACACGATCCATTGTCTACAGCCAAGCACTGAGGTACAACCACATCTGCTCTAACCCCTCAGACAGAGACCAACACCTACAAAATCTCCACCAAGCATTCTCAAAACTACAATACCCGCACGAGGAAATAAGGAAACAGATCAACAGAGCCAGACGTGTACCCAGAAGCCTCCCACTGCAAGACAAACCCAAGAAAGAAACCAACAGGACTCCACTGGCCATTACATACCGTCCCCAGCTAAAACCCCTCCAAAGCATCATCAGGGATCTACAATCCATCGTGGACAATGATCCCACACTTTCACAGGCCTTGGGTGGCAGGCCAGTCCTTGTCCACAGACAACCTGCCAACCTGAAACATATTCTCACCAGTAACTGCACACCACACCATAGTAACTCTAGCTCAGGAACCAATCCATGCAACAAACCTCGATGCCAACTCTGCCCACGTATCTACACCAGCGACACCATCACAGGACCTAACCAGATCAGCCACACCATCACCGGTTCATTCACTTGCACGTCCACCAATGTAATATACGCCATCATATGCCAGCAATGCCCCTCTGCTATGTACATCGGCCAAACTGGACAGTCTCTACGGAAAAGGATAAATGGACACAAATCAGATATTAGGAATGGCAATATACAAAAACCTGTAGGAGAACACTTCAACCTCCCTGGCCACACTATAGCAGACCTTAAGGTGGCCATCCTGCTGCAAAAAAACTTCAGGACCAGACTTCAAAGAGAAACTGCTGAGCTTCAGTTCATCTGCAAATTTGACACCATCAGTGCAGGATTAAACAAAGACTCTGAATGGCTTGCCAACTACAAAACCAGTTTCTCCTCCCTTGGTTTTCACACCTCAGCTGCTAGAACAGGGCCTCATCCTCCCTGATTGAACTAACCTCATTATCTCTAGCTTGCTTGCATATATACACCTGCCCCTGGAAATTTCCACTACATGCATCTGATGAAGTGGGTATTCACCCATGAAGGCTCATGCTCCAAAACGTCTGTTAGTCTATAAGGTGCCACAGGATTCTTTGCTGCTTTTACAGAGAACATGAAAAGGTGGAAGTTGCCATACCAACTTGAAGTGGCTAATTAATTAAGATGAGCTATTATCAGCAGGAGAAAAAAAATTTTTGTAGTGATTATCAAGATGGCCCATTCCAGACAGTTGACAAGAAGGTGTGAGGATACTTAGCATGGGGAAATAGATTCAATTTGTGTATTTGCCACTGTCTTTCATAACACATACACACAAATCCAAAATATATATAAAGCTGCATAAAAATTGACCCAAATATACAAATAAATACATATATAGAAGTATATACATGCATTCAAAGAAACACAAACCCACCAACATAAACACAAATAAAAGTACACAAATAAACACATATACAAGCTCACATAACCATACACACATAGATGCTAACAGAGACTCTCTCTTTAGTGGCATGAATCTGCTTTTTGGAATCAGAGGATCTATGTTAGAGGTGGGCAAACTCTGGCAGCCTGTGGGACCCTCCTGCCCAGCCCTTGAGCTCCCAGCCCCTCACCCGCTGTCCTTCCTCTCCCACAGCCACACCGTCGCACGGGCAGCGCTCTGAGTTGCAGAGTTGTGTGCTCCTGCTGAGCAGAGCGGCAGCATGCCTAGCTCTGGCTGGGCAGTGCAGTTGCCAGACATGCTGCTCTGAGTAGCATGGTAAGGGGGCCAGGGCTGGGGGGTTGGATAAGGGGTGGGGGGTCCCAGGAGGCAGTCAGGAGACAGGGAGCAGAGGGGGTTAGATAAAGGGCACGGAGCAGGGGGTGGTTGGATGGAATAGAGGTTTGGGGGGAGCTCAGGGAATGGGGAATGGGGGGGTTGGATTGGCGTGGGGTGCCGGGGAGCCTGTCAGGGGTCAGGGGTGTGGATAGGGGTCAGGGCAGTCAGGGGACTGGGACCGGGGGTGGTGGATAGGGAGTGGGGTCCTGGGGGGGTGGTTAGGGTCAGAGGGTCTCAGGAGGAGGTGGTCAAGGGACAAGGAGCGGGGTGGGTTGGATGGGTCGGGGATTCTGAGGTGGGCAGTCAGGGGCAGGAAGTGGAAGGGGGCAGAGAGGGGATGGGGGCCAGGCAGTTTGGGGGGGCACAGCCTTCTCTACTCGGCCCTCCATACAGTTTTGCAACCCCAATGTGGCCCTCGGGCCAAAAATTTTGCCCACCCCTGATCTAAGTCCTATCCTTGCTGCTGCGACACTCCAACACACCATGGCATGCAGAGCAGTGACAAATATGAAGTCCTGCCAAGGCTATGGATTTACAAGATAGTTACAAATATTTACTCTTAGTCATAAACATTAGGGCTGTCAAGCGATTAAAAAAATTAATAATGATTAATCATGCAATTAATCACACTATTAAACAATAATAAAATACCATTTATTTAAATATTTTTTGATGTTTTCTACATTTTCAAATATATTGATTTCGATTAGCACACAGAATACAAAGTCTACAGGGCTCATTTTATATTTATTTTTTATTACAACCTAATACAAGTATTGCAGTGTAATTTCTTTATAATGAAAGTTGAACTTACAAATGTAGACTTCTATACAAAAAATAACTACATTCAAAAATAAAACAATGTAAAACTTTAGAAGCTAGAAGTCCACTCAGTCCTACTTCAGCCAATCGCTCAGACAAACAAGTTTGGTTACAATTTGCAAGAGATAATGCTGCCCACATCTTGTTTACAATGTCACCTGAAAGTGAGAAAAGGCATTCACATGGCACTGTTGTAGCCAGCATCGCAAGATATTTACATGCCAGATGCACTAAAGATTCATGTGTCCCTTCATGCCTCAATCAGCATTCCAGAGGACATGCATCCATGCTGATGAAGGGTTCTGCTTGATAATGATCCAATGCCGTGCAGACCGATGCATGTTCATGTTCATCATCTGAGTCAGAAGCCACCAGCAGAAGGTGTATTTTCTTTTTTGGTGGTTCGGGTTCTGTAGTTTCTGCATCGGAGTGTGGCTCTTTTAAGACACGTGAAAGCATGCTCCACACCTCGTCCCTCTCAGATTTTGGAAGACAGTTCAGATCCTTAAACCTTGGGTCAAGTGCTGTAGCTATCCTTAGAAATCTCACATTGGTACCTTCTTTGCATTTTGTCAAATCTGCTGTGAAAGTGATCTTAAAACGAACGTGCTGGGTCATCATCCGAGACTGCTATAACATGAAATACATGGCAGAATGTGGATAAAACAAAACAGGAGACACACAATTCTCCCCAAGGGAGTTCAGTCACAAATTTAATTAACACATTTTTTTTTAATGAGCATCATCAGCATGGAACCATGTCCTATGGAATGGTGGCCGAAGCATGAAGGGGCATATGAATGTTTAGCATATCTGATATGTAAATACCTTGCAATTCTGGCTATCAAATTGCCATGTGAACGCCTGTTCTCACTTTCAGGAGACATTGTAAATAAGAAGCAGTCAGCAGTATCTCCCATAAATCTAAACAAACTTGTTTGTCTTAGCAATCGGCTGAACAAGAAGTAGGACTGAGTGGAACTGTAGCCTCTGAAGTTTTACTTTTTTATTTTTTTGAGTGCAGTTATGTAACAAAAGAAATCTACATTTGTAAATTACACTTTCAGGATAAAAGGGTTGCACTACAGTACTTGTATGAGGTGAACTGAAAAATAGTATTTCTTTTGTTTATCATTTTTACAGTGCAAATATTTGTAATAAAAATAATAATATAAAGTGAGCACTGTACACTTTGTATTCCGGGTTGTAACAGAAATCAATATATTTGAAAATGTAGAAAAACATCCAAAAATATGTACTATGTTTCAATTGGTATTCTATTGTTTAACAGTGCGATTAATCACGATTAATTTTTTAATCACAAATAATTTTTTTGAGTTAATCGTGTGTCTTAACTGCGATTGACAGCCCTAATAAACATAAAAAACTCACATAAATATATTACCACAAACATGTCACAATAACATTTGACAAAGCACAAAGAAACATGCACTCAAATGCAATCCTTCTCTCCTGCTTTACTTTATTTACTTGGCATCCAAGCCCTGTAATCACAAAAATCAGCCAGAATACCTCCTCCCACTGCAAAAGGGAACCCGGAGGTATTCTGTGAAGGGTGGAGGGTAGCTGTAGGACAGGAATACCAGGAGGAGCTATGCGCTAGAACTGAGGAGTGCTGGAAGAGCTGAGTGTGAATTTCAGGATTGTGATAGCAGAGGCTGGAGAAGGAGACTCCTGAGGTGACTTAGAAGAACTACTGTGTAGGGCCCACAGAAATGGAAGGCCAGATCAGCATTGGATTGCAATAACAGAACTGTGTGGGCTATTCTAGGGCTAGAATAGAAGGGATTGTACAGATAAAACTTTGCATTGGCAGAGGAGTGGGGGGGGGGTGTCAAGACTGGAAAATGACAAGAAATATGACTGCAGGGAAGGACTGAAGTGCAACCATAGACTGGTGTGGGGAGGCAGGACTAGACTAAGAAGGGGTGTTGCAGACAAGGACTAAGTTATTTCGCTAGAGCTCTAAGATTTGAGGCCAGGAATATTAAGCCAAATGAGGAGCCAGGTGCTTTGGCAGAATGACCTAATAGTTGCATGAGTGGAAGAACATGGGAGCAGAGGAACAGGGCTGAGGTGTGTTGAGTACCAGTACAGTGCTTGCTTGGATTTTATTAACAAGGCGTAACGTCTATTAAACACAAAAAGAAAGACTCCCAAGGAATTTTAAAGAATAAAGAGCAGCCTCTGTTACCAGCACTTCCTGCACCTTTGCATGCAGCCTATCCCAGACTCAGACTAAATTACTTGTACACACAAGTGCGGGCTACGACATGTTGTAACACCGCACTGTGTTACCCTGGAGTATTCCCAACCCTCTGTCACCAACAGGAACACAGCAACTCACACGAACTCTGCAACTCATTTAACCCTTTCATTATTGGACTAAAGCTTTGTGCAAAATACCTGTCTGACAAGGTGCGTCACTAGAGCAATGTGGCTGTGCCAAGAGTGATAGATGCAGTGTTGCAGGTCCGGATCGAGGCGCATTATCAATGCGTGAGTCAGCAGGACTGGTATGGCAAGGGGCGATGTAGGTAAGAATTCAGGTGCACAGGCAGAACGGTGTGAGGTCCCAGTGTTCTGGTTTTGAAAGGTCAGATTGAGGTATATTTGTAGAGGTGGTCAGAGGGCCCAGGAAGGAAATAGCACTCTGTGCTGCAAAAGAACTGAGTGCATCAGTGGAAGTACAGGAGGGTGCAGTGGGTCACCACAGAGATGTATTAGCAAAGGTGTGGGGAGGGCTGGAGTAGAAGTGCTGCAGATCAGGTTTGAGATGCATCAACCTGTGCAGATGGCTAGGGGCCTGTGAACAGCATATTCAAGTTAGGATTGAGCTGCATAAGCAGAACTACTTGGGAAGCAGCGGACTGGAATTGTGGGGAGGGTCAGATTTTAAGGTGACTGGCCCAGGGCCTACTGCTTTCAGGTTAATTTAATCTCAGAAATTTTCCTCCACTCTTAGACGTTAAACATGTTTTCTTTTTATATTGATGGCAGTTTTTAAATAGCTTTATTGAATTTTGACTGTTTTATTGCTAATGTAACAGTAAACGGATGAAAATGCAACTTATAAATTGTATAGCTCCATGCAAAAGCCTGGGGGCTCAATTCAACCCAACCTATTCCCGAGGTTGAAGTTCCTCGCAGAAGAAAGTTAGCCGGGGTGAAGCTGCAGCAGCTTAAAACATCTACAACTGTCCCTTTGCTGGGAAGCTTGAAGGCCAGCAAAGACAAAAAAACAGTGGGTGGTACTGAGTAGAAAGGGGGTGGGGCCAGGGAATGATTCATATCCCCGCAGATTCTAAAGCTGTCCATGCAGGAAAGCAAGCAGTGCCAGTATCATTATGGAATTCTCCCACCTGTGCAGCTCCATCGGTGCCAGTGGTAGTCGGAGTGCTGGTGTTGCTCTCAGGTTTAGACAACTCAGTTGCATGGGTGCTCTTAGGGTGACCAAATGTGAAAAATGGGGACGAGGGTCAGGGGTAATAGGAGCCTATTATAAGAAAAAGACCCAAAAATCGGCACTGTCCCTATAACATCAGGACATCTGGTCACCCTAGGTGCTCTGAGCAGGGTTGGAGGACGCTGCAGCTAACGTGCCTACACTCTGTCTACATTAGCACTTTCACTGTCACTAGCACTGGTGGAGCGGAGGCAGTGCTAGAGCAACCGGGGGAGAATATGAAGAAATCCCGAGTGTAGATGCAGCCCATTGGGGAGAATCTCCCTCCAACACTGTGAACCAGAGGGGTGTAATTTACCCTGTGTCAAGTTCAGTGAATTTGGCCCTAAGTCTTTCACATTAATTAAAGATATTGCAATCTGTCTGTGTGTGTGTGTGTGGACTCTTCTGTGCTTTTCTCTTAAATGATTTAAAGGCTTAAAACAAATGCTTTATTTTTTTTAATCCTTTAATTGAATCATAATCAAGCTGTGCACACTAACCCTGTGATCTGATCACTGCTACCCTTGTTCTCCCACCCCTGCTCTCTCCTATATATTTGTTTGCTACACCCATTTGTTGCATCCTAACTTAGACTTAGATTGCAGTGTTAGTTCCTCTGGGCAGGGACCATACCTTGATTTGTATTTGTCCCACACCCATACAATGGGGACCCTCTCTTGATTGGGACTTCAACTGCTACAGTAATATACATAATAATAATAATTAATAATTAATGGCTGCCCCAGTGTTTAAAATACAGAGGCACCTGAATAAAGGCAGCTGTCTCAAGCTGAATGCACACTAGATGGGCATGATAGTTATAGGGAAAGGGAAGCATTTAAAAGAACTGGCAGAATCCATGACCAAATCCTCTAGCAGGGGCATCTCCACTCCCCCCAAGTTGTCAAACTGGGGCTCAGTCTTGCAGACCTATTTCACTCATCACTAAAGAAAGGCACTTAAAGACTAATGGTGACCAGAAATGTATTTTGCTATCTACACAACCCTCCAAGGATACCTGGATCCCCAAGGACACCTTGACAGATGGCACAGGTTTAAAACAAACAAAAGGAAGTATTTTTTCACACACCGCACAACCAACCGGTGGAACTTCTTGCCAGAGGATGCTGTGAAGGCCAAGACTATAACAGGGTTCGAAAAAGAACTAGATAAGTTCATGGAGGATAGGCCCATCAATGGCTATTAGCCAGGATGGGTTGAGAGGGTGTCCCTAGTCTCTGTTTGCCAGAAGCTGGGAATGGGCAACAGGGAATGGATCACTTGATTGTTACATGTTCTGCTCATTCCCTCTGAAGCACCTGGTATTGTCCACTGTCGGAAGACAGGATACTGGGCTAGATGGACCTTTGGTCTGACCCAGTATGGCTGTTCTTGCGCTCTTATGCCCAAAATGCATCTCTTATCTGCTTGGGGAAGGATCTGGGACATACAGGAAGTCAGTCAAGATGATCTGGTGGCCTCTTCTGGACTTAAATTCTATGACATTTTTGGAAGAGGCTCCCCAGGTATGGAACCCTCTACCACCTGAGATCAGGATGATTCCATGTCTCTCCTCTGTTAGGCCTTGTCCAAAGCCCATTGAAATAATTGAAAAGACTCTCATTGCCTACAATATGCTGTGGATCAGGCACTCAGAACAAAATGCAAGACACACCTTTCCTTCTCCGGAGGAGTCAGCACACACACACTCAATTCTGTTCTCTTCCTCTAGATACTGACACCCACAAGATGCCATAGATGTTCCATATATTCTCTCTATCCTGTGGGAACAGCAGAATTAATGGCCTGTTTGCAGACTAGCAACTACCAATTCTTTATAATTGCTTTTTAATTGTGGCTGTCTTATTTATGCAGAGTAGCATGTTACTCCACCTGTGGCCCCACTGGAGCCAGTGAGACCACCTGTGGAGTAAGGCGCTATTCAGAATTCAAGGAATCTGGTCCTGTAACAGATGCCAAGATACTATGATGAAGGGCACATTAAAAGTCCTAAAATAGATAGACAGAGTGTTGAATGCAGCTAACAGGAGGATGGGAGGAAAGAGGTCTGTGCGAGGTGGATGTGTTGATTGACTTCCTATTTTCATGGGACTGTCTTCAGAAAGAGACCAGTATTTATACTCTGAGGGTTGTAGATTAAATCTATGATGGTGAATCTACCTGGACTGGACCAGGTGAAAATCTGCTTAAATGGAACATTCTTATGAAATGAGAACAGCTAGACCTCCTCTTTTAGAATGGAGTTAAATAACGTATGAAGGGCAGGGACAACTAATTTTCTTTTAAAATGTTCTCCTTCTGGGATAAAATGAGTTTCTTAGAGAAAGCCAATGCTGTTGGAAGAATATTAGATCATTCACAGGAATTATTTAGACCTCTCACATTCCAAAAGACAAATTCGGAGAGATCCATCAGGTAGTGAAATTAAGAAGCCTAACTGGGTTGTCTCAGTTTAATTTTGGAGGCACGATTGCATAAGAAGAAGCTAGAGGATGATCTGGCACAGACAGGGCTTAGATTGCACTGGTGCATGGCAGTACAGCATGTAAAATATGGCTGTTATCTTGTTCTCCACAATCTCAGCTTTCATTTTTACAAACAGTAAGGCTCTAGGTGTTAAACCTCAACAACCTGAATCAGTGCAGAGGTGTCTAGCTTAGTAGCGAGCCTGGAACAATAGCTCTGAGAAGTGTGAGCAGCCCTTCTCAGCTCTTTGAGGTGTTAACTCATACGCCCAGTGAATCATTCTTCATGTAAGAAAGGAGAGAGAAGCTCACAGATCTGCACAAGTTACTGTCAGTGCCTCAAGTTAGTGGCATTTGGGAGATATCAAATATCTTTTTTCCTCAATCAAGAAGGAACTAAGCCCAAGAAGCCTAGCGGAGCTGATGAATATATTCAGGCCCCAATGAGAGTTAGCCAAGCTTAAGGAGCTCGATATTAGTACAATCAGCAGGGGTGAAAGTGAGCCAGTAAGGCCAGTACTCTGTACCGGTAAGAACCCGCACCGGCCCATACCCCGCCCACATTAAAGTGCAGCCATGGCAACACTTTAATGTCCATGCCCCTTTTGCCTCCCCTGTTGGGGGCCCTGCCGGTAGGGTCTGCACCAGCAGGGCAGCCAACGGGGGGGGGGGGGAGAGGAGAGGCAGCAACGTTAAAACGATCCTTTGCTGCAGCAGCGCTTTAACGTTGCTGCGCTCCCCTACCCCCCCGTTGGTGGGGCCGCAGATGGAGGGGAGGGTTGGGGCCCAGCAATGTTAAAGCGCTGCTGTAGCAAAGGACCTTGCAGTGTTTTAACGTCCCTACCCCTTTTGTCCCCCCCACCCCGCTCCGGCTGCTGATGGGAGGGGGGGGCAAAGGGAGCAGCTGCCCTGGGGCCGATTTAAAAGGGCGCAGGACTCTGGATGCCACTGCCTCTACTGCAGCAGCAGAGTCTGGAACTCCAGGCCCTTTAAATCAACACAGGAGCCCCAGGGGGTGCAAGCCAAAGGCTGGCTGGGGGATGCTGACCCCCAGCCCCGTACTGGTAAGTGTCCTCGGTTACTTTCACCCCTGACAATTAGAGTTCTGCAAAATCATATTTTGAACAGCTGCACAATCTACAACAAGCAGAATCCCATTTCATCCACTCTCTTGGGAACTTGGAAGAGTAGCACCACTTGTTCCCTTCCCCCTCCCACCCTCCAATTTGACCCCTGAGTGAAGGAGAATTCAGTGTAGAAAGTATGAGAAATAGAGTGGAAAACTTCAGAATATGTTGTGATAGACTGATAAAGAGTAGATTTAAGCGATAAGGATGTTAAGTGAGATGAAACAGACATGTCAGAGTGAATTCAAGAAGAGAGGTTCCCAAAGAGGCACAACAGCCTAGACCTCTCCCACCAAGGGGTACAGAGCAAGAGAAACATTTAGGAATGACAGAAGAGGTGACTGAGGTAAAGCCTGTGGATTTTCACTGATGTATGGCTGCTCAGGATCTGGCTCTGAGTCAATGTCATCAGCAGTATATCAGATTACAATCTTGGATCAGACTCCCATCACAAACTTTGTAGAAATGTATCAGAGGGGTAGCTGTGTTAGTCTGGATCTGTAAAAGCAGCAAAGAGTCCTGTGGCACCTTATAGACTAACAGACGTATTGGAGCATGAGCTTTTGTGGGTGAATACCCACTTCGTCGGATGCATGTAGTGGGCATGGTGTTGTCCACTCAAAATCCAGCATTGGGAGATTTAATTTATCCCTACTTAAGGGCACAACATTCATGCAGCAGCAGTTTCTCCTCCCTTGGTTTTCACACCTCAACTGCTAGAAGAGGGCCTCATCCTCCCTGATTGAACTAACCTCATTATCTCTAGCCTGCTTCTTGCTTGCTTATATATACCTGCCCCTGGAAATTTCCACTGCATGCATCTGACGAAGTGGGTATTCACCCATGAAAGCTCATGCTCCAATACGTCTGTTAGTCTATAAGGTGCCACAGGACTCTTTGCTGCTTTAACATTCATACAAACAATTTCAAAGAGCATCTCAGACTACACATAATTCATCCTGGGAAGCCCTCAAAGCCAATTTCAGAGGGATGGCAACTTCTACCTTTTCATGTTCTCCATATGTACACCTCTATCTCGATATAACACTGTCCTCGGGAGCCAAAAAATCTCACCACGTTATAGGTGAAACCACGTTATATCAAATTTGCTTTGATCCGCCGGAGTGCGCAGCCATGCCTCTCTGGAGCGCTGCTTTACCGCATTATATTTGAATTCGTGTTATATCGGGTCACGTTATATTGGGGTAGAAGTGTACATTAGTTCAGTGCACACAGTACCAGAAAGAAGCAAACCAGTCTTCTCCAACAGACAAACTTGGGGAATGAGATTAAATCTGTGGAGACCCAGATAACGACCACCTCCAAAACAGTTTAGTAAAACTGAGCTATGATTTAAACTCCCTTTTATCCTCCAAAAGAGAGCTCTATATAAAAATGATATAACAAAGCTATTCACTGATTGGCAAAGAGCATGCAAACAGGATTGAAAAGCAGCAGACTGTTTCCATGATTACTTCAATCCTCACTCATCAAAGGCCTTAAAGGACATTGCCAAAGCCTTTGGAAACGATTTACTGGTGATGAGATGAAATGCTTACCTGCTGGCCATTGACAGCAAGAAGGTGTTTCATGGAGTCAGGAGGTTGTGCCTACTTATTACACTAAAGGAGTTTGGATTTGGTCAGACCTTTTTCAAATAGGTTTCAGTAATCTAGAACTTCTAGCTAAGACACTGTTTCTCAAAGGGAGGTGCATGCCCTCCCTCCACTCCCCCAACCGGGCGTGGGGTAGTGCCAGACAAAGCTCTATTGTCCTCTAGAATCTCAGCTTTCATTTTAAAAAAGTCTCTAGCTGTTATGGTTGTGAAGAAAACCTTCTAAACACAAAGCAAGATGTCTGGCTTAGTTTGCAGAGCATCTGAAACTATAGCTCTGAGATGTAAACTGCTCTGGTCATTTCAGTGGATGTTAACTCAGATGTCTGCTCCTCATCTAACATCCCATCTTAGAATAACATGGCAAACTGATGCTACTCCAACTTCACTACACTAATTCATAATATACATTACTTAGGAGATATGTTTACAAAAAACAAACTCTTGAGCTCACGCAAGTGAACAAAAAATATCAGCTTCATGACTCACATCTCCTGTTTGTCATGTATTACAGCCATTTATAGAATCAAATCTTGGACATCAGCTCATCTTTAGAAGACATGGCTGTCAGTCTTGGGGACTCGGTCTACTCATTTTGTTGACAATTTCTACCTTTGGCTCAATAATTACAGTATATGAACTCGCCCCAATCCAGAGAAAAATGGGATGCAAAATTTAGCCTTACTGCGCCAGAAGATTGGGCTAAGATATCATGAAAGACTCTCACTCTCTCTCTCTCTCCTTATTCCAAAACTAAATTGTAGAAAGATATTGTCAGATTTCAGCAAGTTTCTCTTGCTGTCAGCTTAACTAATAATCTATGCAAACTGTTAGAGATGACAGCACTCCCTATCATCTCATTTATAGGGCGGCCAGGTGTCCGGTTTTCCACCAGAAAGTCCAGTCGAAAAGGGGACCTGACAGTGTCAAGTCAGATCTACTGACAAGACACCCAAAGTCCAGTTACTGTGGGCAGGATAGGTGCCATGTCATCACCTGCACCAGCCCCTACTCAGCCAGGGTCACCTCCTACCTAGGTCGTGCAGCTGCATCTCCCAGCCCTGGCTCTGCTGGTGAGTTCCTCCTGACCCAGGCCGTGGGAGTGGGGGGGTAAAGGAGGGGGAAGAGGAGTGAATAGGGGGTGGATCCTCAGGGAGAAGAGGCAGGGCAGGGGGAAGGGGAGGTTCCAGTACTCCTGCTGGAGTATCCAGTTTTTAAATATTACAAAGTTGGAAACCCTACTTATTCACTGTGTAACTGGCCCTGTGACAAAGATAGGGTGACCAGACATCCTGATTTTATAGGGACAGTCCCGATTTTGGGGGCTTTTTCTTATATAGGCTCCTATTACGGGCTGGCTCTGGCTTTTTTGCCACCCCCAGCCAAAAAAAAAAGCAAAACTATAGGGCGACCAGAGCGGCAGAACAAAAAAACCCATGCAGGGCGGCCAGAGTGCGAGTGCAGGGGAACTCCTGGCGCTGCAGATGTGTCCCGGGCAGCGGGGGGAGAGAAGGAGGGCAGTCAGGGCTTCCACCACGCCGCCTGCCGGGAGGGCTCCGCATCACTCTGGTCGGTGGGAAGGGAAGGACGTGGGCTCCCCTGCCGGGCTTGCTACAGACCTGGCACAAGCTGGGCAGACGGAGGGCGCAGCTGGCTCCCAGCTCCCCTCCTCCATGCCGCTACCCTCTACAAGGCGGCCAGAACGGTGAACCAAAAAGAAAAAAGAAAAAAACCTGCAGGGTGGCCGAAGTGGCGAAGCAAAAAAAAAAGGATTCGAGGGAATGCCGCCCCTTAGAATCTGCCACCTCAAGCACAAGCTTGCTCGGCTGGTGCCTGGAGCCGACCCTGCTATTATCCCCCACCCTCGGTCCTGATTTTTTACACTTGCTATCTGGTCACCCTAGACATCTCCGGAATACACAAGACAGTTGATCTGATGCATCTTCAGAAGAGCTCCATCCTGAATGTGGTTTATTTACCTTATTCTTGCCCTTTGTGCTTTGCACACAGGGCTTCGGATTGTGTCTGGCCCTTACAGTTTGGGAGACTGCCAAATAGAAAGCAGTCAATGCTGAAAGAGAGGTTTTCGAGGTGGAGCCAGGGAGGCCAGATCTACAGTATCAGAGGCCGAGGCCTCATCCAGCAGACAAAATTGCTCACTTCTCGCATGAAATCTGTAACCTTACGTCTCAGAGCTAAACTCTCCCACCACACAGCCCATGCTGTTGGAGGTCTAAGTGCAGACATCCCTATTCCACAATAGGGGTTTTCACCCTTTTTCAGAATGTGGATTACCTCATAAAAAACAGCTTGCGATGTTCTGCTCCTCCATGAAGTACTTCACTTAGGAAGATCCAGGCTCTCACCTCATAAGTGGCTTAAGTCCCACTGGTAACTCCTGGCACTTCTCCTGCTGGAGGACATTGACTTATCTTCCCAATCCTTCTTTTAGGGCTAGTCTGTGCTTGAAACACTACCGTGGCACTTCAGTGTAGCCACTACTACAGCGACGGGAGGGGTTTTCCCGTCGGCGTAGGCAATCCACCTCCCTCAGCGGCGGTAGCTAGGTCGATGCAAGAATTCTTCCACTGTCCACACACTGGGGGTTAGGTTGACTTAACTGCATCATTCAGGGGTGTGGATTTTTCATACCCCTGCATGAGCTAGCTGAATTGACTTAACTTTTGAGTGTAGACCTGGCCTTAGTTGCCCTTAGCACCTCCTCATTCTTAACAGCTGCTTCCACAGCCAACCAAACCCTGTGGCCAAAATTTTCAAAAGTAGCCTCAGATTTCGGTTGCCTCTCTTTTGAGTGCTCAGCTTGAGACACTTTGTGCCTGTTTTTCTGAGTCCCTGAGCACCCACAGCGCCCATTGATTTCAGGCAGAGCTGCAGGTGCCTGTTGCATCCAAAAATCTGATCTCAGCTGGGAAGCAAACCACTAAGACCCCAGGACTAGTGGCCTTGATGAAGTGAATATAGAATTTTATATTCTATGATTCTAAGTGCCTGGATGATTGCAGGGGCAGCTGTAAGAGGTGGAGTCTCCTCCACATGACTCAGAAGTGGTGCACTCTGCCAGTGTGGGTTACACAAGTGCTTCACAGACGGGCAGTGGCCTGTGGACCACAGTTAGAACCACTGCTTTAGAAAACCAGCCTTAAACCCTCCGATGACACTGGAGAAACAAGATCCTCCCTTTTTATGTGAATGGGAGTAAGTCCTCATCTCAAGAAGATTACGTTTTCAGAGACCAATCTGGATTAATTGTTCTTCTCAGAGTGCGTGTCATGTGCACATATGGTACATTTGTGAGGAATGTGTCTTGTAAGTTTGTGGTGAGTGTGTCATTTGTACATGTGGCATATTTGTGAGGACTTGGTGTAGTAAGTTTGCAGTGAGTGTGTATACATGTGGTATATTGGTGAGGAGTCTGCTTGTCCTGAGTACGTGTAGTATATTGGTGAGGAATGTGTGTGTGGTATATATGTGTAGTATATTGATGAGGAGTGTATGTGTAGTGTGTACATGTGGTATATTGGTGAGAAATGTGCATATCGTGTGTACATATGTGTGGTATATTGGTGGTGAATGTGCTTGTGAGTTTGCAGTGAATATGTGTGTCGTATGAGTTCTGTGTGACCATGTGGGCACGGTGACTAAGTATGTGTGCCGTGTGCAGGTACTGTGGGGGGGTGCTGCTGTGCATGTCGTGTGTGCTGTTTGCTTGAGCTTGTTTTTCACACCATGCTCAATGCGGTTGGCCTCAATCCTGGAAATACTTCAGTGTGTGTGCTGCCCCCATGCGGACTGAGGAGGATAGGCGGTTATGAAACCAGCTTGCTCGGTTAGGATAATTCATATACTGTACCTCCTCCGTGGGAGGGGCAGGAGCGATAAACAACACGTGGAAAGAAGGGAGGGCAGAGAGAAGGGCTTTAATATATGGCGTCCCAGCATGCCCCAGTGGATTAGTTTAGCATCTCAACCCAGCTTCGCTTTAATACTTATGCAAAGGTCTTATCCGGCAGGGACAGCTTGTCCTGGCCAGTCAAATGCCAGGCACAGGGCACCGATTACAAAGGGCATCTCAACAGCCTGCTCACACAGCACAGGGCAGGAGATGAGAGGGAATTACTTCCTGCAGTAGCTCAGGAGGGTGGGTTTTTTTGCTCAGCTAACCCGCCTTTTGGATTACCAGTTCCCACAATAGAAACACAGGGAGGCCTTCCCCTAGCTGTGCCCAATAGCCCCCAGAAAACCCCAGGACTAACCTTGGATTAATGCAGTCCTCTCTACAGGGCCCTACGCTTGGCCACTCAGAAGCCAGTGTAGATTGCAGCAGCCTCCTTGCATTGTGCTATCAATCAGGAAGCATACCCCACCTCCTATTGGACCACAGTGGCCTCCTGTTCACTTCTAGATATAATTCAAGGTGTTGATTTTTATCTGTAAAGTCCTATATGGCCAGACGGCTGATGGAAACCTCCTCTCTTCTCAAGAGCAGCTGAGGAATTTAGGTAACAGTCCCTGGATCTGAATGTCTGCAGGCAGGGCACTCTCAGCACAGAGTCTCAGCCTCTGGAATATGCGCCTCACCTTTGGTCCATCAAAGCTCATTTACTTATCTAGTTGGGAGCTAAAATACTATGATGTAAGGCTCATCTCTTCCCTGAAGCTTTTGATTGACGTGAGGGCCGAAAACTTTTGGGTTTTTTTTGGTGGGAGGGGGCACTTAATCAGCATTCATGAGTAAATATTTTATATTTTTTGACATGTGTATAGAGTTTGTTGGATAAACTCAAGTGGACTGAGACTCAGGAGACCTGGGTTCAGTTCCTGGCTTTACCACTGACCTGCAGCAAGTCACTTCACTTCTCTGTGCGTGTTTCCCTTCATGTCCTTTGTCCATCTTGTCTATTTAGATTGTAAGTTCTTTGGGGCAGGAACTGTCGCTGATTATGTGATTGTACAATAGCTAGCGCAACGGATCCCCAATTATGGGTGCTATCATAATATACATTTATAATAATAATTGTATAAATGAATAAACAAACATGGGAGCCTGGGAAATTCTGTGGGTGGCACAGACTTGTTCATTCTTTTTCAGAAAGTGCTATGCATTTAGAACTTCAGTGTGATAATGTCAATGCTCCAGAATAGGCGGAATCTGAAACAGAGCAGACTAGGACCGTGCATTTCCCCCCTTGCACCACACAATCCTGTCAATGCCCCTCAGTCCTGATCTGCAGCAATCTCAGCTATTGTAGACCAGGGAACCTCTAATAGCTCTACCAGCATGCCTCAAGCAAGGATTAAAAAAATCTCACTGGGATAGCATTCCCAGACTTGCTATTTTAAGTCCTGGGATGGAGCCAGAATAGTCCTGCTAGTTCAAGGGGCCAGTGACTATTTTAACATCCAATGTCTCACAACTATTCCAGTAGAGCATTCATTTCCATCCAGGATTTCATCACAAAGTACAGAGCATTGAACTTATGTCATTCCAGTTAGCAATGTACCTTGCCTCCTCCTTGGATTTTGCCCTGATTTTACTAGCTGCTATCCTGACATCTGTTTGATTGAGAGTCAAGACTGTACCTTCTCAAAGCTTGCAAGCTGATATCTCAAAGAATATATAGCCCTCTAGGGGGTATTGAGATATTTGTTTCTATAATAATGTAGAAATTAAAGTATGGGCATGAAGCAAAACTGTAATCAGAAGGACTTGACTTTAAACCCAGTGTTTCTCCATTTACTTCATTGGTCTCTTCTTGAATGTGGAAACATTCAAGCATCGGGCTGAAACTGCTTCTCAGACTCACCTGAGCGGAGGAACCAAGTGGAAGTACAAATATTAACTTTTTAAAAGTTACTTTGACTTTGCTAGTGAAACTTTGCTTATGGTTTTTACAACTGATATTTGATAGCTCTGAAAAAATGCTAAAACCAAATTATTAAATTCTGTAATGCTCAGGTTTTAAGATCCTATACAAACTGCCCTGGCTAGAAAAACACTGGCAGGTCAGTTCATATGTTTTCAGAGCCAATAACATTTCCAAGCACTGCACCTGGATGTGTGATCAGAAAGGAAACATTCTGATCTCTGACCTCCTTCCTGAACTACAATACTTCCTGCTGTGCTAGCGTTAAGTCCTACACACAATTCTGCCAATGTACCTCAATTCTTCCTTGCAGTCCCCCTCCCCCCAGCTATTTCAGACCTAAGCCCCACATATACAGCTCTGTCAGTGTACTTCAGTCCAGGTCCAGGTCTGCAGTCTCCTCAACTGTTCCATGCAGATGAGTAGGGGATTGCTCCAAGTGGGTGCAAAACTGGTTGGAAAACTGTTCCCAGAGAGTAGTTATCAGTGGTTCACAGTCATGCTGGAAGGACATAATGAGTGGGGTCCCGCAGGGTCCAGTTCTGTTCAATATTTTCATCAGTGATTTCGATAATGGCATAGAGAGTACACTTATAAAGTTTGCAGATGATTGCAAGCTGGGAGTGGTTGCAAGAGCTTTGGAGGATAGGATTAAAATTCAAAATGATCTGGACAAACTGGAGAAATGATCTGAAGTAAAGAGGAAGAAAGTGAGGACAAATGCAAAGTACTCCACTTAGGAAGGAACAATCAGTTGCAGACATACTAGGAAGAGTACTGTGGAAAGGGATCTGGGGGGTCATAGTGGACCACAAGCTAAATATGAGTCAACAGTGTAATGCTGTTGCAAAAAAAATTAAACATTCTGGGATGTATTAGCAGGAGTGTTGTCGGCAAGACATGAGAAATAATTCTTCTGCTCTACTCTGCGCTGAGTAAGCCTTGGCTGGAGTATTGTATCCAGTTCTGGGCACCACATTTCAGGAAAGATGTGGACAAATTGGAGAGAGTCCAGAGAAGAGCAACAAAAATAATAAAAGGTCTAGAAAACATGACCTATAAGGGAAAATTGAAACAATTGGGTTTGTTTAGTCTGGAAAAGAGAAGACTGAGAGGGGACATGATAACAGTTTTCCAGTACGTAAAAGGTTATGAGGGAAGGGAGAAAAATTGTTTTTCTTAACCTCTGAGGATAGGACAAGAAGCAATGGGCTTAAATTGCAGCAAGGAAGATTTAGGTTGGACATTAGCAAAAACTTCCTAACTATCAGGGTGGTTAAGCACTGGAATAAATTGCCTAGGGAGGTTGTGGAATCTCCATCATTGGAGATTTTTAGGAGCAGGTTAGACAAACGCCTGTTAGGGATGGTCTAGGTAATACTTAGTCCTGCCATGAGTGCAGGGGATTACACTAGATGACCTCTCAAGGTCTCTTCCAGTCCTATGATTCTATGATTTTGAGCTGCAATTTACCTTTTGGTCCCTGGGTGGTGCTCTTAGGACAGACAATGGGCTAGGTATCTTCAATAGTCTTCCAATCAAACCTCATTGTGGTTTCTCTCCCCTCAGGGTGTGATTTATCCTCCTGGGAGTGGGGAAGCAAGAAGCAGCATCTAATTGTGAGGGTGATTTCTGTCTTGTTAACCCAATTTGGCAACTATGTGAGCAGGGATAGAAATTTAGGTTGGGACGGGGAGGGCAATGGGCTGAGTGAGCAGCCTGTTGCTGAGGGTGTCGATAGTAAAAGCCAGGATATAATGTTCACCGCTCTATATCCAGGGTTCTTCCCACCTCCTGCTTATTTCCATTTCCTTAATGGAATTTTTAGAAACACCTGTTGGCACTGGGAGATCACTGCATAGATCTCTGGCTCTAGAAGGGTTCCTTCCCCCAAAGCATCCTCCCTACTTGGCGTTTTCTTCTCTCCTCCCACCACATCCATCGGTAGCAACATGGACTTTAGCCCTTTGCAGTGCTGTAACAATCTGACCCAGGCCATTTCCATGCCTGAATGAAGAATTCAACTCCACAATGCCAGATTCCTCCCTAGCTTAATCCCCCTGCTCCACAGTCTGGACTAGTTAATCCCAACTTCACAGATTTAGCGCACAGTTGGTGCCCTGTGGGCTTTTCCGATGCTGTCACTATTAGTGGCAGTCCATTAGGGCCTAATTCTGCCCTTCTTGAAGTCAATGACAAAACTCCCATTGATTTTAATGGGAGCAGGAGCAAGCCCTTAATAGCTTGTGAAGGCAGGTTCGCTCTTTTCCTGGCCCCTATAATCATAGCCACCTAGTATTTCACATAGGCAAGCAATGAGAGGACTCAAGACCTGTGCTGCAAAAATACAGGATCTCTGGAAGACCTGAAGTCACCCTGTAGAACGCAGCGGCATATACCAGTACAGTGTGTTACAGCCCTCGCCCAGACGTGACCCAGTCGGGCTGGTTGACAAAATAGTACATTTGCTTTTCAGTGTGAAAGATTTCAAATTTGTTTCCATTTGTCAAAATTCAAAACGGACCAATTTTTTTCACTCTTTTGAACTTTCATGCGAAAAAAGATTTGTAGTCAACACTTTTTGTTTGCCGGGCTTTCGGTAAATTGCAAAGTGTCAAGAGTGGTTTCAATAAAAAATGTCACCAAAAAAAAAGACTTTTTTTTTTCATTTTGAGTGGGAAAAGACAATTGTCAAAAATGAAAAAAATGTTCCTTCAACAAATGTAAGCAAAGGTGGCAGTGCAGCTGTTACAGCAATTTGCCATCATCTGTGGGGCTGGGCCCTGAGTCTTGATCCTGAGGTTAAAGGTAGGATGAATCCCTTTGTTTGCTACCTGGGACCAGTATGGAGGGGCTTAACAGTAAGTTAAAAGAGGATGGGTGAGGTACCCACAGAATCTGGGGCGGGGGGTGCAAGCAAAGAGAGGGAGAAAGTCTCCAGAGCACTGGTCCTGTAGGAGGGAGGAAGTCCAATACTGTGCCCTGGCCAGCAGGAGGACCAATCTGCTTTAGTCAAAGCTGGGGTAAGGTGGTATGGAGTCTGTTTCAGGTGTAGTGCTCTGAATTTCACATACATAGCACCACAGTGAAAACTCCATGTGTGCTGAGTATAGCTATGCAGTTTGACTAGGTGTGATGGGCATTTGTGGTGTGTGGGTACATCTGTGTTGGGAGTGTGCGTGTGTTAGGAGTTTGTGGTGTGTATGGGGACGCTATGTTGTTTATGTATTCGTGGTGGGCTTGTGTATGCTAGGAGGCTATGAAAGGGTAGTTTGTATTTATATATCTAATTTATATATCTGATGGGTGTTGTATGTATGGTAGTGTGTACTATTAGTAGTACTGGAGTTGGGCGCCAGTCCCCTTAGCTAAGGGAGCGGAATTACTGAGTCCAGGCTACTAGTGATTACAGGGGCCAACAAAAGAGAAAACAGGAGCAGAAGTGGAGTCAAACGTTAGTAACGAGGGATCCTGAGCGGGATACTGAGCAGAGACACTCAGACGACATCCACGTCTACTCAAAGGCATCTAAGCAGTCAGTGGACACCTCCAGAGGAACTCTGCCCAGAGACATGGTGTGAGAAGGGAACAGAAATAGGCTCCACCATCACAGAGTGCCCCCACCCCACCCAGCTTCTTCCTGCTGGTATGATGGATAGCTGAGTTGGCCAGCGCCAGGAAGCGGTTGCTGAGGAGGTCTCATGACTTTGTGGAGCCACAGATGGGGTGTATGTAGAGCACGAGGTGTGGGAAGAAGTGCAGCCAGAACCTCAGTAGGAGGTTCTGAAGCAGTCGGAGGAGGGGCTGCAGCCTGATGCACTCGACATAGATGTGTGCCAGCGTCTCCCTTTCATTGCCAAAGGGACAAGTGTTTGTGAACCACACCAGGTACATGCCCATGCTCATGGCTCCGTGAAGGACCAGAGTGGAATACAGACTGGCCTGCCAGGGTTCCTCACCCTCCTCAGGGGTCAGCAGGTCCCACCACCTGGTGTCAGGGCAGGACACAAGGGCAAGGAAGTGGATGGTGTGAAGCACAAGCACATACAGATGTTTCTTGGGTGCAGTTCAGAGGCAGACCATCTGTTTATTGTGTAGACAATTTAGGTTGCATGTAAGGAGCAGCTGGAGAGGCTCGCAGGACAGGGGCCCCATGACAAGGTCTGGAGGGCAAGGGATGAGAGGCAGGTGGGAAGACCTTTCCTGCAGGACCCGCTTCAGGAAAGCAAGCGTCCTGGAGCATATGACAGGGGACATGTGGTCTGCACAGCCCCAAGCACTGCAGGGTAGTGTGTGCAGAGGAGATTGTAGTGTGTGCATGTGTAGAGAGCATTTTTGTCTCGGTGTTTATATGTCTGTGGAGAATTAGCTGTGTGTGTGTGTGTGTGTGTGTGCGCGCGCTGTGGGAGTGGATTTGTTCTAGGTGATTATACGTGGTGTGAGTGATGTGTCTTTGTGGAGCTTACGGTGAAATTATGTTTGTGGGAGGAGGTTGTGGTGTGCCTGGGATGTATTAGTGTGTGTGTAGAGTAAGTGAGCATGGTGTATGTTATCTGTGTTTGTGTATGGGAAAGTATGTTCTCACCAGGCTTTGGCTCGTCCTCTCCTTCACCTGTGGCTTTGATGCTAGGTGCCTGAAGAAGGCTGGTGTGAAGACTTGGCTGGAGAGCTGGGGAAGAGCTTCAAAGGGAGTCCTATTTGTGGAGGGGAAGGGAGTGGGTAGCAATGTGTGACAGGTATGTTGGGGGGGATACATGGTTCCTAAAGTGCACACACTCTCAGCCACACCAGCCTGTCCTGAATATCACCCACTCCAGTGGCCAGTCTGCAGGGGTTACATAAATCACCAGTAGACAGTTTTTGTACAAGCAACAGAGACAAGCAGTGTAAGCAACTCCAAGCATGGAAGTAGAATGAGTCAGGCCCCACAACATCTGGAGATTTTAAAAAATAATAAATGTTGGAGATCTTTTTATTTGCCATCTCATTTCTGAGTCTCTAGTGTTCAAGCTTTTCTTTGCAACCATGAGAGATAGAAACATACTGTACTTTGTTTTTAAAATGAAAGCCAAGACTCTCGGGTATTCACAAGACTCCAGGAGCTGGGGCTTTAAGAAATACAACAAATTGTGGGAGTTGACTGCAACCCTGAGTGACCAGGGCAAGGCCTGGAAACAGGCATCCTCCTCATTTTTAGGGACATGTGGGAGCCCTTCTCAAGTGTCATGCCCTGGTCTAAGAGTTCTCCAGGGAAATAATAATAACTCAGTAAGGTTTTGGTTTCCATGGCAACACAATAGGCCAGACTGTGTGGTTTCCATATATTTACCAGGCCACAGGACTCCAATAAGGCCATTTTCACTGGCTTTGGACTCCCAGAGTTGGGGTTGAGTTGTGACTGTGATTGTGGTGTTTGGGGGTTAGGGAGTAGCAGATCTCAGGTCTGTCTTAAATCCATATCACTCCACAAGAGAGGGCACTCATCTCACCATCTGGCATTCAGTTTCCCCTTTTTCCCCTGAGAGAGGCACTCCCTCAGGTGATGCAATGGAGGGGCTGGAGCAAAGCAGGATGTCATGTGAAAGCAGAGGGAAAGAGCGGAAGAATTAGGAGCGCATTCTCTTCCTTTCCTCTCTCTTCTCCATTTTCTCTTCACCATTCCTTCCATCTGTTTCCATCAGCTTTCTCTTCTGTTCTTTCTGTATGTGTAGCAGTGTTGCCAGCTCTCACAGTTTGGTTGCGAGTCTCTCAATATTTTGGTGTTTTTTTTCTTAAAGCCCCAGATGCTAGGATCATGTGATTCAATGAGACTCTCAGCTTTCATTTTTTAAAAAGCATATTTCTAATCCTCCTGGTTACAGAGGAAATACAAAAATAGAAACCAGAAGACAAATAAAATGAGCCCCAAACCTACTATTTTTTAAAAGTCTCAGGATTTGTAGCCAATTTTATGATTTTTTTGATGCCATACTCCCCATACCTGAATGCTATGAGTTGTCAGTTCTGGTGTAAAGCCTTGTTCACCGCCCCCATCTCTATGTGTTTGCATGTACAGAGCCTTGTACACACCTCTGCATGCTTGCACATTTATTGCATTGTACACACTTCATCTTTAAACATCAGAGTATTGCTCACTTTCCCCATCTCTACACTTTTGAACACATAGACCTTTGTGCGCATGCCTTCTCTGTATGTGTGCACATGGATAGCTGTGTGCACAGGCCCAAACCAATGTTTGCACAAGCTGAGTTCTGTGCAAAGAGAACAGGGCCCCATATGGGTGTATTTGCCCACATAGACCATGCACATTCCCCTAAGGTTGCATGTTTGCATGTATTGAGCATTGTACACACACTCATGTTGCCATGTTTGCATGTGTACGTATTTGTGCACATCCTTATGTCTGCATGCACAGAGTCTTTAGCCTCTTCACATAATTGCACTTTTGCACATGACAATCTTGTGCGCATCCTGTGTCTGCACACTCACTGCCTTATCTCTGGTATACACTGCTACATGGCACACAGGTGCACATCTGTGTGGGTTCCTCTCCCTGTGTATATCTCCGCACTCTGTGGATGTGTGTCCTCGATTCCTGTGTCCTCACACAGGGAGTTCTCCCTTCTCGGTCCATTAGTTGTTTCCAGTACAGTGCCCCAGCGACAGGCACAAGCCTCTGAAAGCTATATTAAAAGCCAGGTCAATACTGACCCTTGTTTATACCCTCAAGGGGGAAAAAAAACCTTCATTAATTAGCAGCTAGGAGAGAAGAGAGGAGAAGTAGGGACAGGGACACACATGGATCAGAAGTGGTACATGAGGGTGCATGTCATGCTAGCAATAGGAAAATCCATTAGAGGCACAATAATCTATGTGTCTCCTGCGCACATTTACTAATATGTACCTTCCAATAGGGGAGGTATGAATGAATCATTGCTGACCTATTTAGGCAGGTGGGTGAAGGACCATTTACACATCTCTCCTCATTCCTCCTCCTCCTCCTCACTCCTGGCAGCTCTCACCTACTCCCCCTTCCTTCCTCCTCCTGCTATTTGCTCTCCCTTACCTATTCCCTGATCCCTCACAACCTCTCTCCTTTCATCTTTCTTATTCCTTCATCCCACAGCTTTCACTTCATCCTTCTTCTGCTCTTGCTCCCTAAACTTCTCCTTCTCATCCCCTCCTCCTTATCTCTTCTCTCTTCTACTCCCTGTGCTATCCGTCCCCTGAAGCCTTCCCCCATTTTGTGCCAGTTACAAAATGTTGTCATGCTACATGTGGATTTTGTTCCTGTTTCCTTGTGTTGTAGGTGCCCCAGGAGATGGGGTGGGAGGTCATTCTCTCTGTAAAGCAGGTGCTCTCCCATGGGGTTTAGCTGTATGGACCAAGAGCAAGCTATTCTGTCAATCTGGTTGTTTTTTCTCTCTTGTATTGTCTATAGTTTTGAAGGATTGTCTCCATGGCTTCCATTTCCTGGGTGGAAAGCGTCTCCATAGTTCCTGTAGGCCACACTGCACCACTAAGTGGCAGTGCAGTGCATTCACAGTTCCCTTGCTCCCTGCCACTCTCCCCGCACACATTTTATATGCCCACTAATGGGGGAGTTTTTGCAATTGTTAATAAAACCTAGGAATAGTTGCTGTAACCCCCATTTCTTCACCTCCCTATTAAGCATGCCTGTAACATAACTGGTGACTTGGAGCCCTTTTTCAGGCAAAACTCCCCTTGACTTCAGTGAGAATCTTACCTGAGCAAAGGCTAAGCAAAACCTGAGTAATGATTTCAGGCTCTGGCCTAGTGAGAAGAGGAAAATACATCTTCTTGGGCTGGGAAGCTAGTGAATGTTTAGAACCAAGGAAGAGACAATTAGGAGGGGGAGGATTTCCCTGGCTTCCTCCTGTATAAATAAATCACTGGGTGGCAGCAGTGGGATGACTTCCAAGACAAAGTCTCTTTTAGGCCTTGTCTTCATGACCAAAAAAGATGTGTTTGAGTTAATGAACTTGAGATAAAATCCTAGTGAAGACAAAGCAGTTTTTGTCTTCTCCAAAGTTTGCAGGTTGAATTAAAGAGTATGGCAGTCATGGGCTTTAACTCAACCTGCCAACATGTGTGACAACTATAAAGTGCCTTGTGTTCACTAGGATTATACCTCCAGTTAGCTAACTCAAGTTAAGAACCCATCTCCTTACTGAAGTAAGACAAAGCTTTAGATAGGTCTGGTGCTGTGGCCTGCTGCTCACTAAGGTTCTAATTCTGCTGCTGTTGACATCACAGGCAAAACTCTCATTTGGCTTCAACAAGAGCATGATTGGACTCCTCATGGACTCAGCTGACACTTCATGAATCACAATTTTTAAGTAAAGGTATGTACATATATAAGAATTGAATACAATGCTTGTGCCCCTGGGTGGGCTATTGGCAATATGATTGAACCTGGGACCTGTGGATCTTAACTCATGAGCCTCTCCTTCCTGAGCTAAAAGACCCTGCTTTCTCCTGGCAGGCTTATCAACCTCTAGGTGGCCTAGCCCCCATCCAGAGGGCACTGAGTGCTATACCAAATGGATATGTTTATGTGTATATAACGGGTGGTATCCCTATCCCAATACTTTTCATATGCCACTTGTGCTCTTAGACTGAAAACTCTTTAGGGTAGGGCCCATCTTTGTATGGGTGTCTCCAGGACCTAGGCCAATGTGGCCCTGATTGGGGCTCCTGGGCATTACTGCAATATAAATATCAAATATCTCCTAGCAATAATAATACTACACACCGCCTCAGCCATGAGGTCTCTTTCTCTCTCTTCTTTCCAGACTTCCCCTGGGGCATTATACTTTATTAAGAATAAATAGTTACAAATTCAGTTTTACAGCAGCTCACAGGGGAAGGAGGATGGAGGAGGTGGAAAAAGTTTGTGGAGGAACCACTGTCCTGAATGAGTAATTTGTCTGTCATCCAGACACTGCCTCAGTTAACATTCCCCCTGCACACACAGGGCTCTGCCTCCTCTGGTGGGTGTCTCTGAGAAAAGTCGGAAATAGTTTTAAAAAAGAACCAGGGGAGACTTGAGATGGGTTGGTGGAGTCAACCTGCCTCTGGGAGTCAAGGATGCCAAGTGCCAGAGAGAGAGTCGAAAGGACTACTGAGTCCTTGACTCCTGATCTGGAATTTTAAATGGAAGAATATGGATTCTGGTTCTTGATCTGTTTTATATACAACAATATCATGTACAACAAGCAAAAAACATGCAAAATACACCCCACTTCCCAGGTCCTTTCCACTCTTTCCCCATGACCCCCAGATTCTCCTGTCCTCCCAGTTTGGTTGGCATTTATAGTCTACTTCTTCTCCGGCAACAATCTGGACCCATTTAGTGGCCATCAGTTGTACTGAGGCGTTTGCTTTGGGTCCAAGCCTGTCTTCCCATGGTTCCAGCCCCAAACAGTGATGGGGCTTGTGGGGGGCATTCCCTCACATCAGCTGTCAGTGTAGGAGTTCAAAATACACATATTGCTCTCCCGTCTGGTTGCAAGAAGTCTGTTCCAGTGTGGGTTGGGCCCATTGGAAACATGAGCATGTCTCACACAGTACATGCTCAGGAGCTGAGAGGTGGGCAAAGGAGGTTCTTTGCGGAATTTTTCAATTAAGCACTGGTGTGAAAGGGAGAAGGAGATGGTGGTCAACAGATGTGGAATGGAAAGGCAGGAGGAGTCAGATGGCTGACTCTCTGCGGTAGGAGATGGTGTCCAGGGGGATGGCAGCCTGAAGCCGTTCCAGATCCAAGTGACTCCCAAATTCAGTCATCTGGATGACTCCTCCATCCTTTTTGGTGCTTCCTCCTAACCCAGGCCCCACTTCCTCCTCATCCTCATCCTCATCTTCGTCTTGGCTGACTAAGGCCAACTCGTTCTCATAGCAAAAGGCACTAGGAGGTGGCGGAGAAGAGAGGATGGTGATCTTGCTCTCTTGAAGCTCCCGGGCTGAACAGCAAGGGGTGCCGGCCACCTCGTAGGTCTTGTGGAAGTGTGAGTAGTCCACTTTGTAGCGATTCTTCTCCTCAAAGACCACAGGTTCGAAACGGTGACCCCAGAGGATCTCACTGGCCAGGTAGGAGCTACGAGCCTGGGTGGTCATGGCTGTGGCCTCCACCATCCCCTCCAGGATGACGACAATCTCAAAGTCCTCCATCTCTAGCTCCTCCTTGCCCATTCCATAGAGCGGGCTCTCCTCATCAATCTCATGGACAATGATAATGGGGGATACCAGGAATATGCGGTCAAGGCCTATGTCATAGCCCACGTTGAGGTCCCGTTGGTCCAGCGGGAGGTACTCACCTTCCTGTGTCATGTAGGGCTTGATGAGCTGAGCCCGGACATGAGCCTCCACAATGTGACTCCTCCGCAAGTTTCCCACTCGCCACATGAGGCACAGTTTGCCATCGCGCACAGAGATGACAGCATGATGGCTGAAAAGGAGGGTTTGGGCCCGTTTCTTGGGCCGCGCCATCTTGGCCATGATGGTGCCGATCATGAAGGAGTCAATGACACAGCCCACGATGGACTGGACCACTACTGCCATGATGGCCAACGGGCACTCCTCAGTCACACAACGGAACCCATACCCAATGGTGGTCTGCGTCTCCACTGAGAAGAGAAAGGCTCCTAGGAAGCCATTGACGTGCATGATGCAGGGCTTTGCAGTGGCGGGGACACCGCCCACCCCAGTGGCACCCAGGTCACCATGGAAGAAAGCGATGCACCAGAAGAGGAACCCAAAGAAGAGCCAGGAGACCAGGAAGGCTGCTGAGAAGATCATAAACATGTAGCGCCAGCGAGTGTCCACACATGTGGTAAAGATGTCGGCCATGTAGCGTTGGGACTTGTTGCTCAGGTTGGCAAAGTACACGTTGCACTGGCCATTCTTCTTCACAAAACGGTTACGGCGTTTCCGCCTGGGGACATGTCCTTTCCCATTCCAGCTGTGCCCATTCATGTTGCCTAGGGCAGAGACCTTGTGTCCGTCCTCTTCAGTTGAGACAATGCTGTACCTTTCAGAGAAAACAAACTGCTGAGGTAAAAACAAAAAGGGGGGTGGAACCTGAGCACTTAGAGGGTCACTGGCTCCCCAGGAGGAAGGTCATGCTCCCAGAGACAAAGCCCTGCTGTGAAGAAGTGGAAACAACTGGAGCTCTAGCTAGCTGTGCACTGCCAAGGGAGAGCTCTGAGGAAGAACATATTGCCAGAGTCCTCCTCTGGCACTATCTGGGTCCTCTTTGACATTGTCAAGATGCTCCTGTGAGGAAGCTCACAGTGTTGGAGTCCTGAGAGGGCACTGTCACGAGGAAGTTCACAACACTGGATTCCCCAGCTGGTTCTACCAAGACACGGCAGTAAGATTGGTAGAGCCCTGCAAATCCACGGGTATCTGCTTTATATCCATGGACAGCAGCGCGGATGCGGATACAAATGTTGTATCCGCACAGGGCTCTGACACCAAGAGCCTGGCGGGCAGCTGTGAGGAACTGTGGTGTGGACCCTCCACCTGCCCTGAGCGGAGGGCCTGGGGAGCAGAGACACTGGGCGGGGTGCTCAGGCCCCCCGCCCAGGGAAGGTGGAGGATCCACCATGGCTGCCAGCCTGGCTCTTACTGTGGCCGGGCTGCGGCTCTGAGGCATGGCACTCTGCTGGAGCCCAGTCAGGGAGAGCCTCACAGACAGCTGTGGGGAGCCTGGGTCTCTCCACCTGCTCTGGGTGGGGCCTAAGAGCAGCTCCCGGCCATGTCCCTGCCCTTCAGGCTCTTCTCCTGGCTGAGTGCAGGTGGAGGGTCCATAACTCTGGCCGGGCTCCCCACAGCTGCTGTGCGGCTCTCCCCAAGTGGGCTCTGGCGGGGGAGGAGGGGGAGGGGGTGTGGTACCTCAGAGCCTCAGCCCAGCCCCTGGTGTAGAGACCTGCGAATCTGTGGATAAATGTTGCGGATCACAGATCAGTTGCGGATACACATTTCTGCATCTGCGTAGGACTCTAAAGATTGGTGGATCTCCCTGGTTGGACATTTGCAGAGCATCGCTGCAAGGAAACTCATTCTACCAAAGTCCTGACTGGACTCCACTGTGAGGAAGCTCACAACACTGAAATCTTGACCTGCCTTAACTCTGGGATCTTGTAACATTTTGACCCTGAATTATAAAGGTTGGAAGTTTCTATTTTCTGTTGCCTTCTCCTCACTGGTCTAATTGTGCATCTGTGACAATGTTTATACACTTCCTGAGTTCAGGACAATTCCGTTGCCACAGCAACGAACATGGCTCCCAGCATCCTGTATCCAGAGCCAAAGGTGTAATTTAGAGATCAACAACAGCCAAAGTGATGGCAGATTCCCTGTGAGAAACTCCCTCTCTCTGAGAGCTGTTTGTCCTGCTCTCATGCTCCTCTCTCCCTCAGAATATCCCAACTACTTCCCTGCTCCTGTTCAGGAAGCAAGCTGCTGCTGTTAGGTCATAAGGTTTTGTATAACATCACAGTTGTTCCCTGATCACATAATCACAGTGGACGCTCTGACCATTGGTAGAATTAAGTTGATACACTTTCAGGAGGAAGGAGCCCACAGGGGGCATTCTGGCTTTCAGTGCCTCTCCTTCAAGGACTGTCTCTGTACTCCATTGATCTCCCTAGGTTACCAGACCATCTGGAGTTATCCAAGATGGCTTCCTTGACCCCATCTCTAACTGTTCCTGAGATGCTCCATGAGTTAATCATGGGGGTCTCTACGGGATGATAATAATCATCTCCCAAATCATTCACTCTCTTCCCTTCATTTGGGAAGGCAAGGTGAGGTTTATGGAAGGTGGGTGTTTATCTCCTGATGATTACAGGCAGAAATCTGTAATTTATCTCCCCTCTTGCCAGGACAACTGCTTCAGCTTCTCACCTTCTCCTCATCTGCTTTCTCCTTCCACTGTAGGGACTGATCTGGCTGAGAACTGGTAACTCCTTACATATGTGTGGCACATTCCTAATAAGGTGGGAGCAGGGAAAAAGGTCATAAGCTTGGTGTGGAGAAGCAGAGCAGGTGTGGCCTGGCAGCCATTGACACTGTGGGGAGTGATGAGGTGTAATTTGGAATAGATTTAGAGAAGGGAGTGAGCAAGGAATCCTATAATTCCAGGGGTGATGACTGCCTTTAAGAAGGGGTCACTCACCTGTTAACTCGAACGCTACCCATGGCTCGCTTTATCATCAGGGTATCTCAGATCATGAGATGCTGTGGGAGTTGTACGTGTCTCGGGTCTCTAACAGCAGAGCTCACACAGGACCAGGTGAGGCTGGGACTCTCCCCTGATGAGCTGTGGCGCCAGCCATACCTGTGATCGGTGCTGAACACACACCTTAGAGACAAAAAACAAAGGAAAATCCCATCAACATGACAACCAAAAAGAACAGTCCCTGGCCAAGCGAGCAGAGCATGGAGGTCCCAGGTCTCTGTGACCACTCAGAGGAGGCCTCATAATGTCACTGTATCTTGCCAAGACTTCGTCTCAATCCACTAGTTGTAAAAACAGGTATAAAGAACCGATTTATACAGACAGTACAGCAGTTCCCAGCAATCACCATACTGCAGCCCCCTTTTCCATACCACAGCCCCCAAGCCCCCTGTGTACGTAACCTAGTCTCCCTTCCTAGTTAGCAATATGGGAAGGGCAGGTCAGTCATAAATCCCAGGTCAAGAACCCGCGATTTAGCACATTTGTAAGGCACCTCGCATTATGCACTACAGTAACATAAAAGCTTACATGAGGATTAGAGATCAGCCTGTCAGAATACACCAAAAACAAGAGCTAAAGGAACTCAGAAGCCTTCAGGCAAACCGCCCCCATCACCCCAATCCAGAGGGAATGCTTCCCAATGAGCACACCCCAAAAACTGGAAAGGAAAGTGGTTAATGGATACAAAAAAGCAAAGTGATACATAGGAGGTATCCAGCGATAGGGACAAGGCTGCAGTAATAAACAGGCCTTATAACATGCCCCCAAAGCAGCCAAGGAGGGACTCTGCTAGACAACCTGCTGCAGAGGTTCAGTGGACTGAGAAAGCCATGCCCCTGGCCTGGTCTTGATTAAACCAAAGAACCATGAACCTGAAGGACCAAGAATCAACTTGTCCTGTCTGACTGGAGCTGCTGAGAAGGGACATACTGCAAGGGGTGATAACTCATAGATGAGGAAGGGCTTTGTGGACCAGCGCTAACCCTGCATGATACTCTTTGGGTTCCTGGCAGCCACTGCAGAATGCAGGCATAACCAGTCCACTCCCTCACTCCCATCATCAGGAGCAAGTAAGCAACCATTTTTCCAGGGCAAATGCAAGGAAAGTGTGATTCGGAATACATTACAGTGGACTAGCCTGGATGTGAGAAAGGCATGGTGGATGACTTGGTCAAGGTCCATGTCTGAACAAACCATCTGGGTTTCTCAGATAAGCCAGGAACAGTAATAACCACTTCTGATCACTGTTGCAAAATGGGATTCCATGCTGCTAAGGTTAACCTCCAGGTTCTGCTTCTGGCTAACTAGTGATGGACACACTCCCTGAATAATGGACACAGACAAACCAGTAGCCAGCTCCTCAAAACGCTTCCTCCTACCTCTGGCTTGGCTGGGCTGAGTTTCAACCAGCTGTCTTGCAGCCAGATAAAAATGTTGCTCAGGCAGTTTGGTATCTGAGACTGTCCATACATGGCCACTTGAAGAGGAGCATGGACCCATGAATAAATAGCAGTGAAGACATAATGGAACCTTGGGTACTCTACTGGCTGGGCTCCAAGTAAAGACAAATAATTGCCCATAATTACCCTCTTAGCCTACCCGGTCAAAAATAAACACAGCCACTTGAGAGCCACCCTGCCCAACTCCATCAGGGACTGGAGCCTGGTGACCCTTCCCTGGTGGCCAAGAGCATTAAAGGCTGTTGAGAAAGTTCTGATAAAATAGATGAGGCCCTCTGTGTAAAATGCAATTATGCAGTTGCATAAATTGCAGTAAAATTGTGGTTGATAATCTAAGCCCAACAGAAAGTTTCCTTCACACCTTAGCCTATCTCCCTTTCATCCCTGGAGAAGGTCCAACCAGAGCAAGGACAAGACTGCCTGTGCTGTATGTTCTTTAGCAAACTGCAAAAGGTAGGAGATTCAGAGTTAGGGTTGCCACATCAACACACCCAGGTTTAGCAGTAGGAGGAGGAGCATCCCCTTCTTGAGACAGTACAGCTACTGTGATGGCTAAATCTCAGCACTTTCCCTTTCTGCCATGAGACAAGGACACGGAAATCAAAGCATTTTCACACACAATTAGGCAGCACTGGAGTTAGTAGTGTAAAGAAAGGGACACTGTCTCAGCTCACACTTGGATATTTAACAACTTCATAAAGGTTACTGAGCAAATCTCTCTCATCCTTCCCCAGGCATGGATGTAAAGGTTCCAGGGAGAGGAACCCTTTGCATCTAAAGGGACAGACTGTGATTGACCCTGAGTTCAAAGAGAGTATAAGGAGCTTTCTGTTTGTTGTAACCCTATGCAAACATGCCCAGAACTTTGGTTCCTTGCATTCTCTAAGCCACCAACAGGGGTAGGGGAAGAGGGACAGGTGAGATGTGCATAGAGCGGAGGCCCAGTCACCTTCTGCACCAGCCAGCACAAATAAGCCAGGTGGGAGTGTAGATTGCTATCTGATAAAGGGTAACACAGCCCCCTCGGGCGTGCTCTTCCCCAGCTCCCATGACAGAACTCTGGTTGAGTCAGCCAGTTCGTCTGCAGGGCTTCCTGCGGGTACTGAGCCCCTGTGCAACCCCCTTCCCAATGTGGGCTCTGGCTTGTAGCCCAAAGCCTGTAAAATACCTCTACACAGGACCTCTGACGAGGACAGGACAAACAGCTGGTTCTCCCAGACTGTAGCGCTGCACTATTGAAACAGAGCACCTGAGGCTAACACTCCATTAGTACATGAAATTCATATTTAATTACAATAAAAGTACTTCTGGGAAGGATAAAGGCCACCTATTTGAAGACACGCAACTTTCAGTATATGAAAGCAAACACTGCATTACTGATTGCAGTCTGGGAACAGTGTGATCTCAGTCTATACACTCACAGGTGGGAGCCCCTTAAGCGCTTTTTCATCCATCATCTTCCTTTTTGACTTCGGAAATCTTGTCTATGGATTTCAGGAGGTCAGCCACAAAATGCAGCATTTCCGTTCCCGAGACCAGCTGTTTGATTGACAAGTGTGCATTGGCTATAACCCCCTGGAGATTCTGCAAGGCAACATCTACATTTTGTTGCACTGCCCCCAAGCTGGCAGACTGGCCTGCACGCAGCATGTCATTCTCTGCCTTGAAACTCTCCAGCTCCACCTGGAGAAGGGACACCTCCTGCTTCAGCTTTGTGGCCTTACTTTCTGCCTTCAGGGCCCGCTGAGTCATCCCCTGCAGATTCCATTCTGCCTGCTGGACAATGGATTCTAAACCCTGAGTCTCTTTCTTTTCTTTGACCACACTGGCCTTCAGTCTTCTTTCCAGGTTTCTCACCATGTGTGTCTGACTTTCTGAGAAGCTCTGGATACTTTTGATCTTCCTTCTGAGCATGGAATTCTCCTCTTTGAGTTCTTCGTAGCTCAGCTGCAGAGATGGATACTCCCTGTCTCCTATGGATTCTTCATGAAGAGCACAACTTTCAGGTGCCTTGTCATGAGCTGTGCTGGAAACATACAAGTCGCTGGGATGGAGGCAGGGAGCAAAAGCCTCAATTCCCAACTGTCTGGCTGTGTTGTGATATAAAGAATCATGCGGGCTACAAGGTGACACACTGGCAAACCTGGACTTACGGGGTTTTTCAAGGGTAGGGTGGTGATAGCTCCCACCCCAATCATCATCCTCATCATCTGATAAGGTATTGGCCATCTCTAGGTCTTTGTAAAATGGCTCCTGAAATTCCATGCTCAAGCCCAATGCTTCTGGAGATAAGGAATGATCTTCAAGGCATAGGTTGTGTCTGGCCAATTTCTTTGCAAACATTCTATTTTTCAACTCTTCCTCTTTTGCAGTGCCACGAGTTTTAGTTTTTACAAACCCCTTTAAGGAAAATGGAATGACTCCCTGTGGATCTTCCAGATGATTGTCCCCTGGGCTGATGAGGCTCTTAGCATGGGCCAGAGAAGGTGGCGGGTGATGGGGGAAACAGCATATGGGTTCCTCCTCCTCCCCATTATCTAGGCCTTGGGACTGTGGACAGGTCCTCTCCAATGTTCCTGAGGGGAAAAGTGGCCGTGGCATTTCTGAAGTGCGGTGGGCTTCAGCAGAAGTAGCAGTGTGTAAATTAGCTCCAGTACGGGTCACATCTCTTCTGTGACAGGGCTGCCTGAGCTGTCCAGCGTTGTGCCATCCTCTTTAGCAGCTGTCTTAGCCTCAGCACCGTTAAAAGTGTGACAGTGGGTTACAGAAGTATCTGCACTCAAATCATCTCCGTGTGTGCATGTGTCTGTAGCTTTAATAATGGAGGGAGCAGAAGTCATCTAGGTTTGTGATGTCATCAGACAACTGCATTTCATGTTGTGACTTCGCAGCCAGGGGAAAGAGAAACAGCCAGATCAATGTTCACAGCATTTCAGCCAATGAAACTGAACTATACAAATAACTGTCAAGCATAGGATAGGCCAGGTCAGCTCTGATTTCCCAGTTCCATACCTTGGCCTCACAGCCATGGTGTTGTTCATTAACAGCCTTGATATGCAAATAAGTTTATACAAAGCAGTCATAAGAACATAAGAACAGCCATACTGGTCAGATCAAAAGTCCATCTAGCCCAGTATCCTGTCTTCCGGCAGTGGCTAATGTCAGGTGCCCCACAGGGAATTAATAGAACAGGTAATCATTAAATGATCCATCTCCTGTTTTGGGATCAGGGCAGGGGGAATAGAGTAAGGGCAGGGCGGCGCTTCTATTAGGTGACCCTAGGCGGTCACCTAGGGCGCCAGGATTCAGGGGGGACGGCAATTTGTGCTCTCCCCATGGGGCTCACAGGAGTTTCCGGTTCTGCTCCCGTCGCGCCACTGAAGGACCTTCTGCCGACGTGCCGCAGAAAACAGTGACAGGCAATTGAGCAGCTCAATGACTGCCGCTGTTGCTTGTGGCATTTCGGTGGAGGGTCCTTCTTCGGCGGTGCGATGGGAGCGGAAGCGGAAGCTCCCGCACACCCCATGGGGAGCGCACAAAATGCCGCCCCTCGAATTTTGCCTAGGGCACCAGAAACACTGTAGCCGCTCCTGAGTAAGGGGGTGGGGATTCAAAGCAGGAACCTTAAGGTAGAGGGGATCATGGCCAATGGGCTATTGGCAGGACCAAGGGTTAGCCAGGGGATCAGGGCAGAAGGATCTCATGGCAGGAAGACAAGGTCACTGAAGGCTACACAGCATGGGGATTTGGACCAGTAGGATTCATGTCAGGGTTATAAGGCATGAGGTGAGGATGTTCATGGTAAAGAAATAAGGCCACAAAGGTGGGGAGGGAGGTTCATGAGGATCAGGGCAAGAGGAAGAATTTGGATCTGATTTTAATAAAAACATGCATTGTGTCAAAATCTGGTGATGAAAACATTCAGTTATAAACAACCACATTCCCGGGAAACTATGCTTGACTCAATATCTCTCTGCCAAGGATCAGATGAGCTGAGCTTTGTTCTCAGGATTTCAGGATGTCACCAGAAACCCTCAGTATGTGTGAATAGCTCAATCACCCATGTCTAAGATTGCCAACATTTATTTAAAAAACAAGGGACTGTTTTTTAGCACCCTGCCCCACCCCACCTCCCAATAATAATCATTGTTATTATTTTTATTATTAATAATAAATAAGCAGTCCTCACCTACGTTCACCAGGCATATGTCTTGCTGCTTTTTGCAGCACCCAGCAACTCCTGATCTTGTTGTACAGAAATGCAGTACAGGCCAGGCAATTATCTATTTAAATAAGGGACACCCCTTGTAATACGGAATTGTTGAAAACCCTATCTGCCTCCTAGGTTTAACGCACTAGGTATGTCATTGCCTGGTGATAGGATTTCATTGTTTACTGGGACAACTTAGCTAAATGCATTTATGATGATGCTTCCTCTGAGGGGGCAGGGACTGTGTCTCGTGCCAGTCCAGAGGACCAGAGAGGATTGCCAGCGTGCTAAGTGACTACATCACCCACTGAGAGGCTGGCCAAGATAGGCCCAGAGAAGTGGTGTGGCAGTCTGAATCAGCACTCCCCTGACTGGCAAAGGGAAGCCGTAGAATCACAAAACCCGGAGCTACCCAAATCAGGAGCAAGACGGAAATAAACTCATTAGCTGTTTCCATCCGGACATGCCCCCCCAACATCTGTCGTAGCCTAGAAGAGAAAGAAACATATAGGTGACTAGTCCAGGGGTGGGAGTGTCAAAGTTAGAATCAGGACTCACAGTTTGTCAGACCACTCTGTTTATTAGCACAGCGCTCCGCCAATAACATTTAGAATATGTGAGTGGCCATGCAAGGCCCAAACAGTCTTATTTATATAGATAAAAGAGCGGGAATTAGACAAAGGGACAAAGAAAGCAAAACAGTAAAATTCACCTGGGGCACAGCATGCAAATCCTATTTCCTTACTAACTGTTATTGATCTAAGGCTAATACTTCACCAATTGCCCTTAAACGGTGCAATTGTCCTATGTTAATGTCTGTATTCCTAACACCTGGATTGCAACATTCCAACAATTTTGCTTAAAGGTACAGACAACATTTCTTTAATCCTTTCTATTCTTACAATATAATTCATTCTACTTTCACAATTCCTCCTTTTGGTCAGGCATACGCCACGACCAACCCTTACTGGGTTCTACAAATTAACCGTTCCTTATTTTTTTGTTCATCAATGATGTTTAAAATTATTATATTAGCACTCTGTTTTGGGGCAGTCATCTGGGTGACACAATTCTGGATACAACAGGAGATTAACGGAAAGCATACAAAAATCACTAAGATTCTAAACAGAATAGTTAGGGCATCCTGAAACAACCAGTTTCCTATGCCAGAGAAATTGAACAGGTTACTTAGCCACTTCCATAAAGAACTCAGCTCTTTATGAGGAAGATATGCGATTTGTTTTAAGTGGCTAGCATGATTTATCACTTCATTGGTATTGTCAGGTATAAACACACAACATTCTTTCCCAATGAGAGCACAAGTCCCTCCTTTGGCTGCCAGCACTATGTTTAATGTTTGACAGTTTTGAAGGACCGCCTGTCTGATCACCCCTGTTTCTTTGGCCAGGGTTTTTAAACTTTCTCTGGTTTTATTTGCCATTATTTCAACCACTGCTTGTAACTTTAGGAGTTTTTTTGCGTGGTGTATTACTCCCCCAAGTGGGATAAAGAAAGTGCCAATGGCCTCTTCTTAAGTTAAGGGGCTTATGTTATGTATATACCATTGGGCATCTAGTAAGTTTCTTCGTCGCCTGAAATTACGGAGTCGTTCTTGTGGGAGGGACTCTAGGACCCGGAATTGTGGGAAGAGTTGGGCGGGATAACAGATACCTGACCAGTTAGCTGGTAATACAGTATAAGCTTTGGTTCCACAAACCCAATGATGGCCTATTAAGGCCGGGAAGGGTCGATTGCATTCATTTGTTACACAGATATCTGCAAATGAGGAGTAATATCTTCCAAAGGGCACAGGGTAATCCTCCTTATGAGGAGTGGTAGTATTTGAATGGCATTGGAAGATTGTATTATTTTTACTAAGATTACTGTAGGGGGAACATGAGATTGATTTTTCTGTTTGATCCCAGGTTGAGAAAAAATTCATATCCCCATACCCAGCCCGCCACTGTTTAGTTTTGTTTGAATAATCCCATACACCATTTGCCACAATATACTGAAGGCAACGGCTTTTTTCCAGATCCAGCCCTGTCCCATTACACACCCAACACCAATGACCTTTTCCCCCCACCACACTTATTTATTTAGATACATTTGTTCCCACTGCTTCCCAAGTGTCATTGCTGTTCCATGTTTTGTTAAATGGACGAGGTCCTTCAGTAAGGTCTGGGGAATTCAGTGGGATACCCAGGACAGGAACACCAGCTTGAGAGTGGGCTGGGATGTGGCTGCAGACCCAGCATTTAGAAATATTAAGGGTTTGAGCTGTCCACACTTGCTGCTGGATAAAAGAATTGTCATTGTGGGCTTTTCAGATCTTAAGATACCAGCAGCCGAGGAACAGGAGCCACCAGAGGTGCATGTTGGAGGCAAGGTCCTTCTGGTTCTGACAACCTCAACTGAGGGAACCACAGTCGCGGTTTTATGTCCACCAGGCAGCAGGCGCTAGGCTTACTACTGCTGCTTCTTGGGCCTTGCTTTAGGTCGTCGTCTGCTTCTGGTAACCCTTACGAGAGCGTAGATTGTAAGGTATTGCAGACTGTTCCTCTACGTCTTTTTCTGGGGTCAAAACTGACTCTGCGCAGTCCTGAGGTGTTGAATGGTTTGCCGGGGAGGGTGTTTTCTTACACTGTGAAGCATGTATCCACGCTGCGATGCCAGATAGCTTAACAGCTGTCTGGGCAGTAAGCAGTACCTGATGAGGACCCTTCCACCGAGGTTCCAAGGTGTGTTTTCTATGGTGATGCCGTACGTAGACCCAGTCACCTGGCTCAAGGTTGTGGCAGGCGTCAGAGGTGGGTTCCGTCGGCCAGGCGGCTTGAACCTGTGAATGGAAGTGACTTACAGCTTGCATTAATCCCTTGCAATATTGAAGGAGCGTACTGTGAGTCAAGTTCAAGTCTGGGACTGGAGTAATGGTAGCCACAGTTCGCATAGGGCGTCCCATAACGATTTCAAAAGGACTCAGTTTATGCCTTTGGGATGGAGTGGATCACATTTCCATAAGGGCTAGTGGTAAAGCTGCTGGCCAGCTTAACCCTGTGGAGTCACAAATCTTAGCAAGTTTATTCTTGAGTACACCATTTCGCTTTTCCACAGCACCTGCACTTTGTGGGTGGTAGGGACAGTGTAACAGGTGTGTGACATGTAATATAAGATCCAGGTGTTGAACAATTTGTCTGGTAAAGTGTGTACCCCAGTCACTGGACAGAGTGGCAGGAATTCCCTTGGCAGGCATAATATGGTTTAACAAACATTTAGCAACGGACAGTGAGTTAGCCTTGCGACAAGGAAAGGCTTCAATGCAACCAGAAAATAAACATACCATAACCAGAATAAATTCATATCATTGACACTTAGGCATTTGTACAAAATCAAGTTGCCAATGCAAGATGGGTGCTTGAGGCAAGCCCCGGAATCCCTGAGCCACTTTTACAGCTTTACCAATATTGTGGCTTTGGCAAGTGGTGCAGGTGGCACAGTGGCGGGCTGCAAAAGAGCTGAAATGGGGAGCCCACCATCCCGCCTTAGTTAGAGCAGAGACCATTCTCTCCTTTCCGACATGCGAAACACCGTGTAGCAGGGCGGCCAGCGATGGGTAGAATGAAAAGGGGGCTACAAAGGCACCAGTGGGTGAATGCCAAAGGGAATCAGGATGTAGAGAGCAACCCTGGGCAACCCAGGAGTCTTTTTTTGTTTCTGGGGCAGAGTCCTGGAGCAGGGTGAGGTCAGTGAGGGACGGTGGCGGTATAAAAACAGAGAGGGAACCTAGAAATGCATCTGGGGAAGGTTTTATGGCAGCAGCATGTTTAGCAGAGGCATCAGCAAATGCCTTACCTTTAGCAACATCAGTGTCTGCCATCGAGTGGCCAGGGCACTTAACAATAGCCAGGGCAGAGGGAAGTAAAACTGCATACAAGACAGCAGCGATATAGGGGCCGTTCTTAATAGGAGTACCGGCAGATGTAAGGAAACCCTGAGCTTGCCAGAGGGTACCAAAGTCATGTGCAACCCCAAAAGCATAGCAGGAGTCAGTGTAAATGGTGGTGGAGCGTCCCTCCGCCAAAAAGCAGGCACGGGGGAGGGCAACTAATTCAGCAACTTGTGCTGAGGTTACAGAAGGTAAAGGCGCAGCTTCTAGGGTTTCAGAGAGTGACACTACAGCGTATCCTGCAAGGAGACGACCTTGGTTGGCTCGATAACAGGAACTATCAGTAAACAAAACAAGGTCAGAGTTAGGGAGAGGGACATCAGAAAGGTCAGAGCGCGGGATAGTGATAGCAGAGACAGTTGCAAGGCAGTCATGAGGATCACCGTCATTAGACAAAGGAAGGAGAGTGGCAGGATTGAACTGAGAACAGCGCTTTATAGTGATATATGAGGCAGACAGAAGTAGAAGTCTATACCAGGTAAGGGGAGTGGAGGAGAGGTGGCTTGTATTGCGTTGTAACAGCAGAGTTTCTGCAGAGTGAGGGACTATGAGAGTAAGGGGGAAGTGAAGGACAAGGGATTCAGACATTTCGACTAGGCGTGCTGCTGCAGCTACAGCACGCAGGCAGGGGGGCAGGTTTTGGGCCACAGGGTCTAAAGTGGCAGAGAAATAAGCTACTGGGCGGTTCTTGCCTCCGTGCACCTGAGTGAGAACTCCAAGTGCACATCCAGATTGTTCATGGCAGAAAAGGGTAAAAGGCTTAGAATAGTCTGGCAGCCCTAAAGCGGGGGCAGAAGCCAAACCTTTGTTTGAGGGAAACAAAGGCAGCGTCTGCTTCAGGTGGCCATGGCATGGGATTAGGCACAGAGAGTCGAGTGAGTTTTTGTAGAGGTTTTGCAAGGGAGGCATATTGGGGAATTAATTGCCTGCAAAATCCAGCCATGCCTAAAAATTTTTGGACCTGGCGTGGAGTGCAGGGTCGGGGAAAGCTAAGGATAGCCTGGACGCGGGTGGGAGAAAGTGTACGGGAACTCTGGGAGAGGAGAAAACTAAGGTATGTGACAGAGGTTTGACAGAGCTGTAGTTTAGAGTGAGAAGCCTTGTGACTTTTGTTTGCTAGGGCAGTAAGGAGCACTAAAGAATCTGTTTCTGAGGCAGATAACGAGGGGGAACAGAGGAGCAGATCATCTACATATTGGAGTAGAGTGGACCCGGATGGGAAAACAAGGTCAGCTAGGTCTTGGGCTAATGCCTGGGAGAAATAAGATGGACTTTCTGTATACTCCTGAGGGAGCGTAGTTCATGTATATTGCTGTCCCCTGTAGGAAAAGGCAAAGAGGTACTGGGAGTTAGAGGGAACCGGAACAGAAAAGAAAGCAGAACACAAATCAACAACAGTAAAATGAGTTGCAGCTCATGGGATAGAAGCCAGGATCGTTGCTGGGTTTGGGACAACAGGAAAAACGGGTATGACAATACAATTAATGGCTCGAAGGTCGTGAACAAATCACCATGATTTGCCATCAGCTTTTCGAACAGGGAGGATTGGAGTGTTACAGGGACTGGAACAGGGAACAATAATGATTTGCTCCTGCAGGGCAGTTATTACCGGAGCAATGCCAGCTTCTGCCTCAGGGTTTAAAGGGTACTGGGATAGGCGAGGCAGGGGTTTGCAAGAGTCAACAGTAATGTAGACAGGATCAGTATTTAAGCGGCCCACTTCAGAGGGATGGGTTGGCCACAGAGAGGATGGGACCTGCGAAATTAGGTGCTCAAGGGACGGGACCAGTGGGCAACAAGGGACCGGAGTAGAAAGGGATGTTTCAGACAGCAGGGAGGCTACAGAATTACTCAGGGAAGACTGGGGAATTTGTAAATAGACCCCCATCTGGGGAACAGTATATGGTGCAGCTAAGTTTACATAACAGATTCCAACCCAAAAGGTTTACCGGAGTGGAATCAGAGAGACGGAAGGCATGATCCGCAGAAAGGGGACCAACCTGGACTGGTAGAGGTTTTGAAAGGGGATAAGGGGTTGGGACTCCCATAATGCCCACAGCGGATACGGTTTTTCCGGAGCGGGGAACCTCAGGCAGGTCGGTAGTATGAACTGCAGAGAGCGAAGCTCCCGTATCAACAAGGAAAGGGAGAGAAAGATCATTGATAGTTAACACACACTCACTCATGGGAGTGAGAGGTAGTAAAGGGGCTAAAATTTCCTGAGGTTCCCCGGTGTCCCGTCATTGTTGTGGGGCAAAGTAAGACTGGAGCTGACTGGCTGTGCTGGCAGGGAGTTCAACTGGTTGTTTACAGAGTTACCAGGCCGGCTTGGACACTCAGGGCTTGTCTACATCACAAAGTTGCAGCGCTGGTGAGGGGGTTACAGCGCTGCAACTTAGGAGGTGTACACATCTGCAGGGCATCACCAGCGCTGCAACTCCCTGTTTGCAGCGCTGGCCGTACTCCCGTTTTGTCTCAGGTGTAGAGGATCCAGCGCTGGTGATCCAGCGCTGGTAATCAAGTGTAGACACTTACCAGCGCTTTTCTTGACCTCCGTGGAATAAGCAGGTATCCCAGCATACCTGAGGAAGCCTCTCTGGTAATCAAGCAGGTCTCCTTCCCCGGTTTGCTCTCGCGTTCCCCGAACCCCCGAGCAAGCAGGTCTCCTTCCCCGCGGTTTGCAGGGGGGTTCGGGGAACGCGAGAGCAAACCACGGGGAAGCAGGTCTCCTTCCCCGGTTTGCTCTCGCGTTCCCCGAACCCCCGTGCAAGCAGATCTCCTTCCCTGCGGTTTGCAGGGGGGTTCAGGGGACGCGAGAGCAAACTGCGGGGAAGCAGGTCTCCTTCCCTGCGGTTTGCTCTCGCGTTCCCCGAACCCCCCTTGAAGCCGCCCAACAGCGCTGCAGTGTGGCCACTTCTAACACCACTTGCAGCGCTGGTTGCTGTAAGTGTGGCCACTCTGCAGCGCTGGCCCTATACAGCTGTACTAATACAGCTGTAACAACCAGTGCTGCAAAATTGTAGATGTAGACATACCCTTATTCTTCCAATGTCCCGGCTGTTTACAGTAATTACAAACATCCCCATAACCTGAAAATCCAGTTCCCTGTCCCCTCCCACGACTACGCTCCCAGTCTCTGGTACTGTTTGCCCTGCCCTGAATAATGCTATATTTGCAAGGCCATTAACCGCTGAGCTGATTGCTCTTCCTTTTTTTTTAAAGTACGTTGGCAGTGCTTTGCCACTGTTTGCAATTTGTCCATGGTTTTGGTCTCCCATTTAACACTTATTCGTTTTAGCAGATTGCCAATAGCAGGCAGGAGGCCATTAACAAATGCACTAGCCAGGGCGCCTTGTCCATTTGTATCTGGTTGCTTTATACCGGAATGTTGCAGAAAAATGTCAGTTAGCCGGGTGCGATAGTCGCCCAGGTTTTCTCCCTGTCGTTGCTTACAGCTATGTATGGCCATCCAGTTGGTTTTAGGAGTCCATACCTGAGGGAGGGCTTCAAATAGATTTTTAGCTCGTTCCTTACACTTTTTTCGGTATTCAGCATTAGGACCAGTGTCAGGCAAAGTAGAGTGGCAGTCAGCAGCGAGCCAATCTGCTGCTGTGAGCCATTTTTTATGCTCACTAGGGGCTGTTACAAGTAGCTTGCACAGCTGCAGGAGGTCTGCCTCAGAGGGTTCACAGGTATCACACACTAACAAAAATTTCTCTGCAAATTTGGTAGGATTTTCTCGGGGCTTTGGAAAGCCTTTTATAATTGAAAGGAGCTCTGTGCGAGTCCAGGGTTTATAGCTCCAAGTGGGACCTCCGTCCTGGCCCCCAGTATGCAGGATTTGGAGGGGAACCTGGATATTTTTAAGGCCCAAGCGCGAGCTTTTATGAGGCAGAGTGAGTCCAGAGGAATGGGCCTCGGCGGTACTGGATGATCCGGACGGGTCTGAACTGGAGATTTCTGGGAATTGTTCCTGATCTGGGAGATCTGGTAACAGTTGTTCCTGAGCTGGGGACGTGGGTGGCTGTCTATTGATTCGACGCAAGGCTGCCAGGCCAATTACTGCGTCTTTTTCATTCTCGCTTTCGGAATCTAGCAAGGGGTTTTCTTCGTCTTTTCCCACCCAGAGACAGGGTAAAGGGGAGCGCTCGGTCTAGTGGTGGGAGAGGAGGTTTCCAATAAAGCTTTTAACATATCATTTGAATCTTTGAGAGAGGCGAGTTTCAATTCTGTCCATCTACGATTTGCCTCTTCCCACCATTGCATGAAACAATTGACCTCTCCTTTTGCCAATTTAGTTTTAGATTGGCTGAGTTTGTCTTTTAAGACATCTACTCGATCCTTATCCCAAGATCCTAACAGTGGCCACTGAGTTTTGGGATCTCCCTGAGTTAGCCTAGACCATTTTCCCAGAAACTTACAGGAGTCCAGACCCTTTTTAAAATACATAAAATGAGCCAGAGTTCCTTTAGGGAACTGCCCCAGCTTAGATGTCTGGTTACCCATACAGGAGGACTTCACACACCAATTACACAAGAAGGAAATTAGGGTTCGTCAGAGCGATGCCCAGTGCAACACACAAAAGGAGCCCACAGGCTACTGCCTCAATCGTCCTTGCTTTCACACTAAGGGTTTTACCCAAGGTGCGGTGCAGCTGCGATTGTGCAGATTTCACTTACTTAGACCGCGGGGACAGGAACCCCTGGGTCGGCCTATCCCCAGACGGAGACGACACCCAGACTCAAACACTCCACAGGGAGGACGGATAGACACAGAGACAGGACAGTCCTCAGTCCGGACAAAACACAGAAATAATTACCTGACCAGATTCCTGATGTCAGATCCCGGGATCTCTACCAGAACAGAGTGGGAACCAACAGGTTTGATGGCATAGACCTCACTGTGGTCGTGCTCCTTTCCGTTCTAGTGGAGGACCGCTTGGGCCAAGTGCCCAGGTGCCAGCTGCCACGGTCGTCTTACAAAAACGGTCAGGAATCACACAGCCCCAGTCAAGACGGTTGCCATCTCGGTGGAACCTCCAAATTGTCAAAGTTAGAATCAGGACTCACAATTTGTCAGACCACTCTGTTTATTAGCGCAGCACTCCGCCAATAACATTCAGAATATGTGAGTGGCCATGCAAGGCCCAAACAGTCTTATTTATACAGATAAAAGAGCGGGAATTAGACAAAGGGACAAAGAAAGCAAAACAGTAAAATTCACCTGGGGCACAGCATGCATATCCTATTTCCTTACTAACTGTTATCGATCTAAGGCTAATACTTCACCAATTGCCCTTAAACAGTGCAATTGTTCTATGTTAATGTCTGTATTCCTGACACCTGGATTGCAATATTCCAACAATTTTACTTAAAGATACAGACAACATTTCTTTAATCCTGTCTATTCTTACAATATAATTCATTCTACTTTCACAGGAGGCAGCCGTCGCTTGGTGTCCTGTGGGGGTTGCTGCTTCAGAGTCTGCCATGACACTGCCCCCTAGTCACCAGCTTCTCTATGTCAGGGCCACCTCGGAGATCTCTGTCTTGTCTTCAGAAAGCCCCATGTGATCCACTTTAATCTGAATCTCATGGGCATTATCAGATCTATGATTTATTTTTAATTGTGACAGTAACAGAAGAAAGAGCCAAACAGTTCCTCAGGGATGAAATATAGTACATTTCATCTCTAGAGGCTTTATAGCTCCACAGAACCACCAAACTGCAGTCATCTCTGGTGCGGGAGGGTGGTAGCCAGCTGGTGTGCAGTGCGCTGCACCTCAGTGAAGGAGAGGGTATAGTGCCTGAGGGCACAGACACAAAAGTCTAATCATGTGAAAAGTGCCAAGGGGTTTACTGCCCATGGAGTTGAAACAGGAAGGTCTCATCTAAAACAGCCCCCGCGTGCCTCCCACATCCCCCCCACACACACATACACACCCACCCACATAGAGTTTATTTACCTCAGGAAGATTAAGGGCTGATTCTAGCCTGCTCCGATTCAAACCAATGGTTCTGGAGGGAAAATCTAGGAGTTTCATACCTGATGCCTTTGAGAAAGACAGCGATCTCCTCTCTGTTTGTGGGGATTACAGACTTTGCTGCTTGGGGCTGCTCATCTTAAGCCTTTGAGGGCTATAGAATTTCAAGCTCCACATTGGGCATCACTCTTATAACCCGCCCTATAGGTGCTATCAGCTGAGTATGAACCCTAGGCCTTCAGCACCTAAAAGCATAATCTGCTACCATGTGAGCTACAGGACTGACTTCCCAGATGTAATTGACCCACTAACCTCTCACATGTGCCATCCGTCAGAGGGGGACAAAGATCCCACTCTCCTTAAACCACTAAGCAACCCTCTCTAGACCTGATTTCATCAGCAGCCTGAAATGCAGCTCCCCAAGTGAATCCTCTCCCTTCTAGGCCTTGTATTTGGTGGTGCCAATAATGTTGTAACAAATCTGTGGCCACCAAGGATTTCCTGGTTGCCATTTTGCTGTGCGCTTTGGCTATGCCTGCACAAGGAAACTGCATAGCTGTAATTCACCATTGGTGCACCTCCATCAGTGACTGCAATGGTGACAGCACAGGTGTGTACAGGGCACAGACATTTTCACCACTGTTTAGTCTAACTCTACTTTGAGCCCTGCATTCCATAGTACTCCTGCCATTGCTACCACTGCTGGAGCTGCACTGCTGGTGAATTACGGATATAGAATTTGATCATGTGGAAAAGCCCTGTGGTTCTTTGGACCGTCACAGGAACAGTGGGCATAGAACTTTGGAACTGCACATAGAACTCAGATCCCTTAGTATTATCTATTATTTGTTCTATAAATGATCTGGAAAAAGAGCTAAACAGTGAGGTGGCAAATTTTGCTGATGATACACAATTCCTCAAGATAGTTAAGTCCAAAGCAGACTGCAAAGAGTTACAAAGGGGTCTCACACGAAACTGGGTGATTGGGTAACAAACTGGCAGATGAAATTCAATGTTGATAAATGCAAAGTAATGCATGTTGGGAAACATAATCCCAACTATACATACAAAATGGTGGCATCTAAATTAGCTGTTATCGCTCAAGAAAGAGATCTTGGAGTCATTGTGGATAGTTCTCTGGAAACATCCACTCAACACGCAGCGTCAATCAAAATAGCTAACATAATGTTAGGAACCATTAGGAAAGGGATAGAAAATAAGATTATAAATACATAATGCCACTTTATAAATCCATGGTACACCCACATCTTGAATACTGCAGGTAGTTCTGGTCGCCTCATCTCAAAAAAGATAGATTAGAAATGGAAAAAGTAGAAAGAAGGGCAATAAAAATGATTAGGGGTATGGAACAGCTTGCCGGTGTGGAGAGATTTAAAAAGACTGGGACTGTCCAACTTGGAAAAGAGACACCTAAGCAAAGAGATGATAGAGGTCTACAAAATCATTACTGGTGTGGAGAAAATGAATAAGGAAGTGTTATTTACCCCTTCATATAACACAAAACCCAGGAGGTCGCCCAATGAAATGAATAGGCAGCAGGTTTAAAACAAACAAAAGGAAGTACCTTTTCAGACTGTTAACCTGTGGAATTCATTGCCAGGAGCTGCTGTGAAGGCCAAAACTAGAACAGGGTTCAAAAAAGAACTAGATAAGTTCATGGAGAATAAGTCCATCAATGGCTATTGGCCAAGATGGTCAGTGATGCAGTCCTGTGCTCTAGGCGTCCCTAGGCCTCTCACTGCCAGAAGCTGGGACTGGACAACCGGGGATGGATCACTTGATAATTACCCTGTTCTGTTCATTCGTTCTGAAGCATCTGGCATTGGCCATTGTTAGAAGATAGAATACTGGGTTAGATGGATCATTGGTCTGACCCAGTAGGGCTATTTTTCTGTTATATTGTTCTTACGTTATCACAGTAGCACACAGAGGTCCCATTGTGCTAGGTGCTGTACAAACACAGATGAAGACACAGCCCCTACCCCAAACATCTTACAATCTGAGAAGAAAAGTGACAGGTGGAAGGTGAGCAGAGGAAGCTGCAATCAACTGTGCACTATTTTTACAAATGCACGTATGCCTTTTCTTTCCATCATTATAAATAGATGCCTGCAATCCCCATCTGCCCCCCCAAATCCTCATTAATTGACTGATTTCTTTAGGTATCCCATTCTCTGGCATCCAAATAGGGATTTTATTGACATGCCTTTGCCTGGTTTATATTGTGGGGTAGTGCGAGAGGGGGAACTTTTTTCCTTTGAAGTCCCGGGGATGGGTACAGGGAATATGAAAACAAAACAAAATGATCTGATGTGAAACCAGCTCCGTGTGTGTGACTCAGAGCTATTCATAGCTCCCTGAAGCCAGCTGCAGCAACAGAGCCAGAAGGGCTCTGCCCGTATTATTATTCCAATTACCATCTGAATTAAAAGTTTGAGCAGTGATCAGCCCACATGCTGACGGGCGGGAGGGAGGGAGAGGAAGACAACACAGCTAGAAAGGGATATACACAAAGATCCCCTGGATGACAAAGTAAGAGGGAAAGATGCAAAAAGGTTAAAGCATTCTCTGCCACCTCTGGCTTCTGCCAGCTCCCACACCTCCCTCCTCCGCCCCACCCCCCTCCCCACGACACACACAACCCATGTCAACTGAGGCGCCATTTGCATGGATCATGCAAAGATCACTCTGAAAACAGCTAGACACATACTCTAGTGCTCCCTGTGTCTCTCTGCTGAGAGAGAATACGCCACTGAGCATCAGGGTTGAGAGAGGGTATGAGGCAGGTATTGGGGCAGATGTTAACATGCTAACTTCTTCCAAAATTGGGGGGCGAGAGAGCGAGTGAGACATCAGGGAAGGCTAGGGTCAGGAGAGAGAGCTAAGCTGAGGAGGAAGAGTTGGAGAAGGGAGTACAAAGGGCAAAGAGAGAGAGGGAAAGTTATGGGGACAGAGAAGGGGGAAAGACCCAGGGCCCAGTCCTCTCATCTGGGGCCTGATTCATTGCACAATGCATGCTAGACTAAAAGGGTGCACGTTACAGCTAGTCCTCTCTAGAAGAGTGCCCTGAGAGACATACTCCCCTGTGCCCCCAGCACAAGTAAGGGGGCAGAGATCAAAACGCCGTTCAGCTGCACCAGTGCTTCTGCTAATGTCCATGCAGAGTAGAGCATCATTTGACCCAGTAGTGCTGTTGGCTCAATCACCTTTTCAGGCATAAAACAGAATTCACATTTTGGTGGTGAAAACAGTGGATGTGGCCTTCTAAAAAGGGGACATTACATAGGTCAGTTCCTTTATTTGGTACCCTTGCCTCCAAAAGCAGCATAAAAATGGAATTAAGTTAAAACTGTTCACGAGAATTTTAAGTTGCATCTTCTCTGTGCCACACTCATAGGAGAAATTGTTTTTGCTGTTTATTAGTCATATTACGGCAGAGCTGAGAGGCCAGGGCCCTGTTCTGCCAGGCCCTGTACAAACATAGAACAACATCTCAGGGTTTACAATCTAAGATTGCCGCTGAAGAGTTTACAATCTAAGATTGCTGCTGGCTCTTTAGTTCTTGAGGGACGCTGAACATTGCTGGGATAGTCCACTGACAAATGGAAATAAGATACATTTGTGATAGGACAGTGACATTGATAGCGTATATTAAGGACTAGAACCACTGCTGGTGTAGCTCAGAGTTGAATGAAGCTCTGCCTATTTACATCAGTGAAGGATCTGGCACTGTATCTTTAATATATTTGGATGCTTCCAACGGGCTACTCTCTAGCTGACCCTAGTAATTCCATGTGCCTGTAGAAGTAGCCTCTTGAAGCTTAACATTCGTTATGGCCACTTTTTGTCTGTCTTGTCTGCTTAGATTGTAAGCTTTTTGAGGGCAGGAACTGTCTTTCACTCTGTGTATATAGAGCATCTAGCATAACAGAGCCCTGATCACTGATCATCAATGACTAATAAATATGTTTGTTGGGTAGGTAATTAGAAAAAAGACATTCATCTCACTCTTCCACACTGCTGAGAAAGGATGCCTCCTCTCCTGGGCAATCATGGTTTGCAGCACTAGCATTAGATCACAGACTGATACAACAGCATTAGTAGCAAAACATCAGCAAAGGATTAAGCAGGCCCTAGCAGTACCATTGCACTTGTGATATGAACGTAACCCCTCCTCCATGCTGCAGTGCAGTAAGAAATGGGAAAGTTACTTCCGCCCAGTTGCACCACACCTCAAAAATCATCGTAAGCCGGGTCACTAAGAGGCTGCAGAATTGCCCATTTATAAACAAGAGATTGATGATTTAGAGACAAGCAGCCATCTAATGATGACAGGCTGCTCAGTCCAGCTAAAGTAATATCACTAAATAATGCCACAGCATGGAAGAGCTGGCGTTTGCTGCGTGCAGATCACTACCACCTCCATCTAGAATGTGCATGTTGTGGGCTATGTCCCAGCTGAGGTAACTAAGCGGAGGAGGGAGCGCAGTGCCCCTTGTCCCTTTTTGTGCTACTCTCTGATCTGATGCACCACCACTGAAATGCAGCCACCTTTGGGCTGGAATGCAGCAGACACTCAGATTACATGTAACTCTACTGTGACTTTTCCAACAGCATAGGGATCGCTGAGCCTACAGTTCCAGATTCAGCTAGAACAGACATGCACAGTAAAACCGTCAGTGATACTGTAGATGCAGCCCCTGTTAGGAACAGCACGTAGCAGCAATGTTTGTACACATTCTTCTTGTACACCTATGATTTACCTCCACTGTGATGGTTTATTATAATCTCTCCTGGGATTCTGGACTGCACTCCTATTTCCTACATGTTTATTGCCTTTGTACCTAGTTGTGCCAAGAGTATCACCTCCTACGACCTCTGTGCTACGCATAACATTTGAGCTGATTGCTATGTTTGCTGGCAACGTGATGTGTGTTGGATCTCCAGAAACCATAAAAGAGGGTGTTTTCAGGATACATGAGCAAATGCTGTCTCACTTTAACTGTCACAGCTTCATGGAAATACAACCCCAGGCTGCTACTCATGATGGAAATTCACACAGATTGAATGGGATAATGGGGGAAGATTATACTTTCCTATTTTGGAGTAATTTTTAGAATGCCTTTTCCAGAAACACTCTCCTTTACTCCAAAGGGCATAGTTTAACACACAAGGGGATAAGAAAGGAAGAAAGAAAGAAAGAAAGAAAGAAAGAAAGAAAGAAAGAAAGAAAGACAGACTGCTGATGGAAAGAAAGACAAAGTGGGTGAGGTAATATCTTTTGTTGGACCAACTTCTGTTGGTGAAAGAGACAAGCTTTTGATCTACAGAGAGCTCTTCTTCAGAGTGCTCAAGAATGTCGCAGCCAAATACAAGATGGAACAGATTGTTACGCATAAGGAGTTAACACACATTGCAAGAGGCCATTGAATGAGAAGTGAGCAACTTGTCTCTTTTACCAACAGAAGTTGGTCCAATCAAAGAGATTACCTCACCTATCTTGTATTTGTAATCGCCTGGGACCAATACAGCTACAACTACACGAAAAGAAAAAAAAATAAAAGAAAAGAAAGTTTAACTAACTCTTAAAATATGGTTAACATCAGATCCTATGACATAACCAAAGTCTGAACTGCTCAGTTATTGTCAGGCCCAGTTTCAAAAGCAGCTTCTTCATTCTGCTATCAATGGGAAAGAATAAACAAAGAAACCAGCCCTCGGCCTTGATCCCCTCTGTGCACATGGGCTGGTGGAGGGATGGGGCCACTTGCAATGGCTGTGAACTGGAAGGGAGTAGAAGAAAGACAAAGAGAAAGGCAGGGAAAGAGAGTGGAAGTGAGACAGAAAGGTAGAGTGGGCTGTCACATCCATGCACAGGAATGAAAGGGAAGAGGCGAAAGTGACATGACATTTGAGTGTGTTAAACTCCACCCTGCACCCAAAATGACCTCTCTTGCATCAGGGCTGGGAATGTCACAGTATCCATTAAGTGGCTTGCACATTCGGAGGTTGGCAGCCCATTGCCTCTGTGCTACATCCCATTGTCAGTGTGCGGGGATTACAGGTCAGTTTTTGTAAGTGAGTAGGGTGAGGGAAGTTGCCTTTTTCATGTTGCCACAACAATGATTTGATCTCTGAAACATTTCAGGAGAAATGTTGCCACAGAAATAAACCTGCAGTTCAGAGTCACAGGGGCAGCTCCTCAGCAGCTGCCCATCACCCATTTACATCTGCTAAGGAGTTGCACTGTGGTTTCAAAACATTTGAACTTTTTAGTTTGGTGGCAAGATTCCTTGTCCCTCTGTGTTTTCACACAGTCATAGATTCCAAGGCCAGAGACACTGACCCCATCTGGCTGACTTCCCATAGAACCCCAGCCATAGAATTTCAGCCAACAATTCCTATGTCAAATTCAACAACTTATGGTTGAACTAGAGCAGATGTTTTCAAACTGTGGGGCACTCCCCTGGGGGAGGTGTGACAAGGTTATCAGCTGGGGGGAGGGGAGCACCAGCGGTCTCAGGCATGGAGCCTGGTCCCAGCAGCTATCTGCCACAGCCACCAACCAGCAGCTACCTTCCTCTGCTGGGAAGGTCAGTGGGGACGCTGTGAGCAGAAAGCTAAAGGATGCAACTCGGGAATGCAGACCCCGCTGCCAGACAGAACCTCCTCCAGACCCTGGCCCTTCATCACAGCCTCACAGCACAGATCCCTAACATAAGAACATAACATAAGAATGGCCTATCCCTGTCCGCTTTCCCCTGCCAGACAGAGCTCCCTCCTGCCTGCGGCCCTTCAGCGCGACCCCTGGCACAGAACCCCTGCCAGACACAGAGTGCAGGGGAAGTGGATGGACAGTGCTGAAGGATCTGGGGCACCGGCAGAGGGTTGTCACTGGCCGGGGGCAGTACTGATGGGTACAAACTCCAGCTCCCCTCTTGACCCTGGCCCTTCAGCATGGCCATTTTGCTTCCTGCACAGGGTCGGGAGCAAGACAGGCAGAGATACGGGTCCTGGCAGCTGAGTCTACCTGACCATTGCAGAGAGTGGAAGACTTCCTCAACTGCCACATGATGAGCACTCCCCACAACCCTATGGGTACCGGGCACGCTTTCTTGTCCCCTCACCCATCACCCCGATGAGTACAGGATGCCCCTTCCCCCGAGAGAGGTGGGGCTGATGGGACATGACTCTCTAAAGTGGAGGCTCAGCAAAAAGAGTGTGAGAATCTCTGAACTAGAGCACATCTTTTAAGAAGACCTGCCGCCTTGATTTACCGTCTTTAAGGGATGGAGAAGCCTCCACATTCCTTGGTAATCTGTGTCACTGGTTAATGACACTTTCCAGGAAAGATCTGCCCCTTTTTGTCTAATTCCAACTTCCAGCCATTGGATCTTGCTCAACCTTAGTGTATGAAATCAAAGAGCCCTCCACCACCTTTAAGCATGCACAGTCAGTATATTCTAATGCTGTTAACCTGCTGTCAAATAGTTTTGCAGGGTAGTGAGGAATGGGGAAATTGCTTCCCCTTAATTTTTACCATTCATAGAAAATCAGTGCTAGCAGGAGGCCGGGAAGCTACACGTTTATGAATAAGGGATTGATCACTAAAACACAAGCAGTTGTCTATTGATCACAGGCTGCTCCGTTTGATTAAACTAATACAACTAAATAACGTCACAACATGGAAAAATTGGAGCTTGCTGAGGTCAGACTGCTATTAACCAGTCTGGAACGTGTATGAGTTAGGCTATGTGCCATGAGTGTAGGGCACAGGGGAGCACAGCGTCAATTGCTGTGTCCTTCTCTGTTTTCCTGGTACCCTCCAAAGTGATTTCACCACTGAAATGCAGCTACCTCTGGGATGGAATGCAGCAGACACTTTGTATCTGTCACCTCATGCACCAGAGTCAAAAGGTGAGAAATGAAGAATAATTTCTCCATGTGAAACTGCAGGATGATTTACAATAGCTATTAGCCAAAAGGGAGTGGATCCACAGGGCGTGCATTGGCAGAGTAATAACCTGAGGACCTGGAAGAGATGCATGAAGGATCCCCCAGAACGGGAATAAGAACATAAGAACAGCCATACTGAGTCGGACCAAAGGTCCATTTATCCCAGTGTCCTGTCTTCTGACAGTGGTCAATGCCAGGTACCCCAGAGGGAATGAACAGAACAGGTAATCACCAAGTGATCCATCCCGTTGCCCATTCCCAGCTTCTGGCAAAAAGAGGTTAGGGACAATATCCCTGCCTATCCTGGCTAATAGCCATTGATGGACCTATCCTCCATGAATTTATCTAGTTCTTTTTTGAACCATTATAGTCTTGGCCTTCACAACATCCTCTGGCAAGGAGTTCCACAGATTGACTGTGCATTATGTGAAGAAATACTTCCTGTTTGTTTGTTTGTTTGTTTGTTTTAAACAAACAGGAGTTGTGAGGCAAAGCTGAGGAGCACTCACAGAGCTGTGGGGGTGGGGGGGAAGAAGAACTGAGGTGCATTGGCAAAGTAGGGTGCAAGGGGTTTTCACTGTGCAGTAACCTCTTGATTTCCTGAGCACCTCACACACATTTTACAGAAGATAGTTTTGATTTGAAAAAAGTGAGTTTTCCTTACAAATTACATGATGATGCTGTAAGGGGTGGGGTTTGGTTAGGGTGACCAGACAGCAAGTGTGAAAAATTGGGATGGGGGTGGGGAGTAATAGGATCCCATATAAAAAAAGCCCCAAATATCGGGACTGTCCCTATAAAATTAGGACATCTGGTTATCCCAGGTTTGGTGCCTCTGCTAGTCTCAGAACTGAAACAACTGATCACATCAGTCAGTTTTGGCCTCCAAAGAGGAGAGGAGAAAAGAGGAGAGGAGAAGGGGGACAAAGAGAGAGGAGAAGGAAATAGAGCTCCCCCTCTCCAGCTCAACCCCATCTCCTCCCTCTGTCCCCTTCTTCTCTATCTCCTCCCATTCTCTCTTTTTCCTCTTCCCTGCTATTCCCACCAGAATAGCTCTCTCTTTAAAGAATGTGTGTCCCCTAGACAGTTATCCGCTACATGCAGTCATCAGCAGCTACATGCAGTATGCTGCACATTTTGATCACTCATCCCTTCTGGAGGCTCCATTTCCACTTACTAAATCAACCGCGGGGCACATTTCAATTCCTTCTATGACAGCTAAACTCAGTATTAAGGAACCCCTCTATTTAGGAAACATTTAGTAAAACCTGGAGCCCCATATTCCACTGGATCACAAGGGGGCAGAACCCCCTATCACTTACTCCACGTTCTCACATAGTTCCCTCACCATGCAGCCAATCCTTCTAGCTTCCACCACACGGGCAGGATGAACGAGGTCTCATAACAAAGGGAAACCGAATGGATTTTGACTTCTATGTTTGTACCGCCCCTAGCACCATGGAACCCTGATTCATAATTAGCCCCTCTGGGAGCTATGGTAATGCAAATAATAAATAATATATGTGCAAGAATGGGGATGTTGCTTTCTTTGTCCAGCACCAGGGGCCCATCCAAATGGATCAACCATCATTTTAGACAGGAACCTGAGGAATGGAGGTTCCTGTGTGAGTGGGGAGAATGGGAGCTTGGCTGAGATCTCTCCATCCTGAGCTTGCTCCCAACAGAGATCTCCTCAGCAGAAAAACCTAACGGAGCAGATAGCTAGGAGCTCCATTAGCATGATGAGGACTGCTCATGTCTCATCAATCACGTCCCTGCAGCACACCCAACCCGCCCCATTTTCACTCTGCCCTCTTGCAAGGGAGGCAGATGGTGCACAGGCTTCATATAGTACAGAGGCCAATATTCATTGCTTAACCTTACTTGCACCCAGGCATCACTAGCTTCTGCTCACAATCAGGCTGGCACACAATAACTTGGCACACTATGCTGGGCAAGGACTGACAGCATCCAGGCAAGGCTTGTGTTTAGACACACAAACACATTTGCACTCAGTTTGCACCAAATGGGCTTGACACACATCAACTCTGTCCCTTGTGCACAAAAAGTGCAGGGGGCCCAAATAGTCTTTGAGAAGGGGAGGGGCAGACAGCAGGGCCCCCGCTTGGGTAATGATGCAGTGAGAATAGAGCCCCCCCCAACCCCCAATATCCACACACAGACTTCAAACAAGAGGAAATCAGAGCCCACCCCCTCAGAGCATGGTGTCCCAGGAAGCCTTTTTCCAAAGTCAGGAAACTTGAGATCACACAGCCCCGAATGTCTGCAATATAATGACACTGTACATGTGTGTGGACATAGATAGGTAAATTTAACCATTCTCCTCTCCACCCTTGGAAGCCGTGGGGATGGCATATGTGCATAAGGAAGAAACAAGTTGACTGTCACCGCCGCTGGCCTCTGGCCCTGGTTCTCTCCCTCACCTGACCACACGGAACACCAGTTTTGACATCATAGAATCATAGAGAGGTAAGGCTGGAAGGGCTCTCGAGAGGTCATCGAGTTCAGCTTCCTGCGCTGAGACGGGACCAGGTAAACCTAGAGCATCCCTGATAGGTGTTTGTTCAGCGTGGTCTGAAAAGAACCTCCAGTGACGGGGATTCCAGCATAGATTGCCACCCTCCTTCCACAGACCACTGCCCATTTGGGAGGGTGAGAGCACATTCCATTGTTGATCAAATGAAAAAAAAATTACTCAATGGGATTTGAAGAGAAAACCCCAAAGGTTAATTCCTATATCCAGTCCCATCTGCTTTACACCTCAGAACAGAGCAGGTGAAGAGCCGATCCTGAAGGGAAGCTATTCTCTTTCCATCCTCCCAGCAAGGCCAGGGCACTTCAGAGAGGCCCCATCCATTTTAGCACCCATGTTAGCTCTGTGCCTCATGGATTGGAAGGGGATGATTTTGTTTGCCATATGTCACCCATTCAAATACATTTCAGGCCAATCCCCACTGTCCTTGCACACTGAAGTCACTATCTCCTCACTGAAGTCAATAGGGCCGCTCAGCTGAGTAAAGCAAGTGGATTTGGCTCTATAAGGTTGACGATGCAGTTTTTGTGCTGCTATAGCTGATCGTTCAGTCAGTACAACCCCTACTGCGGATGCAGCTGCACCAATATAAATATAATATACCACAGTCACTTGCTTTGGTAAATTTCCAGGAATAAGCTATACAGCATAGGCACCTTTATATCAGAATAATTGCGCCCATGGTGGGGATGGGGGTTGCACTGATCTAATGATGTCAGTTTCTCAACAGATACCACAGCACAAAAACTGTGCATAGACCAGCCCTTAGATGTCTCTCCTACTAGTCATTTGGGTCATTCAATACCAATACTTCCTGGGTATGTTAAATGGAATAATCTAACTGGGACATCAAGCCATGGCTGTCACCTCCTTCCTCCATCAATGATGTGGGAATGGATGGACTCTGGTGATGGAATACGTCAGCTTCCTAGCAGAGGGAGCCCCTCTGAAATTTGCCCACTAATGAGGATGCAGTGTCCAACGTGTACAGGAGGGACCTCCAGAGTGTGGGGTGGCAGCAGGAGGTCACATGAGACATGCCAGGTCCACCCACACACTCTGACAACACAACGCACTGTAGTGATGGATGTACTAGAAGCACAGGGAGAGGGAGAGATTAGATGAAACAGAGATTTTCCCCGGCATGTTGCTGGCTGCTTCTTCAGCTTCAAAGAAACTCAAGAGTTTGAAGCCACTTTAGACACTGCTTATTTGGGCTTCATTTCTGCCAATTAGATCAGCCACACAGACAATCAGTGACCTAGAAGAGGTTGGACAGAGGGGTGTGGGGTATCGATTATCAATGCTGACAAGCTTCACAGAGCGAGAACCAGCATGTGCCCTGATGTGCCCGAGTTTTTGAGCACATGCCCAAGGAATCCAGCTCCTCATCTCTAGACTTGATTAGGGAAAGAGGGTGGAAAGGCACAGAGAAGATGTGGAGGGTGCCAGCAATTGGGGGTGAGAGACGAAGGGAAAACAAAAACATACCCTATAAAGGGGAGCAGCCAACAAATTATTTGTGACTTAACAATAAAAAGTCTCGTAAATGTAACCAAAGATGACATTCCAGGTCAAAAAAAGAGGGAAAGTTATGGAACTTTAATTATATATATGTGTTTTTGTGTGTATGTGTGTGTGTATATCTATCTATCTTTACATATATAAAGACGTGTGTATATATATCTATACACACTCATTCTTACACTTTATTTTCTATATATACACACACACACAGTTTTATATATACACACACACACACATATATGCAGACATAAATACGTTTATATATATGCACACATACTTATACATATTATATATATTTGCATAGATAATTCATATGAAATTATGCATTATTAGCATAGCAAAAATCCTGGAAAATTATAATGAGGCTAATAACCATAATAATTTCTTACCCAGGTCCTGTGTTATTCCCTGTTTGAGTCCTGGAGAGCCAAAAGTCAGGGAAATGGAAAAGAGGGAGATTTCTCCATCCCACCATGAAATCTGTCACCGAGCCTGGATTTAAGGAATCTGGGGGGTCTCTCTCCTTTTAGTCTCTCTTTCTATCTCCTCTCTATTTTTCAAGTAGCTACTTCTTCCTCCTAAGAATTCCTTCTGGCATGCTCTAACTTTCCCTCATTTGTCTCTATCTCCTTCTCTTTCCTGCACTTTGTATCTCCCCCTTTTTAGCATTTTTTGTTTTGAGGAATTTCCATCCTTTATGAGCTTTATTTGTCTGCAGCTTGGCGATGAGTTCTTGGACTGGTTTCTCCCTTCTGTCTGTTTATCACCCTCTTTCTCTTTTTTTGTCTGGTTGTTGCTTTCCCGCCCCCCCCCCCCTCAGTTTGTCTCTTATTTTACAATCTCTCTATTCGCTCTTTTTCTCCATTCTATTTTTTCTCTCTCCTTCCTCCCTCTCACTCTCTCTCTCGGATTGCTATGCAGTCTGTAGCTAAGAAGTCAGTAACTCTCTGGTAGAATCCAACAGCTTTCTGCTACTTTAGCCCATCCTCACATGTGATCTCAGAGCCATGGATACACACTGCAGATGCAGAGATGGGGAGAGATGAGAGCGCAACCAAAAGCAATGGAAACACGAATGGGAACACATGCAGCTGGCGCTCAGATGCTCCAGGCATGTTTGCATGGAGCACAGTAGCCTGTAGAGGCTTGCCACACAGTCCATACCAGAAGGCAGAGAAATCCAGGTCCTTTTTTTTTCTTCTTCCCAGATGCTGCACCCAGCATCTAATCCAGGGCAGTACAGAAATCTCCCTCTAATTCGCCAGCTGTCACACTCTTCCAGAACTTTCTCCAAAGGTGCCGTGTGTCATCACTATTTTTGCTTGTCATTGGATTTGAAGCAGTTCCCAGGACTGGGTGATCCTACTGTAGATCTACAAACAATGTCCTTCCAGAGGTCCTCAGGGGCCTTCTGAGGATCTCTGTGGAGTTATTTCAGGGCCTGCTGTGATGCTGTGTCCCTCACCTGCTGAGCAATTCAGCCAGGAAAATACTCTCTAGGTCTCACCTCCTGGAAATGTCTCAGGGTATGTCTACATCTACAATTTTGCAGCGCTGGTTGTTACAGCTGTATTAGTACAGCTGTATAGGGCCAGCGCTGCAGAGTGGCCACACTTACAGCAACCAGCGCTGCAAGTGGTGTTAGATGTGGCCACACTGCAGCGCTGTTGGGCGGCTTCAAGGGGGGTTCGGGGAACGCGAGAGCAAACCGGGGAAGGAGACCATCTTCGCCGCGGTTTGCTCTCGCGTTCCCCGAACCCCCCTGCAAACTGCAGGGAAGGAGACCTGCTTGCTCGGGGGTTCGGGGAACGCGAGAGCAAACCGGGGAAGGAGACCAGCTTCGCCGCGGTTTGCTATCGTGTTCCCGGAACCACCCAGCAAACCGCAGGGAAGGAGACCTGCTTGCTCGGGGGTTCGGGGAACGCGAGAGCAAACCGGGGAAGGAGACCATCTTCGCCGCGGTTTGCTCTAGCGTTCCCCGAACCACCCTGCAAACCGCAGGGAAGGAGACCTGCTTGCTCGGGGTTCGGGGAACGCGAGAGCAAACCGGGGAAGGAGACCAGCTTGATTACCAGAGGCTTCCTCAGGTATGCTGGGATACCTGCTTATTCCACGGAGGTCAAGAAAAGCGCTGGTAAGTGTCTACACTTGATTACCAGCGCTGGATCCTCTACACCCGAGACAAAACGGGAGTACGGCCAGCACTGCAAACAGGGAGTTGCAGCGCTGGTGATGCCCTGCAGATGTGTACACCTCCTAAGTTGCAGCACTGTAACCCCCTCACCAGCGCTGCAACTTTGTGATGTAGACAAGCCCTCAGCTATTTTTCACAGGGCTGCTCCTCTAGCAGGCAACAGGGGCTTTGTGTCAGAGGAAAGCACAGGGGGAGCCCCTCATTTTCGTATTAGAACAAGGTACAGGTAACAGGGCTCTCCCTTTAGCTACTCAGTATCCCTTAGGTGCTTGACCTTTGGGCTTCAGGGCCAGTCACTGGGAGGTTCTGGTCTCACTGAATTTCCTCAGCCAGAGGTTCCTAAACCCTTTCAGAACATGGATCACATCCTAATAAAACACTGCCTTGTGGACACCTCTCCTCCCATGAGTAATTCCACAGACCACCTCTCCTCTCACTGGCGATCAAACGCCATCCCAGTGGCAGCCACAGCAAGCACTTACATGGAACAGCAATATAGGGAAAGAGATGTGGGTTTAGCATCTTTCAGTGCAGTTTAGCAGCTGTAAAGAGGAAGAGCCAGCACCATGCAACCAGCTTGCTCTTTGCAGACCACCCACGAGAGCTCCAGAGAGCACAGTTCGCTTAGCCCTTGGATGGAAGACCTCCAAGGCACCTCAGATGATGCAGGAGCTGGTGTCAGTCAGTAGGGAGTGCTCTTCCCTCTGAGTTAGTACTGAACTCACACCAGCAGAGTGCTAGGAGCCTGCGGTTCAACTATAAACACCATCTTTCAAATGAGAGATACTGTCAAGCCACTATTTGTGTCTGTAAAGGTCCCATGACCCTTTCCCCAAGAGATCTCGGTGCTGTCATAGTCCAGTTCCAGCTTGGGTAATTGTATTCTTGCTACCTCATATCCCCTCTGTGGCTTCAGTGGTTGTTTTCCCCCCGTGAAAACTGTTGTGTTGTTGTGCACTGCTCCATCTCAAAGGCAGCTACGCTTCAGAGATCCCAGCCTAGGAGAGAAAGTGCTTTGGGACCCTTCAGGAGTCAAGCCACTAGAAATGTGAATGGTGAAATTATTTTGATGATCAGGCCCTGTCTTCTCTCAGAACAATTCTCCAGGTGCTTCCTTCACAGCAAGGCAACCATGAAGGAAGGATGGGCTTGAGCTGGAGTGGGATTCAGGAGCTCTTGGCTATGCCACTAATTCCCTCTGTGACCTCGGGCAAATCACTTCACCTCACTGTGGCTTAATGCCCCATTTCTAGCATGAAGACAATTCTTCCAAGACTCATGGGAGGGGATGAGAGGATAAAATCCTTTAGTACTCATGAAGCACTCAGCTACTACAGTGATGGGGGCCATATAAAACCCCCCAGTAGAATGAGAAGGCAACATTCTTCTTTTTTTTTAAGGGGGAGAAGATGAATCTTCTGGTATCCTGTTCTCCCCCTCCCTGGACATGACTCCCCCCAAAATGCTGTCACTGCCAATCTGACCTCAGCCATAGGTCAGGAATGGTGAGTAAAGAAAGGAAGAGACATGAGGCACGAACTCTTCACCCTCATCTCCCAAACAAGTGGCTGATTGTGCCTCCTCGGCCGTTCTCTATAGACTTAGCATTGCACGACATACGGAATCTGCCAGCAGGGGGCATTGTGTGTTTTCTAGAGAGAACTTCACTGACCCACAATGGAGACAGTCTTCATTTAAATACACCTGGTTCACTCTCACCCTCTCCAGCCAGGGTCGGCTGTACCCCACGCTGCCAGCAGCAAACTGCTGGGTGAGGCAGCGGATAGCTACCTCTTCCCATCCCTGCCACTCTCTCCCAGCTGCTTTCTTTAATAAGCAGCATAGAATATTTTAGCACCTATGGAAAAACCACCACAGACGGTGGTGGCAGCCGTTGCTAGGGAGATGCTCCCAAAAATAGCCCCACTCCGCCAACCTTTCCTGCTGCTGCTGTGGGGATGGGGGAAGCAAAGGGACGGAGGGAGGGGGGAGGAGGACGTGGTGCTCCCTGGAATGTGAGCTAACACACGGCCCAGCCCAAACTGAAGTTAACAGCCACACATGCCAAAGTGGCTTCTGATTTTGGGTGCTGTAGCCAGGCTCCTCTTTGGCCATGTCAGTCTCTGGTGGAGGGGGTGGTTGGAGTATGTTTATCCTCCCTATAGGGGAACAGCCCTCTGCCTAGGAGAAGACTTTTCTCCCTGCTGCTCCATCCCTGTTGTCACTAGTTTTTTCTCCCTCCTCTCCCTCTAGCACCAGAAGAGGGGTTATTAAAGGTGGCCCTGAATTGGACTCAGGTGTCTCTAATTAACCTGAAGTAACCTCTTTTCAGTTCATGGGGAAAAGAGCCTTCACCATTATAGGACGGATACACCTGCCTTCTACCACTCGCTTACAGCTGCTCTGACTTGGTCACATCTTGGTCCCCAACTCCGGCTCAGCATTAGGGACTTTGGCTACATGGGCCAGGAAACAGCATACTCATGACAGGCCATCAGCGTTGCCATGCTTGATTCCTGCCCTGTGCTGTGCCCCGATGTGGGAGGGTTGTAGCGAAAGGACCCATCATGTTACTCTCCCATTTCTTCTGGTGCATCCACTTCAGGGGAGCCTGGTCCGTAATGAGGATAAACCTCCGTGCGAGCCAGTAGTACCGCAGGGTTTCCATGGCCCACTGTACCACAAGACATTCCTTCTCCACCACACCATATTTTTGTTCTCTGGGAAGGAATTTTCTACTGAAGTACAAGACTGGGTGTTCTTCCTCTCCTTCTATTTAGAGAAGCATGGCTCTCAACCCTACCTTGTAGGCATCCATTTGTAGTATGACCTTTTCAAAGTCTGTGGCTGCTAGAACTGGATGAGTGCAGAGGGCTGGCCTCAGATCCACAAAATCTTCTTCAGCCACACCAGTTCATTATACTGTATCTGGGCCTCTGGCCTTTATCAGATCTCTCAGAGGGTATGCCCTAGAGGCAAAGTGGGGAATGAATCACCTGTAATGCCCCTCTATTCCCAGGAATGCTCTCACCTGTTTCTTCCTGATCGGTCAAGACAAACTTTGTATTGTCTCTACTTTGTTCAGTTGGGGTTTCACTATGCCTCTCCCCATAATGTACCGGAGGTATTTGGCTTCCACTACCAATATTGCATATTTGGATGGCTTAGTGGTGAGACTTGCTTTCCTCAGGGTATCCAGTACTGCTTCCACCTTTTCCAGATGTATCTCCCAGTCTTGGCTGCAAATGATCACATCATCCAAGTAAACAGCTGCATACTTGGCATGTGGGCATACTAGCTTATTGATGAGGCATTGGAAGGTTGCTGGAGCCCCATGCAATCCAAAAGGGAGGACTATGTTCTGGTATTGGCTCTCTGATGTAAGAAAGACAGTCTTCTCTTTGGCCACCTCTGCCAGAGGGATTTGCCAATATCCTTTCGTCAAATTGACGGTAGACAAAAATATTGCTTTTCCCAACTGGTCTACTAGCCTGTGTATTTGAGGAATGAGTAAGCATTGAACTAGGACATTTTATTTAATTTTTGGAAGTCACTACAGAACCTCATGGTACCATCTGGTTTAGGTACCAGAACGACTGGACTGGGCCACTGACTATGGGACTCTTTAATGACTCCCAATTCCAGCATTCTCAGCTTCTGTACTGATCTTTTTGCCACAGGGATTTGGTATGGTTAATTCTTCACCTTTACTTCTGGATCCATGATGACGTGGTGATGAGCTTCCATGGTTCTGCCTGGCTTCCCTGAGAACACATTGTGATTTCGCTTAATCATCTTGACGGCTTCTGTACATTGTTCAGGGTTCAATGTGGGGCATATTTTACACATCCCTACAGTTTATCTTCCTGAAGTGATGTCTCTAGAGCAACCATATAAGCTCCTCTGTCTTGCCAGGGCTTTAACAGGTTGACGTGGTAGATTTGCTTCTGCTTTCAGTGATCAGGTGTCAAATCTTATAGTTAACCTCCCCTCTGTTACTTTGTATGACCCCTGCCATCTGGTCAAGAGCTTGCTTTCCACAGTGGGCACCAGCACCATTATCTAATCCCCTATCTGGCATTTCCATACCTTCACTTGACAATTATAATAGGCCTGTTGGGCCTTTTGTGCTCTCCTCCCCTCCCAACTTGCACTATGGGGATGACTTTGGCTATTCTGTCCTGCATCTGCATCACGTATTCAATGACATCTTCCTTGACTAGTCTATTCGACCCAGTCATCCTTGGCAATGTTCAATATGCCCTGGGGATGGTTACCATATAGCAACATGAAGCAGGGAAATGCCTGTGGAAGCCTGGGAAACCTCCCTTATAGCAAACATCAGGTAAAGTAGCAAGTTATTCCAATTCTTCCATCTTGGCTCAGTATCTGAGATAAAATTTGGATTAACTCCTTTGCTATCCTCTTGGACATTGTGTTTCACAGGGTACAGCTTCCGGGTACTGGGCAGCATAGTCCAGAATCATGAGCACAGCCAGATGACCTTGGGGTGATTTCTCCAGCAGACCTATCAGGCCCACTATCCTCTCAAATGGGACTTCAGTAATTAGTAGGGGTACTAAAAGGGCCCTTGCGTGAGGGTGTGGGCTGTGCAATTGGCATTTAGGGCAGGAGGTGCAATAGCATTGAACCTCCATATAGATTCCTGGTGAAAAAAACCTTCATGGGATTCTATCCAGTGTTTTATCCACCCCCAAATGTCCCCTGAACAAGTGACTATGAGCTAAGTCTAATACGGCCTTTCTGGGTCCTCAGGGTACTACTAAAAGCTGCTGCAGTTCTTGGTCCTGTAGTCAGACTAGTCTATATAACAGGCCCTTTTTTCAAAATCACAAAGTAAGGCCCTGGACCTTTGAGTTTCTCCTCTACTGGGACGCCACTTGCCTCACCGAGTTCTTTTCTAATATTTCAGTATATGGTGTCATTGGCCTGGTCCTGCCCAAAATTCTTATACAAGGGAACAATATGTCCAAACTCAAGGGAGACTATTTTATTTTCACCTCCAGGACTGGTCTCTGTGGAAGTTGGCCCAACCTCCAGTTCAACAACAGTCCAAATTGCCTCCCCACAAGCTGAATGAGATCAGTTACCAACAAGCACCACCTTTTGATTCTGGGGTCTGCCCTCCTTTCTCATTTAGTCTTCCAAGATTTACTAGATGCTGAAAGCACGTCTGGGGCTGATTCAGAGAAGATGGAAGGTGGTCTGTTTACTGGAGTCATGATATCAGCAGCAGGCTACTACATTCCCTCAATCAATCTACTGGGAGTAGATTTCCAGACCCTGGGAAGTCTCATCCTACAAGCATGTGGTATAGAAGTTTAGGAATTACAACTGCTGTCTGACTTACTGTACTTCCCTGAACCTCTATTTGTATAGGAATGGATGGGTAATAACTAATTGTCCTGTGTTTGCAGGTTATTCCTGTGTGTTTGGCCTGAGACACTGGTGTGACGAAGTGGGGGATTTTCTTGATTTTCCTTGTTTTTCCAATGGTTTGCATGCAGAAGGGGTGAGACTCAGTTTCCCTGGGTGTTACTGGTTTGACAAGCTGAGGGGAGAGGGAGTTTATTGTTACAGAGGACCGGTGAGGGTACTTGGGACCTCAGCCAATGGCCTGGAGGATGGATACCCCAGCAACTGGTGACCTGGTGATCTGGATGCCCAGCTTAGGAGCCACAGCCGGTTCTGGCTAGTGGGAGGACAATGGGCTGTGAAGAGAGGACCCTGGTGACCTAATGAGCCGGTTCCAGCCAGAGGAGGCCAGAGGACAGAAGAGGGGAGAGAAGGCCCAGGCAACCCTGTTTACCTGGAGAGAAGACAATGGATAGAGGCGGGGTTTGGGATCGGTGATATCAGATGCCGAACTGGGAAGCAGGGGGGCTCTGGGCTGGAGAGAGGGGACAGTCGAGGCCACCTGGATGAAGGGGAGACTTGGATGTGCTGTGCTGAGGGAGGCCAGGCCTGAGGGCTGGGAGAGTTTCCTGTGCTGTGTTCAGTGCTCAATAAACCCTCCTATTTTACACTGGCTGAGAGTCACTCCGGTCTAGAGATCAGGGTTGCATCAGCCCCTTCGGGGGGTGGAAGCCCTGGGGGTCCAGAGCGAGTGGACTCCCTAAGGAGGCCCACGGCGAGAAACAGGTGTGCTAAGGCTCAGAGAGGTGCGGCTCCAGGAGGTGGGGGGATTACCCCCAAGAGAGAGTTAACCCCCAGGAGAAGGGCTGTCTCACTGAAAAGGGCACCCCTCCATGGACCACATGGGGCCAAGAGTGAGCACTATCTGTGAGTCCATAACAACGTGGTAGCAGAGGATGGTTCGCAGATGCACCTTGTAGATGGTTGGCTGCGATCGCAGGCGCTTGGCAGTGTGTGGCTGCCAGCGATAGAACAAGGGTATTGAAAGGAACCAGCCTGGAAATGGCCTATAATCAGCTCTGTAAGAGTGACCTGGCACATCTTGCAGGGAGAGAGGGCTGAGCATCGGGAGACTCTCTAAGGAGCAGCTGATTGCTCAGCTTGTAGAGAATGACCAGTTTGAGGAACAGGCTCCAGACTCCATGGGGTCTCTTGGGGTGCCCAGAGAGCCAGGGAGTAGCTGTGGGGGCAGTCTGTATAGCGACTGGGACTCCATCAGACCCGAATCCCTGGTCAGTATGGGGAGACCCCAGTAGAGTTCTTCCCTAGAGGAGTTGCGGAAACTGGAGCTGGAGCTGAAAGCGAAGAAGCTGGAACTGGAGGAGCGGAGGCTGGCAGACCGTGCAGAACAGCGAAAGCACGAGTTGGAGTTGTAGGTGCAGCGGGCCAAGAGGGCCTGCTGGAGGGTAAGTGGAGAAAGGCCCTGAGATGCCAGTGTTGTCGGGAACCTACACACCAAACTGCTGCCCCAGTTCAAAGGCGGGGGAGATATTGATGTCTACCTCACAGCCTTTGAGAAGGCTTGTGATCTGAACCAGACTGACCCTGCAGAGAGGTTTCGCTGTCTAACCCCCCATGCTGGGTCCCAAGGCCATAGAGGCATTCAGCCAAATGAATGGTATTGAGATGGGGGACTATGACCTGTTCAAACAGAGTTTGACGCTGAAGTTTGAACTGACCCCTGAGGCGTACAGGAAATGATTCTGGGGTGTACACAAGACCTCAGGTGTCTCTTACAAGAAGGTCACCAACCTGCCAGGGCAATATCTTCTTAAACGGGGGAAGGGCACAGGGGCCACTACTGCAGAGGATGTGTATAACCTGCTGGGGTTGGAGCAGCTGTGTGACATCTTCCCTCCAGACCTTAAGATGTGGTTAGTGGACCGGAAGCCCAAAGATCTGCACAGTGTGGGGGCACTGACGGATGAGTTTGTGAACAGCAAATCAGGGGCAGGAGGGAGACCCACATCTGGGACTCATAAGGGGAGTCACCCAGAGACCTCTCAAAGGTGGGACTCCAGGAAGCCCAACTCAGGGTTTCCCATGAATGCCAGGGCTGGACAACCCCCTCTGTGGGACTTGAAGGGCCTGTAATGTAATTACTGTGACCAAAAGGGACACAAGGTGGCACAATGCCTGAAGATGAAGGAAATCGCAGCCAAGTAGAACCCACTGGGTGTCAATTGGGTGGAAGCCCACCAAGAGGGGGCATTGCTGGTCCAGGGGGCAGCAGTCAAGAGGGCTGTGCCAGGGGGAGAGGACCACCAGGCCAGCAGGGGAAGGCAGGGCCCCAAGTCCAGAATACCTGTACTCCATCAGCTGGGGGAGTGTGGGACAGGCCCTGGGGGACAATTGCCACATCATCCCCATTGAGGTGGGAGGAAGGAGCATCCAGGGGTTCTGGGACATGGATGAAGAGGTGATGCTGGTGCAGTCCGATCTGGTGGGCCCAGACCACCTAGTGCCCGATTACCTACATGAGGGGAGTGTTCAGGCCCCCATCAAGGTGCCTGTAGTGAGGATACACCTGAAATGGAGGGCTAAGGAGGGACCCAAAGGGGTCGGAGTGCACGATCACCTGCCTACTGAGGTGCTAATGGGTAATGACTTGGAGAACTGTCTGGATGGCACTCAGAGCGCCCTGGTCCTTACCCGGAGCCGGAGCCAGAGCCAGGAAGGGATGCAGGACCTCCTGACAGGGGGGACCGAAGCACCGAGGGTAGGGCGCAAAACTGAGGCATAGCCAGCCAGAGCTGTATCCTCAAACCCAGCAGCTGAGTTCCAGACGGAGCTGCACGAAGATCCCTCCGTGGAGAAGCTGAGGGCCCTGGTTGGCCACAGCACTGCAGGATCCCAGGAGATTCCTGTGGGAGAAGGGATTCCTATGCCAGGTATGGGCTGGTTCAGGGCAAACTGAACCTTGGAAAGCCAGGAGGCAGCTGGTGGTTCCCCAGAGGTACCACCACAGACTGTTGTACTTGGCCCACAATATTCCCCTTTCAGGGCAACAGGGCATCCAGCGCACCAGGCAAAGTCTGCTGCAGAACTTTTACTGGCCCGGGGTCTTTGATGCGGTCCAACAGTATTGCAGGTCCTGTGAGTCCTGCCAGAGAGTGAGGAAGGCCAGGGATAAGTGTAAAGCACCGCTGAGGCCTTTGCCCATCATAGATGAGTCTTTCCAGAAGGTGGCCGTGGACATAGTGGGACACCTCAGCACGGTGACCCATTCAGGGAAGATATATAATCTGGTGGTGGTAGATTTTGCTATGTGCTCCCTCAGCGCAGCACATCCAAGTCTCCTCAGCATCCAGGTAGGCTCTGCCTGCTTCCTCTCTCTAGCCCAGAGCCCCCCTGCTTCCCAGCTCGGCATCTGATATCACCAGCCCCAAGCCCTGTATCTGTCTATTGTCTTCTCTCCTGGTAAATAGGAGCGCCTGGGCCTCCTCTCTCTTCTTCTGTCCTCTGGCCTTCTCTGGCTGGAACTGGCTCATTAGGTTACCCGGGTCCTCTCTTCACAGCCCATTGTCCTCCCACTGGCCAGAACCAGCTGTGACTCCTGTGCTGGGCCTCTGGGTCACCGGGTCACCAGTTGTTGGGGTCCCCATCCTCCAGGCCATTGTCTGAGATCCCAAGTTCCCTCATCGGTCTTCTGTAACAACAAACTCCCTCTCCCCTCAGCTTGTCAAACCAGTTACACCCAGGGAAACTGAGTCCCACCCCCTCTGCATGCAAGCCATTGGAAAATCAAGGAAAACCAAGAAAATCCCCCACTTCATCACATCTCTCCCCACTTCGAACTGGGAAGCAGGGAGGCTCTGGGCTGGAGAGAGGTAGCAGGCAGAGCCCACCTGGATGCAGGGGAGACGTGGATGTGCTGTGCTGAGGGAGGCCAGGCCTGAGGGCTGGGAGAGTTTCCTGTGCTGTGTTCAACGCTCAATAAATCCTTCTGTTTTACGCTGGCTGAGAGTCACTCCAGTCTAGAGAACAGGGTTGCATCATCCCCTTCGGAGGGTGGAGGCCCCAGGGGTCCAGAGGGAGTGGACTCCCTGAGGCGGCTCACGGCGAGAAACAGGTGTGCTAAGGCTCAGAGAGGTGCAGCTCCAGGAGTTGGGGGGCCTTAATCCTGAGAGAGAGTTGACCCCCAGGAGAAGGGCTGTCTCACTGAAAGAGACACTCCCCACGGACCGCACGGGGCCAAGAGTGAGCACAATCTGTAAGTCCATGACAATTGGTTCCATCCCACCAATAGCCCAGACTAATGTGGCTGCTTTTCCTGAGTCCACTAAAACAACACTACACCATTCATTGTGACTGGCCACGTATATCTACGTGGAGTCATAGCTACACTTACAAGAGTGATTAATCCACATAGATGCTCACTATCCCCCAAGTTGCACTGCATGAGCTCCTCATAGTTTGGATATTGAACAGCTATATGCCCTAGTTCCCCATAAGCATGACACATATATGTAGTCCTGGATATTCCCCCTATTCTTTGGGCTACTGGGCCTTATCCCACGGCCCTCTTTCCCCCGTTCTCAAAGTCCCTTCAGACCCCTCTTCAGCATCCCATCTCCCCAGTATAGTCCTACCTGAACACTCAGAGGTACGGACCTTCAGGACTGGGGCTGGATCCTGGTCTGGTGCATCTCTTCTCTGGTAGTCTGAGAAAACTCTCTGGACATTAAATGTCTCTCTGTGAGGGCGACCAAACCATCATAAGAGGAAGGGTCATTCAAAGATCTGGGGGCAGGTCCTCTCAGGAATCTGTCCAAAACCAGCTGTTCTATTATCTTTTCCACATTGTGGGTCTCGGGACTCAGCTACTTCTGCATTAGATGGATCAAGTAGAACAGTTGCACTATTGGTGCTTTTGTTCTCCTGGAACCTCCACTCATGGAATCTCTGGGCCCTTAAGACTGTAGTCACTCTGGGTCTCCCCAGGACTGCAGTTTCCAACTGGGTGTAGTCTTTAGCAGTTTGCACTGCCATATCATAGTAGGCTGCCTGGGCCTTTCCACCCAGGAAGCGAGGATACTTGCCCACTGGTCTCAGGGCCAGGACTCACATAGGGTTGTTCTTTCAAATGCAAGAAGATAAAACCTCAACATCTACTCTGTCATCATCTTTTGTAGGTAACTGCTGGCCTTTAAGGATTGGGTTCCATTGTGGCCACCTCTCAGAGCAGGCAGGGCTTTCAATTATCTCACTACTTCCTGCAGGGTGGCTCACTCCTGTACCACTGGGTTCATCAGCAGTTGAGTCGTCTCTTGTATTTGTACAGACTCCTGCTGAGTGGCCCATCTGGACTCTAGTAGCCTCTTATTGTGCCATAGTGGTCTGCAACAACACCCTCACCACGTGATCCATGCTCAGGAATGATCTACCTTGTCCCCAGCGTACTTTGCTTCATCAAATCCCACCTCTAACACCTCTTTTGCCCCATCAGCCTCAGCGTTTCTCCCACTGGTGGCAGGGCTGGAGTAAATCAGTCCTACTCTGGAGGTTTTTAATTCTTAACTTTGGTTTAGTCACAGTATTTAAAGGTGGGCCCCAGGGTAGGCCCGAGCAGTTCTCTTACGCAAAAATATCCACAACACAAAAGAAATCTCTCCTTGCTTCCACCAGAGCATTGATTTATTAATTCTGGCATCTGGTCACTAGCCCCTCCCCAAACAGAAAGAAACTCAGTCTTTCCTCTATTGGGAGAAGAGCAGCCCTCCAGCTAGGAGAAGCCTTTTCTCCCTGCAGCAACTTGTTTCTTGTTTCTTGTTTCTGTTTCTTTTTCTTCCTCTTCCTCTTCCTCTTCCTCCTCCTCTCTCTCTCCCTCATTGGAAGAGGGAGGTTTTAAAAGGTCCACAGCAGCCCTTAATTGGACACAGGTGTCTCTAATTAACCTGAGGTAACCTCTTTTCAGTTAATAGGGAAAAATGTCTTTAGCCTTCTAGCACAGATACACCTGCCTTCCACCACTCCCTTCCAGCTCTTGTCACAGTGCCAAAACATGACACACCATTGTTCTGAGTTTCAGAGAGGTCAACTGAAGTCAATGGGAGCTGTGTGTGCACAGCATCCTGGAGAAAAATCAGGCCTTAAATGTCTGAAGTTGGGCATCCTTCTTTTTGGCCTACACAGCAGTAGACTGGGCCATCCCACCCTCATGCTCTATGCTAGGAAGAAGGCTTAATCAACTGGAGTTTCTCCCTTGTACTTTCCCCTGCTCCGTTATTGTGTTCTCCTGTCTTGGCCTGTTCCTTATATACATCAGGTCAGCTCTTGCCTGACAGGGTTACAATATTAGTGAGACAAGGTGGGTGAGGTAATATCCTTTATTGGATCAATTTCTGTGAAGCTTTTGAGCTTACACAGAGCTCTTCCTCAGGTCTCTCTAATATTCTGATGCCAACATGGCTACAACAAACACTGCACACAACAACGTGGGGTCTGGGTGGGTGGAAAAGGTTTACAGTATGGAATTTCCAGTGCCATGTGAACCACCCATTCAGGGAAGCTATCCTCCAACCCTTCCCCTTCCACTCCCCTCCCCTGCTGGAGCCCCGAGCCCCCCACTGCAGCCGCTGCCCCACCCAAGCCCCGTAGCACCAGGTGGATGGCCCAAGCAATGGTCCCAGCCACCTTGAGTCCCGGGCTGCAGGCCAGCCCACACTAACTCCAGCCCTAGCCCCCACCCACTTCAGGGAAGAGGAGCAGCCTGGGCTGGGGCCACAGGGGAACAGCAGGAAGGGGCCTCAAGCAGAGTGTGGTCAGGACCACACCTGGTTGTCTGGGGAGGTTTACCCTGAGGGAGAACAGCAGCCTGGGGAGTGGGAATACCATGTGCTGTGGGAGCAGGGCAGGAAGGAAGCTACTAGTTGCTTGAAGTATCAACCAGCCTTAGATTTTTCCCCTAGAGAGGAGGGTCACATTGTCTTTGCCCAAACCCCAGCTGTACCAGCTCCGTATCAGGCCGTGATGATTGGGGAATTTGTTTATGCAGCTTATGACTTCTGGCTGATACTATGAAATTATCATGAAGTGCTACTAGCAAAACTGCTGTATCCTGAATGCTTTCCCCAGACCTGTAGAAGAGCTCTGTGGAGCTCGAAGGCATGTCTCCACCAATAGCAGTTGTGCCAATAAAAGATATTACCTCCAGGGCTGGCTCCAGGCACCAGCATTCCAAGCTGGTGCTTGGGGCGGCAATCTGCAAGGGGCGGCAGTCTCTGCTGTTTTGCCCCCAAGCAGCTCGCCAAATTGCTGCCGCGGGCAGCAAGGGCAGTCCGTGCGCTGTTAGGGCGGCAGGCGTGTTTCCACAGTGGCGGCAATTCGGCGGCAGCTTATATGTTTAGCTGTCCGGGGCGGCTTCAGCTAAACATAGAAGCTGCTGCCAAATTGCCACCGCTGCGGAAATGTGCGTGCCGCCCTAAGGGCACACGGACTGCCTGCGCCGCCCACGGTGGCAATTCGGTGCGCTGCTTGGGGCAGCAAAAACTGTAGAGCGGGCCCTGATTACCTCACCCACCTTGTCTCTCTGTACATGTATCTGCCATGTCTTCCCAGCCTGAAAAGCATGTTTCCCCCAGACTGAGAACAATAGGAAGGTACTTAACTTTTAACAATGTACTTTAATAACAATAGGTATGCTACAAAGTAGCTTCTTTCTTTGAAAAGCAATTTTATATTATCCCTTTTGTGGGGGGGCGGGGGGGGGGGGTGGAAAGTTACCCAACAGACAGAACAACGGAATCCAGAAGTTGGAAAGTTGAGGGTTAAATAGAAAGCCACACAGGATCAGAAGTGAAGAAGGAAGGGGCCAATTTAGTCAAGGACAAAGAACGCAAGGTGGGGGAAGAATACTCCATGTTCCAGTCTGCAGGCCATACCCTGAACTAGAAGGCTCTGAACTTGGGGTGGGGACTGGAGTTCTGCAAATGGGTGTATCCAGTTTTGGGCCCCACACTACAAAAAGGATGTGGAAAAACTGGAAAAAGAGTCCAGCGGAGGGCAACAATAATGATTAGGGGGCTGGAGCACATGACTTATGAAGAGAGGCTGAGGAAACTGGGATTGTTTAGTCTGCAGAAGAGAAGAATGAGGGGGAATTTGATAGTTGCTTTCAGCTACCTGAAAGGGGGTTCCAAAGAGGATGGATCTAGACTGTTCTCAGTGGTACCAGATGACAGAACAAGGAGTAATGGTCTCAAGTTGCAGTCGGGGAGCTTTAGGTTGGGTTTTAGGAAAAACTTTTTCACTAGGAGAATGGTGAAGCACTGGAATTGGTTACCTAGAGAGGTGGGGTGGAATCCTCATCCTTAGAGGTTTTTATGGTCACGCTTGAAAAAGCCCTGGCTGGGATGCTTTAGTTGGGGATTGGCCCTGCTTTGAGCAGGGGGCTGGACTAGATGACCTCCTGAGGTCCCTTCCAACCCTGATATTCTATGATTCTATGTAAATATACAGTTGTCTAGGGGTATGTCTCCACTGCACTTAAGCCCAGGTTTTGAACTCAGGCTTAAGCCTAACCCCTTTTCTACCTATACACACACACACACACACCATGCTAATCCAGGTCTTGGACCCAGGGTCTTAGAATCCCACAAGAGTGGAGGGTCTGAGCCTGAGTCAAGCCAGGATTCAAACCCTATTGCTTTGCAGTGTAGCCAGAGCCCCATAGCATCTGCCAAGATCAGGTAACAATGCCAGCCTGAGACATGGTGAACTGCTCATGGGGCTGTATTCAGACAAGGCAGCGACTACCTTAACTCCTCCACCTTCTGGCATCAGAGTGTCAGCAGCATGTACAACCCAGAAATGGGAAGAGGTGGGCAAGGGGAATGGGACAACATGTTGGGACATGCCCATTTCACCAGGGCAAGAGACACTCCCTAGAGCTAGCATCTTGGCTGGCTAAAGTGCTGGCAATGGAGATCAAGCAGGAGACTGGAGCCAGGCTTCGGTTTTTCCCTGTTGAAAGGATTAAAAATCCCTCCATTCTCCTTTCAACCCTTGGGGGTTCTGGTGGTGGCTGGCTGAGGGGAGCTTACCAAGGCTTTGCACCAGCTCAGCCAGTGTGGCGGGGTTGGCTTTCAGCATAGGCACAGACCAAAAGAAAATGGAGGTGGGTGATCAGGATGAGGAGGTGGACTGCCTGGTTAAGTGGGGAGGCACAGTATCCTTGCTCTGGTGGGTGTGGCAGTAAGGAGAGGGTAATGCAGGGGTGGGCAAACTATGGCCCATGGGCTAGATCCAGCCCATCAGGGCTTTGGATCCAGCCTGCAGGATTGCCACCTCTGTGGCACCATGGGGCTAAGGCAGGTGCCCTACTTGCCCTGGCCCCACGCCACTCCTGGAAATGGCTGGCACCATGTCCCTGTGACCCCTGGGGAGAGCAGGGGGCAGAGGGCTCAGCGCACTGCCCTCGCCTGCAGGAACTGCCCCTCGCAGCTCCCATTGGCTGGGAACGGGGAACTGCGGCCAGTAGGAGCTTCGGGGGAGGTACCTGCAGGTGGGGGCTGCATGCAGAGCCCTCTGCTCTCCCCACCCCCACCAGGGGCCGCAGGGACGTGGTGCTGGCCGCTTCCAGGAGCGGTGCAGGTGCAGGGCCAGGGCAGGCAGGCAGGGAGCCCATCTTAGCGCTGCTTCCACCCCGGAGCTGCTCAAGTTAAGCGGCGCCAGGCCAGAGTCCACACCTCAAACCTCTCCTACACTCCAGTTCCCTGCCCTGAGCCCTCTGCAGCACTCCACACCCCTCCTGCAAACCAACCCCCTTCCCTGAGCCCCCTTGTACACCCCACACTCCCTCCCACACTCCCCTCCCGCACCTCAACCCCCTGCCCCAGCCCTGCATTCATGGCCCTGCATGCAATTTCCCCACCCAGATGTGGCCCTCGGTCCAAAAAGTTTGCTCACCCCTGGGGTAGAGGGTATGTCTACACTGCAACAAAAGGTGTGCTCTCAACTTGGGTTAGTTAGTTAACTCTGGGCTTTAACTCGAGCTTCGAACCTGAGTTAGCAACACCCCCTTGCCACGTCATGGAATGGCTCTGATAAGGAAAGGGCCCGTGATGAAAAGCTATTTCCCAAAAAGTCATTACCCTCACCCCAGGAGGAGGGGAAAACAAGGCCCCAAAACTAGCAATAGAGAGAAAATAAATAGAATCCAAAAAACTTCCAGTTTCAACTGCCAAATCCCAGCTTCCTCTCCTCCTTGTCACCCTGGCGACATGGCTTGCAGTCACCATGGAAACCCGAGGCATGGAAAGAGAGCATCACAGTGAAAGACAGTGGCAGTGTCTTGGATTATTTTGGGAGGCAGGGAGACACCTGGTGTGAGGCTTTCAAGCTTATTTAATGGCAGGGAAGGAGGTGGGGGGGGAGAAGAGGTTTATTTTTAGGTGTTCCCACTTCATGTGCCAATTTTCTTTTTTTAAGAGTTCCAAGTTTGGATGCCTCTTCCCCCTCCTCCAGGCCCTTCCTCCCTCATCTCCTCTCTCAGGCATCTTGGTGGCACGGGGATCCCACAGCTGACAATCAGAGCTCACTTTGCTCACTTCCCAGCCTGCTCCTCTGCATCAATGCCCAGCCAGTGACAGAGAAGAATGGATGTGGTGTCACCGTCAAGGCTTCTCCTCACTTGCCCCGGGCATACCTGCCATAACGCCACACAGAGGCCATGATGCCCAGTCAGTGCGATATCCATGGAATCCCTCCGACTGGCTCTTCCGTGCCAGTCCCACAAAGTCAGCAGGGTGCTCAGCCCCAGCAACAGACAGAACTCACCCTTTGGGTGGGGAGTGTCACATGGGACCACCAGCTCCTGTGAAGTCAGAGGTTAAAAAGAAAGAGCCTCTGTCACAGGCATTGGCATTACCATTTCCCTGCTGCTTACTTCAGTGAAGCTGCACCTTGTAGGAGGAGCAGGTGTATTAAAGGAGCATCAAAACGGGGGGAAACACTGACAGCTCTTAAAAACAGCAAGACTGCGTTGGTATCAGAGAGCCAGGAAGGGATTGATGAGGGCTGGGGTGAAACATGGCACCTCTTGAGACAGGGACAATTGATCACTATTCCATTGCCCTTGTCCTGGTTAATTTATAGGCATCTGCTGCACTCATCTCACTGTAGTAGGAGAGCACCCTATGAGATTAGAGCTAGATCATGGCCCTCTGAAGAAATAAAAACGGTTACTCACCTTTCTGTAACTGTTGTTCTTCGAGATGTGTTGCTCACGTCTATTCCAGTTAGGTGTGTGTGCGCGCCGCGTGCACGGATGTCAGAAACCTTTTCCCTAGCAGCTACCCATCAGGCCTGCTGGGGAGCCCCCTGGAGTGGCGCCGATATGGCATTCTATATAAGACCCTGCCGGCCCAACACCACTTCAGTTCCTTCTTGCCAGCTACTCCGACAGAGGGGAAGGTGGGTGGGAATGGATTAGATTCTCCAGGGAGTTCTCCAGGTGAAGGAGGAGCACAGACAGCATCTGTGGGGTAAGTGACTGTCTGCAGTGTTTGGGGGTTACTTGCTGTGTGCTGAGCTTGTGTTTGTCAGTCTGTTTGGTTTGTTTGTTTGAAGGACCGTGTGCTGTAGCTGGCAGTTGGAGGTGGAGCTACTAGGAAGGTTTGAAAGCTAGAAGCCTCTGGTAATTGGCTGAGCCTTAACCAGTGGGCGGGGCATTCACTCAGGCCAGGGCTTTATAAAGCTGCGCACAAGCGACCAGGGAGCTTAGTGAACAGGAGCTGCTAACAGGGAGTTTTGCAAGGGAGTTTGGAAGGGGAGTAGGAAGGGAGGGGGCTCCCTTGTTGGTCTCATCTGTGACCCATTGGTCCCTTGAACCCATAACCTGAGCCACATCGAAAACCTTTCTGTTCACAGCAAAGAGGAGCGGACAGAGAGCTGTAGACAGGAATTTGAGACTTTGACAGAGGGAGGCTTAAAATGGTGAGGAGGACCCGTAACACCTGTGCCAGCACTGCTTCTGTCTCCTCCACCTGCGCCTGTAGCCAGACAGAGCACCAAAGCATGGATGCTTTTACCCAGATTCTGGTGTGGGCTTGCAAAGACTGTAATTTGCAATTTCCACTTACTGATATCCAGGCTGGGGGTGGCATCCAATGTGAAAGGTGCCTACTGGTGGAATCTCTCAGGCAGCAGGTGGGAGAGCTACAGGAGGAGGTGGCCTGGCTGAGGAACATCTATGTCCATGAGCAATTCCTGGACAGTATCCATGTGGAGACAGCTGATGGTGCTGTCCCAGTTGACGGGACTACTGACACTGCAGTGGAAGAGGAGATGCCTCAGGGTGTACCTGACACACCAGTGGAGGAGGAGGCTCAGGGTGGACACAGCCAGCTGGTTACTTCTAGCAGCGGGCAGTGCTCCACCGCTGCTGCGAACCCTCCTGTTGTGGTAAAAGATACAGCAGAGAAGAAGTCACCCCCAACAGTTAAGGGGGTGAAGCCTCGTACCCCTAAGGCTGGGAGGTCTGCTGCCACCACTGATAAGAAACGTAGGGTAGTGGTGGTTGGAGACTCTCTGCTGAGGGGGACGGAGACACCCATCTGTCGCCCTGACCGTTCATCCCGGGAGGTATGCTGCCTGCCAGGGGCCCGTATCCGAGACGTTACAGAGGCTTTGTCGAGGATTATCCGGCCTTCTGACTACTATCCCATGCTACTCATCCATGTGGGCACAAATGATACTGCGAGGTGTGATGCTGAGCAGATCAAGAGTGACTACAGGGCTCTGGGAGTACGGGTTAAGGAGTTTGGAGCGCAGGTGGTATTCTCTTCGATTCTTCCTGTTGAAGGTAGGGGTCCGGGCAGAGACAGATGCATTGTGGAGGTGAATGCCTGGCTGCGAAGATGGTGTCGCCAGGAGGGCTTTGGCTTCCTTGACCACGGGATGCTACTTGAGGAAGGACTGCTAGGAACAGATGGCGTTCACCTTTCGAAGAGAGGAAAGGCCTTATTCGCGCACAGACTGGCTAACCTGGTAAGGAGGGCTTTAAACTAGGTTCGACGGGGACAGGTGAGCAAAGCCCCCAGGAAAGTGGGGAACAAGACCTGGGAGATGGGTTGGAAGCAGGAGGGAGCACGGGCTATAATGGCAGAGAGGAAGGAGGGTCAGGGCAAAGCTGGGAGGCAAAATCAAACCAGTATCTTAGATGCCTTTATACAAATGCAAGAAGTATGGGTAATAAGCAGGAAGAACTGGAAGTGCTAATAAACAAATACAACTATGACATTATTGGCATTACTGAAACTTGGTGGGATAATACACACGACTGGAATGTTGGTGTGGATGGGTATAGTTTGCTCAGGAAGGATAGACAGGGGAAAAAGGGAGGAGGTGTTGCCTTATATATTAAAAATGTACACACTTGGACTGAGGTGGAGATGGACATAGGAGACGGAAGGGTGGAGAGTCTCTGGGTTAGGCTAAAAGGGGTAAAAAACACAGGTGATGTCGTGCTGGGAGTCTACTACAGGCCACCTAATCAGGCGGAAGAGGTGGATGAGGCTTTTTTCAAACAACTAACAAAATCATCCAAAGCCCAAGATTTGGTGGTGATGGGGGACTTCAACTATCCAGATATATGTTGGGACAATAACACCGCGGGGCACAGACTATCCAATAAGTTCCTGGACTGCATTGCAGACAACTTTTTATTTCAGAAAGTTGAAAAAGCTACTAGGGGGGAAGCTGTTCTAGACTTGATTTTAACAAATAGGGAGGAACTTGTTGAGAATTTGAAAGTAGAAGGAAGCTTGGGTGAAAGTGATCATGAAATCATAGAATTTGCAATTCTAAGTAAGGGTAGAAGGGAGTACAGCAGAATAGAGACAATGGATTTCAGGAAGGCGGATTTTGGTAAGCTCAGAGAGCTGATAGGCAAGGTCCCATGGGAATTAAGACTGAGGGGAAAAACAACTGAGGAAAGTTGGCAGTTTTTCAAAGGGACGCTGTTAAGGGCCCAAAAGCAAGTTATTCCAATGGTTAGGAAAGATAGAAAATGTGGCAAAAGACCACCTTGGCTTACCCTTGAGATCTTGCGTGACCTACAAAATAAAAAGGCGTCATATAAAAAATGGAAACTAGGGCAGATCACGAAGGATGAATATAGGCAAATAACACAGGAATGCAGAGGCAAGATTAGAAAAGCAAAGGCACAAAATGAACTCAAACTAGCTATGGGAATAAAGGGAAACAAGAAGACTTTTTATCAATACATTCGAAGCAAGAGGAAGACTAAGGACAGGGTGGGCCCACTGCTCAATGAGGAGGGGGTAACAGTAACGGGAGACTTGGAAATGGCAGAGATGCTTAATGACTTCTTTGTTTCGGTCTTCACTGAGAAGTCTGAAGGAATGTCTAGTATAGTGAATGCTTATGGGAAGAGGGTAGATTTAGAAGAGAAAATAAGCAAAGAGCAAGTAAAAAATCACTTAGAAAAATTAGATGCCTGCAAGTCACCAGGGCCTGATGAAATGCATCCTAGAATACTGAAGGAGTTAATAGAAGAGGTATCTGAGCCTCTAGCTATTATCTTTGGGAAATCATGGGAGATGGGGGAGATTCCAGAAGACTGGAAGGGGGCAAATATAGTGCCCATCTATAAAAAGGGAAATAAAAACAACCCAGGAAACTACAGACCAGTTAGTTTAACTTCTGTGCCAGGGAAGATAATGGAGCAGGTAATCAAAGAAATCCTCTGCAAACACTTGGAAGGTGGTAAGGTGATAGGGAATAGCCAGCATGGATTTGTAAAGAACAAATCATGTCAAACTAATCTGATAACATTCTTTGATAGGATAACGAGCCTTGTGGATAAGGGAGAAGCGGTGGATGTGATATATCTAGACTTCAGTAAGGCATTTGATACAGTCTCGCATGATATTCTTATAGATAAGCTAGGAAAGTACAATTTAGATGGGGCTACTATAAGGTGGGTGCATAACTGGCTGGATAACCGTACTCAGAGAGTAGTTGTTAATGGCTCCCAATCCTGCTGGAAAGGTATAACAAGTGGGGTTCCACAGGGTTCTGTTTTGGGACCGGTTCTGTTCAATATCTTCATCAACGATTTAGATGTTGGCATAGAAAGTACGCTTATTAAGTTTGCAGATGATACCAAACTGGGAGGGATTGCAACTGCTTTGGAGGACAGGGTCAAAATTCAAAATGATCTGGACAAGTTGGAGAAATGGTCTGAGGTAAACAGGATGAAGTTCAATAAAGATAAATGCAAAGTGCTCCACTTAGGAAGGAACAATCAGTTTCACACATACAGAATGGGAGGAGACTGTCTAGGAAGGAGTATGGCAGAAAGAGATCTAGGGGTCATAGTGGACCACAAGCTTAATATGAGTCAACAGTGTGATACTGTTGCAAAAAAAGCAAACGTGATTCTGGGATGCATTAACAGGTGTGTTGTAAACAAGACACGAGAAGTCATTCTTCCGCTTTACTCTGCGCTGGTTAGGCCCCAACTGGAGTATTGTGTCCAGTTCTGGGCACCGCATTTCAAGAAAGATGTGGAGAAATTGGAGAGGGTCCAGAGAAGAGCAACAAGAATGATTAAAGGTCTTGAGAACATGACCTATGAAGGAAGGCTGAAGGAATTGGGTTTGTTTAGTTTGGAAAAGAGAAGACTGAGAGGGGACATGATAGCAGTTTTCAGGTATCTAAAAGGGTGTCATCAGGAGGAGGGAGAAAACTTGTTCACCTTAGCCTCCAATGATAGAACAAGAAGCAATGGGCTTAAACTGCAGCAAGGGAGATTTAGGTTGGACATTAGGAAAAAGTTCCTAACTGTCAGGGTAGTTAAACACTGGAATAAATTGCCTAGGGAAGTTGTGGAATCTCCATCTCTGGAGATATTTAAGAGTAGGTTAGATAAATGTCTATCAGGGATGGTCTAGACAGTATTTGGTCCTGCCATGAGGGCAGGGGACTGGACTCGATGACCTCTCGAGGTCCCTTCCAGTCCTAGAGTCTATGAGTCTATGAGTCTATGAGATATGAGCAACACATCTTGAAGAACAACAGTTACAGAAAGGTAAGTGACCGTTTCTTCTTCTTCGAGTGATTGCTCATATCAGTGACTCCCAAGCCTTACCTCGGAGGTGGGGTCAAGGAACCGCAGATTGGAGGATCGCTCTGCCAAAGGCCGCATCATCCCGAGAGTGCTGGACGATGGCATAGTGGGATGTAAAGGTGTGAACCGAGGCCAAAGTGGCAGCCCTGCAGATTTCCTGCAGAGTAATGTGTGCCAGGAAGGCAGCTGATGACGCCTGAGCTCTCGTGGAGTGAGCCGTTACAGCAGGCGGAGGGACGTTTGCCAGGTTATAGCAAGCACGAACATACCCGGTGAGCCACAAAGACAATCGTTGAGAGGAAACCGGGGCGCCTTTCATCCACTCTGCAATGGCTACAAACAACTGGGTTATTTTACGAAAGGGCTTAGTTCGGTCTGTAAAGAAGGTGAGTGCCCTTCTAACATCAAGAGAGAGTGGAGACGTTGTTCACGAAGATCAGCATGCGGTTTTGGGTAGAAAACCGGTAGGAAGATATCCTGCCTCACAGGGAAGCAGAACACCACTTTTGGTAGGAAGGCCAGGTGAGGTCTTAGTTGAACTTTATCTTTATGAAAGACGGTACAGGGTGGGTCACACATGAGAGCCCGTAGTTCGGACACCCGACATGCAGAAGTGATGGCCACTAGGAAGGCGACCTTCCAGGAGAGGTAGAGATGTGAGCAGGAGGCCAGTGGTTCAAAAGGAGGGTCCATAAGGGAAGAAAAGACCAAGTTAAGGTCCCATGCAGGCACGAGTGGCTTCGTTGGAGGATGGATTTTCTCCAGGCCTTTGAGGAAACACTGCACGACTGAGTGTGCAAACACAGAGCACCCAGCTGCACCTGGGTGAAATGCAGAGATGGCCACAAGGTGGACCTTAAGGGATCCAAAGGCTAGATGCTAATCTTTTAGGAACATCAGGTAGTCCAAGACGCACGGAATTGGAACCTGAAGCGGGGGCACCTGCCGCTGAGCGCACCAGCTGGAAAATCTTTTCCACTTGGCTTCGTAGGTAAGCCTAGTTGTCCGTTTGCAGCTTTCAAGAAGCACTCACCTTATCGAGTCTGAACAGGCGTGTTCAGCTTGGTTTAGCCACGGATCCTCCAGGCCGTGAGGTGGAGCGACTGAAGGTCCGGGTGCAGGAGACAACCATGGTTCTGAGAGATGAGGTTGGCCTTGAGAGGGAGACGCAGGGGAGCCTGGATTGACAGGTCCAGCAGGGTCGGGTACCAACACAGGGGTTACCAGAATGACATCCGCCTTGTCCCGGTGGACCTTGATGAGCACCTTGTGCACCAACAGGAATGGAGGGAAGGCATAAAGCAGCTGACCTGACCATGTGATGTGGAAAAGCATCTGCTATCGAGCCCGGACTGCGTCCCCAGAAGGAACAGAAAGCTGGGCACTTCCTGTTGGTCCACGAAGTGAACAAGTCGACTAGGGGAAACCCCAGGTGTGGAAAATGGAATGAATGATATCCGGATGTATCGACCATTCGTGAGCGAGAAAACGCCTGCTCAGGCTTTCCGCCAGAACGTCCTGGACACCTGGCAGGTCTCAGGCCTAAAGATTGATGGAGTAGGCTAAGCAGAATTCCCAGAGAAGGAGGGCTTCTTGGCAGAGTGGCGATGACCGGGCTCCATCTTGCTTGTTCAGGTAGAACATGGCTGTGGTGTTGTCTGTTAGGACTGCTATGCATTGGCCCTGCAAGTGGAGGAGAAAGGCTTGGCTCGCAAGGCGAATCGCTCTGAGCTCTTTGATGTTGATGTGCAATGACAGCTCACTCTCGTGCCATAAGCCCTGTATTGTCAGGTTCCCGAGGTGGGCCCCCCAACCCAGGGCAGATGCATCTGTGACCAGGGTAAGGATGGGCTGGGGAGGATGGAATGGGCCCCCGGCACCCACCATCAGAGGATCCAGCCACGATTGTAGGGAGTCGAATGTGCACTTCGGGACCGTGAAGACCATTTCCAGACTGTCGCGTCCAGGTCGGTAGGCTGAAGCCAACCACGTCTGTAGCGGCCTGAGTCTTAGTCTGGAGTGCTGCACCATGTAGGTACAGGACACCATGTGACTCAGCAACCTCAGGCACTGCCTTGCTGTGGTGGTGGGAAACTTGCAGAGGCTGGTAACTATGCCTGCTATAGCCAGGTGCCGTGCTTCCGGAAGGAAAGCCTTTGCTTGGTTTGCGTCCAGAGCTGCACCTATGAACTCTGTTTTTTGAGTGGGTGCGAGGACGGACTTACTGACATTTACCATGATACCCAAGCGAGTAAACGTGTCCATGACTAGATGTACCTGAGACTGGACATGATGGTGAGACCGGCCCTGTATAAGCCAGTTATTGAGGTACAGGAAGACGTGCATGTGATGTCAGCGAAGAAAGGCTGCCACGACCGCCATGCACTTGGTAAAGATGCGAGGGGTTGTGCACAAGCCGAACGGGAGGGCTGTGAACTGACAATGCATCTTGCTCACCACAAAGCGGAGGAAACGTTTGTGAGACGGAGTAATTGAAATGTGAAAGTACACATCTTTCATATCGAGGGCGGCATACCAGTCTCCCGGATCCAGTGAGGGAATGATAGTGGCTAAGGAGACCATATGGGACTTCAGGTTGACGATGTACTTACTGAGCTCCCTGAGGTCCAGAATAGGTCTTAGGCCTCCCTTTTTCTTGAGGACAAGGAAATAGCGGGAATAGAAACCCTTGCCCCTGAGCTCCTGAGGAACTTCCTCCATTGCCCCTATTAACGACAATTAAGACAAGAGAAGCTAGGGATAAGTGGAGCACTTGAGGAGACAAGAGACCACTGTTCCAACAACCGTCATGGGTGGTGAGAAGAAACTGAAAGGGGGTTGGGCTGGCAGGGTCTTATATAGAATTCTATCTCAGCGTCACTCCAGGGGGCTCCCAGCCAGCCCAATGGGTAGCTTCTAGGGGAAAAGTTTCTGACATCTGTGCATGCGGTGCACGCACACACCTAACTGGAATTGATATGAGCAATCACTCGAAGAAGAACTTGCCTATTCAGCTGATTTCCAGTATGGAAGCAGGTAGTTGACTCCGTCTGTCTGAGGTGTCTTGTTCTACGTCTTTTGGAGGCAATATAAAGTTTGAACAGGCATGTCATACGGCATCATTTAAAGGTAGAGATACTCAAGCTCAGTATGATGCCCTACAGAAATAAGTCTCATAAATGTAGGCCTTCCACTGAGAATGCCCTGCTTCCCCCATCACAAGCTCCAGCATGGTTTCTGTTGACCAAAATGAACCCGCAGAATATAGCGGAGCAGGTGGAGAGGAAGTCATCGAAAAAACAGAGCCTAAGAGAAAGGACTTTGAAATGGACCCAGAATTTGGCGCCACCTCAGGGTGCGAAGGTCTGATGGGAGGAAGGCGCCATGCCTTTAGTGTCAGCCCAAGATGGAGTGCATTACAATGGGGGAGACCATGCATGAGTCACCATTGCTAGTCTGCATTGGACTGGAATAGGCAAAGCAATTCAGCTATCAGAGGTGATACAGGCACTTCTTGCCCTTGCTGAGCATCTGGGAGAAGCGTGGAGATGAGCAGGACCCTGAAACCCCATAATGATCTCACCAGAGGTCAGCCATTGTCAATGCAGGAATGAGGTCACCTTTTTAGCCAGATCCACAGCGTTTCCCCTTTCCAATGACATCATTCCCATCTTGCCTGAGGCAGCATTTAGCCAGTTGCTCTTCCACCAGCCCTTCCCAGGCACTGCCTCTCAAGGGGAACCAGGGTGGACACGTTTGTTCACAAGGCACAGAGCTGAGCACTGATGGCATCTCAGTTTGTAGTGTGTTCTGACAGTTTCCCCTTGTGGCTTCATACTGGTGTTGAATGAGAGGATAGATTCCTGGGAACAGGAGCAGCTGCTATTAATTAATGGGGTCTGTCTGAAAGGGACAACCTATGCCCTCAGGTCCTGCAGATGGATGGGAAAGAACTAATTCTCCATGAGGGATGCCAAATGCAGTCAAAAGCTCTAGCAGAACTAACTTTGTTCTCTAACCATTGCCATGACTAGACCAGATGATCAGGGCCCTACCAAATTCACGGCCATGAAAAACGCATCACGGACCATGAAATCTGGTCTCTGCCCCCCATGAAAGCTGGTCTTTTGTGTGCTTTTACTCTATACTATACAGATTTAACGGGGGAGACCAGCATGTCTCAAATTGGGGGGCCTGACCCAAAAGGGAGTTGGGGGGGTTATTTTTTTGAGGGGGTCGCAGTATTGCCACCCTTACTTGTGTGCTGCCTTCAGAATTGGGCAGCCGGAGAACGGTGGCTGTTAGCCGGGTGCCCAGCTCTGAAGGTAGCACCCCACCAGCAGCAACACTGAAGTAAGGGTAGCAACACCATACCAAGCTACCCTTACTTCTGTGCTGCTGCCTTCAGAGCTGGGAACCAGAAAGTGATGGCTGCTGACTGAGGGCCCAGCTCTGTATGCAGCAGCCTAGAAGTAAGGGTGTCAATACCACACCAGGCCATTCTTACTTCTGCACTGCTGCTGGCAGTGGCGCTGCTTTCAGAGCTGGGCTCCCAGCCAGCAGCTGCCGCTCTCCAGCTGTGCAGCTCTGAAGGCAGCGCCACCACCAGCAGCAGCGCAGAAGTAAGGATAGCAGCACTGCAACCTCTCCCCCCACAATAATCTTGAGACTCTCCAACCCCCCCCCCCCCACTACTCCTTTTTGGGTCAGGCACCTACAATTACAACACTGTGAAATTTCAGATTTAAATAGCTGAAATCATGAAATTTACAATTTTTAAAATCTTATGACTGTGAAATTGACCAAAACGGACTGTGAATTTGGTAGGGCCCTACAGATGATCTATCAGTGCAAAGAATCCAGCCATGATGGCACATTCAGACCTAAAACCTGGCAGGAAGAGATCCAAAATATTTGAGGCAGGCAGATAATGCTGGAGATGTTCCACCATGTCTTTCTCAATGACTCTTCCTTGGAATGAAGGGCCCAAGCCCAGACAATAGCATGTGAGTTGGTTCCTTCAGCACAGGACAGACTGGTATGTTTAGGGGCTGACAGCATCTGACTCCTCTCAGGGAGGCGCTGGTGATCTGAACAAAGTGGGCTCAGATATTCTGATGCTCATCAGTGGGGAAAAGTTAAGCCACCAACTTCAATGCTGTGTGGGCACTGGTGGGTTTCACTCCTTTACCTTGTGGCTGCCTCATTCACACAGGCTGTCTGTCCAGTCAGTGCAAGATTTTGAGAAAGGAAATGTGATTGTAACCTGCCTATTCATGCTTGGCTGTGCTTCTGGAAAATTGAGGCTGGGGGGCAAAGAGAGGACCAGCTAGATGGACTGAGAAAGGGGGGAGGGTATGAACCCTATTGAACTTATTCTGGAAGACATAGGTAGGGTTGTCATAGTTCAGATAACTGCACTTATACAACCCCTCCGTGGTCCACCAAGGGCACCCATGCCAGGCTTCTGGCTCCTAAGCTGCCATCTCTCTTGGGCAGAGACCTGCAGCTCTCTCCCTCCTGATCATGATTTTTCCAGGCTGCACAGCTCCCTGCTTACACTGTGATATCCCCAGCAAGCCAGACTGCTAAAAGGCTAGCTTCTGCATCATGCTCTCTCTTCAAGGGCTATGAAAAGCACATTTGCTCACAGTTACAAGGAGCCACACAGCTCCTTCTAAGCAAGCACATTTATTCTTAAGGTGGAAGCATTACAGAGAAAAATGTATTAACAATAATAAAAGAACCTACACACATGCTAAAAGGGTTAGCAGAGGTCATCCCAACTCCAGTCTTGTGCTCTGGTCAGTGTCAGACCTTCTAATCCAGGATTGGGCCATGCGCTTTCGGACAGAAAGTCCTATCTGTTTGCTGGATCAGAAAGAAAGTCCTGAGTCAGTTAAACTTGAGCTATTTATCCAAAAATCTTTTGTTTGTTGGTCTCTAGAGAATACAGTTTGAACTAGTGCCTGTGAGGGTCCCCAGGAGGTTGTACCTCTCTGGCGGGGTTACTACCTGCCTGATTTGCCTTAATTACCACCTACTGGTTTTAGTTCCCAGAGGAGCCATGGCAGCTCTTCCTCGTGGAGTAGAACACCATTGTACATGAACCATTCATTTAAAGCAATGGATCCCAAAGAGACAAACTTAAATCAATAAGCTTTCCCGAGGATATGTAGGAAATTGACATATCTGTCATAGGGGTCTTGTCTGACAACACTACAGTGGTGCTGGGGCATCATTGGCTTAGCTCAGAGAAAGCTAAACAACCCTTTGGATAGGCCAGTTTGGTGCCATGCCTGCCACACTGAAGGAAGATGTGTATCTGGGAAGAGGCTATTATATTGTATGGGAGAGGGAAGTGCTGTGTACAGCTGAGTATGGGAGGGGCTAGCGTCTAGGAGAGGGACGCTCTGGGCGTGTCTGGAGGAGGGGCTTTTATATAGGAGAGAGCTGTGTGTGTGTGTGTGCGCGCAAATGCTCGTGCAGCTATAAAAGAAAATGGAGCTCTCTCTGTGTGTATGAGTATGGAGAGAGCTGTTAAATGGCAGAGGGGAGCCTATGACCTCTTCTGTGATGCTCCTCACTGGCATCCTTAGATTATTTCCTAGCTATTCAAAGGGCAAGAGTTCCTCACAATCCCTTTCTTTACTGACTTATTCCCAACTCCACATGGCCCCACCCTCTTGGGGGTGATGCACTGAATTTAAAAAGGGGGAGCGCCCTGGCAGATACATGATGTCAGATTGGAGGGAGGTCTTATGTGGGGTTCCACAGGGATCTGTTCTGGGCCGGGTGTTTAACATCTTTATTAATGACCTGGATGTAGGAATAGAGAGCATACTGATCAAATTTGCAGCTGACACAATGCTGGGGGATTGCCAACACTTTGGAGGATATTGCTAAAAGTCAGAGGGATCTTGATAAATTGGAAAACTGGGCTCTAGACAACAAAATTAAATTCAACAAGGGACCAAGGGAAGAAAGACCAAATGTACAAATACAGACTGGGGGAAATCTGAGTTGGCAGCAGCACTGCTGAGAAGGATCTGGGAGTTGTGTCAGCAATGTGATGCTGTTGCAAAAAAAAAAGGAGATGCAATTTTAGGTTGCATCAACAGAGGCATAGCATGCAAGTTACGGGAGGTGATAGTTCTGCTCTACTCAGTGCTGGTTAGGCCTCAGCTGGAGTACTGTGTCCAATTGTAGTCACCAATGTATAGAAAGGATGTAGATAAAATGGAAAAGACCTAGAGATGATCAAAGGGATGAAATGCAAGTTCTATGAGCAAAGGCTGAATGAACTGGGTATGTTCAGATTGGAAAAGAGGAGATTGGGGGTGGGGGGGGATATATAGTGGTCTTCAAATATTTGAAAGGCTGCCATAAAAAAGATGGAGAAAAGTTGTTCTCTCTTGCCACAGAGGGCAGGACAAGAGGCCATGGTTTCACACTACAGGATAGCAGATTTAGATTAAATCTCAATGTTGTGTGGTATGCATACCCCATCCTCCTGGGTGGGGCGGGGATGTAATACCACTGAGATTACAGTCTACCAGACTCCCCTTATGCTGAAAGTGGCAGGACCTAGCCGTCAGAGCCAATTACAGCAGCCCTCAGGCACTAGGCAGCATGGGCCCTCCCGACTCCACCAGGCCCCAATCCAGGGCCCTAACAGTGGCTGAGGGGTCCACCACTGGGTCAGGGGGGAATCCTACTGAAACACTTTGACCTCATGCGGGTGGGAGACACCACTCACTCACCCTCCCTGGGTGGCTTCCTACCATTCTTACTGAAGCTGTCGTCCATGGGGCATTGAGGTCTCCATGCTCCCCAGCGCAAGTAATTCCTTGGAGCTCTGTTGGCCTCAGATCTTCTCCAGTCCTAATCTCAGGATCTCCAGCTCCCGCAGGCAAGGGCTGTGGCATCTCTTCAGCTGGAGCCTTTTCCAAAGGACTTTCCTCCCTGGCAGTCAGCCTAGAATGAGCTGGGCTGCTCCCTTTTATTCTGAGGCAGCAGTTGGCACGTGTCCAGCACAGTCTATGGGGTGGGACTTCCACCACCCATAGCATGGGGTTAACCCTTTCCTGCCCAGTGTGGGGTATCCCCCCATCACACTCAGGAAACACTTCCTACCTGGAAGAACAGTAGGACAATGGAACAGACGCCTAGGGAGGTTGTGGAGATTCCTTCACTGGAGGTTTTCAAAAGGAGGCTGGGTCGCTGTCAGTCTTGAATAGTTTAGACACAACAAATCCTGCATCTTGGCAGGGGGTTAGACTAGATGACCCTTGCGATCCCGTCTAACCCTGTGATTCTATGAGGGGCAGCAGCACCAGATCAGGAGGTTTCAGTGAGGTGCAATAAACAATAACCACAACAACTGGGGACGTAACACTGCACTTGTCACCTTCTAAACACTCTGCCCACAAGTGACTAAAGAGACAAAATTGAGCAAAGGGGGATTATGCATGAATATCAAGAAATATTTCCCACCTGCAACTTCTGTTAGAGGGGGGGAATCAGGCAAGACCCACCTCTGCAGGCCTTTAAAATGGGACTGAACAAAGCCCCAGGGATTATATTGCAGGAAACAACCTGCCCTGCTCAGATCAGGGTAGAAACATGATGTGACCTAATGGATCTCTTCCATCACTAAAGGCTCCATGCCTCTGACAAGGGCTGATCATTTCCATCTGCCTTTTCCCCTTTAAGGACGTTTCGGGTTGTAACTTGAGAAGACCAAACGGGGAAAAAGAAGGAAAGAAAGAAAATAACTCTGCTGAGTTTCTCCCGCCTCCTCCTCCGCCTTTCTTATGCAGACAGCAGCCACGTCACCCAGCCTGCACTGGGACAGCTAAGCAGGCTCAGACTGGGAGGGACATTCTGGGGGACAATCCCCGACTTTGCACTGGCACACGGGCGGAAAAGGGCCGTAGGCAGATCATAGAGTAGGTAGAAATTGTGCCTGATAGAACAGAGATTAAATATACCAGGAGGAGTGAGGGAACCAGTTCATTCTGGAGGTAAGAATATCACTGGAGAAAGTTTTTATACTAGGAAAGAGAGAGTTAACTCGTCTGCCAGGAGACAGGAACAGGGGACTCCATACCCACAGAGAAAGAAAGTTTAATTGGGAGAAACAGTTTAACTGATCCGGGACAGGTAAGGGAAAAGATTCACTGCAGGTAACAGAGAGAATCTCTTGGGAGAAACCAAGAGACCTCCCCAAGCCTTCCCTCCTTTTCAAAACTGCACTGAATAATTTGCCTCGGGGAAGTTCTCGGAGCAATGAATATATTCCGGATCCTGGGAGATGTCTCCCATTTGCTGGCTATGATCATATTACTGGTCAAGATCTGGAGATCCAAGTCCTGTGCTGGTGAGTTCTCTCCCCCACAATTTTGTGTGTGTGTGTGTGTGCGTGCGTGCGTGTATGCGCGCGTGCTTGGGAAGGAGGGCTCCATGTGGCGTTGGCTGTGAGAAAGAAGACAGTGTGGAGACGAGGAAGGGGCAGTGAGTGGGGAGAATAAATGGCTTGCGAGTTAGTGGCACTCTGTGCCCCTCCGTGCCCTCCCTACCTGAGTTCCTAGGGAGAATTAAATCTCCATCCCTCCCACCTGCCATCTCACTACCTCTTCCCACATCTTCCTCCTTCCCCACTTGTGTCCCCCACTTTTTTGGGGGGCCGCCCTGTTAGAATCCTTCCACCGCACAGAGGGGCCAACAAAGCCATCCTGGCTCAACATTATTTCCGTTGGAGGGCGGGACAGGGATGTGATTGGGAGGAGGGTGTTGTGACGTGGCAAAAAGCGTCAGCTCTTAGTACAGGTGCTTATCTTGGGGTGCCGATAACATGAGAGTTTTTATTAGGGGTGGAGAATGGCAGGGAGCGATTAGCATATGTGCAGCTGTAAAAATCTTTCCAGGCAAAAGAAAGAAAGAGGCTATGAGGCATCCCTGCTAAAGGGCAACTGAATTCCAGGTGTGTAACATTACAGGAGATAAATGGCTGTGCCTCCCCCTAGGCCGCATCTGCTGGCCAGATGATGCAGAGGAGCTGTAATAATACTCTGCACCTTCTCAGCATCGCAAAGCACTTTACAAACCTTCCTTTATCCTCAACCCCCTGCGGGGGCGGGAGGGGTATCTTCATTTTACAAATGAGGAAACCCAGGCAGAAAGGGGTGAAGTCATTTGGCCAAGGTCATCAAGTGAGTCAGTGACCGAGCTGGGAACCAAACTCAACTGTAGGGTCCTTTCCCCTTCTCAAAGTGCTAGGCCATGGGAGTGAAAAGGGAGACCTCCTGCTGAGCTGCTCTCGGCAAGGAGAAGCCATTGGTTCCTAGCAGAGGGAACAGTTTAGCGGTCACAATTTCTGTCAACACTGGTTCTCCACTTGTGAGGTAACTCCCTTCTCTTCATGTGTCATTATATAATGCCTGCAGCTGTAACTTTCACTCCATGTATCTGAAGAAATGAGTTTTTTTTACCCACGAAAGCTTATGCCTAAATAAATGTTAGTCTTTAAGGTGCCACTGGACTCGTTGTTTTTGTGGATACAGACTAACATGGCTACCCCCTGATACTTGACACAATTTCTGAGTGACTGTCGGGCTGATGAAAGAAGCTGAACTGAGAGCCCTGCCGCCTGGAGTCTTTTTTTCCATTATCCTTTCACAGCAGGGACATCATAGGTGGAAACAACGCCAGTTTCCCTCCATACTCCAGCCTCTTTATTGGTGTGCCTCAGCTTTGGCCCCCAAGTTCACTGGTGACTGAAAGCTATTACCATTTATGGGCTGGGACCTGATCTCTCAGCCAGCTTGCTCCCGAGGTAGACATTGCAGAAAATATCATCAGTGCGAACAAGATGGGAGGGAGAGGAGAAAGGCATGCTCAGGAGAACCAGGATTGAATGGGGCATGAAAAATGACCACCCTCTCCCCCCAGAGCTGAGCCCTGCAAGGCAAGCCTGGGGCATGCTGGGGTGGTGTCAGGGGAATCCTGCACTGCCACTGCCCATACAAGACCTGTTCTGTCAATCTGGCTTGTTTTGCCTGTGCCAAGTTCACTTAACGCAGCCCAAGATAAACGATTTTAAACACATGGGCTCTATTGCAACAAAATCCTCCTACCATCTTGCCTCCCTATGTATTCAGCATAACTCACCCCCTCCACTGCTTTGATCTAGCTCAGGGTGGTTAATGATGCTCTGAGCACTCCCCTATAGATATAGGTCAGGGCAAAGTGGCCTGTTACTGGGCCATGCACAGCTCAGCCAAACATGAGCTCCAGCATGCTAGTTAGGCAGAGAGGGAAGACATGGGTCTGGTAGGATATTAATGGCAATAGCTATTTACTTTCAAAATCAATTTTGCATTTTAGTGCAGTGAACTAATTTGGCTGCACGTGTAGCTGCTTTCCCACTTGAAGGAGTGGCTGACCACCCACTTTGTATAACAGCTATTGCTCTACAAACAACAACAGAACCAGGTAACAAGGCTGATGAATTTTTTGTCCTGAACTGTTACTTAGAGGAGAAGATACCTTGATACAAGATGAGGGGGCATGTGCATGTGGAGTTTTCTATAGCTGTGTGTGGCTCCAAACCTTTCCTCTCTTACTTGTCTTATCTCCCATTCCTTCCCCTGACGTGTAGGTATCTCTGGGAAGAGCCAGATCCTTTTCGCTCTTGTCTTCACGACCCGCTATCTTGACCTGTTCACCACCTTCATCTCACTCTATAACACCGTGATGAAGGTAACGGCAGGGAGACGCTGCAGGAGCCCCACTGCAAATAACCCCAAAGGCGTCTCATTGTAGTTACTTGGGGAAGGTGATGATAGACATTCAGCAAATTGGGATTTTAAATTTTGGGGGGAGCTTTCTACAAGACCCCCAAAATTACAGTAAACTGCCCTTTGGCAGGGGAGGGAGAAGACTGTCCTTTAGATCTACTATTTCTCTATTGACCAGAGACAGACAACAACAGCCCACTCACCACAGCAGCTCCAACGAGTTAATTCCACTGCCCCACTAGTGCCTGCCAAATCCAGAAGCAGGAGAGTGGGATCAAACCTGGGTGTCCTGCACAGTAGGCACAGGGCCAACTCCTCCTGTCAAGACAAAAGTAGCAAGAGAAAAGACCTGGGGCTGCTACATGGCACTACAGGAGCAGGAACTCCTAGGGCAGCGGTGGGCAAACTTTTTGGCCTGGGGGCCACATCGGGGTTCTGAATCTGTATAGAGAGCAGACAGCCTGGCCCCAGCCCCCTCTCTGCCCCCTCACTATCCCCTTGAGAACCCCTGACCCATTCAACCCCCACTGCTCCTTGTCCCCAGATCGCCCCCTCCCTGGACTCCCCACTCCTAACCACCCCCCCGGACTCCACCTCCATCCAATCCCCCTGCTACTGGTCCCCTTACTGCCCCAAACTCTATCCACAACCCTGCCTCCTGACAGGCCTCCCCAGGACTCACACACCTATCCAACCCCCCTGCTCCCTGTCCCCTGACTGCCCCGAGGGACTTCCTGCCCTTTATCCAACCCCCCTGCTCCCCACCCCCTTATCATGCTGCTCAGAGCAGCAAGACTGTCAGCTGCTCCACCCAGCCAGAGCCAGCAACACCACCACGCTGCCTGGCTGGAGCTCACAGCCCTGCCACCCAGAGCGCTGGTGGCACAGTGAGCTGAGGCTGCCGGGGAGGAGGGACAGCAAGGGAGGGACTGGGGGCTAGCCTCCCCAGCCAGGAGCTCAAGGGCCAGACAGGACGGTCCTGTGGGCTGGATGTGGCCCGTGGGCCATAGTTTTCCCACCTCTGTTCTAGGGTCATATGGCCCAGCCATTGCAGCATTCCCAGCAGGGAGAGCAGCAGAGATAGGAATCAATCCTGGGTTTTCCAGGGGGCAGTCCAGGGCACTAACTTCCCCACCACCAGCAGTAGCTTAAAAGCAGGACTTGAATTAGGCAAGCAAGCAAGCCAGTCCCTTTGAAGTGGAGAAGACAATAGGATGTAAGACAAATGTCTTTCAAAAGAACTTTTTTTGCTACTTCCCCCCTCTGCAGGTCATTTTCTTGGTGTGTGCCTACATCACAGTGTATATGATCTACGTGAAGTTCCAGAAAACATTTGACAGAGAGCATGACTCCTTCCGTCTGGAATTCCTCTTGGTCCCCGTCACAGGCTTGTCATTTCTGGAGAACCACAGCTTTACCGCCTTAGAGGTAAGGAAGTACAAAACCTGAAGGGATGGGAGGGGGGGAAAAGAAGGTGATAACCACTTAGTTGAAACTAATTGGGATTTAGATGGTCAGCGGAGCATGGAAATAAATTTTGTGAGGAAAGGGGCCAGACTGGCAGTCTTTGGAGACAGACAAGACAAGAAGCTGTTCAGGTTTCTGCAGCCTCAGCTCACTCATGCCTCAGTCCTGACTTGGAAGAGCTACACCTAAAGGGTCATTCTCCATAACTCAATTCAACCTTCAGCCCTACAAAGAAACCAACCAAAACCAATGAGTATAGTGCAGGAGTCAGCAACCTACAGCACACAGGGCCGATGCAAGGATGTTTCACACCCTAGGCAAAACTTCCACCTTGTCCCCCCCCACCGTGCCCCTGCCCTGAGGTGCCCCCCCTGCAGCAGCTCCCCCCCTCTGCCCTGAGGCACCCCCCCCGACCCCAGCTCACCCCTGCTCCGCGCATGAGCACGAGCACACCGTCGCTGCTTCACTTCTCCCGCCTCCCAGGCTTGCGGCACCTAAGCTGATTGGCGCCGCAAGCCTGGGAGGCAGGAGAAGTGAAGCAGCCACGGCGTACTCGGGGAGGAGGCGGGGCAAGGGTGAGCTGGGGCAGGGAGTTCCCCTGCGTGTCACCCCCCCCTTACTTGCTGCAGGCGGCCCTCCCTGCACTCCCCAGCCCCAACTCCCTCTGCCTAAATGCCGGTGGCGACCGGGGCGGCTGAAGATCCGGCCGCCGCGGTCACTGCCAAAGAAAATGGCGCCCCCCAAATCCCAGTGCCCTAGGCGACCGCCTAGGTCACCTAAATGGTTGCACCGGCCCTGACAGCACACGTGCCACCTTTGGCACGCGAGCCAATTTTGCCTGGCACGCGGCTGACAGCTGGGGTCCTGGCCACCGGCCCCACTCAGCGCACGGCCGGCTGAGTAAACGGGACCCCAGACCAGCAGCAGGCGCGCCCCTCACCATGCTTGGGTTCTGAGGCTCCTGGGAATGTCAGCTGCCGGGGTGCGGGGCCCTGAGCCTGCTGCGGAAGGGGCAACAGCGGCTCACACTCCTGGGAGCTGCAGAGCCCGAGTGCAGCGAGGCGGGAGCCAGGGAATGCACAGGGACTGCCATCCGCATGCATCTGCTGCAGGAGCCCCCCCTCCATGGGGGCACTAGGCCACAGCCCGGGCAGGCGCGCCCCCCGGCTTCCCCCTCACCATGCTCAGGTTCTGTGGCTCCCGGAAGTGTGAGCCGCCGCCGCCACTGCCCCTCCTACAGCTCCCCCCATTCCACTGCTTCAGCAGTCCATGTGACGTTTTGCCTCCGAGTGGAGCCAGCATCTGACCAGCATGGGCATGGTAAGGGGAGTCCCGGGGGCAGTCAGGGAGCAGGGGGAGGGTTGGATGGGTTGGGAGTTCTGTGGGTCCTGTCAGGGGGTGGGGAGTGGTTGGATGGGGCACAGGAGTCCTGGGGGGTCTGTCTAGGGGCAGGGGTGTGGATAAGGGTTGGGGCAGTCAGGTTGGGGGGGTCTCAGGAGGGGGCAGTCAGGACAAGGAACAGGGAGGCTTATGTAGGGGTTGGGGTTCTGGGGGGTAGTCAGGGGACGGGTTCCCAAGAGGGGGCAGTCAGGGGACAAGGAGCGGGGGAGGGGTTGGGGATTCTGACCGGGGCAATCGGGGTGGGAAGTGGGCGGGAGTGGATGGGGATGGGACTAGGGCAGGGCTCTCCCCTCTTTTTTGATTGTTGAAATAAGGTAACCCTAGGTGAGGGGAGAGCCGGGGGGCGTATGGAGTCTGGTGCCTGCATATATTCACTGCAGTCTTCAGGAGCTCCCGGGGGTGGGCGCCGGGCTGAAGCCTCCAGGGGGGCACCAGGCCACAGCCTGGGCAGGAGGGGTGAGGGGGCACAGCTGCTCCCCGCTAGTGGCTCCGCTGCCTTTGCAGAGCTGCTGCCCCCCTGCACCGTGCTGGCTCCTCCATGGCTGGGGCTCACTGCTGCTGCAAGCAGGATGCTCTAGCTCTCTGGTGCCTCCGGAAGGCGGCTCCTCCTTGCCGAGCTGCTGCAGCAGCCCAAGCCCAGCAAAGCAATGAGTGGACTCGGGACGGGGGCCACTGGGGTGGGGTGGGGAGGGGAGGGCTCATGGGTGGGGGGTGCTGTGCACTCTCCAGGGGAGTTCATGGGGCGGGGAGGGGGGAACCTGGTCTGGGGAGCAGCCCCTGGGCACGGCTGGCCTCTGGGGTCTGTAAAGGCTCATTGGGATTTGCCCCTCAATGAACCGATGTGGAAGTGGGGGGGGTGCAAGATAGAAGTTTCACCTAAGGCACAAAATATCCTTGCATCGGCCCTGCCCCAGGAGGTGCGTGCACCTCAGATTAAGAACCACTGCACTAAACTGATAAGATCTGCATTTTAATTTAATTTTAAATGAAGCTTCTTAAATATTTTAAAAAACTTGTTTACTTTACATACAATAATTTATGGATTTATAGAGAGAGACCTTCTAAAAACCTTACAATGTATTACTGGCACGCGAAACCTTAAACTAGAGTGAATAAATGAAGACTCGGCACAGCACTTCTGAAAGGTTGCCAACCCCTGGTATACTGGTTTTCAGGATTGAGCCTCCCCCCCTTCACAAAGAAATGAAATGAGACTGGGACCTGTAATCAACAGGGCACATCTGATTAGGTAAAGGGCCAGTAGGAACAGCTGAGTTATGTACTTAAACATTCTCCCTCTCCCACCCAAAGATCTAAATGATTCAGAACCATCAAATTGGGCATTGTCGGCCTATGCAAACAGAGTAGCACTGTTATCCTCATCCTCCCATTCCCCCTATTATTTGCTATACTTATTTGTTACTTCTGGTCTGAAAATAGGTTGAAAGCTCTTTGGGGCAGGGACAGTTTGTACCGTGCATCAGCAAAACAGGCTCTGATTCAAGAGTGAAGCCTTTAAAGGCTACTGAAATTAATTGGCTAGTAAGATTCTCTTCTGAATTGTTTCCCTCTTCCCACAGATCCTCTGGACCTTCTCCATCTACCTGGAATCAGTAGCCATCCTTCCTCAGCTCTTCATGATCAGTAAGACAGGGGAGGCAGAGACCATCACGACCCACTACCTCTTCTTCCTGGGTCTTTATCGTGCGCTCTACCTTGCCAACTGGATCTGGCGCTACTACACAGAAAATTTCTATGACCAGATTGCCGTGGTTTCTGGGGTGGTACAGACCATCTTCTACTGTGATTTCTTCTATCTCTACGTCACTAAAGGTAGGTAGGGAGCTGGACTGACGGTGAAAGCAGGAAGAGAAGGGATATACTCGCCTCACCTCCATAAGCAGGCTAGAGTGGGGATAGAAGCTAGGCATTTGACCATCTTCATAACTACCCTTAAAAATGGGTATTGTAGCATACTGCATTTGTTTTCACCCCTCTTCAAACTTTCAATCTTTCAAGGGCTACAGTTACATACAAAACAATATTTAAAACATTACCGTTGCAAAGTCAAGCACTCAAAAAAAATCAGAAATGCCAGAATGAAGTTTGCTTGTGCAACCTAATTCAACCCCCTTGTGCAAATTCATTGTGACAGTCTTTAATTACATGATGACATGCTCCATCCCCCCAACATAGGACCTCTCCCTCAGTCAGTGCAAAAGGAGGGATAGTGCTCATTGAAAGAGAAGCTATTCACTATTTTGTTTCCTCTTCCTCATACGGTATGTGACTCCAGGTCCTATTTACAGTACATCAGTGGTCTCCAACCTTTTTATGCACAAAATAACTTTGAATTTAAATGCAACCCAGGATCCACCCCGCCCCTTCCCCGAGGACCTACCCCACCAACTCCATTCCCCCCCACCTCCATCACTTGCTCTCCACCACCATCACTCACTTTCACTGGGCTGAGGCAAGGGGGTTAGGGTGCAGGCTCTGGGCTGCGGCCAAGGGGTTTGGAATGTGGGAGGGGGCTCCAGGCTGAGCCCAAGGCAGGAGGTTGGGATATAGGAAGGGGTGAGGGGTGGAAGCTCTGGGAGGGAGGTTGGGTACAGGACAGGACTTGACTCCGGGCTGGGGCAGAGTGTTGGGGTGCAAGAGGGGGTGTGGAGTGCAGACTCCAGAAGGGGTCTCAGGGCTGGGGTGCAGGAGGGGCCCAGGGGGCTGGTTCTGGGGGGGGGGTTCAAGGCTGGGGCAGGGGATTGAGGTGCAGGTGGAGGTTTGCGGTGCTGGCTCCAGGGGGGAACTCAGAGCTGGGGTGCGGGCTCCCGTCGGGCAGCACTTATCTCCAGCGGCTCCCAGTCAGTGGTGCCGTGGGGCTACAGCTGGCTCTCTGCCTGCCTTGGCCCCACACTGCTCCCAGAAGCGGCCAGCCAGCCCCTGTGGCCCATGGGCACATGACTCCACGTGCTGCTCCTGCCTACAAGCACCACTCCTGCAGCTCCCATTGGCCGCAGTTCCCCATTCCCAGCCAACGGGATCTGTGGAGGCAGTGCTTTCTGTCCTTAGCCCCACTACACCGCCAGACTTTTAGTGATCGACTGTCAGTCTCCAGGATCAACCAGTCGATCACGATCAACTGACTGCTGACCACTGCTGAACTTTATCTAAAGCCTGCTCTGAATATACAATTAATGTTCTCATGGACCTTCCTATGGTATTCATCACTGCAATATTTAAGTGCTTCACAAACATTATCTTCAATTCCCCCATGAGGGGGGCAAGTATCTCCATTTCAAACATGGGGAAAATGAGTCACAGAAAAATTAAGGCCAAAATTGTTACATGTCCACTAATGTTGGGTTTCTACATGGAGATGCTTCTGGCCTGATTTTTCAAAGGACTCTGCATTTTTATAGCATGTTATGTTCAGAGCAGAGCTAGTGGAGTTGTGAATGATGAATACTTCTGCAAATCAGAACCAAAGGTCTCAAGCTGGACAGACAATGAGAAACCCAAACAGTGGCCACCTGAAATGCAGATTAAGTGACCTGCATGACATCATATAGGAACTCTGGCAGAGGCAGGGATAGAATCCAACTATGAAGGCGTCACTTAACTGCCTAAACTAAAAGACCATCCTTTCTCTTGCTCAAGTTTCTTGCCTCATTCATCAAGTACCTTCCAAGTACTGCAACAAATAAGGCAGGGGTCCTGCAAGCCCACAGCCTCCTTCATAATCCTGGTTCTTTCCCAGAGTAGGTTCATCCTGTGTACTGAGGCAGGGGTCCTGTGGAAAAAGAACCCCTCTATGTGATCATGTAATTAAAGACCATCACATAATGCATATGTATAAGGTGGCCAAATTAAAGTTGTATAGAGAACTCTAATACAGGTATTAACTTTTGAGTGCTTGACTCTGCAACCTCAATGTGGCATTTCCTAGGTTTTGGGAGGGAAATGTATATGGAACCATGCTGACCCCCCCCCCCCCGCCCCGCCCCAATGTCATCAGCAAGGGAGAGACCTTTAAATCCACTGCAAATTCTGCCTCTTGTCATTTTATGAGGGCAAGCCACTAGAAGGCGATGAGACACGTTGCCAGTGTGTTTCACAGCTATTTGTTGAACAGCAGAGGAATGCTGAAACTCTCCCACTGTAGGTTCCATTCTAGGCTTTGGAAGAGTGTATTCAGTGGTTTCAGACCCCTTTTTCACCATCCCCTCCTTCTGCCTGTTCCGTTACAGCCTCTCTGTTCCCTACTGCAGTCTCTGGCCCCCTGCCTTGATTCCTCCACCCTCTCTTTCAATCAGGCTGTTTCTTCTTCTCCACACTGCTCAGGTATCAGCAAAGGAAATACAAAAGCATAAGGCCAGGTCTACACTATAAACTGACGTGGCTATAACTATGTCACTCAGAAGTGTGAAAAATCCACCCATTTGAGCAACACAGTTATACAAACCCAGCTCATGGTATACACAGCACTATGTCGATAGGAGGGCTTTTCCTGTCACCATAGCTACTGCCTCTTGTGGAGGTGGATTAACTGCATTGGTGTACATCTTCACTGAAGCACTACAGCAACACAGCTGCACCGCAACAGCGTTTAAAGTATAGACTTGCCCTAAGAGACAGTCTCTCATATCTCAGTGCAGAAACAGCTCCCCACAACTTTTAATTGCAAGGAAGGTCCTGCCCAACTACTGAGGAATGCCCAGTAGACTGAATCTTCAGGAGAGTCTAACTGTAAAACTCTTAGCAAATCTCTACAGAGCATATGGAAACAGATTTTCAAACAAAGTTCAGTCAAATGTGGGTGGATTTTCATGGAAACAGCAAAAAGCACACCACTTATATAAAGGCAACCACTGCCTTTGCCAATTTTCAAGTCCCTGCACCAAAGCACGGAGACAGTAGAGATTCTCAATGAAACAGCTGCGAGAATTTGTTTTAAGTTAAACATGGGCAAAACAATGCACCATCTCCAAATCTCATTTTCAGAAATGTCTCAAGTGTTTTCACTGACACTTTCCCAAAAGTCAGCCTGAGGCACGGGAACCTCTAGCTTGAATGACTAGTTTTGGAAACTTCTGAAAACAGGATCTTTATAAAGGAAAGTGTTAGGCAACCGTAACGAAGTGTCAGCACCAGCTCTCCCTTTAATATATGCTGTCACTACACTTGTACCTCGAGGGGAGGACAGCCAGCCACAATAGTCGTTTCATTGTCCAACTCAATGAGATGGTAAACCCAAACAAACTCATGCTACACATTTAGAAGCAAGTTGTGAAATACTTAGCAGACACACAAACTTTTGGTAGAGTTCAGGCTACATCCCAGTAACTCCACTCAGTGGTCCAAAGTTTGATCCCTGACCACGTATTGCATGGTTTTACACTCATTAAGAAAAAATAAGGATTTCATAAGTGAAGAGAGTGAACCCACACGTGACCCAGATGGCTATGAAAGACAGAGATAAGGTTAATTCAGAAGGACTCATTTTCACGAAGAGCATTCCTCCATTTCTAGGGCCCCCTGCCCACGTTGCACCAGCTGTTTTCAACCAAGAACTGAATGTGAATGTCTCCCTCTTCCCAAAGCTCCTGTTTTGCACACACATTAATCCCACTAAGCCTGCACAGTTCAAGACCCTTAGAGAGGGCGACATCCAAGAACTTGGCAATACAGATTGTATCCTCTGGTGGTGTTAGCATATGGCACTAAACTCCGGACAAGGCTTTTGGCTCTTGAAGATAAGCTCTAGAGCTGTGAATAAGGAACAAGGTGGTGCTAAGTATGCTCTACCTGCACTAAAGTCATGTGAGGCTTAAAAGTAACTCTCTCCCTGGCACACCTCTGCCACCAATAATCCCCTGGTGACATCATTCTAATTAGTTGTGAGCTGTTAACCTTGCAGATGACAATGTTATGCTTTAGAGAGCAGCCACAGGGACTTTACTGGGGACATGAAACAGTGAATTTCCTCAAGTTTCATTCACTATGCTTTCTTCCTCTTCCTTGCAGTCTTGAAGGGAAAGAAGCTAAGCCTCCCAATGCCAGTCTGAAAACAGCACCACACAACCCAAGAAGTTCCTGCAGATGCAGTTCCAAGATCACAGCATTCTTCTGCCCCACATTGACAAAAATGGCTCAGCTAAGAATCTCAGCTCAGTGCCAGTAATATAGTCAGGCTTGGATGGCTGATAAGCTCTTGATCTGCATAGGGCTTTTCCTTAAATGTGTGCTAGTGTTTTTGCTTAAGTGAATTTTGTACTGGTGAATGGTTCTGGCTAGTGACTGAAGTCCTCTATTCTCATGGTAGATACAGAAGTGCAAGCTTTATTCTCTCTTTTCCTCCCCCAACCCACTTCCAAAATCTGCCTCAAACCTGACCCTTTAAGGGATCACCTCAAGGAGTGAAAAGTTTGGTTTCCACAGCCTATTTTTAAGTCTTTCAAAGACTTCCAGCGGTAAAACAGTTGCTCAGTTCTTAGCAAACAGGTACCCAAAACTCCAAAAACCACCAATCCATTTCATATTGGAAAAACTGTGGCAGACAGAGCACTTACAATTACAGCCGTTTGCAGTGTTCTTGCAGCCATGTGATTACTGCCACTTAAGCCAATATGGACTGGTAATCAAAGAGGTGCAATTCCCCATATCCCAGTCTATCTAGGCCCTGTAATATTTTTAAGGGAACATCTTTCCATTAAAATGGCAAAGATTACATCTGAAGATCTTTCAATATTGTAAATATTCAAACATTCTGCTCTACTCAACCCCTTTCAATCATAGTCCCTGATGTTCCACTGATAGCATTTTTATTAAAATATATTTGGTTGCTGACAGATGTGACTATTCCCTGGGTTATTTTTTGTTATATAAAATGGTGGTGTAGCAGGATGGTCACTCCACTCCTGCCCTGAAGGGCTTAAAACAGCCCTGGGAGAGGACTGTGAATGGAAAAAGGCTAGGCTGATTGGGGGAAGCAGCCAAAGGTAGGGGCACGCCCCAATCAGGGCACAGCTGGCCCTATAAGAGAGCTGAGGGCCAGACAAGGACACTCTCTAACTTCTAGAGAGGACCTGGCTACCTAGGAAGCTGAGGGTACCTAGGGTGGAGCAGTGCTGGGGAAGGGCAGAGGGAGCTGGGGAGCTCCAGCCTAGCAAAGCCCCAGGCTGCAGGCTGAGTTGAGGGCCCACAAAAGGGTACTAGGACTGCAGAGAGGCAGCCCAGAGATTGGCAAATGCAGCTGGTCCAACCCCCCTTGCTGATGAGTGGTTTACAGACAGCAGTCTGCCCCAGGAAGCAGGGGGCTAGATGATGACTGGCAGTAGCCACTGAAGCAAGGTGCATTTAGAGGGTTGGCGGTTCCCCTAGGAGGGGAGATCCAGAACAAGGGGGTACTCTGGTGGGCAGATCCCCTGGGCAAAGGGCACCGGGGTCTGGGAGGCACAGGGGCCAGCAGCAGGTGAGACACTGGCCTGCAGAGGGCTCTCTGGGCTGGAAAGAGAAAATTCCCAAAACGACCAGCAGGAGGCATCCCACCACAGGGAGTACATGGAGAATGGGGGTAAAAACCATTTACAGCCTGGAAACAAAAACAAGTGCTCACATTTTATTGACAACAGTGTTTTTATTTATACCTACAAAAGAAAACAAGATGGTATCAAAAGGACAATTTACAAACTAAGAATAGTAACATAGCTCTCAGCATCCTGTCTGAACATCACAAATTTATGAATCTCTCAATTCAAGTCTTCGTTAATACAACAGGAATGTGTCCAGAGACCAGCAAAGGTGTGAAACAGAGCACTGATCCCCCACAAAAGCCACTAACCCTTCAGTTGTTGAGAGAAATCCACACAGTAAGTTGTTTCAGGAAGTGGGAAGGGAGGAGATGCCAGACTCATCTGACACTCCCACAAACATTTACAGATTGAGAACAATGCAAACATTAATAGATGTTAACACTATCAACAAGGGCTCTTCAGCTGGTATATGGAACAGAACAGCAAGCACCAGGTGAGACGGGGCAGCACATGCTACTGTGCATTCAACAATCAGATTGGGCATGAGAGAGACTGGACTGCAGCTGACATCAAGTTACAATAAAGCATTGCAAGACCTCAGCATAACTGTTTTACATCTACCCAAGTCCCTGAAGGAAGAAGTGAAAGCTATAGCACACCACAAGGCAATTTTGACTTTCCAGAGACCCTTTTTAAAGCCAGCCAGGCAGTGTGTCCCACTTCATGCCCTTCCATGCCCACAGAAACTCACAAATGAAGAATAGCTCCACGCTTGCTTGTGGGGGAGATAAAAGACAACAGGTCAGTGCTGGGACAGTAAGAGTTCATTTTGTGGCCATCATTTAAACACACAAGCACAAACATTTCTTGCCAAAGTACTAGTTAATTTTTAAAATAGCCTCAACTTAAGATAGGGGTGTTAAGAGAAAGTTATCTGTCCCCAAGATTGTGCTGATAACCTACCTGTATGCTGCACACAAACCATATATTCATCCCACCCTTCACACTATGTCCTAAGGGGAAGATGTCTAAAATAAAAAGCTTTTTTTAAGTAAGCCCTCTCTCCTGGGGCTATCAAATGTTCTGCTCACCTACCGAAGGGTTTGGCTGCCTTTTAGAAGGATTGAGATGCCTTGTTTGTGACTACTACAGACTCCCCCAATAGAAAATAAAATCACAACAAACTCTTGTAACACAAGGATTATGCCTTGCAAAATCGGTATATGGCTCTGGTTTCCTGCCAAGTTATCCGAACACAAGAGCAGCCAACTCTCACTATGATCTACTGCCCCAGAACCGCCTGCTCATGGCAATCACAAAGTAGACACACTTTACTATTTAAAGGGGAAAACCCCCACACCTACCTTGGCCTGCAGAATAAACAAGATTGAATTAAAATGTTTACTAAATTTCCACTTTTTTCTAACATCTCCTAGAATGCTACCTACCTGCAAGAGCTGATCTCAAAAGGGACTGCTGGGGCTGGGGAAATGCCAGGGAAAGCACTAGGCAGTCCAAGGTATGAAGGAAAAGCAGCTTCAGAATCAGGACACTAACCAGCTCTCTCACCTCATGAAGAGGTGTTTCCAGTTGCACCTCCCCTGCCCCACACCAAATCCCATTAAGTTTTAAATGGGAAAACTTGGCTACATGTCTCTCAGCACAGTGGCACTCTGAACACTCCCCATGACCAGGTGGCTCTGCTCACTAAGAATATACACAAATAGAACTGAACATCATCTTAATTCTGGTCACTGTTTCTGTGCCTTCTACTGAATAGTTATCTGAATGACCAAAGCAATGAGAATTTGAGGGCAGAAGTTGGTTTAAGAAGTCAGTAATCAGATTCCATCCATTCCTGCAATGTAACTATCATTGGGAAAGAACTTCAGTGGTAAATATTTAAAATAGATGTTATATTTGAACAACAGAAGTTCTTACAGTGATTAGATCTAGGGTTTGAGACATCAAATGGAAACAGGTTTCTGGTCTCTGACACTGGGGCTTTATTCCCATTCTCCTTACCACACATCATAGAAGTTACTTCAAAAGGAAGGCTGCTGCAACAGGAGCTGCAAAAATGCCAACCAAAACAGTTTTACACTTTATTTGTGGGGCAACACTCAGAATCCCTCCAAACTGAGCCAAACAAGCAGAGTTTTCCTTAGAAGTTTACTTACGCGAGTACAAGCATCAATATTCAGTTATTAAAAAAAAAACCCCTCAAATCTAGAAACAAATGAGCACTGCTCCCTTGGATTTATTATGTTAAAGGAAGCATGCCCTGACTCCCCAGAATTCCCCACCTCTCAATACCTCCTGAAATTAAATTAGCATGTTATAGCAGAGAGGCCTCCTCAGCTCTGCATTAAGTTTTCACACACAAACCTCACCAAAAAGATTGGGCTGGGACCTATCTGCCTTATACCTATTTTCTTTTAAGAGAAAATAAAAAAAAGTTATCCTAATTTCCTCAACATGCAAGACTAAAAAAAAAAAAATCCAGTCAATTGTGTTTGTGTGTGTAATATATATGTATATATATATATATAGTTAAAAACCCACAAGATAAGTAATTGTGGACTGGGGGGCCATTTTTGGTGGGAAGGAGGAATTGGGATGGTGAATGCTAAATCTAACCAGCATGAGAAAGACAACACAGTAGGAAAAAAGAAAGAAAGAAAGAAAAGGATCCTTTAAATGCAAGCGGTCTAGACTGGTCACCAGCAGCCAAGTGGCCTCATTTGCGTGAAGGAGGAGGGGGTGGGGGAGGTGGTGGATACTGGTATGTGGCAGTCTGTCCCATATAGCCTATCATGTTAGTGGCTGGAGGCTGAGGAAATTGTTGTGACATGAGAGGCTGCGGCTGCTGGCCTGACCGAGCTATCCCTGCATACTGCGGTTGGGTGGCGGTTTGAGCGGTTCTCCCAGCGGTGGCAGTGCTAGCGGCAGCATAGCCACTAGCATTGTATTCTGCAGTGCCATAACCACTTGTGCCATAGGCAGCTGCTCCATAGCTCCCTTGGGCATAGCCATATTGGCTCTGCTGAGCCCCAAAGGCGGAATTCGGACTTCCGTAAGCACTGCCATAGGTTTTGTTTGCTCCATTGGCAAAACTGTCGCCACGGTCACGGTCTCTCCGGCCATCTTTTACTCCCCGGAGCCTCCGTTCACACTCATCCTGGTACATCAGGTTAGGATTGTTGGCTGAACTGGCAGCAGTACGGTAACGAGAACGACCTCCTGGTAGTGAATACAGTGGGGTTCAGTACTGTGTGTAACTAAAATAAGAAGATCTGTAAAGCATTGAATTCTCACAACGGTTTTAATTACTCCCTCACCACTAAAGTCAACAGTTCCATGACAATAGGGACAGAGGCCATAACATTTTCAAATGACTGTCACAAAATATTCCTGCACAACTTTGCCCATGGGCCTTCTTTTTATCCAAGCTGTGGATACCAAATTCAAATCCTGTATCCTGATCTACCCCAAGATATGAGAGCGAGCAGAACAGAAACATACTGGAAGAAATGTAGCACTGACTTAAAACTGAATGGGTCAAATTTCATTTGTTTCCTTGTGGACTGGGATGCAGCACTCCACCCTGTAAGAAGGGGCAGTGTATCAGATTACTGACTGTGGTTCGATTAGGTGGGAAGCAGGACATGACTGCAGGAAATGTAACTATTTTACCAATTCACCCAGAGGCAGTTCTCTGCAGGACACCGTTTGGGGAAATAAATCCTATGGGTATGATTGAAACACTGAACACTCTCCTCCAGTTAGCTAAAAGGACCCCTGAATTGGGTATGTATGCCTCAAATTACAAGGTTTTATATCAAATATTTATTACTATAAGTTTACATATAATAAGAAAGACAGCAGCAGTCTGATGTTAAGATAGTTTAATTATTAAGGTGTTTTGCTCTGCCTCTTTACACCTATCCTCCTTCAAGACGGAGCATCTATTCCATCTTTCTAACCCCTTCCCGTTTGCCTTTACCTCCACCACCTCCTCCTCCTCCTCTGTGGTCCACAAGCTGCATCAGTTTCGGATTGATGGCCTGGTTGGCTTCCTCCAACACTTTGATCAGCTCCCTGGCCTGTTTCAGGTTCCCCGGTGTGAAGAAGGTGTAGGCAGTGCCCTTGTTGGTGCTACGGGCAGTGCGGCCGATTCGGTGCACATAATCCTCAGAGCTGTTTGGATAGTCGTAGTTTATCACAAACTTAACGTCTTCCACATCTTGCGAGGTGCCCAAGTAGCGAAGCACAGTGAGGGGGTAGGTGGAGGAAAGGGGAGAGGAAGAGAAGGACGTGCCAACGAAAGGTGGGGAGCACGAATGCAGGTGACAGTAATAAGAGAAAAAAACAAGTTAGTAACTGAACGGAATAAAAACAAGAGACTCATCCCAAAAGAGTAGAAGGTTTAAATTTGAGCCATGCATGGGTCAAAGGCCAATGACCTGAAAACTGATGGCATGTCTTAAAGCAGTTCTCTCCATTCAAATTCACCCTTCCCTTGTTGCATCTCTGTGCCACATGAGAGGTTCTTTACACAACACCGTCTGAATTTGTTAAATGACTTTAGTCCCCTCTCTTTCAGAGAAAGATTATCTGGAACAAATAAAAATGCCACCATTGTTGTGGACACAGCAAGCTGGGGTGGAAGAGGGAGAGATCTGCCACAGGGAGACTTTTACTCTGTTGGGAGAAGTCTATTAAAGACTAACTGCAATGAGATCACTTACCTTCCAATCAAGCACATGAAAATTAAAAATGAAAGGCTTTTACTTTGCTATGAATTTTAAGGACTACAAAATATAATGAATGACTTCCCCTATCCTAGAATTTAAGGCATCCCAGTTACACCACGGTAGTCAAATTCTGCCAACTTATTATTTAAAAAAATATATCAAACCACAACTAAGACATTTTACCTGCCTTCTTAGTTATCATGAGAATGCGTTGCACTAACATTTCACCATGCTACTAAGCCCAGTGTTAGCAAACTTTTGAATCTGAGTCATAGAATTTAAGGTTGTCCAAGTCAAAACTTCAAATGTTAGACTGAACTGGGTGAGTGTTCAAAAAGACAAAAAAGCTGTATCATATGCAAAAATGTCATTAAACCCTAGGAGATATCAAAATATTCTAGTCTCTGTTAGGAAATCAGATTTTTGTAAATTTATGGGGCAGAAACTAAGTAAATGTTAGTGTAACGTTTTAGTTAAAACACCTACAGTAGCAGAAATATTTGCTATGGTAAGCAATGTTAAAATAGAATGGTATTACAATAAAAAATGTCCTTAGTTCATGAAAAAAATCTGCATTTTAAGAAGAATATTCAGAAAATATCCAAGATAAAACACAGATTTTTGTAATTTTTTTTTTTTTTTTTTAAAAGAGAGAAACATTCTCTGTTTGTTACCAGACCGATGCACACTCCCTCCTCCTGTGGGAAACCGCTGCAGCCGATCCCGTCTCTTTGCCTTTTATTTTTGGCGGCCTCCTTTCGAAAACTCCGCCCTCTGACACGGGACCACTGGAGCGCGGGGAGCATGCATCAAGGGTCCATGGCAGCGAGAAGTCCCCACACACGCTCGCTCTGTGAACTGGCTTAGATGCTTCTCTGTAGCCCCATTTGGTTGTGAAGTGCCGGAGAACCTGGGTTCAGGTAAAAATTTCAGGTCCTCCAACGCTTTTTGGCCCCACCGGGGGTTAATAGGGGCGAATGTCAAAAAAATGAAGATACAAAAAATATATCCAAAGGGTCAGACTGCATCTATTGCCCAGACTTCTCAATTTCAAAGAGGGGACAGGGAGAAAATAAAAACAATGGGTTTGCAGTGGCAAGAGGGAACTTTATGTCTGTTTCTTATTACAGCAAAGGGGTCTCCTTAGTCTTTGCTGACTCCAAAGTCCTGAATCACACCAAAAAGGGAGTGAGAAGGCAGATTTCACAGGGGGCTGCGCGAGTCTCCAACTAGGGTCCTTGGTGCAATAACAAAGAATATTTTAATGGGAAAAGTATAAGGTAAGGGAGGGGCAAATATGATAGACACAATCACATCTTCACAGAGTTTAACTAGAGTCTGACAAGCAGCAGGCTACGTGATCCTTAGCCAATCCTATTCCGCACATCCATGAGCAGCAAAGCGAGTTGAATTACCAAGTGGATACAGGGAAGCGCTTTCCTGGCAGAAAGCGCCTGGAATTGTAGCTAATAGCATAGACACTGCTGACTTGATTTTTTTGAGGGGAAGGCCAGAAAAGGCAGTGGATGTTCTCCAGATTAAAAAGGTGGTCCTGTATGTGCACATATCAGGCTGAAGAAAGATCAGAGCCAAGTACAAGATTTGGTTTCTCCAGTCTAGCATGCTCCATGTATTTGTGCACAGTCAATCTTCCTGCACTTTTAGAAGATACTGTAGCAAGATCAAGAACAAATTGGAAAAGTGATCTGGCCAACTGCCTGGGACACACACCCTTTGTCAGACAACCAGAATACCCTATGGCACAGATCGAGTCTCTGACTGTTAATCAGGAGTGATATAAATTAGCAGACATGCTTGTCTAGAGAGCTGCTTCGACCACCAGTGCAGATATGCCCCCGAACCTGCACTGAGAATGATCTGCAACTGATATCAAAGCTTCTGTTAAAGAAAACAAAACAAAATAAATTCAATGTTTTTAGTTTAACAGAGTGAAGAGTAACAAAAACAAAAAAATCAGTGCAGAAGGAGGACCTCGCTCCGGGAGATTATCACAAAGAAGTCATTATGGGACCCAGAACTTACCTGGAAGGAGCTTTTTGGAAACCAATATTCCATTGGGATGAGGGAAAGCCCTGGTGACTCAGCCAAAAAGCGCGCACCCCTGTTTTAAGTTATTTATGTGGTAGCCTTCACTTTCCAGGATCTTGGAGGAAGTCGTCCAGAAGTTTGCCAGTTAAGTGACTTTATTTTAAAAAGCAGCAAACTCAGGGCCCCAAAACAAGCAGAGATGTTGTTTAGTAACAAGAAACAGACTATGGTACCTTTCCCCCACAGTTTGGGTGAAGTGGGGCAGTGGGAACGGGGAGAGTGTTTTCTCGAGAGGTATCCAATTGAGTTGTTTTGAGGGAGCATTTTGGGGGGTGGGGCTGTTTTAAATGTCTAGGCAAGATGCACAAAGAAGCTACCAGCACATAGCAAGCCTGTTTAAAAAAAACACTGCTACAGAAAGCAGCTCTCTTTCATAAAAACTAGTTTCCGGCCTCAGTCCCTTCTCCCAACAGGCCCAAGTTCTAACTGCACAGGTCCAGACATGACCCTAGAGGGCAGAGACTGAAGTCCATATGATCACCTCTTAGAGGAAGTGTTAGACAATTTGGGGGTGGGGTGAAGGTTATGTGAATGAAGGCTGCCAAGTCTCACACTAGTTTGCCAACATTTAAATGACCTTGAGATTCACAGTGCAGCCACCCTTTCAGGATATAAAAAACGGTTTCAAATACTAAAACTCTTCTGTAATCACAGAATTTCCCTCTGTGCTTCTTGATGGATCACTTGCAATAGTTTTACTTAAGAGTGCCTCAGTGGTCTGATCCATTGTGGCAAATAACTCTGGTATATGGCCCTCAGAAATGGTCTTTGCCACGTCTGGAAAGTGTAAGAATGCAGACGGACCCAAATTGCTTTAGATATTTCTAAACTTATACTGGGCAAACGTATAAGGGAGAAAGGTTAATGTTTAAACACAAAGGTTTCATACTATAAATATACTTATTAAAAGGGGGCGTTTTAACTTATGCATCCAGAAAGTTTATTTCACTGATGTGAAAATGATCTATGTAATGCTGATCCAACACCACACTTGGACAGTATATGTTGAAGGCATATAACAGAACCTGCCTACAACCAACACAGAGCTGGGAAGGCTGTTTGTGAAAACAGAAAAGCTGGAGCAACGCTTTCCCAGATGTGAGCACATCTGATGGGGAAATTATGTGCATGTAGGGATTTATTTGTATATTTCATCTATGTATTGTTAATTATTTTATGTTGACCTACTCCCCCACACGACTCTCTATTTCAACTATTATTTGATCCCCTCTGTAAATTGGGAACAATCCAGCCCTAGCCATCCAGCCGCAAAAAGCTGGAAGTGGGGAGGAAGTGGGTGCAGTGGAAGGATTGGGTTGCATAATTGGACGTCTCTTCTCCCTCTTGACGATCGATTAGTCATGCCTAGGCCTTGCTGCAGACCAAAGCCTGTTCATTAGGAGCAGGAAGAGACTTTGAATATGAAAGAAAAAAAAAGAGTAATGTTACAAAAAGGTATTTCACATGTGGGGGAAAATCACGCTTTGAATTTAAGAAAATATTTTTGAGTTCAAAGAAGAAAAATATGGAGCAGCAGGCAAGAGAGGCCTGTATGTACAAACCTAGCCCACGAGATGCAACATCTGTAGCGATGAGGATAGGAGCCTTTCCAGAACGGAATTCTGCAAGACAAGAATCCACTGTGAAATCAGACTAGGAGTCACAAACTATGCTGAAGGCTGTGGATTTAACTTATGTATGACCTTTCCAGAATCCAAACAGGATGGGAAATTTTTTTGAGAGTGAAACATGGAACGCACACAAAGACTGCTTGGAAGTTGTCAAATCCTTTTGGGTTAGACAGAGGAGTGGTTCTCTGCAACAACCTCCCAGTACTGAAATTAACAAGTGTAAAGGCTAAACAAAAACCACTGTAGGACTACAGGTAAATCAATTAACACAGATAGTGTGTGCATCTGAAAGAAAGACAGAAACAGAGGGGTAAACATGTTTGCCTAAACCGAGCAGAAGTTCTTCAGCAGTTCAAGTTATCAGCTCTCCTAGACACTGCACTCACCATTAAGTACCCAGTCTCTTTCTGGCTGACTCTTGTCTCCATGGATACACATAGCTGGCCAGCTGTCAAATGGAAGATGCACATGATTTTAGAGAGGTAACAAGAAGTTTTATTAATGTTAAGAGAAAACAGGCAAGGATTAAAATCATTAAGAAATACTCATGCATTCTTTCCCTCCTTTGTTTCTGTAGAGGCTGAAAGCACCTATCATTCTTACAGGTACTAATAACTAGTGCTTAATCCAATCATGCCTATTATACTGATAAAACCCCTTTGCCTCGGCAGTCTCATACACATTATGTCCCAAGTAGGCCAGCACGCTGTCCCTCTTATATAGTGCTTCAATGTGATGGAACCTTCCAGGAGCCTCAGCATTGCATCTGGCTAAGTGGCTGAACGGAAAGGCCACTTCCAAGACTAGCAACATAAGCATTTCTCCTGCTCTTCCCTACACTGCAGTTTAGGGATTCCTAACGGGAAATAACTGTAAACAAGATACTCACCCATCCCTGCGCATTCTTCGGGTGAGGTCATCACATCGTCTTTTCGTTTCAACAAATATGATAGTTTTGTTCTCTTTCTCAGCCATGATTTCTTCCATCAGTTGAATTAGTCTAAAACAAAAGGAAGAGCTAAGATGTATTTACAAGAACACAGGAGAGAGCTTTCAACTTAACATTTTTAGAGAACGCCTGTAATAAGCAACCACTTAAGAGAAAACTGGTTCAGTACTATTTATGAAGAGTTAAATTATCTTAGTATTTAATAACATTAGGGAACAGCGACAAGCAACTAGATGACTATGGGATTATATTGGTTAGTAAGTCTCAGCAGTGAAAAGTTACATGACTGCAAGTTAACTGCAGTGGACTGATCATTTTAAAAAATACTCCTGTGCAACAAAGGTTTTAAGCCTCCCTCCTCCTCCTCTGCTCAAAAATATTGGGATAGCAGAACAACAGCCATACTTATGGTCCTTCTCGCTCTCCATGCATACATCCACTATTTGCAGGATGTTGTGGTTAGCACTCAGCTCCAGGTTGCCCACATTGATTTGAACATAGTCACGCAGAAAATCCTCAGCAAGCTGGCGCACTTCCTTTGGCCAAGTGGCACTCCACATCAAAGTCTGCCGGTCAGGCTAAAAGAAAGGGAAAGGATGTTATTTGGATGATATATTTTGAGTGGGAATTTGAAGGAAACTATAAGTGAGACGTTCACATACCCTTATCTGGTCAACAATTTTACGAATTTGGGGTTCAAAGCCCATATCCAGCATCCTATCCGCTTCATCCAGCACAAGGTACGTACATCGGCGAAGGTTGGTCTTCCCTGCCTCCAGGAAGTCAATTAAGCGGCCAGGTGTGGCAATGCAGATCTCAACGCCTTCAACACACAAGAGGACGGGCTTATATTTCTACAATCACAATAAACCACTTTTGACAGTAAATTTGTTATAACACTTCCCTTATATGTGTGCCCAAGACTGAGCCACTACTATTTTACTTGGAACTCTAGGCATCCTTAATCATTTTATTAACCATTCTGAAGTTACTGTTACACTACCATTAGAACCTTGAATATAGTCCAGGAACAGACAGCCTCCTCCCAGAAATTACATGGAAGAGGAAATATAAAGACTCAACAACAGCAGAAAAGGTAAAATTAACCTATGCTTCTAGTCCAGCTGAATCCCCCTCATCCAAAGCTATTAACTCAAGGAAGCTCAGTTTGTAGAGGAATATAAGTTCAAGTCCCAACTAAGTTTCCCATACTGCAGGGGTTCTCAAACTGGGAGTCCAGGAACCTCAGGGGGTCGTGAGGTTACGACCAGGGGGGGTCGCGAGCTGTCAGCCTCCACCCCAAACCCTGCTTCACCTCCAGCATTTATAATAGTGTTAAATATATATATAAAAATAGTGTTTTTAATTTATAAGGGGGTGGCACTCAAGAGGCTTGCTGTGTGAAAAGGGTCACCACTATAAAAGTTTGAGAACCACTGCAATACTGTATCTAATCAGCCCCTTTGTAATAACACAGGAAGCCACACCCTGTTCAACAGCTACTAGATAGCTCAACCTTTCATTTTCTCAGAAGGCTTTGTATACAGAAAGAGGAAAAGCTGTACAGAATCGTTTAAATTAGGCAATTATTATGGAAGATAGGTATCTGTTTTCCTCTGTAGCATCTGCTACTATTCGAGATATAAGCCTAAACAGACTAATGGTCAAGTATGACAATTCTTATGTTCCTAAAAAGGAGACATCATTTCCACTTGAGTCTCACAGTTAAGCCCTCAGGGAAGCTGTCCAGTAAACAGTTTAGAGACTGAAGAAGGGAGAATTTTCCTCTCTGAGAAACTCCATATCCAACAGTCTCCCTAGCTGCTCGTGGCAGACCAAATCTTTTAGTTCTAGGTCAGGACTTCAGACCAAATTCCAAGAACAGCAGCTTCCAAAGCTGGAGGAAAAAATACTAATATACTTAAGGACAACATATAGAACAAACATTTGTAACAGAGCCTTGAGTCAAAAGGTCAAAGTAGAGACTCAAGTGAAAGACTCCTAGATCGTATTTAACACACACTGATGTTAATTCATTCCTCTACAGCAGTGTAAACAGTTGGTCATAAAAGAATCCCAGAAAGAAAATTTATAGCTGAAAACAAATTTTCCCCTTCTCTGTACTCTCTATATTTGACAGCGTTTACAGTGAGAAGAGGATTCTGATCAACTATTTACAGAAAAAGGAGGGCAATTTGAAAGACTGAGGGCACCATATTCTACAGCACTTTCCAATCATATACTACACTCCTAGACAGGAAGTTTACTTTTTAACACCTGGAGAAAGTGTGACAAGTGACCAAGCTGTGGCTCCACATCTCTTCTTGAGTTCTGACCTCTCCACCCAGGAACTCACTGCTTCTCTACTGGACTGTGAGAAGATTTTCTTGGGTGGGGCTGCACCTTTGTTCTTTTAGGCTTCTGCTATGCATGCCTTTATCAATGGGAATACTGAAGCTTTGGAACAGGTCTTTTCTTTGACTGCAGGGATGTATAAGAGAAACATGGATTTCCTGAAGAGGTCTGTGCAGTTTAGATATACCTTGACAGACCTCTTCCCATCTTGCTCATGCCATTCTACTGTTATGATTCTTTGGTTTGGGACAGAATGAAATTAACCCTTCAATCTTGGATCAATGAAGTTGACCTTGGGAAGACTGGGTGACTCTTAGGCACTTATTTATCTTGGTGGCACACACAGAACTGCGGCTCTCTGGAGATCATGTTTAACTCTGAACCATCCTTATGGAAGTGACTGCATTTAGAAAGGGCGTAAGAAGAAAAGCTCCCTAGTTGCTGTGCAGGGGATTTGGCCTTAAGCGCTTCAGAGGACACCTCATCTTTCAGAGGCCCATGCAGGCTGTGATTCTTGCATCCAAGGACTGCTTCAGAAAGCTGAGAAACAGTAGGGCATTTATTATTTCCCCTTGGTGTCACTATTTTTGAGGAGAAACAGGGTAGAGAAGTTAATGCCATAGGAGTAGGGTATGTCTAGACTTAAGCTGCTGTGCGAAGTGTAGTGCTTCAGTGTAGGCAAAACGCACACTGATGGCAAGGATTCTCCCAATGGCGCAGATAATGTTGTCACCCCCCTTAGCCACGAGGCAGTAGGTAGGCTGCCAGAAGAATTCTTCTGTAGACAGTGCTAGGTCAACACAGGGACTTAGGTCAGCTTAACTATGTTGTTCAGGGGTGTGGATTTTTCACACCCCTGAACGAAGTCATGCCAACCTAATTTTCTAGTGTAACTCACACTCCAGAAATTATGCCAATTCTCCTCCAGTCCAACTGAAGATACAGTTTACGAAGGCAAGCCTGTGAGAACAAAAGAGTCTGAAGGAAACTTGCAGATTTTTTTTTTAAAAAGTTCTGCTATATACTAAGAAATTGAGGTTGACCGTTTATACAACTTTGGAGGCAGAACGCTTGGAGTTCAACCTGAGGGAGTCAGTCAATCCTAAAACTTGATCCACAGTCAATAAATATGGTCTCTTCCCAATAAACAGGGAGATGGGGACACTTAGGGTGATCAGGTGTCTGGTTTTCGACCAGAACACCCAGTTGAAAAGGGACCCTGGTGGCTCTGGTCAACACCACCGGCGGTTAAAAGTACGGTTGGCGGAGCAGCGGGTCTAAGACAGGCTAGTCCCTGCCTGTCCTGGCTCCATGCTGCACCCCAGAAGTGGCCAGCAGGTCTGATTCTTACGCCGGGGAGGGGCGGGGGGGCAGGGAGGATAGGCACAGCGCTCCATGTGCTGCTGCAGCCCCGCACTCCCATTGCCAGGAACCGTGGCCAATGGGAGCTGCGGGGGGGGAGGGAGGGGTGCCTGAGGGCGAGAGCAGGGTGTAGAGCCACATGCCACGCTTCTGCCTAAGAGCCAGACCTGCTGGCTGCTTCCAAGGTGCAGAGTGGAGTCAGGACAGGCAGGAGGAAGCCTGCCCTAGCCTTGTTGCACTGCTGACCAGGTGCCGCCAGAGATAAGCCCACGCCCCAACCCAGAGCTCCCTCCTGCACCCCAAGCCCCTCATCCCCAGGTCCACCCCCACAGACGGAGCCCTCACCCCCTCCCCAACCCCCCTGCCTCAGCCCAATAAAAGTGAGTGAGGGTGGGGAAAAGTAAGCCACAGAGGGAATGTAGTGAGCGGGGGGGGCAGGGCCTCAGGGAAGGGGTGTGGCCTCAGGGAAGGGGCAGGGGCAGGGTGTTCCATTTTATGGAATTAGAAAGTTGGCAACTGTAAAGACTGTCATATGGGGAGGATGAACAGAGAAAAGGGGAGGAAAAACAGCCATCTAAATAAGTTACCAGACAAATATGGATGACTGGTACTGTTGTATGCACACCATCACTCTGACTGGAGGTACAAATGCCACGAATTGTAACAGTAGATGGGGCTGTGATCATACTTAGCACCTTCCCAAACAGGCTTAAAAAAACAAAAAACAAACAAACACACCACTACTTCTTACTATATTTTACAGTATCAGATTTTCCTGCTACCTTAAAGCTCCTGCAACAGTGAATTTGTAAACACACAAGAATACCATTACCTCTCTCCAGGTCTCGGATTTGGGGACCTTTGGGTGCTCCTCCATATATGCAGGTACTCTTAAGTCTTGAGCACTTGCCATAATCATCAGCCACCTGCTGGACTTGCTGGGCCAGCTCTCGGGTAGGAGCTAGAACCAAACACTGCGGGAGGAAAACAAAAACCATCCAGGATAGCTAAGTGGAGAACACTGTCTCAAGCTAAGATAATTAATTATCTCTGCTCAGATATCAGAGGCAGAATTGACTAGATTGTCAGCACTCAATTACCTAAAAACAACTAACAGCGGCTCAAGTACATGCTGATAATTATCACTGGGCTTTTGATACACGGAACATACAACCCACACTGCTACAATGAGCAGTTCTCTACTTCCTCTTTATGGCATTGTGGTGCAAAATTCATCTACACATTTCTGTTAACTGCATATTATACATGTAAAAAGGAAAAAACTGAGGAGCACTTACAATTGGACCGTCTCCCCTCTCCAAATATGGCTGGTGGTTAATGTGAACAATTGCAGGTAGCAAGTACTGAAACAGAAGAAAATTAATGAAAATTAAGAAACAAGTTTTCCATATTAGATCACGCCAATGATCATCATATTGAATCCTAGTAATGGAGAATTTAGCTTAACATCCTTCCTTAAGCAGTGGCAAGTATTGTATGCTTTAGTGGCTGTAAAATAAACCTTTCAAACTTGGATGTCTACATTCAGATACACAATAAAAAGACAGTCAACTTTCTCAATTAATGAGCACCTACAACCTAAGTTCCCTCTAAGCTGCATGGCCCCCTATTAAGCACTGTGCAGGCCCTCAGGGCTGTGGGGGGGGCGATGAGGGGGCAGATTCCTCTCCCTCAGCCCTGGATGCAACCCAATCCAGCCACAGACCTGTTGTGGTCAGGGGAGAGTGTCTCTCCCGCAGCCCCAACCCCCCAGCCTGGCCCGGAGCTGCCAGAGTCCCGCTCGCACCAAGGTTCTGGCACACTGGCAGCAAGGCGATTCAAATATGTCGTGGACAAAATGGGAGGAGCGTATCTTTGCCATTATGGCCTGCGCAGCAGCACAACGTGCTCCCCCAGGCAATAGCCAGGGAGTCATCTGATGCCTAGCGAGCGCTGGGTGCACTCTGGGCTGCAGCGGGGGGAGGGATGGCCTGTCCCACAGCCACGGCAGCCCAGGGCCAGGCTGGGTTGGGTCCAGGGGAGGGGTGCCCCTTCCCCGGCCCCAACCCAGCCCAGACCTGCAGGGGTCATGTGAGAGGCACCTCTCCTCCCCAGCACGGGTGCTGCTGTGGGGAGAGAGAGCTGGGTGGAGTCCTCTCTCCCTGTCGCAGTCTGCACCTCAAACCCTTTGTCCCTGGCCCCACCCCAGAGTCCCCTCTCTGCATCAGCCCCATACCACATGTCAAATCCCTTGGCCCCACCCTTGCCACATTAATTTGGTTATGCGCACCAATATGGGGGTGATGTGCACATAAAATTCATTCTGCACACGGGTTGGAAAAATTAGAGGGAACACTGCCTACAACTCCTACCTATGTCAGTGGAAAGTATGAGCCTGTATTATCCTTTGTGATTTTAACTTGTGTAACTAAGTCAACCAGTACGTGAGATCCATTTAAAAAAACAAAAACAAAAAAAACCCACAAAACATATGCTCCCCTCTAAACAAATGGAAACATTGGCTGTGGGACAGCCAAATAGAAAACAGACAAGATCAAGCACACAAAACAAACCACGTGCTCATTACTACTTAACAATCCCACTTACAACACAGACTGAACATGCTTTAAAATGCTATAACCTCCCTTTGCACATGTCTGAATGACCAACCAAGAGATGCAAAGCAAGAAGAAACTCATACAAAGTAATTAAGAGGAAATGGTCACAAACACGTACTGCCAATGTCTTTCCCGAGCCTGTCTGAGCGATGCCCACCATGTCTCTGCCACTGAGGGCCAATGGGAAGCCCTGGCACTGAATTGGAGTGGGTTCTGTGAAATTCTGATCGATCAAGACATCCATTACATACTCTGCAAGTTAAACAAAAAAAGTGAAGAATACAAACGATGTACGTCTGAGTAAATGCCATCAGTTTGAAGACAGAAATGCTGGGGAAATTTTCCTACAGAACCCAGTTTGGGAACAATTTAAAGTTTCTCACTTTGAGACTCTCAGATATGACAAGCTGGAGGATTCCTTAAAGGTTTACTTTTCTGATTAAGATCTCTAACGCTACACTAGATCTGACAGTCTTTCTAGAACCAAACAGGTCTGATCAGAAGGGTGTTAACCCAGCACTCCTCCCTTACCCCAACAACAAAGCTGATCAGTATACTGAATGACAGAATACTCACGTGGGAAGTTAGCATGGTGGAAGGCAAACACAGGTTTGGGGCAGGCATCTGTCCCCCTAACTGTAATCTCTTTCTTTCGTCGCAGTTCTTCAACTTCATACTATTTAGATGGAGGGGGGAAAAAAAAAAACACAAAATTCCAGGTTGTCAGCAGCAACTTAATACACATTTCTGATGTCAACTATTAATAAATTCCACAAATGCTTTAGCTGGCAGCCTGGCTGAGAGGTCTGATTGTGTAAAGAAGCAAAATAGATTTCTACTCACTAAGGATGGGGCATGAAGCAGGGTGGTCCCTCTCTTTCCATCAATGCAATTAAATGGGAGATCCATGCAGTAGCAGCCCTAACCCAGAACTGCTGCCGAGAACCACTTGTGAACTAACATTTCCTTTCTTGTGGAAAACACTACTCAGAAACATAGCAACGATAAATTAAGGCCCAAATATTTTTTAAGTGGGATACTGACAACATTTTCTGAAACATCTGTACCTATTTATTGTTATAAGTAACATCCCGAGTTAGCTTAACTGAAGAATCAGGAAAAATCTCTCTCTACTTTTCCAGTTTACTTTGACCATTTGACAGCACTTTGCACCAAGTCAGTTTCACTGTTCCCCCAGTAAAGGGCCTAATCCAAAACCTAGGGAACTCAATGGAAAGACTCCCACTAAGGTGTGTTTTGGATTAAACCTATGGTTAACTTTGCCATTTGTGAGACTCCTTCACATAGACAGAGAGGAGATGAAAAACATTTTGAAAATACAAACATGGGATTGTAAAACAACAAAAATTAACAGGGGCATTCAAATGCAGTGCAGAACGTGCAACTAATGATATTTATGGGTTTTTTAAAAAATGAGTTAAAGTTGATATCCCTTTGCATGGTGTAAATAAGGCAATTAAGGAAAGACTACTTATCTTTCAGTAACTTGAGTTCAAGATGTTTTGTCCCCAGGGATGCATCATTGTAGGATGCACGCACCTCCATGTGCTCGACTGGAGACCTGAATCTACTGTGTCCACTCATGCACTACAAAGCCTCTTACGCCCAAGCGAGCTGTATATGGAGACAGATCTGCTGATGCTCCCCAGGTTCTTCTCACCTACAGAGCCAAAGCCCTGGTCTACACTGGGGGAAGGGGAATCAATCTAAGTTACGCAACTTCAGCTACATGAATAACGTAGCTGAAGTCGACGTACTTAGATCGACTTACTGTGGGGTCTCCACTACAGTGAGTTGACTGCTGCCGTTCCCGTCGACTCAGCCTGCACCTCTCAAGGTGCTGGAGCACAGGAGTCAACAGGAGAGCGCTCGGGAGTCTATTTGCCCACCAGATCGATCAGGGCAGGGACAGCTCAGAGCTTTGCACATTGGCCTGCTAAACCCAGGGTTGAGAGTTCAATTCTTGAGCGGGCCATTTAGGGAGCTGAGGCAAAAATCTGTCTGGGGAGTGGTCCTGCTCTGAGCCTGGACTAGATGACCTCCTGAGGTCCCTTCCATCCCTGATATTCTATGATTCTATGATCTGGAGGGTAGTGTAGACATACCAAAAGACGCTACAGCAGAGCAGGATGGCAAGGGGTAGAGTACCCAAAGGAAAAGACGGTTACTCACCTTTGTAACTGTTGTTCTTCAAGATGTGTTGCTCATATCCATTCCAATTAGGTGTGTATGTGCCGCGTGCACGTTCGTCGGAGACTTTTTACCCTAGCAACACTTGGTGGGCTAGCAGGTCGCCCCCTGGAGTGGCGCCGGTATGGCGCCTGATATATACCCCTGCTGGCCCGCCCGCTCCTCAGTTCCTTCTTGCCGGCTACTCCGACAGTGGGGAAGGAGGGCGGGTATGGAATGGATATGAGCAACACAACTCGAAGAACAACAGTTACAAAGGTGAGTAACCGTCTTTTCTTCTTCGAGTGCTTGCTCATATCCATTCCAATTAGGTGATTACCAAGCCTTACCTAGGCGGTGGGGTCGGAGTGAGACGTTGCGGACTGTAAGACCGCTGCGCCAAAAGTGGCATCGTCTCTAGCTTGCTGTACCAGCGCATAGTGTGATGCGAAGGTGTGCACAGAAGACCATGTGGCCGCACGGCAGATTTCCTGTACGGGGACATGAGCCAAAAACGCAGCCGAGGAAGCCTGAGCCCTGGTAGAATGGGCGGTAAGGGGTCCCGTTGGCACACTGGCCAAGTCGTAACATGTCCTGATGCAGGACGTGACCCAAGATGCGATACGCTGGGAGGAGATTGCCATGCCTCTCATGCGTTCTGCTACTGCCACAAACAATTGTGGTGAACGCCGGAAGGGTTTAGTTCTCTCAATGTAAAACGCGAGAGCTCTTCGGACATCCAAGGAGTGGAGCTGTTGCTCTCTTCGGGATGAATGCGGCTTTGGGTAAAAGACTGGCAGGAAGACATCTTGGTTAATATGGAAGGTGGAGACGACCTTAGGGAGGAACGCCGGGTGCGGTCGCAGCTGTACCTTGTCCTTATGGAACACCGTATACGGAGGGTCCACGGTCAGAGCCCGAAGTTCCAAGACTCGCCGGGCCGACGTAATAGCGACTAGGAAGGCCACCTTCCAGGATAGGTACAGCAGCGAGCATGTGGCTAAGGGTTCGAAGGGGGGCGCCATAAGCCTGGTTAGAACCAGGTTCAGGTCCCAAGTAGGGGTAGGCCGTTTGACCTGAGGGTAGAGTCGCTCCAGGCCCTTGATAAATCTTGACACCATTGGGTGAGAAAATACGGACTTGCCAGCCTCGCCTGGGTGGAAGGTGGATATAGCCACGAGGTGGACACATAGAGAGAAGATCGCCAAGCCCTGCTGCTTGAGAAACCACACGAAGTCCAAGATGGTGGGAACTAGCACTGCGAGTGGGTCGTGGCCGTGCTGACTGCACCAGCAGCAGAAACGTTTCCATTTCGCTAGGTAGGCTGAACGCGTGGAAGGCTTCCTGCTGCCCAACAACACTTGTTGTACTGCATCGGAACAGCGCAGCTCGGACTGGCTTAACCAGCCAGGAGCCATGCAGACAGATGGAGGGACTGTAGATCCAGATGGCGCATCCTGCCGAAGTCCTGCGTGATCAGGTCCGGCCAAAGAGGTAGGGTAATCGGATTCGCCAGGGACAGATCGAGCAGCATGGTGTACCAAGGCTGCCGCGGCCACGCCGGAGCGATCAGGATGAGGCGGGCCTTGTCTCTCCGGACCTTGATCAGGACTCGATGGACGAGAGGGAAGGGTGGAAAGGCGTAGCAAAGACAACCCGTCCACGGTATGAGGAACGCGTCCGACAGGGAGCCCGGGGAGCGACCCTGTAGAGAGCAGAACACCTGGCATTTCCTGTTCGATCTGGAGGCGAACAGGTCTATCTGGGGAAACCCCCACCTCTGGAAAATGACATAGAGGACGTCCGGACAGATGGACCATTCGTGAGACAGAAAGGATCTGCTCAGGTGATCAGACAGGGTGTTCCGCACTCCCGGGAGAAAGGAGGCCACTAGATGAATAGAGTGGGCTATGCAAAAGTCCCACAGACGTACTGCTTCCTGACACAGCGGGGAGGACCGGGTCCCGCCCTGCTTGTTGATGTAATACATGGCCGTTGTGTTGTCCGTGAATACCGCAACACAACGACCGTGCAAATGGCGTTGGAATGTCTGGCATGCTAGGCGAACGGCCCGTAGCTCCCGCACACTGATGTGAAGAGCCAACTCTCTCTGTGACCACAGACCCTGTGTATGCAGGGTCCCCAGGTGCGCACCCCAGCCCAGCGATGATGCGTCCGTTGTCAGGGACACTGAGGGCTGTGGGGCGTGAAACGGTAGGCCCTCACACACTTGGGAGGGCGTTGTCCACCAGCCAAGGGAGCCTAGAACATTCGGTGGAATTGTTACGATTGTGTCTATGGCATCCCTGCCTGGTCGATAGACTGACGTGAGCCAGGTCTGCAACAGGCGCATGCGGAGTCTTGCGTGTCTGGTGACGAAGGTGCATGCGGCCATGTGCCCCATGAGCGCGAGGCACGTTTGAGCAGATGTGGTCGGGAAGGCCCGCAGGCTTGTGACCATGGATACTACGGCTTGGAATCGGTGCCGGGGGAGGCTGGCCGTCGCGAGGTTGGAGTCCAGCACTGCCCCTATGAATTCTATGCTCCGCGTAGGCACCAGAGTGGACTTGTCCAGATTGATGGTCAGGTCTAGGCTCGCAAACAGCTCCGTGATGATGGTGATGTGCCCGGTCACCTGCACTTTCGACGTGCCTCGAATGAGCCAGTCGTCGAGGTAAGGGAAGACATGGATACGACGACGTCGCAGGGCAGCAGCGACGACCACCATACACTTGGAAAATACCCGGGGGGCCGAGGAGAGCCCAAAGGGGAGGACCGTGAACTGGTAGTGGTCCTGATTCACCACAAAGCGGAGATACCGTCTGTGCGGGGGGAAGATCACAATGTGGAAGTACGCATCCTTCATGTCGAGAGTGGCGCACCAATCTCCGGGATCCAGGGAAGGGATGATGGTTCCTAAGGTTACCATGCGGAACTTGAACTTTTTGATGAATTTGTTCAGGCCTCGCAGGTCCAGGATGGGTCGTAGGCCCCCTTTTGACTTGGGGATTAAGAAGTACCGGGAATAAAACCCCTTGCCCCTTAGCTCCCTTGGCACCTCCTCTATAGCCCCAATGGACAGGAGCTTGCGAACCTCCTGGACGATAAGTTGCTTGTGAGAGGGGTCCCTGAAGAGGGACGAGTAGGGAGGATGGGAGGGGGGTGGAGAAACAAACTGAAGATGGTAACCAAACTGCACCGTGCTCAGGACCCAACGATCCGAAGTCAGCTGGGACCATGACGGTAGGAAGTGGCAGAGGCCGTTGAGGAAATGAAGTGGATCCAGAGAGGGGATTGGTAAGCTGCTCTCGGGCGCACCTTCAAAAGTTCGCCTTGGGTCCCTGCGGTGGCTTTTCGGACCCGGAAGTGTTACCCCTTTGAGGACCTGACTGCCGTCTACGATTTGGCCGGCCTTGCCTCCGGTTGAAATCTTGTCTGGGGCGAGGTGGGGGGTAAGTGAGCTGATGGTAGGGGCGGAATGGCCTTCTCTGAGTCTGGGGCGTGTGCATTCCCAGTGAAAGCAAGATGACCCGGTTATCCTTCAGGCTCTGTAGCCTGGGATCCGTCTTTTCAGAGAAGAGGCCCTGCCCGTCGAATGGCAGGTCCTAGATCGCGTATTGTAGCTCCGGCGGTAGTCCGGAAGACTGCAGCCACGATATACGGCGCATGGCTACGCCCGACGCCAGAGTCCTCGCTGCTGAATCTGCGGCATCTAAGGATGCCTGTAGCGAGGTTCTGGCGACCCTCCTGCCCTCTTCCAGGAGAGATGAAAATTCCTGGCGTGAGTCCTGGGGGAGCAGCTCTGTAAATTTGCCGACAGCCTCCCAGGTGTTGTGGCTGTAACGGCTCAGGAGGGCCTGCTGGTTCACCACACGGAGCTGAAGGCCTCCAGCAGAATAAATTTTACGGCCCAGCAAGTCCATGCGCCTGGCTTCCCTGGATTTTGGTGCAGGAGCCTGTTGGCCGTGGCATTCCCGCTCGTTGACTGACTGTACCACCAAGGAGCAGGGAGCGGGGTGTACATAAAGGTACTCATACCCCTTGGATGGTACCATATACTTCCTTTCCACGCCGTGGGCAGTGGGTGGAATGGAGACCGGAGACTGCCAGATGGTGTCCGCCTTCGCCTGGATCGACTTAATGAAGGGGAGGGCTACCCTGGTCAGTGCCTCCGCCGAGAGGATGCTTACCACCGGGTTCTCTACTTCCGGGACTTCCTCTACAGGAAGGTTTATGTTCTGGGCCACTCGCCTCAGCAGGTCCTGATGTGCCCAGAGATCGATCGGGGGGGGCCCTGATGAAGATGTGCCCGCTACCACCTCATCCGGGGACGAGGACGAAGACATCCCAGGGAGGAGTGGTTCTTGCACGGAAGCCTCGTCCAGAGGGGCCTCCGTTTCCCAGACATCCTGCTGCCCCAGGGTATCCGTGAGGTCTTCCTCCATACCTGAGGGGAGGGGGGGGGGCGCGACTGATTGTGGCCTCTGGTGCACGACGCTCCGATGGGTTGGAGCGAGCTTGTCCCGAAGGTTCACCCTGGGCTTGGTGGTATGCCCAGGGCGTCCAAAAGGACCATTGAGGTGGACCCTGGTCCGTGAGGGTGTGCACATCCGAACCCCCATAAGAGGCGCTGTCCATATGGGAAGAAGCGGACGAATGCCTCGAAGGCCATGAAGGAGCCGCCGATGACTGTGGCAGGCCTCTGCGCATCCCGACGTCGCTGCGCGGTGCCAGTGAACGGTACCGGGAGTCATGGCGGTACTGTGATCTAGACCGGGACCTGCTACCGGCTCGGTGCCGAGAGGTCGACCGGTGCCGTCCACTGCCGTGCTGGGATCAGCTGCGGTATGAACGTCGGTGCCGCGATCTAGACCGGTGCCGAGAGTAGTACGACGGCGACCGGGATCTTGAACGGTGCCGCGAGTACGACCGGTGCCGCAAGTAGCGGTCCCGGGACTGAGAGCGGCGTCTAGATCTCGAGTAGCAACGCTGGGAGTGGTCCCTCGATTTGGAACGGGACCGATGCCCGGTAGTACCCAGCGAATGCGGCCGTACCATGGCGGGCTTGCCCAGCGATTGGATAACCCGCACCGGCGGTGCCGGGGGTTGGGGCAGCTCGGGCTCTGTCAATGCGATGATGTCGCGTGCAGCTGAGAAGGTCTCCAGCGTGGAGGACGCGACCAGCTCGACCCCTGTCCTCACTGGGGAGCTGAAGGGCACCGGACTCAACCGTCTCTGAGGGGCCGGAGTCGACGGTGCGACGACGCTCGGTGCCGCAGCGGATGACGGTGCCGGGCGGTCAGGTTTTGAGGCACGCTCTGACTGTGGTGCAGTTGCAGGCACCGCAGGAGCCCTGTGCTTTTTGCTCCTCGGGGAGAGGGAGCGGTGCCGGCTAGGGTGCCGGGCCGGTGCCGAGCGGAAAGTTGGAGCCTTCGCCAGCGCCGGGCGGTCCGGAGCGGAGGCGACACTTGGTCCCGGTGCCGGAGTCAGTGCCGACGGTGGGGGAGTCAGCACTGCCTCCATCAGGATCTGCTTCAGGCGACTGTCCCGCTCCTTCTTCGTTCGGGGCTTGAACGCCTTGCAGATCCGACACTTGTCCACAAGGTGGGACTCGCCTAGGCACCTCAGGCAGGAGTCGTGCGGGTCTCCTGTTGGCATCGGCCGATGACAGGCCGCACAAGGCTTAAAGCCGGGTGAACCGGGCATGGGCCCCAGCACTGCGGGGAGGAAAAAGGGGCGAACCCCCGATTCTCAGTATAACTATTTACAATTATACTTACTTAACTTTATAACTAGAACTATTACTGTAATAACTCAACTATATACACTAGACTGCAGAAGAGTGAAACACTAGGGAGGTGGAGAACGGCTAGCCGTGCTCCACAGTTCCAACGACCGACACGGGCGGTAAGAAGGAACTGAGGAGCGGGCGGGCCAGCAGGGGTATATATCAGGCGCCATACCGGCGCCACTCCAGGGGGCGACCTGCTGGCCCACCGAGTGTTGCTAGGGTAAAAAGTCTCCGACGAACGTGCACGCGACGCGCGCACACCTAATTGGAATGGATATGAGCAAGCACTCGAAGAAGAACAAAACATCTCAAGGAACTCAAGTTACTGAAAGGTCAGTAATTTCTCCAAATATATATCTCTATGGGTGCTCCACCACAGGAGGCTCACAAGCAGTAACTCAGCAAAGAAGTGGATGCTGAGGAAGTGGATCCAAGACAATTTGGAGAACTGTGTAGCCAAAGGATGCATTCATTTTGGACACAGGTAGGACAGCGTAACATTTGGAGAACACATGAACTGAGGATCAGGTTGCAGCCCTGCAAATTTTTACGATAGGAATGTCTTTGAGAAGGGCAAAAGAAGCAGATTGAGCCCTGACGGAACAGGCTGTAACCTGAAGGTGGGAATTGTACCCTGACAGTCTCAAACTACGATATAACCTGAAACTCACTTTAATATTGTCTGAGTGGCTGCAGACTGTCCTTTCATTCTTTCAGAGAAGGTTACTAGCAGCCATGGGGACATTCTAAAGGATCTAGACCTGTCCAGATAAGACGATGAGGGGGCTCAACACATCTAAATGTATGGTGGAAAGCCTCTTCCCTCAAGGGGTGAGATTTGGGAAAGAATACTAGTAGACTGATATCCTGACCTTCAGCAGGAAATGAAGATGAGGACATAACATGACCCTATCACAACAGAAGGCAGTGTATGGCAGATCAGCTTCCAGCTGAGACAAAAGCTACCAGGAATGAGGTCTTGGCGGAGAGAAGAAGGAATGAGCAGGTGGCCATAGGTTGGAAAGGAGAGTTTAAGGCACTGAGGACCAAGTTAAGGTCCTCAGGAGGTGTGGGGTTCCAGATACGAGGAAAAGTTGGACAGATCCTTAAGAATCTGGCCACGCTAGGGTGAGCAAAAACAAAAAAAAAAAATCTTTCAACAGGCAAATGGAAAGCCATAGTAGCTGCTAGGTGCACCCTGAAAGAAAACTCAGGTAAAAAGATGGTAATTTCTAACAGGCAACCAAGTATCCTTGAGCGAGTAGCTTCTGAAATGGATATGGAGTGACAGGAACACCAGGAAAGGAAGCATTTCCACTTCTGCAGGTATGTCTTACATGTAGAAGGCTTCCTACTATTCAAAAGTACAGCCTGGACCTAAACCACATAGTCTCATTCTAAAATTTGAGACCCATTGAGAGTCAAGCCTTGAAGTTCAGATAAACACAGTTGGGATGTCAAGAGCTCCCATCTGAGAGGGAGGTGTTGAGATATTCCTCCAGAAAAGTGGAGTAGATATTAGTACCACACTTGTCTGGGCCAAGACAGTACTATTAAGAAGACCTCACTTGCTCTTGCCTCAATTTGACTAAAGTGCTGGGGATTAGAGGTGCTGGAGGGTAGGCACAGAGAACAACACAGGACCAGGGGACTAGAATGGTTCTCCCCTAAAGAGCTGCAACTGCATCCCATTTTGGAGCAGAAGATTTGGCATTTCATACTGGTCAGGATTGCAAAGAGATCCACTATGGGGGGCCCTATGCTTCACAGATGCTGTGGCAGATCAGATTATTGAGCTCCCACACATGGTCCTGTGGAGATCTCTATGTGGCAGGCAATGCATCAGTTCCATAGTTTTAGTAATTCCATACACAAAGACTGGGATTTTGCCCCCCCTCCGATTTATATAGTACACATCCACCCTGCTGTCCATCCATTACTCTAGCAGCATGACCCTGAATGTTGTGGAAAAAAACGCTGGCATGCATAACAAACTCCCCTGATTTCAAGAACATTTCTTTGTGAAACCTGTTCTTAAACCCAGTGCAAATTTTGCACTTGGATGGGACATGAGAGTCTCTGGGTCACTGAAGACAGCTAGAAAACCTTTTGCCTTTGAGGGAAAAATGTATTGCAGGTCTGGCAGGATTTGAATTCTGGAGCCCTTTGGCATACCTCAGAAACTAGGTTGAAGAGAAAGGGCAAGGAAATGTTCCCAGGAAACTGAGATGGTGGAATCCCCCTCCCTCCAAAGCACAATCTTGTGCAAAGTAAGAGGAAATAAACAAGTACAATACAGGCTGGAAAGAGCTTCTAAGAAGCAGTGGACATGCATTTGCTGTCTTGAGCTGCATGTGTCTGAGAAGGAACTGCAGCAATGGCAGATCTGTGCTTCCCTCCATACCCTCGCTTGAGGTACGAGGCTGTATAGTGTGAAGATGAAGATCTTGCTGATTCAATCTTCAGACTGAGCACACAGGTGTATGCATCCTACAGTTGAGCACCTATATGAACATATGCTCAAAGAACTATTTCCTATGAAGAGTGTATGGAATTTGTCAAGAAAGGTGATTAAAAAGATAATTAAGTTTATTAAACACCTTTTATTTTCTGTATATGGGGGAAGGGGGGTCTAAAGGGAAAAAAATAGGAAGACAGGATTAAAATAAATTATGAAAAGGGCAAAGGACTGTTCCTAAAATTTCTCATCCATTAGCAGCAGCATCTCTGATTCAAACAAACTGTTCTGTTTTACTTCAAGTGTTTAGTTTGTTCAAAAACTTTCCTGATGTAGGGCTTGCAACAATGTAGCTCATATCCAACAACAACAAATCATGGCATCAGATATGCCTCACTAATGGAACCAGACAGGTCAAGCAAGGAGATGATGGATTAGAAAATAATTAAATTCAAGTCTTATATTTAAAATCCAATCTAACAATGGGGAAAAGGAAATTCAGAAGCACACAGGACAGATGAAAAAGGCTGGTATAAAGGGTCCTGCTGATCCCCTCCCTCCCCCCCCGTTCCTTCTTGCTGGCTAACTCCAACAGAGGGACAGGCGGGGAGAAGGGTGGGTCGGAATGGACATGAACAACACACCTCAAAGAATAGTTATGCAAGCTTAGTAACTATTTTTTCTTCTTTGTGTGCTCTGTAACATGCTGACTGTAATAACACTGGGCCAAACCAGGCACCATCTCTAGCCTGTTGAGTGATGGTGTAGTGAGATGCAAAAGTGTGAACGGATGACCACGATGCCACTCTACAAGCGTCCTGGATAGGAACTTGAGCCATAAATAGTGCCAAAAATGCCTGGGACCCTGTGGAATGCACTACCAGGTCAGGAGGAGTAGGGCCACATCATAGCACGTGCAGATACAGGAGGTGATGCATGATGAAATTCTCTATGCTGAGACTGGAAGATCTTTCATCCTGTGTCCAATAGCAACAAATAGCTGAATAGATTTCCAAAATCATGTAGTCCTTTCTACGCAGAAGGCTAGCGCACGCCTGATGTCCAGCAAGTAGAGCCTCTGTTCCTCCCTGTTGGCATGAGGTTTCGGAGACCAGTAGGAAGATATCACAGTTACTATGGAACTGTGAAACCATCTTATGGAGGAAGGCCGGATGCAGACAAAACTGGACCTTGCCCTTGAAGATTATCATACGGGGTGGTTCTGAAGTGAGGGCCAGGATCTCTGAGACCCTCCTGGCAGAAGTAATGTCTACCAGGAAGGCCACCTTCCAGAACAGGTACAGCAGAGAGCATGTTGCCAATGGTTCAAATGTGGGTTCTGTTAGCCTTGCCAACTCCAAGTTGAGATCCCAGGGAGGCATTGGTTGCCACACAATTTCTCAAAGCCCTTAAGAAACCAACTGCAAATGGAGTTTGAGAAAACGGAACAGCTGTTCATCCATGGGTGAAAGGCCAAGAATGCAGCTAAATGGACGCTAATAGATGACACGGTTAGGCTTTCCTGTTTCAAGTGCAGCAAGTAATCTAGAATGAATGTAGTGTTAACTGTGTAGGTACAGCACCTTTCTTCGTAGGCCAGATCAAGAATCTTTTCCACTCTGCCAGGTAAGTGGTTCTAGTGGAGGATTTTCTGCTCCCTAAAAGCATCTTGCAATCCAGCCCTGAGCTCTGTGCGGTTCAGCCATAGCGCTTTCAAGCCATGAGATGAATGGACTCGAGGTTTGGATGACATAGACGGCCATGGTCCTGGAAGATCAGGTCTGGCAGACGGATTGGCATTTCAACCAAAAGGTCTAGAAGTGTGGTGAACCAGTGCAGACATGGCCAAGCCAGGACTATCAGGATGAGACACTCTTTGTCCCTTCTGACCCACAGCAAGGCCTCGTGTATGAGAGGAAAGGAAGGGAATGTACAGGAAAAAAAAGATAGGCCATCCAAGGGAGAAGAGAGGCATCTGCAAGCCACTGCGGACTGTGAACCATGAAGAAGCAGAACTGGAGACACTTCCTGCTGTGCTTCATCATCAACAGATCTACCTGGAGAGTGCCCCCACTTCTGGAAAATGCCTTTCACATCATCTGGATGGATGGACCACTTGTGATGGTTGGAGAAAGATTAGCTGTGGTAGTCCACTAACTTGTTCTGCGACTCCGGGAAATAGGCGGCTTCGAAGTGGATTGAGTGGGCGATGCAGAATTCCCACAAGCAAAGTACTTCTTGGCACAGGTGAGAGGAGTGTGCTCCACCCTGCCTGTTGATAAAGAACATCACCGTTGTGTTGTTTGTGAGAACTGACATGCACCTGCCCGCCATGTGGGGTTGGAACGCTTGGCAGCCCAGGCAAAAGTTCCCTGATGACATGTAGTGAGAGCTCTTCTGGAGACCAGAGGTTCTGAGGGACCCTAAGTGAGCTCCTAAGCTCATCCAAGAAGCATCTGTGATGAGACACACTGATGGTTGGGGTCCTGAATATAGGACTCCTGCAAACATTGCCGGTGGGTCCAACCACCAAAGAAGGGAAGTGATCACTGATGAGGGAAGTGTGATGACTGTGTCTACGTGGTGTCGGCCCACTGAATTCATGCCTGAAGAGATGCTGTGGTAATTTTTGAGGTTCGCTATAAGCATCCCTATTGCTGGGAATCGAGCTTCCGGGAGGAAAGCTTTGGCTGGGACCAAGCTGAGGATCGCCCCGATGAATTCTATTCTCTGAACCAGGGAGAGAGTAGACTTCTGCACATTTATTAGCAGACCTAAGTCCTGGAATGTTGACTGTATTAACTTTACATTGGATTCCACCTAGGCAAGGTCTGATCTTTGATCAGCCAGTCATCGAGGTAAGGGTAGACCTGAACCCCTTGTCTCCTCTCAGGAAGGCTGCCATAACTGCCATGCACTTCATTAACATCTGAGGGACAACTGATAGGCTGAACAAAAGCACACGGTTCACAGTAAATCTGAGGAACCTTGTGTCTCTGAAAGACTGAAATATGAAAGAAAGCATCCTTCAAATCAAGCACAGCATACCAATGCCCTGGATCCAGAGAGAGGATGATGGAGGCCAAGGAAACCATGTGGAACTTAAGCTTTTTCATAGATCTGTTGTGGTTTCACAAGTCCAGAATTGGTCTGAGACTGCCGCTGGCTGTAGGGACTAGGGAATAATGGGAGTAGAGAAGCCGGACCCTTAACTCCTGTGGAACCTCCTCCACTGCTCTCACTCTTGGGAGCAACTGCACCTCTTGGGTTAGAAGCTGTTTGTGAGAAGGGTCCCTGAAGAGGAACAGGGAGACGGGGTTGGAAGGAGGGGAACAACTGAACTGAAGGGTGTGTCCCAGTGCTATTGTGCGTAGCACCCTGAGATCCAAAGTAATACGGGCCCAGCCTGATAGAAGAGGGACAATCGGTTCACAAAAAAATTAGAAAATTGGCTCCATGCATTTTCCCAGTACGTCGTCCCCAAGTGTCCTATCAAAAAGCCTGTTTAGACCCTGTCAGGTGTCCCCCTCCCTCTCCCCCCAGCACAAACGAAGACTGGGGCAGAGGTCTTCTCCGATAGCCCCTTCTCCTCTCTCTTACTATAATCTGACTGGGCAGGTGCCTGGAAGAAACCAGCAGCTGGTTGGGGCTTGAAGTATTACCTAGAAGGAGCTGGAGTACGCAGTCCTAGGGACTTCAGCGTGGCTCTGATGTCCTTGAGGCTGTGCAGTTTGGAGTCTGCCCACTCCAAAAAGAGAGATGTATCCTGGAAAGGGAGGTCCTGCAATGTCTGCTGCATCTCATGGTGTAGGCCTGAGGACTGAAGCCAGGAGTTTCTCCACACTGCCACCACTGAGATCGTGGATCAGGCTGCAGAGTCTGCCACATCCAAGGCATCCTGCAGGGACACCCTTGCACTGATCTTTCCTCAACTAGGGCTGCAAATTCGCATCTGGACTCCTACAGTAGTAATTCTTTACGTTTTGGCACACAGTCCCAAAAATTAAAACCACAGTTGTTCAGGAGCGCTTGCTGATTTGCAACCCTGAGCTGGAGGCTGCCAGCTGAATAAACCTGTCAAAAAGGTCTATTTTTTTTTGGCAACCGTGGCCTTAGACCTTGCTGACCCTGTTACTCCTGCTCATTGGCTGCTGACACTATACCAATGAGCCTGGTGGTAGATGAGTGCCCAAGAGTTCAAACTCTTTAGCCAGAAAAAAGTACTTTTACTCCATCCTTTGTGCCATCAGCTAAAGGGATGCTGTGGTCTACCATAAGGCCTTGATGGAGTGCATAGTAGCCTCACTGAAGGGAAAAGTCACTCTTGAGGGGCCTGATGCAGCTAGAATATCCACCAGAGCATGGGAGGACTCCTTTATCTCCTCTACCTGGATCCACAGGTTTTGTGCTGTTTTTTTGAGGAGCTACTTATGCGCCCTGTAATCAACCTGGGAGGACACAATGTCCATTCCTGTCACCACCACATCTGTAGAGGAGAAAGAAAAAACCTGCGCATGCAGAGAACAGTGCTCCTTGCTCTCAGCACAGGACGGGTCTCATGGTGCCAGGTCTTGATATTCAGCCTCAGGCTAGGTACCAATATCTGGGTCCTGCTCCTAGGAGGCTACTGGGGGTGCTCTAGAGTCTGATACAATGGAGTAAGACCTTATGGACTATGAACCCTAGATTGGAGGAAAAGCCCAGGGGTTCCAGAATGGCCATCACAGTGGCCAAACCGCGGGAGGGATGCCCTGGTCCAGGTCTGCCATCAGGTGAGGTGGGCTAAAGTGTTGGTGCCGGCTTTCTGCAGGAGATGTATGACTCCACCTCCAAGTCCATCTCCAAGGATTCCCTTCCAGGCAACCAGAGTGGAGTTGTGCCGACTGCTACTGGCAAACAGTGCCAGGAGGGAGGAGACACCAAGGCCCCAGGATGACTGGTTTCCCTTATGATGACACCTGGGGCCTTGGTACCATGGGAGCTCTTGCCGCCACTGACATCTCCCATACAGCAGAGGATGGTGGTACCAGGAGAGATACCTCTTGACCATCTCTGGCTCAGACGGTATTGCCAGGGCAGCAGAGCTCCGATGGTTATCGTATGGCGGAGAGTCCATCAGTGCCAGCCTCAAAGGTGCCCATTCTGAAGCCAAAGTCAACAGCATCAAATGAATTGCAGGGGTCTCAGAGTGGCCCAGCATGGGTCACACTCTGTTAGTGTCTCTTTGCCTCGTGGACTTCGGAGTTAGGGATTGCACTGTCCATCGTCTTCTGTTTCTTTCTCAGCACTGGCAATGGAGAACGATGCCGTAAGTTCCTTGGCAGAGTGATGTTCTTTGGCACCTAGGATGACGGATGGTGCTGGGAGTCCCGAGAAGCAGAAGCATCCTTTTTCAGTGCCAGAAGCGTGGAATGGTCCTGAGTCTTCCTAACAGAAGCCAGGGTGCTTCTTATCGAGGCTGAAGTACTCGGTGCCAAGTCCGAGTGACTAGGCTCTGAAGGAGGGCAAAGTGCTACCTCCAAGGAGGAACCTAAGCCTGGTGTCCGTTTCTTCTTTAGTGCACGGCTTGAAGTGACTGCAGATTTTGAAGTGCTCCCACATGTGAGCTTCCCCCAGGCACTTAAGGGAGCTGGAACGGGGGTCACTGACAGGCTTCGGTTTGTGGCACAAAGCACAAGGCATTCCCTGGTGCCAGGAAGGACTAGCTCTGCTGATCAGGGTTGCTAAACTAAGTAACTTAACAACTGAAACGTAACTAATATGAATAAAGATAACTATTACAATCAAAGTACACGGAGAGGAGAAATTGTGGAAAAATCAAGAACAAGCTGAAGTTCCAGTGACCGTGATGGGCAATAAAAAGGAACTAAGGGAGTTGCAGGTCAGCAGAACCTTTACACTGGAATGACAAGCGCATGACTTCAGGGGGCACCAGCACCAACCCAACAGATACCACCAAGGGAAAAAATTTCCAGTGGCAGTGCTCGGGGCGAGCACACACCTACATTGGAATGGATGTGAGCAAGCACCCGAATATAGTCTGCACGGCCCCAGTTTTCCCACTTTTAAAGATTCTCTGGTGCACTGAAAATGGAAAGGACAGGAGAAGGAAACTTACGGGGGTTAGCCTGGCCACTTCTGGATGCTCCACATAAAAGTTCTTCTCAAATTTGGGCAGCTCATTCAGGTCCCACTTCTTTTTGCGTAGACGCTCCCCTGGATTACCAAATTTCTTTGGGGGTAGAGGACTACCAAACCTGGGGGTAACATAAGATTTTTAAAAAAAACAATTTATAAAAGGATTTCACAGCTCTGGTATTTGTAGATTCCTCAGAAGCTTTCATGGTTATCTAAGTGAAAACAAATACTGACGTTTTAGTTACTTTGAAAATGCCTTAAAATACTGTTAGCCACAAAGGTTGGGAAGGTCTTCAGTACTCTTGCTCCCTTCAGTGAAGTCTATCATCCAATTACCACTCCTCCAATGATAATGTTAGATTCTACATTAAAAGTAACTATTTCACCATTCCTCTTTCACCTTTTCTTTCCCTCCTCAACAATATGCCCCAGTCAATGTACAAATAAAGCACAGAAAAAAGCTGACGTCAGTATCAGAGTTTTTGCTAGGCAGATCTGAAGCCATTACAAAGCAGCCACAATTTTTACCAGGGTCACAGTAGAAGTGTTTGGATGGGGGGGAAAAAACTGAGTCCCATTTCTCAGACACTTCTGAGAAAGTCTCAAGAGAAAATGAAATGTCAGTTTTTATTCTTTACTAATTTCTGAGTAGCTCTGCCAGGTATTACAGTTATCCGCTACATAAGGAATACACTTTACCCTGCTTTTAATTTTTATTTATTTTTAAAAGAGGTGGGGATTTACATGTAATTATTCATTTATCCAAAGGAGAATAAACATGGTTTTTCTGGCCTACAACACAGCTGGGAAGTATTGAAAACTGAAGCACAGATTGGCATGAAGTGTTTAGCTGTTGTACTGTTAAGTAAACATCTATAATTATATCTTTTAAACAGTTCTTAGAAAAACCTGTTATTGTTTCACTATTGTGCCAGATTTCAATAGAAGCTGCTATTTTAAATAGTGTAAGGTCAAACACTATTCTAACTTTAGGTATGATAAGGAATAAGCTTTTGAAAAATCTGAAGGCAAGAAAGAGCGTTTTTTTAAAACTCCAGTTGAATACTCCTGCAGTATTTCCATCGAAACAACAGAACACTATGCTAATACATGAGTACCAGAAAATGAAACTAACTAGAAGCTATCAACAAAAAAGGTTTACCTTATCCAAGCTGAGAAAAAAATATAAAAATTTACACTCTGGTCAAAACTAAATTAGTTTTAAGTGCTTTTGTTTTAATAATCCATGATTTTATTTGTAATATTGGCAAGGAAATGTTTTAAATGTTAAGTAACTGTCCTCTGAAAGTTATTTCCCAAGAGAAGTTAAGAGTGACAATACAGAGTAGAACTCAGAGAAAGCAGAACAGGAAACGGGATTACACTTGTAGAAGGCAAAGCAGATTTATAGTTAATTTGATGCTGGTTAAAACACTTAAGTTACAGGTTCAAAAAAGTTGGTTAAACTGCAGTCTTGACAGCCCTTTTCTCCTTTCTGTAAATGTAGTTCTATTCCGTATTAGATTGCTAAAATGGCTGCTTATTTACTTTTATCATATTTAACAAATAAAAGTAATTAAACAGTGATTTGAATCTTTTATGACTTCTTAGGACTGTCAGTGCAAGTTAGTAGTTACAGGAGCATTTCACAATCATTGAATACATTCTTCAGACTATGCTAATTTAGAACCTGAAGGTGTGTACCTGAGTAATTTTTCTGACGAAGGCAATAGAACTACATAGGTGAGTAAAAATTAAATATATGCATGAATGCTTGCAAATTCGGAGCCTTGTATATTTCGACATTGCTTGCTTTACTGCCATCAATACACAAAAACATGATGCAGTTTGCAGAATTTCAGTTCCATGTTGCTTTGCTTACACACAATACAGCTTCAAACTGGCCTTCCAAAATGTGAGTCTTTTAGCATTTATAATACCCCAATATGTATCATAATTCATTCACTGATCCTGAGGTAACTGGTGTAAATCCAGAGTAGTTCTATTTACTTGCATAGAGTTATTTCATTTTCCCTGATTCAGAAGTGACTGAGTCCAACTTGGTCTTAGATATTCAGTGATCGCTTCACCAGTAATGAAATTCAGCCATCTCCAGAACTGACTGCAGCAGCAGCTTATTCAAGTGCCAAAGTAAAACTGTACCATCCCAGTACTAAAAAGTCCTGAATGAGTTGTAGATGACAAGCAGCAAAGAAAAATTCCATATCTAGTTTGCCCTACAACAGGAATGAACAGTAAACAGAATGTAAACATCCAACTGGCGTTTATCCAGCACACTGGTGGAGTACCCAATTACCTTTCAAATATCACCATGCAATTTTTGATGACTGCGATCATTAGAAACATTGTTTTACATCTCAGAAATGATTTTTTCAAAAAAAGTCATCATGTGCTGCGGTTCTGGTACATAACTGTCCAGAAACAGAGTTTTCGATATCAAAACAAATTTACAATATAGCTATACACACACGCCACCCAGTTTTTGATATGACAGAAAACTAAGTTATGAGAGATTTTTTGTAGCAGTTCATAAAGATATGCAACAAAGCAAAGTATTACTTGGAATAAGATCAGGGCCAAAGCCCATTACTTATGCCTTTATGTGAACTACACTTCTTTTTTTTTTTTAAGAAGATCCATTGTCAAGTAGTTTCCCCATTCCCAAATCTGTCCTTTTCTATTTGACTAAAATATTTTTCTCCCCCTGTAGCAGGGTAGTCACACTGCTAAAGCCTGGAAGGGCATGAAGCAGCTCAATAAAGGGCTGTGACAGGAAAAGCAGGGCTGATTGGGGAAAGCAGCCTTGGCTGGGAACACGTCCCAGTCAGGCCATAGCTGGCTTAATGAGGGCCCAACTGGCCCATACAAGAGGGCTGGGGCCAGAAGCCAGAAAGACACTCTCCCTAGCCTTTGAGAGGGAGGGGCCTGGCTGCTGGGGAGTGTATATGAGTACTTGAGGTGGAGCAAGGCTAGGGGAAGGCCAGAGCAGCTGGGGAGCTCCAGCCTGGAAACCCCCCAGGCTGCAGGCCTAGTATAAGGCCAAATAGGTACTGAGGTTCCACGGGGCAGCCCAAGGGTAGGCAGAGGCAGCAGGTCCAACCCTCCCCCTTGCCTATGATGAGTGGCTTTTACACTGCAGTCTGCCCCAGTGGGGAGGGGAGGGGTGCAGCGGGGGGGGGCTAGATGGTGACTGGCAGTAGCCCATGACTGAGGCAAGGTGGGGATAGAGGGCTGTGGGTTCCCCTAGGTGGGAAGACCCTGAGACTACGGGGGTATTGCTGAGGGCAGCACCCCAAAGACAAGGGGCAGCAGGTCCTGGAAGGGATATGGGGGCCAGCGGGAGTGGGACACGGAAGGCTAGAAATGGTTATTCCCTGAGGCACCACAGGAGTGAATCCCACACTGTCACACACCCCTTCATTTACCATGGAGATGAAATAAGATTTTAAATTACCTCTCCTGTGGTCACTCTAAGCCCTGTTATAACACATCTTGATGACGCAAGGTGTATCAACAATGTCAGCAAAATTCTAAAGAGAACAAAGTACTGTGCTTCTGTAGGTTCTACATCAATGATGGCTTAAAATCTGAAAGCAAAGTTCTTTAAAGGAAACATCTCTTTACCCCAAATGACATCATGTAAATGTCAAGGCAGGTCAAATGCTGATGCCTTAAAATTTGGATAGTGACCCTTTAAGTATCTGTGTACAGTGGGACCCTCTTCTCTGCAATACAATTAAAAGGATCTTTTTATTTCATAAGGGGGTTGTTTGTATATATGTAGGATGTGAATATAAAATTAGAGTGGAACTTTTGGCTTCCCCTGTTCTACTAGGAAAGAATGTTAACAAGCACTTCCATGTGCAAGGAAAACATTCTTGCATTTCGCCTGGAGTTAAAAGGGAAATAAATTTAAATATGACAAGCAGGAACTTTTCCTGATTCAAAAATCATCAAAGAAAGAACATGAATAGCAGCGAGCATATTTTATTGTTTGCTCTCTCTCAGGGCCCGATTCCTCCTTTTTAATCTTCACTACTTGTCTTTTTTAGGAAAAACTTGGGGTACTGCCATTTCTTAATCTCCTTCTACTAGGAAAAACAACAACAACTCTGGAGCATTCATATATTTTCTATCAAACATTTTTTGATATTGGACAGTTTCTTATACTTTTGTTTTGCTCCCAAAAATCAGAGCTCAACTGAACCAGATTCTCCTAAACTGAATGAAGCCCCATGATGAGTGATATTGAGAACAATAAAAGGAGCAGAGAACTAAATTGTCAGGTCTTTGCACAGCAATATGGAAGACTCTGTTTGATTGCGGATTTCTTTTTCTCAATCCTGGACACACTCCTGAGGCTTAATCCAGGGCCATGGTCTCTGGGATCAGGGCTCTGCTACTACACAATGGTCCCACGTTCAACTTTCACCTCTGTTTCCACTCTCACAATCAACAGGGGCTGGGAATACCAAAGAGATATGCATTGTTATTTAATAGCAATCTTTCTGGTCATTTTAATGGTAATAACATTCAAAGAAGTGGTCAGGTCCAGCCCACCCTACAAGTTGTGTGTGTCGTCCATGGTGAGCAAAGGTTTCTAAAGCGAGGTTAGCAGCTGGAGGGAGAGGGATCCTTATGGCTCAAAGCGGGAACAGTGTGGAGGAAGGAAAAGCAGAGTAAAAGCCCTCACTCCTAAAGGCCATGAAATCAGACCTAGGGGCCGGTCAGGAGTATCCTGCCAGCCACAGGAGAAACTTCCCTGTCTCCTCGCACCAGACACTGCAGAGCAGGAACAACGGTGTGCGGAGGCGACTCCTTCCAGACCTTGTGGCTACTCAGGGCCCCTCACTTTCCACCCCAGGGACCCCACCGGGCTCCTCCCCCCCCCCCGGGGGCACAACCAGCTCCGGGTTCCCAGCCCGTCACTCGGCTCCTCACAGGCCCGGACCCCGCCTAGCCCTGGACCCAGCCCTCCCCGTGGCCCTAGAACGTGACCCTGCCTCCGAGGCCCTGACCTAGGCCCCCTCCCGCCGGGGACCGAGCTCCCCCCACCCAAGTCTTGGGGCCTCGCCTGGCTTCTCCGCCTCGGGCTTCCGCACCCCCCGCCTCTTACCCGCCGCGGTCACGGTCGCGGCCCCGGTCTCCGAAGCCTCGCATTGTCCCGCAGAGGGGGCACCGAGCGGCGCGAGCTGGGGGTGGCGCGGGGCGGGGGGCTCGGCCGGCGGCGGCACTGGTGTCCCGGCGGAGTCGCCCTTGGCCGCCTCACTTCCCGGGGGAGGGAGCGGGGAGGCTAGAGATCCAGTCGGGATTGGTTCGCGGGGCCGAGAGCGGCTCGGTTCGCGTCAGGGCCCGTCGGGCGCGGAGACAAGACAGCGTCCGCTTCCTCCGGGCGCCCGGCACAAAATGGCGGCCGCCGCCCCAGCCCGCTCTACTTACGTTAAGGGCGGCTTGAACTTTGCGTAAACTCCGTCCCTGAATAGCCGGGGGAAGGGAGCGAATGCCGCTGCGCCTATTCTCGAAATCCGGGTACGCACGAGACCGAGGCCGGAAAACCGACCCTAAAGAGAACAGTGTACGAAAATTACGTAGTTCCCGGTAGCTGAGTCGGCTTTTTGCGTGTGAAGACAACGCTCTCCCTATTCCCGAAATTCGTCTGCGCAAAATGCCAATCATGTAATCCACCTACGAACTGTGAGGAAAAACCTGGCCAAGCGGCATATTACGTAAATATTATACGAAAGTTTCGTAGCTGTCGCTTGTTCCGAGCTGGGTCAGCGTAGGGAGCGGAAGGAAGCGCCTTCCATTTTGCGTTAAATTCTTCTTTTGCTTTTTGCTCAGCTGGCGGTGGGGGGAGGGGGGTGTGGAAAATTACATGCATTCTGTAGCGCATTGTGCTTGGAGAATAAGACCTTTTGCCTTAACAGCAACTGCATGTGTGGGAGGTGGCAATAGGCAGGAAAGACAATAATTATCGGTGGCAAGCTGCAGAGTTTATGGCCTCAGTGTGCAATTTAACTCCACTGCCCAAGGAATCTCCCTCCTGATCTCCCCTGTGCAGGGGAAACACCCTCAGACACAACATTTAAGCTCAGTGTCTGCTGGAGCCCACAAGGGGTTGCAGTGTAAGATGCCATAAAGGCGATCTTGCCGCAGTGCTCACACAGCACAGGGTCAGTATCAGTAGCCGCCATGACATTTTCTCTCTCCTTATTTCCATTAAATAGAAGGGGAAAGGAAATTTAGCTAAAATAATGCAATTATTAGTAGTTACAGACCCTTCAATAGGAGGGAGATTCCTTGCGACCTATACAAAAACCAAAACTACAGAAGCATTTAAAGCACTTCTGCTGCCCTGACGTGAAGAAAAGCTCTCTGGAGCTTGAAAGTTTGCCTTACACCAGCAGAGGCTGGTCCAATATTGCCTCACCTCGTCTCAGGACAACACAGCTACAACAATAGGGCAAATGGTGTTATTTTGTGTGATAGTATAGTGTGGGCTTTAAAGAGTTCTGTTGCAATTAAAATTTTTACATTTTAAAAAGTATGAATAAGGACAATATTTTAAAGCCTTCCACAACCTTGTAATAATATTTGGCAAAATTCTGCCTTCTATTACATCTATGTAACTCCACTGGTATCAAAAGGATTTAATAGGTTAGTACTGTAAATGTAAAATGAATTTGGCTCTGTATATTGTATTCCTCTGGTCCTTTTATGCTGAAGGATTCCAAGGTGCTTTACATGGCCCAAGTCTTTTCTATGCTTCCATAAGTGGAAGGCATGAAACTCCACTGATCTGAGCGGTGGGGGAAGTGGAAAGAGGTAAGGTAATGTCAGCTCTGCAGTGTCATTCCAATCCTTTGGAAACACTGGCTGAGGGCAAGGTGCAGGGCTAGTAGTTGTCTCTGCTCTGCACCATCATCACCCCCACAACACTTCAACTGTGAGCAGCAGAACAGAAGCTCCAAGTGGGAAACCTTGCATAATCTGGCCCATACAAACTATATCCAGGCATCACAGGTCATACACCTCTCAAATGTCATCACTTCTGATGAAAGAACACAGCTTTATTTAACTGCATAAAAATACAACTTTCAGATGGAATGTAAATAAAAATGTGTCTCCTTGAAACTACAGGGGAATTTCAGGTATCCACCTGATTTAGAATATGGCCAGAACACTGGGATTACTACCATTATCTTTGTGAAAATGGACAAGGGATGTAGCGTGCACACCATCATTTTTACTCAGTGGCTGCAGATACAAATACAGGTTTAAAATGTTTCCATTTCCTGTTTAACACTTAAACTAATTTTAATTCTGTTTAATAAACAAGAGTTCATTTAATCTGAGCACCATTTTAATGTGTTTTATTATAATTATTATTATTATTATTTATAATATATTTACAGTACTATTTGGAGTGCCTTGAAGCCCTAGTCGTGCATCTGGACCCTGACCCCATTGTGCCAGGCGCTGTACAAACACAGACCAAAAAGACAGTCCCTGTCCCAAGGAGCTTACAAGCTAAGGATAAGACAAGAGACAACAGATGGACACAGACACACAGATGGGGGGAAACAATGAGACAATATTGGTCAGCATGATGGTCGGTGATAGACACCAGATACCTAACCATTCCCAATTTTTTTGTTGGCACCATGGCAAAGGAGAGTTTTAAGGAGGAATTTGAAGAGGGATAATCTGTTAGTTTTTCAGGTGTTCATGGGGAGTTCCTCCAAAGCATATGGGGCAGCATGAAAGAAAGCATGAACGTGCCTGTTTGAAAATTTAACAAGTAGGCAATGGAGGTTGGCATTGTGGGCCGATCTGTGGTGGGAGTTGACATCTTGATAGTGAATGTGTGATTATAGGTAGCTTTAGGATATATACGCTTGGAAGGGCCTTGAAAGTAAAAGACAAGTGTGATGGTGCACCCCATAAGACTTTATGGAAATATGCTTAGGAATGTATCTATATGACATAACTGGAATATATTTTATGCTACATATGCCATGTGACTTATATCTGTAAAGGTTATGATCTACTGAATCTATTTATCCTATCTGCATGCATGCATCATTTTTGTATGATGAGAGGGACAGAGGATTCCAGCCTTATGCAAAAGATGTATAAATGGGTGGAACAGAACAAAGGGAAGAGTGCCATCATGAGGAATCCCCTAGCTATCACCTGAGCTGGAACAAGAGCTGTACCTGGGGAAAGAATTGTGCCCAGGCCTGGAAGGTGTCCAGTCTGAGGAAAATAATTACTGAAACATCGCTAAGGGTGAGATTATCTGTATTCAGTTTGATTAGACATAGATTTGCGTGTTTTATTTTATTTTGCTTGGTGACTTACTTTGTTCTGTCTGTTACTACTTGGAACCACTTAAATCCTACTGTTTGTATTTAATAAAATCACTTTTTGCTTATTAATTAACCCAGAGTATGTATTAATACCTGAGGGAGGCAAACAGCTGCGCATATCTCTCTATTAATGTTATAGAGGGCAAACAATTTATGAGTTTACCCTGTATAAGCTTTATACAGGGTAGAACAGATTCATTTGGGTTTAGATCCCATTGGGAGTTGGGCATCTGAGTGTTAAAGGCAGGAACACTTTTGTAAGCGGCTTTCAGTGAAGTCTGCTGCTTTGGGGCAAGTAATTCAGAACCTGGGTCTGTGTTGGAGCAGATGGGCATGTCTGGCTCAGCAAGACAGGGTGCTGGGATCCCGAGCTGGCAGGGAAAGCAGGGGTAGTAGTAGTCTTGGCACATCGGGTGGCAGCTCCCAAGAGGGTTTCTGTGATCCAACCTGTCACACAAGGATAGAGTCATGAGGAAGAAATGGTTACTTACTGTAACTGGTTCTTCTGTGTTCTTCCACTGGTTCTAAGTTTTGGCTAGGAAGAGGTCATTAGAGACTTTAGTGAGAGTGGTTTCAGTGGAATGCAAGGGGTTAAAGCCAGTCTAGAATGGAATTTGAGGAGAAGAAGAAATGGTTACTTATTGTAACTGTGGTTCTTCAAAATATGATGCAGAAGTGTATTTCATTTAGGTGTGTGCGTGTCCAGCACGCTGGAGACTTCTGGCTAGCAGTACACATAAAAGGGCAGTGCTCATGCCTAGTGGGTGTGTGATGCAGTGCCACACCACCATGACCCCCCCACCGTTCCTTTGCACCAAAAGACCCATGAGAGGAGATTCCAATGCAGAGGGGATGGAGGGTGGGTGGTGGAATATGTCAGCATCACATCTCAAAGAACCACAGTTACTGTAAGTGACCGTTTCTTCTTTTTCAAGTTGATGCAGATGTATATACATCTGCACAGTCACTTGATGATTACCTGTTAGGTTCACCCTCTCTGGTGCACCTAGCATTGGCCACTGTCAGTAGACAGGATACTGGGCTGGATGGACCTTTGGTCTGACCCAGTATGGCCAGTCTTATGTTCTCATGTATTCCACTTTAGTGACTTACAAGCTACCCTATGCAGAAGAGGGGGGCTCAAAGTCTACTGAAATAGGGATTGCAGGACCATGCTTCCGAGGCTTGCGTCCACTCTGGAAGATGCAGTAATAGCATAATGATCTGTAAATGTATGTATGGACCCACATGGCCACCCTGCAAATGTCCAATATGGGACTGTTACTGAGGAATGACATCCATATTGTTTGTGCTCGTCGAATGAGCTCATATCTTCTGAGGTGGCATAGCCAAAGCTATCTCATATGCAGTCTTGATACAGGATATTATCCATCTAGAGCTGGTATGTGCAGAGACCACTTGTCCTTTCATGCAGTCTGCATAAGACATGAACAGACGAGGCAAAACATGAAACAGTTCAATCCTATCTAGATACAAGGCTAGATATTGCCTGACATCCAAAGTTTCGAGGTGCTGTTTCTCAGAGGTGAATGTAGCTTAGGGAAAAACAGTTAAATACACCACCTGGTTCAGATAAAATTGACAGACCACTCTGGATAAAAACTTTGTGTGTAGTTATAAAGTTATATACTTTGGAGGACTGTGTGTAAGGAGGCCCTGCCATGAGAGCCTGCAATTCAAACACCCTTCTTGCAGACATAATGGCTACCAAAAACATGGTTTTCTGACACAAGAGGGGCAGTGGACACTACAGGGCGCTAGGGGCTTGAATGGAGGACCCATTAGGGCCTATGAAACCATGTTTATGTCCCACAAAGGGACTGGTTCTCGGACCACAGAGTATAAATGGAGAAGCCATTTTAGAAATCTAGTTACCATAGGATTGGCAAAGACCAATTCCCCCCCTCCCACCAAATAGGGGGATGATACTACAGTCAGATGCACCTTCAGTGACCTGAGTGTAAGTCCAGATATCTGAAGGTGTCCTGAATGGAAGTCCAAGTTGGTTGGTTCCTGTGGTCCAAGGACTACACTGAAAACCTTTTCCACTTTGCCAAGTAGGCCATCCTGGTAGAGGACTTCCTACTGTTGAGTAGGACTTGTTGACAGCTGCTGAGCAATGCTCTTCTTCATTAAACTGTGCAGCAGCCACGCCATGAGGTGCAGGGAGTTGAGTGCAGCATGGCGAATGCAGTCATGGTTCTGAGTAAGCAGGTTGAGATGGGGAGGAAATGGTATGGGAGGCTGAATCAATAGCACAAGGTGTCATAAACAGATTGTTAAGGGTTAATGTCTCTTGTACCTGTAAAGGGTTACAAGCAGGGAACTGGACACCTGACCAGAAGACCAATCAGAAGACAAGCTGCTTTTAAATTTGGGCGGAGGGAAGCTTTTGTGTGTGTTCTTTGTCCGTTGTGTGTTCTTCTCTCGTAGGGTCTGAGAGAGACCAGACATTACTACAGGCTCTCTAAGTTTCTTTTCAAATAGTAAGTAAAAATAGGCGGATTAGGCTTTTTGATTGTTTTACTCTATTTGCAATTGTGGATCTGGCTGGTTAACTTTTATATGTGTAGTTGCTGGGAAAATTTTGATTTGTATTGGTACTGGGGGCAAAGTCTCTTTCTGGTGTCTGTAAGCTATAGGACCCTGTAATACTTACATCTTGAAGTTACAGAGATAATTCTTTACTTTTTCCTTTCTTTTATTAAAAGGTTTCTTTTTAGAGAACCTGATTGATTTTTTTTTTTTTGTCTCCCTTGTTTTATTCCAGGGGATTGGGATAACTCACCAGGATGGGTGGGGGAGACGGGAGGGGAGAGAGATAGAATCTCTCTCTGTTTTCCTTGAATCTGTTTGCCTCTTTGTGGAAGGGAAGGGAGATGCTTCTCTGTATGGTGATTTAGAGGTTGGATCAGTATCTCTCAGGATAACCCAGGGAGGGAAATTCAGAAAGGGGGAAAGGTGGAGGGGAATGGTTTATTTCTCCTTGTTTTAAGAACCCAAGGGATCTGGGTTCTTGGGGTCCCCAGGGAAGGTTGGAGAGGTCAGAGTGCCCCAAAACACTATATTTTTGGGTGGTGGCAGTGCTATCAGATCTAAGCTGGTAATTAAGCTTAGAGGATTCAGGTGCTAGTATCTCATTTTCTGAACTCTAAGGTTCAGATCTGAGAAGGAATGCTATGATACAAGGTCAGAGAACCAGTACTGTCTCGGCCACGCCAGGGTTATGAAGATAAGTTTGGCCCAATCTGCTTTGAGCTTGAGGATGATCTGTGTAACCTCACAACCTTGCAATTAGTATTAGTGGTTTGGTGTGTGTTATTCTAGTAGTTTCCCCTCCCCGCCCCGTGATGCCTTCAGTGGGGCTCAAACATGGGCCTTCATATGGGGGAGTGATTCCTAACAGCGATCCCCACACACACTGCCTGCTTTGGAGCTCAAACTCCAGTCACAGGTAGTAAGAAGGAACTGAGGAGAGTCAGGGCGATGCCACCTGATATAGCCAAAGGAGGGGCCAGAGTCACTAAATGCAAGTATCACCCCTCTATGGGTACTGCTAGGGAAAAGTCTCTGGCTCTAGTGCACTGGGCACACACACCTAAGTGGAATACGTCTTCATCTACTTGAAGAAGAACTGCAGTATTTGTAAAAAGAAGAACTGCACCAACTGTAAAGAGCACACTCAATGAGCTTAGAGATTAAAGGAAAGAGGTGTGACACTGTATGGAATATGGGAGACACTTTACGATATTATTGATACTAATATTATTATCTTACCAGATATACCATGTAAGGTATCAGTGAAAATGTTATGATTTGCCATTTTTTATATGTTTGTATCATCTTTGTATTGTAAGTTATAAATATGTGTGGTATATTTGTATTTCAAACTTGTGCTGTGTATCTGGGTGACACCCCCAGACAGAAATACATCAGCGCTGCCTAGCCCAGAGGTTCTCAAACTGAGGGTCAGGACCCTTCAGGGGGTTGTGAGGTTATTACATGGGGGGTCGTGAGCTGTCAGCCTCCACTCCAAACCCCGCTTTGCCTCCAGCATTTATAATGGTGTTAACTGTATAAAAAAGTGTTTATAGTTTATAAGGGGGGGGGGCCTTACTCAGAGGATTGCTATGTGAAAGGGGTCGCCAGTACAAAAGTTTGAGAACCACTGGCCTAGCCTGTTCCATGGCCCATCAAGGGCAATCAGCAACAATAAACTAATTGAAGGAAGCCAGAGGCTTCACCGTATGAATCAGCAAGACTTGTAGGGGCATGCCTGTGAACAGAGAACTCTAAGGCTTTTCCATGCCATGTGCTGTGAAGCTTGTGTTTGGGACAAAGGATGTACAAGCCGCATGGCAAAAGATATGAAAAGGCAGCTGCATCATTCTCCATTTTGTCTTCAGTCCTGCTTCTTTCCTCTGGAGTAACTTCTCTACAAACTGAAACTCTGAACAAAGGACTGTATGACCCATCCAAGCTTTGGATGTGTTCCAGAGGGATTTTCAACCCAGCAAACTCACCAATACTGCTAAGAAATGGATATATGGATCTGGAGACATATATGTATCTGATTGCTTTACCATTTAACAACTCTCTTCTTGTTCTTTCCTTTTCTTTTCTAATAAACCTTTAGTTTTAGATACTAAAAGATTGGCTGGCAGCGTGGTATTTTGGGTAAGATTCAAACTAATATTGACTTGGCAATGTGAACCCTGTGGGGTTCAGAAGAACATTTTGTATAGTGAGCAGAGTTTTTAAATAACTCCTCACCTTACTGGACCTATGTGCTAATTGGGAGCCAGAGAACTGGAATGCAATAAAGGAGGCTGTGTGATTTCTTTTTTCAGCTTCTTGATAACCAGTATAGGGGATCAGGAGCACAATTTGTGACTGGTTGGTGTGTCTAACTTCATTGTTAACCACCAATTTTGGGAGAATCTGCTCTCCTTTTTGCAGCCTGCCCTGATCTTGGCATTTTCAGTGAGGGCTAACCTAGGCACACTGGGTCACAGGAGCAAAATGGGGCAGTAGTTGGAGAGATAAGTTGGGTCAAGGAAGGGTTTGTTGAAGATGGAAGAGACTAAAGCATGTTAGTATTGTGAGAGGAAAAAGCCAGAGGAGAGCAAAAAGTTAAGAGTAAGGGAGGAGATGAGTATGGGCATGAGGGAGATCAGAAAATGTGACTGGATGCAATCACTAGGGCAAGTGGAGAAGTTAGCAGAGGAAAGTGAACAAGAAACGTCAGCATCCCTCACAGGGAAGAAGCAGGAGAGAGTAGTAGGAGGGGAGGGAGGAAGAGAATGCAAGCCAAGGGGAGGGGGAAGGTCATATCATATTTCGTCAATTTCCTCTTAAAATAATGTGTTGATGTGTGTTCTTTGTGGGCCATCCATGAGACTGTGGACTCTCTGCAGCTTTGTGCTCAAGGTACTGTCTCATAGGCTCCATGAAGTCTTTTATCTTGTGTTTCATGAAGTTTATTATCACTAACTCATCACCTAGTGCTCAGTCTCTTCTTTGTACTATATTGAAAAGTGGTAAAAAATATACACCTTCCTAATATTTTCTAAGAGAGCAATTGCTGTTATTGCCACAGGGATATTATGTGATTGTGAATGGGAAGAGAGACAGTCCACAAGATAATGTTGCTTATTAAAATGTTCTTTACTCTGAACAAGTTTGGAAACCACTGGCTTAGAGCAAGTAGAGAAGAAGGGAGTGTACTATGTTGCTTTTGTCTCATTGACCTATCTTAATAGCGTTGTCAGGCACCGGTTAGTCCCATCCCATCCGGCTCTCCTTAGTTGCAGGGAGGATCTCTGCAGCTTGGGACCCTCATAGATAACTGAAGTAAAACGAAAAATTGAAGAATTCCCCCCCCCAAAAAAAGTGTTAAACATATAGTGTTTCTTTATTTTTAAAAAATATCTGAAGCATTATAATGTTGGGCTATATCCCATTAGTTCACTCATGCAAATTCTCACAACAAAATCTGTGAGACTACTCACAGAACCAGGATCTCACTCAAACTGTGCGTTGGCTGTATTGCACACAAGCATAAAGAGAGATGTTTTAATTTAGCATTTTTCCTAGATATAAAAAATAGACAACAGCTTTAAATATTCCAAAACAAAAATACAGGCACTTTAAAAACAAATAAATAATCTAATCAAGATTTCTAAAAATCTTTTCAAGCAACTACCATTCCTCTACTGTCAATGAAACATTAGGAAGTTCACCCATTCTTCTCTCTCTTTCACTGCACTTTCCCTCTGTCTGCTAGTTACTCATTATTTTTTAAAGACTGTGTTTCAATGCTGTTCCATTCCATGCCAATATAGTCTATTCCAAAGACATTCCTTTCCCAAGAAACCATAAAAAGTGCACATTAAGCCCATGTGACAAAACAGCTTTGCTTCTCCTGAACCAGAAGGAAGGTATTCCTTGAATAAGTCACATTTCTGTGCTTTTTCAACTTCTGGCTGCTTGAAAGATCATTTTAAAATAGCACTAAGGTGAACCAGGAACTGTTAAGATTATTGAAATATGATACCTAAAAAGCTCTTCCCGGCATTCTTTTAATTTTAAGCTTTCCAAATTGTGTATGAAAAACACTAAGTAACCAAGGAGTCAGACCTTGGATACCATGGCTTCATCTGAGGTGCATGGGCTGTTTTCAAAAGGAGATTTGCACCAGTTTTCCATCTACTCTTTGGCATCCCCAATCCCTCCAGCAGTTATTGCAAATGTAGCTTCATTTTCAGGCATCTCAGGGCTGGGAAAAGAAAGAAGCAAGAAAATGGCTGTTCTCTGTGTAAAATGTAGTCATGATGCAGTAGCCAAGATTTTATCAATTCAAACTAGGTAGAATACCTCAGAGCTCATATTCTTAGTTGTAAATTATAGAAATTATCCAACAGGATTTATTACCAAAAAGTTCGAAATCCACCCCTGTGCAGAGGATAAACAGCAAGTCCATTCACCACTTAATTTTCTTTTAAATGTTTCAAAAATAAAGACCGGAATGAATTGCACACACAATTGCATATCTTTTTGTTTAGATTTCCTGTTTGGAGTGGTTTCCAATTTTTTTTTATGTGATGTGGCAGAACCAAACAAAGCTCCTGTCCAAGGCTGGCGCAACCCATTAGGCAACGCTAACATTTGGGGTGCGGCAACCACGGCGACCGTATCTTCGGCCACCCTGGTTGTCGGTGGTATTTTGGGGGTGGGACCTTCCGCCGCCTCCATCAGGGGCACCATTTTGGGGTGGGACCTTCTGCCACCTAGGGTGCCAAAAAAGCTGGCAGCGCTCCTGCTCCTGTCCCACAAAAGAGAGTTGTTTACCTGTCATATATCTTGGCAATACGCAACTCCCCTCTTCCCTTCCGCAAACTAATCCTTGTGGTTGAAGCATGAGCAAGGATGTGGCCGCCAATGGGCTTCTTAGGGTCTGCCTGAAAACTAAATTAACAAAAAATAATTATTAAGTTTCTCTTGGTGAATTCCATAGGCTAACAATCATGATAAATCGTCACACAAGGCGTGATTATCTCAGATGAATGGATGTGTAACAAGAGGGTTTAGCTAAGGGGTTGTCTATACTTAAAACAATCCAGTGGCACAGCTACACCACAGCGGTTGCTCCACTGTAGTGCTTCAGTGAAGATACTTCCTATGCCAACAGAGAAGGTTCTCCTGTTGGCATAGGTATTCCAGCTCCGTAAGACAGGAGAATTCTCCCATCGATCTAGTACTGTCTACACCAAGGTTACGTCAATTTAACTGCATTGCTCAGGGATGTGAATTTTTCACAACCCTGGGGCAATGTAGTTATACCAACCTAATTTCCTGTTGTGGACCAGGTCTAAGTTTTTACTACATTTATGCTCTTAGGTGTGGTTTTCAAAAGTGCTTAGTGTTGGCTGAACTCTGCTCACATGGACTGCAACAGGCGCAAAGTTAGGCCAACACTGAATGTTTTGAGAAATCCCACCCTTAATCTTTATACCTAAACTGGTTCCACAACAATTCTGCTCAAAATTTTCAACATTTCTTGTGATATGTTTTCTAAGTTCAACCCATGGCGAAAGTGGCCATCATGACAGACAGGGCATGGACAATGAAAGGAAAAGAATTTAAAGACTCAGAGAAACCCATGAGTGTAATTTGTGAATGATCTGTTGGCCCTTTTTGACCTGAGTGGCTAGTCAAAGTTCAGGGCCTGGGGTTGTCTCAGTTGGAAGTAGAAATTGGTGGCATCTAGTATTTTCTTTGATTTACAAGTAACATACAAAATCCTGCTTCTCCAAATGCTGGACAAATAAAGAACAAATGGAGCACTTTCTTAGCTTACAACCACAAGCCTCCTTAGCCAACACCAAACCTAAAAGCTCTCTCTCTAGCTTTTTTCCAGGTTCATATACAGTGCTTACAGGCTACTGCTTCAATTTCTTGCTTTTTGCCTCTGTCTCTCTCTCAGTTCTTCTCTGTTCTCTGTTGCTGAATGTTCTGCCTTCCCTCACATAGCTATCCGACTCAAATATTTACAAGACAATGGACAACTCTCAGATATCCACCCCAAATACTTCACCCATAATAATTTTATACTTAACAACAAATACTTTGTCCAAACCACGGCAACTAGGATGGCTCCTCAATACACCAACCTCTTCATAGGCCACGTTGAAGAATATATGGACAAATGCACCACGAAACTAATGATACAGCTGACATATATCGATGATATTTTCATCCTCTGGACATACAATTTAAACTCCCTCACAGATTTCCACGACAACTTCAACAACCACCCCCTGTCCATTAAACTCTCTCTGGATCACTCCATCACTAGCATCAACTTGCTGGACACCATGACCAGCCTCAGCAACAGAACCCTACAAACAGCTATATACAAGAAAGCCATGGATCACCACACTTATCTTCAGATCCTGTAACCACCCCAAACATACCAAGAAACCTGTTATCTATAGCCAGGCACTCAGATACCACAGAATATGCTCTGAGGAGAATGTCCAGGATATACACATTAACATACTCAAAACCGCCTACACCAAAACAAGGACACTCCACCAGAGAAGTAGATCGAATCATGGAACTGCCCATTCAACTACCCCAAGAAAATCTGCTTCAATACAGAAATAAAATCCTCTCTGACCGCACACTCCTAGTTGTCACCTACCATTCCATACTGGAAACCATACAGAGTATCATCAAACTACAACAACCATACTCAATGGGGATCCTATCCTGAAAGAAATCTTTACTGGACCCCCTCTTCTGGCCTTCAAACAACACCTCCAACCTCTCCAAACTCATCATCAGAAGCAAAAACTCCCCACAGATTAGGACACACCAACTCAAAGCAGTACCAGACCCTGCCAGAACAACAGATGCAAAACCTGCAGACATATATCCACTGCTGTAATGATCAACAGCCCCCACAACATGTTGTAGGAGCAGCAGTGATCTGTATGCTCTGTATAACCTGTATGTTCAAAAGGTCCGTGTGGCGGTGCGATGACTTACCGGCGTGGCACCTCCTGCTGGTTGTCTCAGGAATTAGCTCTTCCAGCCCGGAGCGCCCTCTGCAGGCTGGTGTCTCGCCTGCCACTGGCCTCATGTCCTTCCCAGACCCCGGTGCCCTTTGCCCAGGGGGTTCTGCCCACCACAGTACCCCCTCACTCTGGGTCTCCCCTCCCAGGGGAACCCCCAACCCCTTATCCCCACCTTGCCTCAGTGGCTATTGCCAGTCTCCATTTAGCCCCTGCTAACTGGGGCAGACGTCAGTCTGTAAACCACTCATCTTCGGCAAGGGAGGTTGGACCAGCTGCCTCTGCCTATTCCTGGGCTGCCCCTCTGCAGCCCTAGTACCCTTTTGTGGGCCCTTAACTCGGCCTGCAGCCTGGGGCTTTGCTAGGCTGGAGCTCCCAAGCTTCCTCTGCCCTTTCCCAGCACTGCTTCACCCCAGGTGAGGATAGAGAGAGTGTGCATTTGGGTCCTTGTGGCCCACCGCCCCCTATAATGGCCTGCTGGGCCCTGATTGCACTGGCTACAGCTGTGGCTGCTTTCCCAATCAGCCCAGCTTTTCACCTTCCACAGCCCTCTCCAGGGCTGCTTTAACCCCTTCAGGGCTGGAGCGGGGTGACCACCCCGCTAGTCTGTTACACGTTCCCCCCGCCCTTTTATCTCCTCTCCCTCATTGAATACCTGTGAAGTGGCTTTCCCCCTCCTCTTCCCTTCTAGAATGCTTGTGGAATGAATTGCTTGAACAGCTGGAAGATAAGAAGAGCTCCCAGGTAGACAAGGTGTCTGGGACTCTAATTAGGCAGCGCTCACACACCCAATGTATGGACACTGTCCGAGGTGGAGTGTGACCAACCAGACGTGGTCAAGTCATCTCTAGTCGCAGGTCATGAGGAGCAGGTCCTTAAGAGGGGAAGAGGCCATGTGCTCAGCAGTGCACTCTCAAGATTGTACCTCCTGTAAAAGCCCTTCACCCGGAACGCGTGGCTAGTGGTTCACTGCATTGCATTCCATCATGCCTCGGGAAGACTTACCTTCCTCGCATCATCCATCGTTGCCCTGTGGGACACTTACCTTGAAGGATCCTGACATCTCCAGTGCTGTGCCTGTCCTGGGAGCGTGAGTATGTGAGTGTAAGTGTGACCTCCTCTCCCCGCTTCTTTTGAGCTTAGCTATCAGTATAATAAACATGCTGCTTTCCGCCAAACTCTGGTGGGTCATTAGTCCTCTCTAAGCTTACTAACTGATCCAATTTCAGGTAACATTCACCTACCATCCCACACTGGAAACCATACAGAGTATCATCAAACTACAACAGCCATACTCGATGGGGACCCTATCTTGAAATAAATCTTTACTGGACCCCCTCTTCTGGCCTTCAAACAACACTAGATGACCTCCTGAGGTCCCTTCCAACCCTGATATTCTATAATACCTCCAACCTGTCCAAGCTCATCTTCAGAAGCAAACTCCTCACAGACCAGGACACACCAACTCAAAGCAGCACCAGACCCTGCCAGAACAACAGATGCAAAACCTGAGGACATATATCCACTGCTATAATGACCTCCCACAACACAGCTTTCAAGATACATGTGTCCTACACATGCTTATCACAATTTATGGTGTATCTCATCCAGTGCACTAAATGCCTCAATAACAACTGTGTGTGTGAAACCAGAGGATCACTACACTCTTGAATGAACTCACACAGAAAAATGATAAAAGATAAAAATAGCCTATCGCCTGTGGGTGAACACTTTTCACAAAGTGATCACTCTATGTCTGAACTATCAGTCCTCATCCTCAAAGGAAACTTGCACAACACCTTCAAAAGACGAGCCTGGGAGCTTCAATTCATAACTTTACTAGACACTAAAAATCATGAATTGAATAGAGGCACTGGATTTATGGTATTTGTCTTTGTATTTAGCTGTGATACTCCGAGTACATTTCCCAGACCTGACAAAGAGCTCTTGTGTAAGTTCAAAAGTTTGTCTCTCTCACCAACAGAAGTTGGTCCAATGAAAGATATTACCTCACCCACCTTGTTTCCAACCCCCACACCCACATACACTAAGCGATACTTAGTAAAACCCCTATGCTCACAATCAGTCTGCATTTCTGGGCATGTTCCACAGCCATCTTTTGTCTTAGGTGGGGAGCTTCTGATAACTCACCTAACAGTTATGTTAATTGAAGAGTGCATTCACGCCCAATCTTAAAGTGTCTTGTGATCGATGCAGTCAGTACCTCTCAGGTCATGCTTACACTACCACTTATGTCTGTAAAATGTTATGTTGCTCAGAGGAGTGAAAAACACATCCCTGAGCGACATAAGTTTCACTGGCGTAAGTGGTTGCATGCACAGCGCTATGTCAGCGAAAGATCTTCTCCCACCGGCATACCTACCAGTGCTTATTGAGGTGGTTTCATTATGTTGACAGGAGAGCTCTCTCTCATCGGCATAGAGTGGCTACACAAGCAATCTTACAGCAGTGCAGTTGCATTGATACAACTATGCCGCTGTAAGCTTGCTAGTGTAGACATGGCCTCAACAAATCACAGCCCAGTACTAAACCTGTTTAAAGATGTAGGGTGCATCTTCACACCTGTCAAGTATCAGAGGGGTAGCCGTGTTAGTCTGGATCTGTAAAAGCAGCAAAGAATCCTGTGGCACCTTATAGACTAACAGACGTTTTGGAGCATGAGCTTTCCCTGTGCTTGCCCTTCCCGACAAAACTCCATTTCCCATATCTGTTAAGTGTTTAATGCAAGAGGAGAAGTTTACAAAAAAAAGAGAAGAGCAAGTGGCTTACGTCATAGTTGCTCCTGGATCAGCAGTCATCTGATTGGTCACAAACACAGCCACATTATATTCTGCAATAAAGAACAATATAAAGATCTAAAGAAAGGGGAATATATCAAACTAGAATTCATGTATATTATCCTATGAGTGTCACAAGGGAGACAGACAGGTCCAGCACCCCTATCACAAACAACAGAACACTCCTGCCTATCTTTCTGATGGCCTAGACTAATTAGGGATGGAATTTTTAAAAGCGATCAGAACTGGCTTAATTCTTCTTCCATTTGAACTTAGTGGGAGCAGAGTTAGGCCAGCACTGAGCTCCTTTGGAAAACCCATCCTAGAAGCCTTTTTTTTTTAAATGGCTAACTTTTTAAAATTTATTGTATGGAAAGTACCTCTCCCACTCCCTTCACCAATTGTAGTGAAACATTCAAAAAATGGGGGAAAATGTAACTTCCTACTCAGCTAGTAATAAACTATCACAACATTCCAATATTGCTGGTAGACTGTGACAACGGGTAAGTCAGTTTACCCCTTCAGCTTCTGTTTTTCCTTCCACCATTTGTCTTTCTTGTCTATTTATACTGTAAATTCTTCAAGGCAGGAACTATCTCTTACTATGTTTGAACAATGTCCCAATTCTCTCAACTGGGGCTTCTACGTGCTACTGAAATACAAATAAGAATAATTCTGAGACGCTTCAGAATGTTGAAGAATCCTGGAGGCCAATTAGTCAAACTGAAGTCACATGATTTCTAACGCATTTTTGTATCACATTTTTGTTAGTAGGTTGTGGTTGTGTAAGGCAAGGAAAGATTCATTGGGTAATGTTTACCATTAAATTCATTGGGGCTACCATGTGGTAATGCTGGGTTACCAACAACTGCCTTTTCACAGTAGTACCAATACATTTTTCACTTTTCCTGCAAGGTCCCCACTACCTTCTGAGATTTTCTGGAGCCTTGATAGCATCTGAGCAAGTTTCTGTTGCCGTTCAGCCAGCTCCCCACGGCCACTGAAATCTACACGGAAAAGCGCCATTATGGAGTCAATGATCTGCATGGTAAAGATACAAAATAAAATAAATGTAGTGAAAGAAAAGGAAGGAGCAAAAGAGAAAATTATCCTGAAAGCATTAAGCTGATGCAGAAGAGTAAAATTACCAAAAGGCTCATACCAATAGCTTGAAGATTCCAGCTTCCTCATGAAATTTGGCTGCTACGTAGTCAAGCAACTCCATCTGATGTTCACCTGGTGGGAAGTATAGTGGGAGAATGAAATTAAGATCCAGAAGGAACCAAGGTGTGAGGTAACACTAAGGCCAGGTTTACACTAGAAACTTTTGCAGATGTAGTAATGTCAGTTAGGGGTGTTGGGCTTTTTTTGGCTACATTTTTATGCTGGCAAAAACCCTAGTGTGGACACAGTTATACCAGCATTATTTCATTCACGGCATCAGTATAAGCTATACTGGCAAAAACACGTTTTGTCAGTGTATGTGATGTCTACACTAGGGCCAGGACTACATACAAACTTTTGCTGGCATAGCTTGTCAACCAGGGGTATTACTTTGGCCAGTATAGCTTATTTTGCTCTAGGGACCTGGAATAAGCTATCCCTCAAAAAATTCAATTTTGCCAATGTCATAACTATAAAGGGAAGGGTAACAGCCCTCCTGTATACAATACTATCAAATCTCTCCTGGCCAGAGGCACCAAAATCCCTTTACCTGTAAAGTGTTAAGAAGCTCAGGTAACCTGGCTGACACCTGACCCAAAGGACCAATAAGGGGACAAGATACTTTCAAATTGGGGGGTGGGGGGGCAGAAGGCTTTTGTTTGTGCTCTTTGTTTTTGAGGGTGTTCGCTCTTGGGACTAAGAGGGACCAGACATCAATCCATGTTCTCCAAATCTTTCTGAACAAGTCTCTCATATTTCAAACTTGTAAATAACAGCCAGGCAAGGCGTATTAGTTTATCTTTGTTTTTTCAACTTGTGAATGTTCCCTTTGCTAGAGGGTTTATCCCTGTTTTGTTGTAACTTTGAAACTAAAGCTAGAGGAGGTTCCTCTGGGCTCTTTGAATCTGATCACCCTGTAAAGCTATTTTCCATCCTGATTTTACAGAGATGATTTTTACCTTTTCTTTTTAATAAAATCCTTCTTTTAAGAACCTGACAGATTTTTCCATTGTCCAAAGACCCATGGGTTTGGGTCTTTGATCACTTTGTAATCAATTGGTTATGACATTATTCTCAAGCCTCCTCAGGAAAGGGAGTGCAAGGTCTTGGGGGAATATTTTGGGGGAAGAGGAACTCCAAGTGGTCCTTTCCCTGTTTCTTGTTAAATCACTTGGTGGTGGCAGCATACCAGGTTTTAACCTAAGCTGGTAGAAATAAGTTTAGGGGGCTTTCATGCAGGTCCCCACATCTGTACCCTAGAGTTTAGAGTGGGGAAGGAACCCTGACAGCCAGTAAAAGCTGTGTCCACACTAGGAGCATCTTGCCATGACAAAATACAAGCATAGCGATACTGTTAAAGTGCTCCTAGTGTAGACTTGGCCTAACTCTTAAGGTGGAGGCAAAGGACAGTAAACTGAGGGTTCATAAGCTATGCCCTATGTATTCCATGGCTGCAGAATTTTCTATAGAGCCCACCACATGCATGGAACTGTGCATTATATCAGTTTTCATTCTTGAAACATTAAGTTCTTGGTGTTTAAGGTTGAAAAAAATACAAAACAATTTTAAAAATGTAAACCAGCGCAGTTGAGAGGTGTGAATTGCCTCATTCATATGAAATTAGCTATGAAACCTAAGATGACAATTTAAATGTCAACATTGTTTAGTATTTCACTGCTAATAGTTTTAGTAGCAATTCCAACTAATGTGTTTACCCCCCCAACAATGTACAACTGCCTCTCATGCCTCTGCAGGTTCCAAATGCTCCCTATCCAACTGCCAAAAGCTTCAACTTCCCCAAGACAATTTCTACTATGAATCAGGACACGATTTTGCAGAACAGTGCAAGTGGAGGGACAAAGTGAAATGAATTGACTATCAAATTCATTAGCACAAGGAATATTATACTAACTGCATTATTAGTTTTCATATTTAACTCAATAAAAACTTCCATTTTAAAAATTTACCTGAAGCTGCCACAGAATTTTGAGTCTGTTGCACCACAGTGCTGCAGGATATAGAGGCCTTGCCACATAGTGCATAGGATCATGCCTATAAGGTTCCATTCACAAAACGACAGACATTCCCAACGTTGTTTATACTGCCCACTTACATTCAAGCACTCACAATTAGTCTTCACCAAATATACAGTTTCCATAGTGCTTCAAAGAAAGAAAATTCAGATACCATGGTGGTACACAAATATTATAAGATATGGAGTTCACAAAGGCATTTCTACACAGAGGGTTTAAACCAGATTGATTTGGTGCACATTACCTAACACACAATATGCAAGCCACACTAATAGCATGCACACAGGATGGCTGGACTCTCTTTCAATTCTCATCATTGCATACACCTGGCAGCAGCTTGCTGCATATTAAGTGCATGGCATTTTCAGAGGGTACTTTGTTGAGCAGCATGCATTCTGGGATTTTTCTCGCTGTGCACTGTAGGAGGCATGGGGCGATCCAGGCAGGTTCAAATTTTAAAATAATTCCATAAGCAGGACAAGGAAGATGAGCATGACGCCAAGCAACTGCTACTACAGGAGCTGTTCCTGGAGCAGCTTCACAACATGCAGTATTGTTTCTGGGCTCGGAAAACCGGTGTCAATTGGTGGAAAAGGATTGTTTGGCAGACCTGAGATGACCTGCAGTGGCAAGAGAATTTCAGGATGGGGAAGGCAACCTTTTTTAGAATATGTGCTGAACTAGCCCTGGAGCTGCAACAGCAGCTTACCAACATGCAGCATCTCATATTCACGGAGAAGCAAGTCACCACTGACACCTTGAAGCTGGTCACTTCCAAATATTACCATCCATAGCCAACCAATTTGACGTAGGGAGATCTACTGTTGGGGCCATTGTCATGCAGGTATGTGATGCCCTCAATAAAGTACTGTTCCACCAGGTTATAAAGCCTGATAATGCTCAAGAGATTATTGATGAATTTGCATATATGGGGTTCCCACACGGTATTGGGACAACTGATGAGACCCATGTGCCTATTATTTGTGTATTCCCCCCCCACACACACACACACACACTCCAGGGCTCAGAATTTATAAATAAAAAGAGATATTCCTCTATGGTGTTCCAAGGGCTGGTTGACCATGGAGACAGTTTACAAACATAAATGCAGTCTGGAAGGGTCCACAATGATAGGATCTTTTGGAATTCAGCTTTATTTACCTTCATTAATAAAGGACTGTTTGCCCCCAGGATCACTATGGACATGAATCGTGTGGAGACCTGGTTTATCCTCTGGTACCCTGGCTAATGAAGCTATTCACAGGCCACTTGTACAGAAGGAGGAAGCTTTTATCACATACAGTCATAGACACATCAGTACATAGGCTCCGATTCCATGTCTGCTCCGTGGCTGGAGCACCCACAGAAAAAAATACTGGTTGCTCAGCACCCACTGGCAGCACCGCCAATCAGCTGCTCCCCCCACCGCAGATCAGCTGTTTAGCAGAGTGCAGGAGGAGCGAGAGCACTCGGGGAGGGGGCGGAGCAGGGGCGGGAAGAGGCGGGGTGGGGTGGGGTTTGGGGGAAGGGACAGAGTAGGGTCTGGGGCAGAGTAGGTGTCAAGCACCCCCTGGCCACTCATAAAGACAGTGCCTATGCCTCAGTAGTTGCAGAATGGCAGTGGAGTGTGCATTTGCCCATTTGAAAGGACAGTGGTATTGTTTGTGGACTAGGCTGCAAGCTGCAGAAAGGTGATAGCTCCATGTTGTATTTGCACAATATCTGTGAGAGTAAGGGAGAAAGCCTTAATGATAGGTGGGAGGCTGAGGTGGAGAGACTTGCTCAGCAGTTTGAACAGCCAACAAGGAATCCAACAGAAAATGGAAACAGCCAGGGCAATGCTGCCAGGGATGCCTACTGTTCTTACTTTGAGTCTGAGGCCTGAAAATGTACAACTGTACATGCAGCTGTTGGGTGGGATGAATTGTGGGCAATGCAGTCTTGTTTATGAGCAATGAAAGTGGACCACTGTGGCAATCCTTATTTTATCTTGTGTCTGTGACACAATACTTTTGTAAAACCTAGTATTTAAAATGTAGGGATTTTCCGTTTAAAATGCATTGACAACTCTTTATGAATATTTAATCATTTTTATTATTATACAATCTATTACATAGCAACCAGAAATAAACCTTTAAAACAATAATGAAACCAAAAGTCAAAGTTACACAGTGCAGTGGAGGGCAGAACACAACAAGGGCAGGCAGGAATCCAAGTCACAGGTGAGTATATGCCTCAATTTTGCATCTTCTTGTTCTTGGGCCATCTGGTGTTGAGAGGTTGGCAGGAGGAATCTGGGGGAGATTGGGATAATAATCTTCTCTACATCCCCTTTAGGCTGTCCTGATTCTTTATGACTTGACACAGAGGTGGGTGACTAAGAGGCAGAGAATGGCCTTATTCAAAAAGGAAAAGGACAGACCCACCAGGTACACTGTGAAGTTATTCACCAAGAGGGTCCGCCCCAGAAGTGTAGCAGGAGTGGAAGGGCATTGCAAGCGATACTGGGGAAAATGACCGTGTAGCTATCCCTCATGTCTGGACTAAAACTGAGACACTTCTTAGTCTTAGCCCTGGTCTACACTACGAGTTTAGGTTGCACCTGTCCACACGATGAAGCCATTTTTTTCGACTTAAAGGGATCTTAAAATCGATTTCTGTACTCCTCCGCCGATGAGGGGATTAGCACTGAAATTGACCTTGCCGGGTCGAATTTGGGGTAGTGTAGGGTAGTGTGGTTGCAATTCGATGGTATTGGCCTCCGGGGGCTATCTCAGAGTGCTCCATTGTGACTGCTCTGGACAGCACTCTCAACTCAGATGCACTGGCCAGGTAGACAGGAAAAGGCCCGCGAACTTTTGAATCTCATTTCCTGTTTGGCCAGTGTGGCAATCTGCAAGTGAATGCAGATCTCATGAGCAGAGGTGACCATGATGGAGTCCCAGAATTGCAAAAGAGCTCCAGCATGGACTGAACGGGAGGTATGGGATCTGATCACTGTATGGGGAGATGAACCCATGCTATCAGAACTCCGTTCCAAAAGACGAAATGCCCAAACGTTTGACAAAATCTCCAAGGGCATGAAGGACAGAGGCTATAACAGGGACCTGCGGCAGTGCCACGTGACACTTAAGGCACTCAGGCATGCCTACCAAAAAACCAGAGAGGCAAACGGTTTTTCAAACGGACATTCAAACAATATCAGTATCTTCATCAACGACTTAGATGTTGGCATAGAAAGTACGCTTATTACGTTTGCAGACGATACCAAACTGGGAGGGATTGCAACCGCTTTGGAGGACAGGGTCAAAATTCAAAATGATCTGGACAAATTGGAGAAATGGTCTGAGGTAAACAGGATGAAGTTCAATAAAGACAAATGCAAAGTGCTCCACTTAGGAAGGAACAATCGGTTTCACACATACAGAATGGGAAGAGACTGTCTAGGAAGGAGTATGGCAGAAAGAGATCTAGGGGTCATAGTGGACCACAAGCTAAATATGAGTCAACAGTGTGATACTATTGCAAAAAAAGCAAACGTGATTCTGGGATGCATTAACAGGTATGTTGTAAACAAGACACGAGAAGTCATTCTTCCACTCTACTCTGCACTGGTTAGGCCTCAACTGGAGTATTGTGTCCAGTTCTGGGCACCGCATTTCAAGAAAGATGTGGAGAAACTGGAGAGGGTCCAGAGAAGAGCAACAAGAATGATTAAAGGTCTTGAGAACACGACCTATGAAGGAAGGCTGAAAGAATTGGGTTTTGGGTTTATTTAGTTTGGAAAAGAGAAGACTGAGAGGGGACCTGATAGCAGTTTTCAGGTATCTAAAAGGGTGTCATCAGGCGGAGAGAGAAAGCTTGTTCACCTTAGCCTCTAATGATAGGACAAGAAGCAATGGGCTTAAACTGCAGCAAGGGACGTTTAGGTTGGACATTAGGAAAAAGTTTCTAACTGTCAGGGTAGTTAAACACTGGAATAAATTGCCTAGGGAGGTTGTGGAATCTCCATCTCTGGAGATATTTAAGAGTAGGTTAGATAAATGTCTATCAGGGATGGTCTAGACAGTATTTGGTCCTGCCATGAGGGTAGAGGACTGGACTCGATGACCTCTCGAGGTCCCTTCCAGTCCTAGAGTCTATGAATCTAAACATCCATTCTTTATCTCTCTGTGTTATCATCAGGAAAGTGATATCATTCATGGTCACCTGGTTGAAGTAGGTTGATTTTATTAAGGGGACATTCAGAGGTGCCTGTTCCTGCTGGGCTGTTTGCCTGTGGCTGAACAGAAATATTCCCCACTGTTAGCCATGAGGTGCGGAGAGGGGTGAAGCAATCATCCCAGAGAATTGTGGGGGGGGGGAAGGTTAGCTGGGTTTGTGCTGCACATTAACCCAAAAACCACAGCCTCTCCTTTTAAATTGCCAACCCATTTTAAATGGCCAGCCCAACAGCTTCTTGGTATGGGAAATGAGGGCACTACTGTTTGAAACCATTCCCACATGTTAGGAAGGTTAAAGAACCCAAAAGACTGTCTTACCATGCCTGCCTGCAAGCCGAATTCTGTTGCCCGGCCCTGCGTGAGTGATCTCTCACACCAAACCGGCAAATCCTCAATAAGAGGCAGAATGAGACCTTGTACCGAAAGCACATGTGCTATGTAATGTTAACAGCAAGCTTTACCCATGAAAGTGTCTACCCATTGTTCTCTAAAATGTGTCTTTTTAACTACCACTCTCCCTTTTTTTCCCCTCTACCAGCTGCAAATGTTTCAACGCTCACACTATCTTCTCCTTCCCAGAGGCTGGCGAAGATTAGAAGGCAAAAAAAATGCACTCGCAATGAAATGTTCTCTGAGCTCATGCAGTCCTCCCACACTGAAAGAGCACAGCTGAATGCATGGAGGCAGACAATGTCAGAGTCCAGGAAAGCACAATATGAACGCGAGGACAGGTGGCAGGCTGAAGATAATAAGTGGCAGGCTGAAGATGATAGATGGAGTCAGCTTGCTGACAGAAGGCAAGAGGCAATGGTGAGGCTACTGGAGGAACAAACTGATATGCTCTGGTGTATGGCTGAGGTTCCGGAAAGGCAGCATGAGCACAGATCGCCGCTATAGCCCCTGTGTAACCAACCACACTCCTCCCCATGTTCCATAGCCTCCTCACCCAGATGCCCAAGAATGCAGTGGTGGGGCCTCCGGGCTCCCAACCACTCCACATTGGATAAATGTAAAGTAATGCACATTGGAAAAAATAACCCCAACTATACATACAATGTGATGGGGGATAATTTAGCTACAACAAATCAGGAAAAAGATCTTGGAGTCATCGTGGATAGTTCTCTGAGGATGTCCGCGCAGTGTGCAGAGGCGGTCAAAAAAGCAAACAGGATGTTAAGAATCATTAAAAAGGGGACAGAGAATAAGACAGAGAATATATTATTGCCCTTATATAAATTGATGGTACGCCCACATCTTGAATACTGCATACAGATGTGGTTGCCTCATCTCAAAAAAGATATACTGGCACTAGAAAAGGTTCAGAGAAGGGCAACTAAAATGATTAGGGGTTTGGAGAGGGTCTTATATGAGAAGAGGTTAAAGAGGCTAGGACTTTTCAGCTTGGAAAAGAGGAGACTAAGTGGGGATATGATAGAGGTATATAAAATTATTAGTAATGTGGAGAGAGTAGATAAGGAAAAGTTATTTACTTACTCCCATAATACAAGAACTAGGGGTCACCAAATGAAATTAATAGGCAGCAGGTTTAAAACAAATAAAAGGAAGTTCTTCACACAGTGCACAGTCAATTTGTGGAACTCCTTACCTGAGGAGGTTGTGAAGGCTAGGACTATAACAGCTTTAAAAGAGAACTGGATAAATTCATGGAGGTTAAGTCCATTAATGGCTATTAGCCATGATGGGTAAGTAATGGTGTCCCTAGACTCTGTTTGTCAGAGGGTGGAGATGGATGGCAGGAGAGAGATCACTTGATCATTACCTGTTAGGTTCACTCCCTCTGGGGCACCTGGCATTGGCCACTGTCGGTAGACAGGATACTGGGCTAGATGGACTTTTGGTCTGACCCAGTACAGCCGTTCTTATGTTTATGTTCTTATGTTCATCCCCAGAGGACTGCCCAAGCAACAGAAAGCTGACATTAAATAAGTTTTAAAGTGCAGTGTGGCCTAGTCTTTCCCTCCCCCCACCGGGCTCCTTGGCAGTTATCCTCCTATTTGTGTGATGAATTAATAAACAATGCATGAATATGAAGCAATAATTACTTTACTGCCTCTGCAAGCAGTGATCGAAAGGGGGAGGGGAGTGTGGTTAGCTTACAGGGAAGTAGAATGAACCAATGGGGGAGGGAGGTTCATCAAGGAGAAACAAACAGAACTTTCATACCGTTAGCCTGGCCAGTCATGAAACTGGTTTTCAAAGCTTCTCTGATGTGCACCACACCCTCTTGTACTCTGCTAACTGCCCTGGTGTCCAGCTGCGCATAATCAGCGGCCAGGTAATTTGCCTCAACCTCCTACCCCGCCATAAACATCTCCCCCTTACTCTCACAGATATTGTGGAGCGCACAGCAAGCATTAATAACAATGGGAATATTGGTTTCGCTGAGGTCTATTCGAGTCAGTAAACTGCACCAGCACGCTTTTAAGCATCCAAATGCACATTCTACCACCATTCTGCACTTGCTAAGCCTACAGTTGAACAGCACCTGATTACTGTCCAGGCTGCCTGTGTACGGCTTCATAAGCCATGGCATTAAGGGGTAGGTTGGGTCCCCGAGGATAACTATAGGCATTTAAACATCCCCAACGGTTATTTTCTGGTCTGGGAAGAAAGTCCCTTGCTGCAGCTTTTGAAACAGACCAGAGCTCCTGAAGATGCAAGCATCATGTACCTTTCCTGGCCATTCCACCTTGATGTTGGTGAAATGTTCCGTGTGATCCACCAGTGCTTGCAGCACCATGGAAAAGTACCTCTTGCGGTTTATGTACTCGCTGGCTTGGTGCTCCGGTGCCAAGATAGGGATATGGGTTCCGTCTATCACCCCACCACAGTTAGGGAATCCCATTGCAGCAAAGCCATCCACCATGACTTGCACATTTCCCAGAGTCTCTACCCTTGATATCAGCAGCTCTTTGATTGCGTTGGCTACTTGGATCACAGCAGCCCCCACAGTAGATTTGCCCACTCCAAACTGATGCCTGACTGACCAGTAGCTGTCTGGCATTACAAGCTTCCACAGGGCTATCGCCACTCGCTTCTCAACTGTGAGGGCTGCTCTCATCTTGGTATTCTTGCACTTCAGGGCAGGGGAAAGCAAGTCACAAAGTTCCATGAAAGTGCCCTTATGCATGTGAAAGTTTTGCAGCCACTGGGAATCGTCCCAGACATGCAACACTATGCGGTCCCACCAGTCTGTGCTTGTTTCCTGGGCCCAGAATCAGTGTTCCATGGCATAAACCTGCCCCACTAACACCATGGTGTCCACATTGCCGGGCCCCGTACTTTGAGAGAAGTCTGTGTCCATGTCCTCAACACTCTTGTCACAGTGCTGCCGTCGCCTCCTCACCTGGTTTTGTTTTTGCAGGTTCTGGTTCTGCGCCTGCAAAAACAAAACCAGGCGTGGTGTTTACAGTGCTCATAATTGCTGTGGTGATCTGAGCGGGCGCCATGCTTGCTGTGCTATGGCATCTGTGCTGAAAAAAGGCACAAAACGATTGACTGCCGTTGCTCTGACAGAGGGAGGGGCGACTGATGACATGGCTTACAGGGCTGGCTTACAAGGAATTAAAATCAACAAAGGGGGTGGGTTTGCATCAAGGAGAAACACACATAACTGTCACACAGAATGGCCCCCTCAGGATTGAACTCAAAACCTGGGTTTAGCAGGCTAATGCTCAAACCACTGAGCTATCCCTCCCGCCACTATTCACAGAGGGAGGGAGGAAGGGGGAAGCAAATGAATACAAATGAATACAAAACAAATCTGGTCTCATAGACTCTAGGACTGGAAGGGACCTCGAGAGGTCATCAAGTCCAGTCCCCTGCCCTCATGGCAGGACCAAATACTGTCTAGACCATCCCTAATAGACATTTATCTAACCTACTCTTAAATATCTCCAGAGATGGAGATTCCACAACTTCCCTAGGCAATCTATTCCAGTGTTTAACTACCCTGACAGTTAGGAACTTTTTCCTAATGTCCAACCTAAATCTCCCTTGCTGCAGTTTAAGCCCATTGCTTCTTGTTCTATCATTGGAGGCTAAGGTGAACAAGTTTTCTCCCTCCGCCTGATGACACCCTTTTAGATACCTGAAAACTGCTATCAGGTCCCCTCTCAGTCTTCTCTTTTCCAAACTAAACAAACCCAATTCTTTCAGCCTTCCTTCACAGGTCATGTTCTCAAGACCTTTAATCATTCTCGTTGCTCTTCTCTGGACCCTCTCCAGTTTCTCCACATCTTTCTTGAAATGCGGTGCCCAGAACTGGACACAATATTCCAGTTGAGGCCTAACCAGCGCAGAGTAAAGCGGAAGAATGACTTCTCGTGTCTTGTTTACAACACACCTGTTAATGCATCCCAGAATCACATTTGCTTTTTTTGCAACAGTATCACACTGTTGACTCATATTAAGCTTGTGGTCCACTATGACCCCTAGATCTCTTTCTGCCATACTCCTTCCTAGACAGTCTCTTCCCATTCTGTATGTGTGAAACTGATTGTTCCTTCCTAAGTGGAGCACTTTGCATTTATCTTTATTGAACTTCATCCTGTTTACCTCAGACCATTTCTCCAATTTGTCCAGATCGTTTTGAATTTTGACCCTGTCCTCCAAAGCGGTTGCAATCCCTCCCAGTTTGGTATCGTCTGCAAACTTAATAAGCGTACTTTCTATGCCAACATCTTAATCGTTGATGAAGATATTGAACAGAGCCTGTCCCAAAACAGACCCCTGCGGAACCCCACTTGTTATACCTTTCCAGCAGGATTGGGAGCCATTAATAACTACTCTCTGAGTACGGTTATCCAGCCAGTTATGCATCCACCTTATAGTAGCCCCATCTAAATTGTACTCTCCTAGTTTATCTATAAGAATATCATGTGAGACCGTATCAAATGCCTTACTAAAGTCTAGGTATATCACATCCACCGCTTCTCCCTTATCCACAAGGCTCGTTATCCTATCAAAGAATGCTATCAGATTAGTTTGACACGATTTGTTCTTTACAAATCCATGCTGGCTATTCCCTATCACTTTACCACCTTCCAAGTGTTTGCAGATGATTTCTTTAATTATCTGCTCCATTATCTTCCCTGGCACAGAAGTTAAACTAACTGGTCTGTAGTTTCCTGGGTTGTTTTTATTTCCCTTTTTATAGATGGGCACTATATTTGCCCCCTTCCAGTCTTCTGGAATCTCCCCCGTCTCCCATGATTTCCCAAAGATAATAGCTAGAGGCTCAGATACCTCCTCTATTAACTCCTTGAGTATTCTAGGATGCATTTCATCAGGCCCTGGTGACTTGCGGGCATCTAACTTTTCTAAGTGATTTTTTACTTGCTCTTTCCTTATTTTCTCTTCTAAACCTACCCTCTTACCGTAAGCATTCACTATATTAGACATTCCTTCAGACTTCTCAGTGAAGACCGAAACAAAGAAGTCATTAAGCATCTCTGCCATTTCCAAGTCTCCCGTTACTGTTTCCCCCTCCTCACTGAGCAGTGGGCCTACCCTGTCCTTGGTCTTCCTCTTGCTTCTAATGTATTGATAAAAAGTCTTCTTGTTTCCCTTTATTCCCATAGCTAGTTTGAGCTCATTTTGTGCCTTTGCCTTTCTAATCTTGCCTCTGCATTCCTGTGTTATTTGCCTATATTCGTCCTTTGTAATCTGACCTAGTTTCCATTTTTTATATGACGCCTTTTTATTTTGTAGGTCATGCAAGATCTCGTGGTTAAGCCAAGGTGGTCTTTTGCCACATTTTCTATCTTTCCTAACCATCGGAATAGCTTGCTTTTGGGCCCTTAATAGCGTCCCTTTGAAAAACTGCCAACTCTCCTCAGTTGTTTTTTCCCCTCAGTCTTGATTCCCATGGGACTTTACCTATCAACTCTCTGAGCTTACCAAAATCCGCCTTCCTGAAATCCATTGGCTCTATTTTGCTGTACTCCCTTCTACCCTTCCTTAGAATTGCAAACTCTATTATTTCATGATCACTTTCACCCAAGCTTCCTTCTACTTTCAAATTCTCAACGAGTTCTTCCCTATTTGTTAAAATCAAGTCTAGAACAGCTTCCCCCCTAGTAGCTTTTTCAACTTTCTGAAATAAAAAGTTGTCTGCAATGCAGTCCAGGAACTTATTGGATAGTCTGTGCCTCGCGGTGTTATTTTCCCAACATATATCTGGATAGTTGAAGTCCCCCATCACCACCAAATCTTGGGCTTTGGATGATTTTGTTAGTTGTTTGAAAAAAGCCTCATCCACCTCTTCCACCTGATTAGGTGGCCTGTAGTAGACTCCCAGCACAACATCACCCGTGTTTTTTACCCCTTTTAGCCTAACCCAGAGACTCTCAACACTCCCATCTCCTATGTCCATCTCTACCTCAGTCCAAGTGTGTACATTTTTAATATATAAGGCAACACCTCCTCCCTTTTTCCCCTGTCTATCCTTCCTGAGCAAACTATACCCATCCACACCAACATTCCAGTCGTGTGTATTATCCCACCAAGTTTCAGTAATGCCAACAATGTCATAGTTGTATTTATTTATTAGCACTTCCAGTTCTTCCTGCTTATTCCCCATACTTCTTGCATTTGTATATAGGCATCTAAGATACTGGTCTCTTTCTTGTTTTGATCCACTCCATCTCTCTTTTACATCTTAGGCTGGCAGCAGACGGTGCAGTACGACTGCTAGCCATTGTCGTATCCTGGGTGCTCGCCAGAAGACGGTGCAGTACAACTGCTAGCCATCATCATCTCCTGGCTGCTCGCCAGAAGACGGTGCAGTACGACTGCTAGCCATCATCATCTCCTGGCTGCTCGCCAGAAGATGGTGCAGTACAACTGCAGGAAGGACTGAATCTCCATGAGACAAAACTTAAAAAGAGAATGACCTGGAGTCACTCCCATTAATGTCCAGGTGCCCCGACTGACCTCACCGAGGTTGGCTAAAAGAGCACCCAGGAGATGACGATGACGGCTACCAATCGTAATGCACCATCTGTTGCCAAAAGGCAATGAGCTGCTGCTGTGTAGCAATGCAGTACCACATCTGTCAGCACCCAGGAGACATACGGTGATGGTGAGCTGAGCGGGCTCCATGCTTGCCGTGGTATGGCGTCTGCACAGGTAATCCAGGAAAAAAGGCTCAAAATGGTTGTCTGCTGTTGCTTTCACGGGGTGGGGGGGAGGAGCCTGACAACATGTACCCAGAACCACCCGCAATAATGTTTTTGATCCATCAGGCATTGGGATCTCAACCCAGAATTCCAATGGGCGGCAGAGACTGCAGGAACTGTGGGATAGCTACCCACAGTGCAATGCTCCAGAAGTCAACGCTAGCCTCGGTACTGTGGGCGCACTCCGCCGAGTTAATGGTCTTACGTGGGGACACACACAATCAACTGTATAAAATCGATTTCTAAAAAATCAACTTTTATAAATTCGACCTAATTTTGTAGTGCAGACATACCCTTAGATTCTGTTTTCTCTCTCCTGCAGACACGGTGAAAGTGCAAAGAAAACCAGATAGATTTCTGCAATGATTGTGTGAAGCATTAATTATTGCCAGTCTTTCTCTATGTAAGCCTGTGAAAAGCCACTAAGAATTTTGCTGTCCCTAAGTTAAAGCTCTTGCCCTATAAAAATGTGTGCTACAGGACATTTATAACTGAGTGGGAGCTGTAGTCTTGCCATGCAATGTAAAGTGAGAATACTAACCAAACTTCTTTTTCTGCAACCAGTCTCTCAATAAACTGCTGAATTTCACATAATTGAATGTTTTCATTATTTGCATCCGCTGCAGTAGGCAGTTTGGGTACAGGCTGAGGTTGCACCATACTGCCAGCAGACATGTTGAGCTGGTGAATGGAACTAGGGGGTGAGAGGGATTTTGCAAGGAAGGATAGATGCAGGGAAGTGAAAATAAGTTAATAGTCTTGTGTCCTCCATGGCGTGGGCTTCAAATTGGTTGATGGCTGGGACTTTCGCATGACACAGAGGTTGACTGTCTAGCTGGAGCAGCTGCCATTTTGAAGAATTGTATGGGGGAGATCGGAGGGAACAGGCAGCTTGGGCCTAGGGAGGCAGGGGGCTGGATAAACATCTGTCAAAAATGACTGCAGCCATGGGGCACCTGGAACAGAAGCTAGCACAGCATTATAGCATAACAAAATAATAATACATTTTAGATATGAATACTTACATGCTTATGTTTCCTTGATAGGAGCTACTTCTTCAGTACCATTTTGGGTTTCTGGCTGGAAATTGGGCTCATTCCTGTATGGCAGGAATAAGTCTTGCTCTTTACCCAGCCATCGTCAGGGTCTTGAGTCTCAAAAAATCCTGGCTTTCTGGAGACAGTTCTTCACTGGCCTCCTCGTGTTCATCCTCCAATGACTCTTGGTGCTTGTCCTAGAAGGACATGGAGCAGCAGACTTCTTGGTTTTTGCAGTGGCGTAATTGATCAAAATCCTGTTCAACTCCTCATAAAAAGGACAGGACACCTTTCCATTGCTGGACCTTTCCCTAGCATCCTTGGTTTTAATGTACATTCTCCTGAGTTGTTTGCTCTTTGTCCTGCACTATTAGCTGTGGCCTCTCATGGACATCTACTTAGCCATGTCTACAGAAAGATTTTTATTCTGGAGACTAGCCACAAGAGCTTCCTGCGTCAATGTTTCCCCTAGGGGGAGATGAGATAGGTCTCTGCAGCATTCCAAGAGGCTCCTCAAGACATATTATAAGGCTTCTGGAGTAATATCACAACATGGTTGGTATACTCAAATCCAGGAGTAAATGAGCAAATTCTGGCTCCAGGCCAATTTTTATATGGGGATGTGGATGTCTGATCAACTCAACAGCAGAACAGTGGAGGGCTCTGTGACTCAGGAACCTCTTGGTGTCAACTGGCAGAGGGCACAGGGGGTGCATGGGGTTTTGCAGGTATCCCTGCTGTCAGATATATGCATAATACTACACCAAACGGTAGCATGTGAAGTCGATACCAAGAGCCACCATAATCACTGGTCATCATAATTATGGCAAATTGTATGTATGGATAATATTTAAGAAATTATGTATCTACATGGAAAGTTACATTCTTAAGGAACTAGAGTTAAGGCCAGACACCAAGATGTGACATGCTTAGATGTACTCCTTTGAGGCAGGAGGTAACAGATGCTTATCTCGCAGTCTGGTCATATGTGTACTGTGTATTGTCTGCATTAGAATGGAGGTCTATTTGCATACTAAGACAGAGGCCAATTGAAAGGGTGTGAAATCTACAAAAGACAAAATCTACAGGGGAAGAACCAAAACAGCAGGGGGTGTCCTGTACATGAAGAAAAAGGATGGAACTTGTATATCTTAGGAGGCAAAGGAACACAATGGGCCAACTAGGAGACAAACATGTCTGTCTCATGAAAGGAAGCTCACAGCCAAGCCTAGGTGTAAAACCCTGCAAGGATTTTGGATGAGCATTATGCTTAAGACAACAGAGTATCTAGTTCAGCGGTCAGCAACCATTCAGAAGTGGTGTGCCGAGTCTTCATTTATTCACTCTGATTTAAGGTTTCGCGTGTCAGTAATACATTTTAACGTTTTTAGAAGGTCTCTTTCTATAAGTCTATAATATATAACTAAACTATTGTTGTATGTAAAGTAAATAAGGTTTTTAAAATGTTTAAGAAGCTTCATTTAAAATTAAATTAAAATGCAGAGCCTCCTGGACCGGTGGCCAGGACCCGGGCAGTGTAAGTGCCACTGAAAATCAACTTGCGTGCCGCCTTCGGCACCCGTGCCATAGGTTGCCTACCCCTGATCTAGTTAATTAAATCTAGGCTCTAGAACGCATATTAAGGTTTCATTTTATATGTACCCATTTGCTTCCAGAACTTCTACATGGTATTACTTGAATCTCTATGCTTTGTTAAATAAATTAAGAAAATAAGAACAGCCATACTGTTTTTCCTAGAAACATATCTTACTGCTGTTTGTTAAGCAGAGAAGTGATATGAGGTGGAATTGGTAAGCTGGAATTTACTGATTTTTAGGAAGCAGGTGATCTGTGAATACTGCAAGCGGTGGACCAGGGACTGGACACTCCAGAGAGACACCTGGAACAGTTGAAGGTTGGAGTTTTCCTATTGTTAACCAGTAGAGAGACAGCAGGGTCTGCAAGGCCTAGAGGGGAGTGCTTGTGTTGCCCCGGTCGGTGGAGTTGGGGAGCTGACTCCCTGAAGACACAGACAAGGTTTCCTATTGCTAAGGGCACATGGTAGTGAGATTCCTCACAACCCTAGGTATCCCCAGGAAGCATCACAGCTGCACAGGTAAACACACAGGTCAGTAATAGTTACTCACAAAGCAGTGTGGGATAGTAGCTGGAGGACTGCCAAAGTAGTATGCAGCAGCATTGTGTGCAGATGAACAATAGACTGAACTAATTCAACTGCATCAAACTTAGTTCACTTTGAAAGAGGACTCCAGAGTGAGATAAACACAGAGTTAATATGCTATAATGAATTGCACTGTGTGTATGCAAGCATTTTGAAACTGGGTTAACTTGACTTAGTCTGGTTTAAACCCCTGTGTAGACAAGCCCTTAGTATTTCTGGAATTTGCTAAATAGTTTACAGAATGCAACTAAGTAGGACCACTTATCATGAGCAAATATGCGGCAGTAGAGGACCATAACAGAAAACTGAAGCAGGCTTGTGATTCCCCATGCCCAGAAAAATGTTAGTGATCCCCAGGGGAAAGTCTTAGCCAATAACATGTAGTGTTCTGGGGGGGGGGTTGGGTGGGGGGAAAAGGTTTTTTTGCCCATTCCAATGATGATCTTACTGGTATATGCACGTGCATACAGCACATTGTCAAGCACTGCATCATGGTCTACGTTGAAGCGATCAGCGATGTCACGAAGACGATCTGGACGGCTGGAATGTGTAAGAGATAAGGAATCTCTTTTTATACACATCATGCAAATTATGAAAATCCATAAAACTTAAGTCCAAATCCAGAGCTCCCAGACAAGGCCTTGGCCTTTCAGTCAATATTGCCAACAAGAGGAGCAATTAGTGTTTATAGTGATGTGTTTTGTTTTGTTTTTGTGATACAAACTAAGGGCATGGCCACACTTGCAGATGTAGAGCGCTGGGAGTTAAACCAGCCCTTGGAGACCGCAGCAGGGAAAATGCTGCAGTGTGTTCACACTGTCAGCTTCAAGCACAGTGGCATGGCCACATTAGCAGCTCTTGCAATAGCACAGAGAGCAGTGCATTGTGGTACCTATCCCAGTGAGCAAGGGGCTGCAGTGTGCTTTTCAAATCAGGTGGAGGGAGGAGGGAGTGGAGTGTGATAGGGAGTCTCTTGTGTGTATGTGGGGGGAGACACTGTGTTTTGAGGGGCAGAGAGTGTGTCAGCATGCTGTCTTGTAAGTTCAGACAGCGGCAGATGGAAGGGGAAAACCCTGACATCAGCCCTCAGCCCCATCTCTCTCTCACACACACAGATGCACAAACACCTGCCTCTGCAGCAGGAGCATTCCATAGTAATGGTTTGCTTTGTCCCAGAGCAGATAAGCATGCCGGCTGTCAGAAACGGAGCTTTGAAAGGGGATATCCGCATGCCCACAGCAGAGTTCAAAACAATGAGAAGAGTGGCCACTTGACTTCAAGGGATTATGGGACGTTTCCGGAGGCCAATTACAGTGCAGTAACGCAATACGTCATCCACACTGACACCCGGGTGTTTCAGCCGGGGTGCAGCAAGCTTTATGCTTCTCGTGGAGGTGGATTACCAGGAGCACTCCAGCTGCAAAGTCCAGGCGCTCTATGTGCCTTGTCAGCGTGGACACCTCAGGAGTTAGGGAGCCCAGGGCTGATTTAATGCACTCTAACTTGCAAGTGTAGCCAAGGCCTAACTAGAAAGAAAGCAATCTCATTTTACCTAGTCCATCAAAAAGCTGAGATAGTAACAAACAGTGGAATCACTTTTGAAGCAGTAAACTGGATATGAAAAGCTTCTATCATCAAGATATTAAAAAGATGAGCACACTAGAACTACACAAATAGAAACACAAAACAAGATCTGTATCTTAACCCCACCTCATCCTCTGTTTGGGCTGGATTATAACAAATGACCTAGAGATAAAAAGCACCATGTCCAAACTCCAATCCCTAAATTGTTTTGGCTTCCTGCTTTAGTAATTTATACTGTAATAAGAATAAATTGTTGTAGACAACACTGACTTTGTTTTTCTTCATGATGCCCTGGGCCAGATTTGATAGACAGCTCCTTACTTTTATCCATGTATGGAGCCATTTAGAGCATCCAATCTGCTTTCTGCAACAAAATTCACTCCATCAGAAGATTATGAGGATGCTGTACTCATTACAAGATGCATCAACATCCCTTTCTATCATACCTGAAACTTGCTAAAGTAAAAAAGATACAAAGTGTTTTCAGTATCAATGAAGATAATTTTTCCTCCTGTGTAGCGATCTGCTCCTGGAAGCTGAGCTGTCACTAGAATGCATCATAAAGAGAGGATCAAAATGAACAGAGGAGAAAAAGCCTCTTCCACCCCTCCAACTCTCTCTCTGCTACTACTTTTAACAAATGACAGATCCACCAGTTTGTACACAATACACAAATGATCCAGTACTAATAACCAGAGTTGCCTTTATAGCAAGGCTGACTTGCCTCCACAGCTATCTTAAGAAGGAACCAGAGTAACTTTTCTCTGTGGGATGTCAGGTCAAACTTAATCAAACTTTATGTTACTGGGCACCAACACTTACTCTGCATCTAAATTTGCATAATTTTTATTAAAATAAATATTTAATTAAAATAACTAGTACTAATTAATGCAGAAAAACATATTCTTAGCCTTCTCGCTAAGATCAATAGTAATGATCTAATAGGGCCTTTCCATCTTTTAACTACTACACTTTTACCACACTTTATTTGGATATGTATCTTTCTTGGTAGATGAATAGATGCCGACTGTTGTTTATCAGCAATGAACAAATTCAGATGATCAGTTTTGTCCTCATCCTACATGCAAAGAATTATTACTCTGCTGCCAAATGCGGCCCTCAGGCTGTAATTTGTACATCCTTGGACTACATGAAAACATTCCCATTTTTCAAGGAAGAGCCTCAATATCTGTCATAAAGGGAGATCAGACTGAGAAACTGTTGGTTCTTCATAATTTTTAGTAACTAAATTCCAATATTATTAACAACTACATTATTTATTATTATGTATCTGTATTGTGGTAGCATCAATAGTCCTGTTATGTTTTGCATTGTGCAAACATATTACAAAGAGATGGTCCTTGACCAAGATTTTACAATGTAAATTTAAGATAAGAGACAATAAGTGGATATGAAAGACAGACTCAGGAGAGCACAAGTTAACAGCAAAACAGTTAAAACAATATAATAAGCAGCAGTCTCAGCGGTTGCAGCACATCAGCTGCCTAACCATTTTGTAGGCATAATGGCAAAGGTAGGTTTTAAGGAGAGATTAAAAGGAGGATAATGTAATGGTCTCACCAATTATTACCGAGAGCTCCTTCCAAGAATAAGGGCAGGCATGAGAGAATGCATGATGGTGCTTGTCCAAAAGTTGGACAAATGGGCAATCATGGGTGGCACTGTTGGCAGAGTGAAGGTGAGAGTCTACATTTCTACAGAGTATAAAGATGAGAGGTAGGGCAGGGATAAGCCATGAAGAGCCTTATGCTCTTGTTCCTGATGCAGTGAAAAAGGGGGATCCAGTGGAGGGATGCATAGAGGAGGAAAATGGCAAAGGAACAGATGTAAACAAAGAACCTTACAATTCATATACATCTGAATTAACAGAAATAATACTCACTGAAGTCTTTACTTCACAACATCTCTAGAGGTAACAGAACATGGAATATTTCCACTTCTCTAAGACAAAGTATTTCCTTCTCATGTATCTAAGAAAGGAGCTCATCTTTAGGTATGTGTACCCAAGCTACATGCAGGCAGGTCTTAGCTCCTAAATGCTGTTTACTAGCTTGGTAGAGTGTTTCTTTTAGAGAGCAAAGACTGACATTGTGATAGAACTCCTTGATGAATGAGATTACAAAGGAATATAACTGATAATATTAAGACAGTGTACCTACCACAAAGGGTGTGGGCAAGCTGGGTTTTGCCTGTTCGGAATTCTGTTAAAGAGAAAAAACAAGGGGAAAAGTTTTTGCAGTTTGTCAAATACATGAGTTGTTTCAATAAGAATACACTTTCATTCATAAAACCTCAATCACCTGTATTGCTTTCTGTCCTTCAGTCCCCACTCACAAATCGTATGAAGAACAGTGCAAATTGTACTTCTGAACAGCAGGGCTTAGAACTGCTGCACTGTGAGAGGTATCATGCTTGACAATGTTAAATTGAGCTAACTTCCACTTGTCCCTGGTAACTGCATCCAGGTAGAAGTTAAATGTATCGTTACCATTTTTTGACTTGAGTAAGTAACCAAAGTTTAGACTGTGTGGGTTGTTTCCATTAGGAGGCAAAGTAGAGGCCAGGAGTCAGGTGTTTCTTTGATGAAATCCTGTGTATTTTCAAAGGTTGTACAAAGTCCTGTATCCTTGAACACAGTAGGAATCAAATAATAAGAGACAGTGTCTTCACTCACAGTTCCAAGTCCCTTTTCCGGTTTTTTCTCAGGGCCATGTTCCCTGTACTTGTTCTGACTACGGGTATTCTACATTGCAGTCAGAGGTATGAAGCTGCACAGGCTAGCCCCTGAAGTACATAGTCAAGGTCCCAGACCAGCTTGTACAGAATGTGCTTTTGCACTTCATTGTTATTTTTATTCAAGCTAGCTCGCTAGATCAAAGCTAGCTCATGTATGTCTACATTTGCTGTGGTCACACTTCTGATCCCAGGGCTGACATAACTTGTGTCATTGGCTTTTCTCTCCTGCTCTGCATCTGTTTCTATGGATTCTCTCTCTGATACACACACCTCCACTAAAACAAAGCCAACAAAGTCCCTCCACCCACATAGGTCAAATTCCTGAGCGGCCTCACACATGCCTTTGTCTTTGGCAGATAAGTACCTGTATTTGATTAGAGGAGGCCCCTATTGTTTCAGCTACCTGCTTTCATAAAGGAGCTTAACGTCTTCTTACAAAGTCTTAAATGAGCAATGGTTATACCCAGCCCATAGTAATATTAACTCCAAGACACCGTTGGAAAAATGTTAGGTGTTGCTGAGGGTATTGGGTTAACTCCACTGACCAGGCTTAACTTTATTTTCAGTCAAAATGGGCTCCAATATCAGAAGCCATGTGAGCAATCCCAGAACCCATTATAGCTACTGCTTTGCTCTCCAAAGCGGTTTGAGAATTGCACCACTGTAATTTACACCATATTATCACTATGGTGCAGTGTGCCTACACTAGGCATCTTGTTCTGGTTGTCCATGATATATGTTGTCCACAAAGAACACTCACTGCAAGTATTGCAGGGTCTATGGATTGTTGCATCTATCTCACAGTCCCTGGCACAGCTCCTTGGAATAAGTGAATAAGGTCCATAGAATTTAAAAAAAAAAAAAAAAGGGAGAGAAAAACATGTTACATGTTTTAAAAATTTGTATTTTATATTATCTTGTTGGTTGTTCACTATTATTCTGAGGGCAGGGGTCTCAGGAAAGATGCCTGGAATGAGCTGAAACCACCCAAATACTGCCTCATTTGCTTTTGACCAGTCCTGAAAGGAAGAGAGGTGTGGGGGGCATTGTGGGTCCATGTAGAACCATAACTGCTGTTGTGCCATACGGAGCCATCTTGACAGGGGCCAAAGGCACTGCCATGAGCTGTCAAAGATATTAGTACAGTCACAGAATGCTCCAGTATACCCTTTACTGAGAGATTAATTGCACTGTGCAATGGCTACACCACACCAGTGCTTGTTGTTCCACTGGCATTGCATCAGTGAAACCGACAACGCGGATGGTAAATAGCCTTGCTCAGAGTTAGTACAATAATACTAATAATACAAATGGTGGTGTGATTGCCATTCCCACTAGTGTGTAGGGTCCAGCAAACCTAGCACACATCAAGACATCTCACTGGCGACAAGGATGATGAATATGAAACTGTTTCTCAAAAAAATACAGATAAATACTGCAATAATCATTACAATCAACCTACAAAGAATTCCATTGACTGCAGAAGTGTGTTGCACTCATATGGAAATATTAGCATCGGTTTTAAATGGATACAATCAATTAAAATATTTTATACAGAAGTATTTTTTTTACTTACTATTTTTACAAGTAATATCTAAGTTTGCAATAGCTAAAAGGTTTACAAAAATATTTTTTCAATTTGCTTAGTTTCTACATTTGACAGCACTTTGTCTATAGTTATTTCCCCTATTTCTCTTATACATTCAGATAGTTATTTTCCACTATCAATTGTGTGGGTCTTCCACACAGCAGATGAGAACAGAAAATCATATTTTAAAAATCTTATTTTAAATCCATAAAAATTGGTCAAGAGACTCAAGGGTGGGTTTAACACCTGAAACAAATTTTATCTCATTTTTATCTGGATTTCAAGTTGGTGGTATTACTCTGAAGACCAGGAGATAATACATTAAGACAACATGTCCAGAAAATCTTTCATCAAACCTTTCAAGCCTCAAGGACACTTTTTAAAAGAGGAAGTGTGCTGTATTTGATAAACTGTAGTTATTGCTGCTGAAGTCTTTTGATCTTGGCTTACAATCTAAATCAGATATGAAGGGCATTGCATTATTTGCTTATATCTCATTGTTTGAATTACATATGTCACATATGTGGATCTGCATACTTTATATTGCTTTACACTGTGACTTTTGCCTGTAGTAGAGCTAATGAATGACAGAAGCTGGATGCAAATATTTACACCTCTCTTGAATTACAATAGTCTATTGTGGGCTGAACTTTAAATTTTGATTCTTCATGGAGAAGAGTATGTATCAGCAGGAAATCTCACATCAAAGTTTCATTACTGGGAAGAAATGGAGAAGCAAAATGGAGAAATGTTTCCTGAGCAACACTATTCATAACGGTATATGATACTGAACCAGCATGCCCCCAAATGTGAGTGTTACCCAGCTCAACCCTCATCTGCAGCAACTGAAGAAGAACAATGGCAAAACACTGACAAAGATGGGATTATTTCCTTTTACGTCAACCCTGGAAAGGGACCATCCACTGTAGTTGAGCCTGAACCTCCACCTTTTCAGATCCAGCGTGATGAGAATTTGATAGTAATAATGTCACTTGCTTTAAAACCTAAACATCTGCTGCAGCACTCTACTGATAATCCACTCAATAAAATCCATTTAATTCACTCACCTCCAAAGGCCTCTGTAATTGCCATGCTTTCAATCCCACCACCCAATAGTTTACTGGAGGGAGAAAAAGAGTTAAGCATATTGAAATGCCCACAGTCACGAGAGTAACGTCAAAAGGGAAATCTTTGCTACTGTAAGAAAATCTCTTCTCATCCAAAAGGCCCTGTACTTAACCCACGATGTGATAGGGTGCAGGGGCACCAGATGATCCCTGGTATACAGGGTCCTAATTCTGTCTCAGCTTCCCCTTTCCCTTCTACAGGTGCTTAGGAGAAAATCTACAAGAGTGGCCATTTGGGAGATAGAAGAGAGAAAATATTTTTGAGAAGATAAGGCTCCACCAACAAGTGGTCATGGGATTGATATAAACCCTGATCTATTAATTTACCACATTTTCTATTTATTTCCTGCTTATGTTTAGCCATTTTTACTTGCTTTTGCATGAACTACCCATCAAGAAAAAAAAATCCAGAATGTATCTTTAAGGCACAAATCACTGTTAAGAATAGTGTTGAGCTGCATCAGCCCAGAAATAACTCCTTTAGACCAGGGGTTCTCACAACGAATTTTTTGGTGGCCTCAGTGTGAGGCCAGCAACTCTTGCTGATGGCCGCTCTGACGAACCTCTCTCTCTGTTCCTGCCTCCTGAGGCCCTGCAGCAAGAACTTGCCCCAGGAAAGGTGGGTCAGGAACTCACCAGTCACCTGTGGAGTCCCAGGCTCCCCGTGCCTTGTCCGGACAGGAGTGGGGGAGCTACTCAGGGGAGCATCCTGGTGACTGAATGCCACAGCCACCTCCACTGACAAGAGCTGCCTCTGGCACCACACACACTGGCCCCATGTATATCCAGAGGCACTGCCTGGAACCCACAAGAAGGCTCCACAGTGCAGAGCGCCAATCCCTGCTCGTGGCACCGACACAAACACTGAGGCAGTGCATCTTGCTGCCCTTGGAAACAGCTATTCAGGAGCAACAGCTAGGCACTGCAGGAGGGGCTGCTGCTTTCCCTCCGTCCTAATCTCCACCCATGCTTTGGAGGGTGTCGTGGCCACAACAAAATTTGCTGGTGGCCACATTTGAGAAATGTTGTTTTAGACACAATGCTTCTTAAATCTCCCAGGCAGGCTGGGGAATGCCTCTTAGAAGGGTGTAAGGAGTGCTGCCTTGCATAGTCAGCTATTCTACTGTCTGGTATGAGACAGTGTGTAAAGACACCCACCTCCTCTTTGTACCCTGTAGGATGGTAAACAAACTGGGGGTGCTTGAAGAAGCAGTCACGGCAGTTAAGACAGTATCCGGATTGTAATTGTGCCTGGCACCTCTGCAGAACACACAAAGGAGGGAACCCTCCTTGTGCATGTGCATGCAAGAACCAAACAGTCTGCTTCTACATTTTGAGGAAGAGTCCTTTCTTATTCAGATGGAGGTTTTGCTGCTGAACCATTCCACCATATTGCACATATATTGTGTCACTTCTGGGAAAGCAGATGAACTTGGGGAATTTTTTTCAGGTTTTCCTGCATAACCTCAAGCAAAATAAACAGAGTCAGCTAGTGCTTTTATTATTTAAAATTAGATTTGAGGTGCATGTTATTGACATGAAACTATTGTGTGTGAGCTTGATTAGCATACAAAAAGGTTGAGTCTACTCAAGCAAATTTAGGTCCTACTACAATTCACCATAATTACAGTTCCACAGGTGGTAGCAAGAGTGGAGATTGCAGCATAAGCGGGAATCAGGCTTTTTACCAGTGTCACCACCCAATTCTACTCTGAGCAGGGTTAAATGACTCACTTCCACTTGCTTTTTTGCAAGTACACCCACTGTGTCCTAAATGAACATTTCTCTCTAATAGTTGTTTTGTGGCCAGTGGAGAAAAAGAATATGATTACTTTTTGGGCAAGGCTTCGGCAGGGTTAAGTAGAGATAAACTTACTCAAATTCCTGGCTCCCAGTGGTGATATGAAACACCATCTTCCTTTTCTCGCTGTACTCAAAGGCAGTCAAGAATCCTGGTTCCTAGGGGAACACCAAAGGAAATTATTCAGTGTGATCTGATACTGAGGAAGAATGTGATATCCTCAGCCAAGATCCATTTCTCCTCATTGACCTCTCATCTGTCTGAACCTGTCAAGGGCCATCATACTTGTCAGTCTGGCTGCTATTGACTATAAAGTAGTATCTCTGACTTCAGACTAATAAGCACAATCACTTGTAAGCATGATTGTTCTAATGTTTGCAGTGGGAAATGCTGCAAAGTATCTTACAGGGGGCGGGGGGAGTGTTCTAAGTTGAAAATGCGAGGTATGTGATTTGCTTACAATTAGCTTGTTGGCTGCTTCTTTGATCTTGTCCACTTTGGCCTCTGAAAGGCCTTTCACATTGCACAATGCCCGCCTCGTTGTCATCTGGATCCCTTTGACAGTACAGATTCCCACGGACTTCAGCTTTTTAATATCAGCCACATTCTGTGAAAAAAGCTCACATTCTGTGATCATTAGCTCATGTAATGCTACAACTGGAAGGTAGAGAAAGTTTTTGTAGCCCATTATATTGTACATTCACATGTATGTTTATTTTCACTAAGAAAGAAATAGATTTAACTGCTTTGTTGTTTCTGACTGTTCTAAGTATGTCCAGGGAAGAATATACTTGCTTGTTGTCATATGTTACAGATACTCCTGGGTGGGTGGAAATGTAATGGAACAGAGGCAATGCAGCAGGTTACTTAGATAAAATAGTAGCAGAAGGTTTAATGGACACTGCTTCAAACTGTCACCTCCAGACAAGTCCCTTCTTTGGGTAAAAACTATGAACTTGGATGTGTCACCCATTTATGCACAGGAGCTGTGTGCAAATGACACTAGAGAGAATAAGGGATAACTTAATTGCTCCCACTGAGAAGCTTCTGTCTTCTCCTTGGGTTTATCTTGTGTATATTATGACGACAAGGATGGGTGAAGAAAAGCCAGTCATGAAGAAGAAGAGTCTTATACATAAAGGGGTATAATAAGTACTCAGTTAATATAAATCATTGAGTTATTTTTTCCAGTTTGAGAGAAGCCTACTGGTGGAGTTTACTGAAGAATTTTTAACTAGCAAGAAAACTGCTCCCTATTTCACTAGCATTCTGACAACAGCACAACAAAGCCACTCACAGTATAATGCAGGAGCTAGAGAAGACATTGGCGTAATTATAGATAGTTATTGGCTGGTGCAGAAACTAATCTATGGACAGATTGTCAACAAATGCTCACTATCTAACTGCTCTCATTTAGGTACTAAAATAAATGGCCATATTTTCAAGAGCTGCTGGGTGGTAAACACTTTTCAAAATCTGGCCCTTAATATGTAAACTATCAAAAATGAAACTTGTCCAGCCCTCCCTGTATCTCTTAGGCCTCGTCTATACTCAGAAGTTAGGTTGACATAGCAAAATTCGTACACTCGAGCATCATAATTAAGCTGACCTAATGCCCAGTGTAGATGCAGCTAGGTTAATAGAAGAATTCTTCCATTGATGTAGCTACCACCACTCATGGAAATGGAATGGCTACATCAATGGAATAACCCCGTCTATCACTGTAGGAAGCATCTACATGACAGGGGTACAGCAGCATAGCTGCAGTGTTGTAGCTGTGCTGCCGTAGCGCCCAGAGCGTAGATATGCCCTTACTTAGAAGTTGTTATGGGGAGAAAGTTTGTTATGCACATCACCATGGATAAGTATTTTTTGATAACATTCCTAAATAACATCCCATGAAGAACTATCTAGATAATATCTGTTACTTATACTTACAATTCCATGTTTCTGTAACAGGTCAATATCCTGAAACAAGGATTCCTAAAGGAGGCAGGGGGAAAAACAGAATCTTGGTCATTTTTTTCACCAACTATATCTCCCTTTGTTACCTGTCTAATTTAACATGTGTCCGTTTTAAATCCTTAGATCTCGATTGTTTTTCATAATAGTACATGTCCTACTACCTACCAATATAGGCACAACAAAGAAAGAACCAAAAGAATTTCAGCATTTCCTGTTGTCCTCATATTGTGTAACCACCTAGAGAAACAGTCACCAATCATGCTGAGAAACTCTACTAATGAAGCAATATTATGATACTCTTCCTTCTAACTCTCTACTATAGCGTTTCTCAACCTTTTTAGACTGAAGACCCCTTACTCAGAGTCAGATTTTTGTGATCTCCTCACATTTACTCTAAGAGTAAAACATGTACTGATAACAGTAAGCCTACATAATTTATTTGGGGGTGTGTGTTTCAAGAGGTTGACAAAGAACACTTGATCTTGAAGGATAAGAGTGTGCAGGGCACAGGGGAGCAAGATTTTCTTTGCTTTAGATTGTAATCAAATTTATCACCCTGCAACCCTCCAATTTTCTTTCATGATCCTGCACCGAAGAAACATTGCTCTTCTACAAAAAATTATGCGTGATGCCCTCAGACAGAACGTAGACATATTTCTTCACAATCCATAAATACCTCATCATCCTGGTACCCTAGCTCTTCTTGCACCACTTGATCCTCCATGGCTTTCATTGTGAAAGAGCAGGCAATAAGGCTTCAGTCAGTACTAAAAAAGCAAACGAACACACCATCAGGGTGGAAATACATAAAGTAATTATAAAGTACTCTTAATAGGAGCTCAATGGCATAGTGGCATCTTGATGTGCTATCACATAAGAATCCAAATTCAGATTTTAAGGTTGGTCCTTCACTACATGTACCAGCAGGGGCTGGATGTGTTGCAGTGGTGCTTAGCTCCCCAATAAAAGAGGAAGAATCTTGTTTTTCTCTCAGAAGATTCCCTCTGCCCAAATTGGCTTAGGCAAAGTTTCCCTTTCTGGAGGGAGCACTGATGTGACAAAGAGCCTTCCTGGCTAGAGGAAATGGAAATAAAGGAAGAAAACTTTGGTGTAATTTCAGAGTTCTTTGGAACTAAAAATAAAATGGAATGACTTATGTTACTTTCTAATGAAAAATATTCAAAGAAGTTGTTTCTGAAACATCTCCATATGGTACCACAATATACTTCTTTTCTCTAGACCAGGGGTCGGCAACCTTTCAGAAGTGCTGTGCTGAGTCTTCATTTATTCACTCTAATTTAAGGTTTTGCGTGCCAGTAATACATTTTAACATTTTTAGAAGGTCTCTTTCTATAAATCTATAACAGGGGTAGGCAACCTATGGGCATGTGTGCCGAAGGCAGCACGCAAGCTGATTTTCAGTGGCACTCAAACTGCCCAGGTCCTGGCCACCAGTCTGGGGGGCTCTGCATTTTAATTTAATTTTAAATGAAGCTGCTTAAACATTTTAAAAACCTTATTTACTTTATATACAATAGTTTAGTTATATATTATAGACTTATAGCAAGAGCCCTTCTAAAAATGTTAAAATGTATTACCGGCACGCGAAACCTTAACTTAGAGTGAATAAATGAAGACTCGGCACACCACTTCCAAAAGGTTGCCAACACCATAACTAAAATACTGTTGTATGTAAAGTAAATAAGGGTTTTAAAATGTTTAAGGAGCTTCATTTAAAATGAAATTAAAATGCAGAGCCCCCCCAGACTGGTGGCCAGGACCCAAGCAGTGTGAGTGCTACTGAAAATCAGCTTGCATGCCATCTTTGGCACGTGTGCCATAGGTTGCCTACCCCTGCCAGTTATGAAAATTTAGTCATCTGTATCCATTTTCCTTTAATATATTAATAACAAAAGGTGAAGTATTTCCCGAAGTAACATGAACAAGCCCCTTGCCCCGCACATACTGGAAGAAAAAATAATATAAAAGGGAATGGGCATGTTACAATCCTCTCTCTGTACTTTTTAAAAATAAATTCTCCCTTCACTGTCCTGAAATGCATATAATCTTGCATTCCTTGCATTCAAAAGGGCAAGGGGACTGCTCCCCTTTGGGGAAATGGCAATTCAAAATTGGCAGAGTAGGCAAAGCCAGGGCTGTACCTTCCTATTGGTCAGCAAGGGATGTAGGGGGAACTATACCACACCCTATTAAGAGGTGTAGCAGTGTAGACACTCCCCTTCTCTGGGGAGCCTTCCAGTGCTGCTGCTGTGATAATGTGGCTCTGCCCCACAGCCAACTTGGAGTTATACCTAAAATCTTATACAGACCAACTAAAAAAAATCAGGCACAAATGCACCCAGAGGATGGATTTATCTTGAAGGATATGTTTTGTCTTTACGTGTGTGTGACATGTATTATTGTTTATCTTGCACAATGAGATAAGGAGGGTTCCAAGCACACGGGACATGGAACAGGGCATGGAGACGGGAGATAAAGAGTTGAGACAGAATGTGGGGCTGTGCATGGGGTTGGGGGAGCCTTGAGAAGTATGCATCCTTCCGTTATTACTCCAACCCTAACCAGAGTTACTGCCCCGCTGTATTTATTTCGACACCTCCCAAGATACGTGTTAAAGAAATAAAGGGGCAAATCCTATTTGTCTTCGCAGGGCATGTTTACACATTACAGCAGCTGTGCCACCACAGTACTGAAATGTAGACACTTCCTACGCCAATGGAAGGGGTTTCTCGACTGCTGTCCTTAATCCACCTCTCCCAGAGGCTGCAGTAGGGTCGATGGAAGAACAGCTGGGGTTACGTCGACCTAACCACACCATGACGCTGGCTACGCAGAGCACTCGCCCTAGCCATAGCCAGGCCGAACTAATGTTCAGTGAGCCCGGGACTCAGCCGAGCAGACGCCTCAGCTGCGCTATTTGCCTGCGCGGGGAGATAGGCCGGAAGCGACGCCTACGGAACTAGCCACTCTCAGCCCCACGGCAGTAGGCGGGACTCGACCTCCGCTCACCCCAAGCGCAGCCCCCGCCGCCTCAGAGATCATCCGCCCCACCCCGACCGTTATTCGCTGTGCGTTGCCAGGGCGGAGCTCGAGTCGCCTCCCCGTTCCCGCCTCAAAACTCCCGCTAGAAGGGACTGACGCTGAACTGAGGAGACTGCTGCGGTTACCTAAACGCGCCCGTGCGCAGGCGCACTGGTAAGTATCTAACGCCCAGAGCTGTCTGCGGCGGGCGAACGGACCGTACCACCTCGATAGAAGACGGTTAGGACTCTACCACGGAGGAGAGGGGAAGGCCGGGAACCGGTAGAACGTTATTCTATATAAGGGCACACGTTAAAGTACGTCCTCTCCCTAGGGCTCTACTCATTAATGGAACGATCTGTATTCAGCGCCCCTGTGAGAGTTTCGAGATATGAACCGGTATCTGATGTTGAACCCCCCAGCCCGGAATGGTAGCGTCGGACTCGCGGACTGCCACGCGGCGGAGCTAGACTGTACCATGTCAGGGGAGAGGGGTGAGTGCGACATTCATTCTCTGCCTCACCGAGGACCCGCCCGTGCGAAGCCGGGGGGTGACGCTGCGCCCCCCAGTGGCGCCGGGAGGCGCTCGGAGCCCGGGCGGGGCTACAGATCCCGCCTGGACTGAGCTCGGCGCTGCAGCCGGGGGGCGGGGCTGCCTGTAGGGGCCTTTGGAGCCTCCCAGCGCCGGGGGCTGAACTGGCAACGCGGCAGCCCGAGGGCTCCGTGCGGTTCCGGCGGCCTGTCCGGGGCTGTCGATGGGCAGGGGAGGAGGCGCCACCGTGGGGCCTGCGGGTATTGCTGCTGCCCGGCGCGGTGCCTGGCCCGGGTCATTTCTCCCCTGCTGGGGCACCCGCGTGTGACAGCCCCAGTCCGGCAAACAGCGGCGGGGGTGAGACTTGTGACACAACCAACCCTGCCGCGTCCTAGTCACTTCCCAAGAAGAGGCGCTTTTGAGGCGCTGTGGTGGTGCAGCCATGTTGGTCCCAGGGGGTGTGAGACACGGTGGGTGAGGTAAGAGCTTGTATTGGATCAACTTCTGAGGGTGAAAGAGGAGACAAGCTTTCCAGCTCCCTTCTCTTGAGACCTTCAGCTCTGGTGGAGTGAAAGCCCTTCTCTTTCATCAGTAGAAATTGGTCCAGTAAAAGATATTCTCACTCACCTTGTCCCTCTTTTACGGAAACTCATTTTATCAGGCCAGAGGGCCACTTCTCCACCCTTTCCTCCTAACCAGCTGCTTTTCCAGATTCTCAAATGGGAATTATCTTGGTTGATATTTTCATACAGGAACTTCTGACAGGCCTGTTTGCTGCTCATTTGCCGGTGGTTGGGCCAGACATCGTGCATTGGCACATACATTTATATTTAAAATTGCATAAAGCTCTAATATTTATATGTAACATGCAAAGTACACTTAAACTTTTTTTGTCTTCAAAGCATTTTAATAAACATTAATTAATCTTCAGTACCCTTGTGAAGCAGGCAGGTATTAGCTTGATTTTACAGATCAGCAAATAAAAGAAGAAAAGATAAAGCCAGTTTCTGGGTACTCCAATTTTTGGCTCCCAACTTGACACATATTAGACTCATAGGCACAGTTTGACTTCTATTTTTGGGGGGACAATAGGGGAGCAAATTCCAAAGTTTCTTGAGGCTTGCAGTTTGGGGGACAACACCCCCACCCCCCAAACCACATCCATGCTTAGGCCTGGTTTTCAAAGGTGCTTTGCACATGCAGCTCCAAATAAGGGTCATGGTAGTTTCAAATTAGGCAGCCAAAAATTGACATGCAAAATTAAAGACCACTTCTGACCATGTTGATGTAAGTAACTTGTATAAGGTCACAAAAGGCAGTGTCTGAGGTAGTCACATGTGTGATCCATCAGCTCATCCTGCCTTTTCATACCATCAAAGCAGTTACAAACATTGTACTCTTACCTGCCTGGATAAATGAAGAGAAATTACTTGTTCAAGTTCAGCTTCAAGACTGCAGTTAATATTGGTTCACTATAATTCCATAAAATATATCCCTACCACTATAGGTGTGATCAATGAAAGGGGAGGAGGAGTTTGCTCCCTTTTATGAACACTCAGCCAGCCAGTTAGCTACAAAATCCCTGTTAGTAGCTGTTGTCTACTTGCTTTACCTGTAAAGGGTTTAAAAAGCCCATAGGTAAAAGGAAGGGAGTTGGACATTGTTGTCAGAGGTGTGTTGTCGGATGCTACCGGTGTGGTGCTCTGCTCTCTCTCCTTGTTGGTATCACTCGGCTGCGTGCGTGTGTTCCCTCTGTGTGCTGCCCCAGCTCTGCGCAGATAGCTGACACAGCAGACCCGAAGAGAATCCCCAATGACCACAGAGTCTAGTAAGGTACGAAGGCACGTCGGCCAGGTTTATTGCCGTATTGGATACAGTAGTAGTTCCTCTCAGATTGTTACTCTACAGGGCATACTGCAAATATGTACCCACGGTCAATGGACGCGGCGCAGTCAGTGGCGGGACTTTCCACTGCCCCCCCGGCCGGACAAAGACATCGCCCCAAGGATGCATTCTTATACACAGGTACAAACAAGTTACACATCACTCCTGACGTATTGAGGTACAACCCTTCTACGTAGCAAGGTACAACCTCTCTATGTAGTAAGGTGCCGCCTCTCACCTTGTACATGTTGGTTCGATCAAAACAACTCTATCCATCACATTACCCTTTCACCCCATGTCATTGGGATGGGTCAGCCTGTTCCTTGTTATCTGTGTGGAATGTACAAGCATGTGAATGTTCTGATCTCTAGTGTTCAGTACCTTTTAGGTACGTATCTTCTTGCAGCATCAGCCCTTTCCTTGCCAGCTTCTGTGAGCAGGGCCTGCCTCTGGCTCACAGCTTCACTTTGCTTTATGTTAGCAAAGTCTTGGCCATTATTTTAGTTCAGGCCTCAGGCCTCATACTGGGCCTTTATCAGGGCCTTCACTTACTACAGGCATATGACCAAAAGAGCCAATGGGAGGACTAGAACTTTTTTAAATTAGGGGGAAAAGCTTTCCTGTTGTCTGTCTATTGTTGATCTCCAGAGAGGGGACAAGTAGGGACAGAGCTGAAACTATGCTGTAAAAAGCGTTAAACCAGGTATGAAAAACCATCAGATCATACCTAGAAACTACTTACTGAAATCCTGTTTATGTAAGTAGATCAGGAAATATCTAGGAAGATGCAATTAAGTTTATTTCTTTGTGGCTTATGAACTCCTCAGTGCTGATACCCAAATGCTTTTGTTTTGCTTCTAACCATTAAGCTGGACCTCAAGAAAACCATACTTGATGCTTAATTATTATATTTGCTCTTTTTAAATCTAGCAATAGCCTAAGTTCCAGCTGTATTTTCTTTCTTTTTGTTTTTAATAAAGTTTTACCTTTTTTAAGAACAGGATTGGGTTTTTGTGTCTTAAGAGGTTTGTGCATGTTGTTTAATTAGCTGGTGGCAACAGCTGATTTCCTTTGTTTTCTTTCTCAGCTCTTCCCCGGAGGGGTGGTGGTGAAAGGCCTTGAGGGTTTCCCACAAAAGGGAGGAATCCAACGTGTGCCTTCCTGGGTTCAAAGAGGTTTTTTTGCATTTGGTTGGTGGCAGCATCTACACCACCAAGGTCAGTGAGAAATTGTAACTTTTGGAGTTTAATACAAGCCTGGAGTGGCCAGTATTAATTTTTAGAATCCTTGTGGGCCCCCACCTTCTGCATTCGAAGTGCCAGAGTGGGGAATCAACCTTGACAACAGGAAAAGAATGGCTACAGATCAAAGCTGCTGGCTTTAGTTATGGTGAGATTTTTTGAAACCACCTGAGTAGAAAGAGTACAAATCCCAATGACTTTCAAGGTACTTTTGAAAATACCACCCTCCGTCCCCGAGGGTGTAAGAGTGCATGTAGGCATTTCTAATATTTGCCAGTGAGAAAATGAAACATGGAAAGGCAAATTGTGATCATCTTCCTCAGTGGGAGTGTGTGGGTGCTCAGCACTTTTGAAAATCAAGCCATGTATTTAGGTACCTGATTGTGGGTTTAGGAGCCTAAGGCTGTGGCTACACACAGAGCTCTTGTAGAATAAGCTATTCCCTATCTGGACGCTTCCAGAATAACAGTGACTTTATTTTGAAATAACTACTTTATTCCAGAATAAAAGTGAGCTATGTGAGCAATTGCATCCCACGAAGTGGGTATTCACACATGAAAGCTCATGCTCCAATACATCTGTTAGTCTAAGGTGCCACAGGACTCTTTGCTGCGTTTATGTGAGCAATGTGTCCATGTGGGGGAATTACTGTATTTTGGAATAGCTAAATTATACCATTAAAACTGGGTTTTTTTTCTGTGTGTAGACAAGGCCTAGCTTTAGTCTCCTATTTAAAAAAAACTTGGCCTATTTTCCTGTTTATAGATAAGCTCTTCTAGGAAGCAGATGAGTGGATCAAGCTAGAAAGGATACCAGTCATCCCAAAGTGCTGCTAAAATGATAATGTTGATACATAGAACTTAAACTTTACATCTTCAAAGTGCTATACAATCCTTAACTAAGCTTCACACCACCCTTGTATGGTAGATAAAATCAGGGCCACCCAGAGGATTCAGGGGGCCTGGGGCAAAGCAATTTCAGGGGCCCATTCCATAAAAAAAATTGTAATACCATATTCTCATGGGGGCCCCTGCGGGGATGGCGCAAATTGCCTCATTTCCCCCCCACCGCCGCCCCTGAGCGGCCCTGGGAAAAATAAATCTTCCGCATCTCAGCACAAACCTAGTTTTGAGAGAACTTCTTTGCAAGGTATCACTGGTTCTCAGCATCAGCTAGTGCTAAAAGGCACTAAAGCTCATTAAAAGGGTTGGACAAATATTTTCCGTCAACTTTTTCTGGATCGAAAACTAGGGGGTTTTAAAAAACAGAAAAAAATCACGGACAATGTCTGCTTTCCTTCAAAATTTGTTGTGGTTTTTTTTTTAATTGAAAAGCTGAAATTAGTCTGCCAAAACCTGAATATGGTTTGGGGTTTCAGAAGTGTGTGGCCAAACATTTGCTGCTTGCTGTGTTTGATTGTTTAAAGAAACAATTAAAAAGAAATTCTGCTTAAAAAAATCCAAAACTTTTGAACCACTTCAGCTTGTGACCAAACACCTGAGCCCATCCAGTCAGAGATTTTTCCAGGTTTCTGATACTCCGCTGGCTTCCTTGACTCATATCTGTCTCCATAACTTTGGGTTCATTTAGGTTAAAACATAAGAACAGCCATACTGGGTCAAACCAAAGGTCCATCCAGCCCAGTATTCTGTCTACCGACAATGGCCAATGCCAAGTGCCCCAGAGGGAGTGAACCTAACAGATAATGGTCAAGTGATCTCTCTCCTGCCATCCATCACCACCCTCTGACAAACAGAGGCTAGGGACATCATTCCTTACCCATCCTGGCTAACAGCCATTAATGGACTTAACCTTCATACATTTATCTGTTTCCTAGAGACTGGCTCCATGGGGTCCCTCACAAACTGGAGACAGTTACTGTGGGTTTGTATTTAGTATAACTTATGTACATACTCCACGAACTGAGCATTTGAGCTTGTTCCAGAATCTGGGATGAGCCTATGTTGTGAAAACTGAAATGCTCAAAATAGCACATGCATGTGACTGGACACAAGATGCTAAAATTAAATTAACCCAGGGGTTGTCAAGCTGCGGGGCGGGACCCCTCAGGGAGTCACAAGGTTATTACTGGGGATTGTGAGCTGTCAACTTCCAGCTCAAACCCCGCTTTGCCTCCAGCATTTAAATAGTGTTAAATATACAAAAAAGTGTTTTTAATTTATATGGGGGGAGGTTGCACTCAGAGGTTTGCTATGTGAAAGGGGTCACTAGTACAAAAGTTTGAGAACCACTGAATTAACCCCTCTGAAGCCTCAGGGAATGCAGGGGAGGGGGTTCTCCCTTGGTAGGCTTGGGAAGGATATTGCTCTTTTCATGTGATCCCTCCCCCAGTAGCTAATTTTAAATGAAGCTACCCTCCCCTGACATGAATCTCCCTATGGTACTAAAATTAAATATAGGCTATAATTTGGCATTTGAGAAGTGAAAGGGATGGTAGCCCTAATGGAAAAGTTAACAGCTTGGCTCTTCTGCAAGCCTCAAACTGCTGAATGAACTTTAGAGTAGGAAAGGCTGTGCCTCTCAAACAGCCTGGCCCTGCCCCCTATCTGACCTCCACCCACACTCAGAATCCCCGACCCATCCTGCTCCTTGTTCCCTCACCGTCCCCCAGAGACCCCATCCCTAACCACCACCCTGGGACTCCACCCCTGTCCCCTGACTCCTATCTACCCCCCAGCTGAGTCCTGACAGACCTCCAGAATGCCCACAATCCAACCCCCTCCGTTCCCTGTCCCCTCCCCCCACCTCTGCCCCCTCCCTGCCCCCAGGACTCCCTGCCCCTTACCCCTGGCTCACCCAGAGCCTCAGCGCATCCAGGAGCGTCCCTGGACAGCTGCAGCGTGGCTCTGCCGGGGCCTGATCTCTCTGCTCAGAGCCGTGTGGTAAGGGGGTGGGGCTGCAAGCTCCAGCAGGGCCTGAGCTCCCTCCCCTCAACCTGGAGCTCGCAGTCCCGCCTCCTTACCGCAGAGCTCTGAGTGTAGAGGGGCTCAGGCCTTGTCGGAGCCACGCTGCAGTGCTGTCCAGCGACTCTCCTGGATGCACTTAGGCTCCAGGATAGGGATAGAGGCAGGGTCAGGCCAGGGAGGAAGCCTCAGGCATTCTTGTGGGGGCCCCTGCGGAGCCCAGGGCAAATTGCCCCACTTGCCCCCCACCCCGGGCGGCCCTGGATAAAATATTCCTATTTTATACAATGGAAAACCGAGACACAGGGCTGGATTCATTGCAGGTTTCACCAGCACAGAGAGCCTCCTGTCTGGGAGGGTCTGCAGCTGGCCAGCACAGCTCCACTACTGTATAGTGTTGGCAAGGGGATGCACTGAGTCTGAACTACAATGCCTTTCAGCCCGGGACCAAGCCAGTTTAGATAAAACAAGGAACAACTCAAATCTTTGGCAAAGAACCAAACTATGAAACTATTATATTCAGGTGACTTTTCATTCTCATATTACTTCCATTCTTGCAATGTTATAAAATTTTTCCAGCCCAGTTTTACAGATCAATGAGGTTAGAAATCAAACTTTTAAACTCAGAGTACTTCTGTGAACTGACTCTTCACATTTTTTCAGGTTTCTCTGTTCCTAACTGATGGAGAAAGCTTTAGGGTGGGCTGCCCAAAATATACGGTTAAGATGCGTATGAAGGTCTGAATGGACATTTATGTCAATGTATGTCGGGGGAATCATGAATTCTTGGTTGCTCAGGGTGCTGTTTGACTTATGGTTGTTTCTGGATGAAGACACTTCTGCAGACTTGAAGTCTTGTCAGAACTGAAGAGTACATCCAGGTGAGGGGTCAGCAATTGGTTCAGCTTCCTCATCTCTCCTTTCTCTGACAGCAATTGCTTCTCTTTTCTGTGGAGTGAGGAGGCCAGGGAGATAGAGAGAGAAAAGCAATATAAACTGTTCAAAGGTATTTAAGTATTAAGGATAGAAAAGATTTCTTAAATCACCTAGCGCAATCAAAGAAAGTTTAGGAGTGGATTTCTTCACCACTTTGGAATTGACGTTAGCTAACCCCTGTATCCCCAAATCCATAAACACTGAAAGCTCTGCATTCCACACCCCCTCCAAACTCACTTTCTTAATCACCCTGTTACCCTCACCAAAATTCATGATCTCCCTTTCAAAACACACTATATTCTTAAATTCCTTTGGATAAGCATTGGCTCACAGATCCCTCAAGCAATATCAGACAAACAGCACACTGCATCTCTGTATCCCCCTGGAATAACTAGCAACACAAAGCCAGCCCCACATTTCCTCATGCCCTAAAATGCCTCTGGAATCAATGTTAGGTAACAGGTTTCGCCGGTGGCAAACAAGGAAATCACCAGTTGGGTTCAGATCATCACAGAATATGGTAGAATGAAACTACACTCATTTTTGTACCTGAGGAATTCTTGCTTCTCCTTCCACTGGTGCTGGTCAAAATCCTTCATTTCTCTACAGTGTCTCTGGTGCACTCTTTTGAATGCATTGTCCAGACAGCGAATATGATTAAAACTCTGTCGGATCACATCTGCATAGGTTGGAGTGGACTCAATAGTTTGAAACGTAAAAGAAAAAATATTGTCTGCTTTGTTTTTTTTTTGCTAAAGGACATATGAGAGGAACAATAGGGGATGCATAAGTTAGGACTGAGATGAATTGGTAGAGCTGTAGCAGGGACGGGGGGCTCAGGACTGGAATAGCATAGGACTTTTACAGTCAGGATTGTGGCATAGTGGTAGAGCTTTATATCAGGGAAGTTAGGATTAGAATAGGGGATCTTCATGGCTAGGATCAAAGGAGCAAGAGTGGTAAAGGCTGAGCCTCCTGTCACACCCCAAGGCCCTCTCCCTTGGGAAGGCAGATCAGCATTGTGTATTGCTAATGCTGTTGCTAGCATCACAAAGCATTTTGGGGAGGGTCAAAGGTGTGTGAGTGGGGAGTGGAAGTTTCCTTTGCAGGTACGAGAGGTCAAGGAGGGGAGCGAAAGAAGAAAGCAGAGAATGGGTTAATTCAACACTGCATCTATCAAGTTCAGTCTGAAGATAAGAAGCTAACTCTAGCCCAAGGCCAGCTGCTACCTGCCAACACAGAAAGAGGGAAGTCCAACCACCCCAACCAGCCATGAGAAGAGAACTAAGTTGAGACACAGAGCTGCAGAGATAACAGTGAGAACAGTGAGAGTGAACGAAATGGCAACAGCAAAGGCCAACAGAAAGGAAAACAGTCTCCGGAGCCGGGAAACCAGGGAGGCCACAGCAAACCTGTTTGGACTGGTACAAGGAGCACCAGGAACAGAGGGCCCTGAATGAAAACCCCCACCTCAAGGAGCCCAGGACTTAAAAACCCTCCTGAGAGCTGAAGCAACTCGGAGAGCACAGCAGATCCTTGGATGGCCTGGGCCCGGACAGCACTCCCGTCCACTTTCCCCCCCCCCCCCCCAACTCTTCTTCTGACGTTACACCCAGACTTGGCCTATCTGGGTCGTGCGTGTGTGAGACCGAAGGTGGGTTAGGGCTTGGGGCATTAATAGTTTCTTTCATCCCGAGTGACATGGGAGTGTTCCCAGCCCTCTCTGCTATTATTTTATTATTTTATCAATAAAGCTTTAAAATTTAGACACTTGGTGTGCCTCATCATCTCCTCCCCAAAAAGATCCTGGAGCCCCAGCCTGATCAACTGGGGCCCCAGGCAGATTGGTAACGTAAATCTGTCACACTCCCTTCTGGCATTGCGCCCTTAATTTTTATAAGCACTCAAACTCCCAGTAGAAAAATATTTGCATTTTAACCCCAATCTAAATTTAGACAGCATTTTATCTCCCATTTTATTCAGGTGCTCCTTCCCACATTTTTTTCTTAACCTTCCTATTCTGTTAGTGAGAGCCTGTCATCCTGTCTCTGTTCAATGCAAAGCAATTCCCTTGAAGGTTACCACCAGTATGGTTATACATCGGCCAACTGGTGTGGAGCCAATCTGTAAATGTGTTCTTATACCACCTCTTCCTCAATCTGGTCTCTGGCAGTTCGAAGCCATAATCAACTTAAGGTCTGGTCCTGCAACTGAACAAAGTTCTGCAGCCACACAGACCAAGCCAGCAATCCACCGACTGGGGAAGGAGAGTAAGCAGACTCTGACCTTTCTCTGTTTTCCTCATTGAAGCGTATAAGAGGGCATTATAAACGTGATAAAGGGGCTACGGCTGGTTTATGAAGAGAGATTAAACTAACTAAATATGTATAACTTGGCTAAGCAACGTCTAGGGGTATAGGAGAGGGATGGCAGTCTCTTCTACAATAATATGAAGGGCATAAACACAAAGAGGGAGACAATTGTGTGAGATGGTCAGAAGACAGAACTAGAAGTAATTGGATGAAAATGAGTGGTGATTAATTCAGGCTGGCTTTCAGGAAACACAAAGTATGAGGTTTGTTAGCTTGTGGAATAGTTTCTCAATGGAAGGAGGGAAAGCCTGAAAGCTTGAGACATTTACTACTGAACACAGAAAAAATCCAATAATATGCTGTAAGAAATAATCCTGCACTCTTGGGGAATGGATAGAATGTGACCTAACAAGATTTTTCCATCTCTAATGTTTCTGAGGTGATCATAAGGATATGGTATAGGCTTGCAGATCTCCCTCCTGTGAATCAAGATGTCTTGTCCAGACTGTGGTTCAACATTATAGCTCTGGAGGAAGTGCTGAATTAGTGGGCTGTGTCCATTGATGTTAAAGAGATGCCAAGTGAAGTCAGGGCCCTGACAAGCTGGGTGTGACTGGAGAGGGGAAGAAACAAAAGAAAAGAGGCTATTAATTATATCAAAATGAATTCCAAAGAATAAAGCATGTAATGCCCCATATGATTCATATTCTGAGTGAAAGATAATATAACCATTGGAAATGCAGTGAAACCTGTCCATATAGGCACTACTGGGATTCCATTTTTGGTGTAGCTATTACAATAGGTGGCTGTGAAATAACCATTCTGGAATACATCATTTTTAATGTACAATAACTGATGTCGTTATAAAAACTGTACATTGGAGTGAAGAGACTTGATTTTAGTATTGCAAAGACCAAGCAGAATTTTGTGTATTAATATATCCTGCACACCAAATCAGCAAATAAACCATAACTCTACATAAAATAGGCCAGAGATACCACACACATCCAAAGAGTCTGAGGGTGAGTTTGCTTGCTGTACCCTGCATTTTAAGCATTCAGCTATAAAACTGTTCTGCTCTGAAACACCAGTAACCAAATCTGTCCTCAGATCCTGAAGCACAGACTGCTCACTTAAAGAATCAGCATGGAGACGTTCCTATCCCAACACCATTGTCTTCCCAACAAACCGACCAAACACAGCCACTTGGTCATAGAGCTGTTCAAATTCCTTGACAATTTTCATTTTATCTGAGACCTTCTCTAAGTGATCCACACTGGAGTTTTCAAAAGGAAAGTCAATAGATCCATTCACAACAGAATATTTCTGGCTGTTAGGAACTGAAACTTCCTTGATCAAATCATTTCCACACTCTTCAGTTACAGCAAACTGCTTGCACAGATTACCATGAGGATTCTTTTCCCTGTGAGTTTCTCTAAGCAACAATTCACCCCTCACAGAAATTCTGCCCTTACCCTCTTTACCTAGGGCTTGCTCTAAAGGAACATTTTCCTGAACAACAGACTCTTTCTGGGTCTCACTTACATTCAGAATCATTTCTGGCCCATCAGGATGATTTTTACACAATCTCCTTTCAGGCAAGCTCATAGACTCACTAGACAAAAGGTAAGAGGTACTTTCTTTCCCTCTGCAACTTTTCTCACAGTCACTGGCAACCTGCAAGTTGTCAGGCTCAATAGGCTTAGGAATCATTTCCTCCTTGTTACAAGTTTCAACACTGTCAGTGGGCAACACAATCAAATCACCTTTATGCTTTCCTTGTGCCCAGCTAGGGTATCACCCTGATCAGACAGAGTTGCTACACTCTTTCCCAGCAACACATTAGTTGCAGGCAAAATACAAGCACCAGAATTGTCTGGTCTCTGGGATTTTGCTAGGACGCTAACTGAATGCGTCGTAGTTACAGTGCCATTCTACCTAGCAGACACAAACTTAGGACCATTCTCTTTCTGGGCTTTAGCTGTATCCAGAACCAACTCTGGGACCACTGATAAATTGTCAAGTAGCGTAAACTGAGAAGCACTTTCTGTCCGTATCATAACCTTAGTCCCAGATTTGGACCTTAGCGTCCAAAATATGGGGGTTAGCATGAAAACCTCCAAGCTTAGTTACCAGCTTGGACCTGGTACTTGCTGCCACCACCCAAAAAATTAGAGTGTTTTGGGGCACTCTGGTCCCCCTGAAAAACCTTCCCTGGGGACCCCAAGACCCAAGTCCCTTGAGTCTCACAACAAAGGGAAATAATCCTTTTTCCCTTCCCCCCTCCAGGTGCTCCTGGAGAGATTCACAGAGCTTGTGTCTGTGTAACTACACAGAGTGACTCCCCCTCTCCGTTCCCAGTCCTGGAAACAAAAAGTACTTTCCTCTTCACCCAGAGGGAATGCAAAATCAGGCTAGCAAATTCAACACACACAGATCTCCCCCTGATTTCTTCCTCCCACCAATTCCCTGGTGAGTATAGACTCAATTTCCCTGAAATTTCCCAGAAAAGAAAACTTCAACAGGTCTTAAAAGAAAGCTTTATATAAAAAAAAAAGGAAAAATACATACAAATGGTCTCTCTGTATTAAGGTGACAAAATACAGGGTCGATTGCTTAAAAGAATATTGAATAAACAGCCTTATTCAAAAAGAATACAAATCAAAGCACTCCAGCACTTATATTTATGCAAATACCAAAGAAAAGAAACCATATAACTTACTATTTGATCTCTTTGTCCTTACACTTAGAAACAGAAGATTAGAAAACAGAACTACTTCTCCAAAGCTCAGAGAAAGCAGGCAGACAGAAAACAAAGACTTTAGACACAAAATTCCCTCCACCCAAAGTTGAAAAAATCCGGTTTCCTGATTGGCCCTCTGGTCAGGTGCTTCAGGTGAAAGAGACATTAACCCTTAGCTATCTGTTTATGACAGTCCGCTTCACAGACAAAGAAGAGCTTGAGAAACATTCCCCTTTAACAGATACACAGCTTGGGATCTCATTTCCCTTGTCCCAGCACACACCGCGGTTCACAGACAATTGCTTGGAAATTGGAGTAGCTTTTTCTATAGGCAAGTCAATACCCCTAACAGACAGAGGCACATTTCCTTCACTCTCACCATTCTCCACACAGACAACAGGTAAGGTAGAGAGACACTCATCTTCCATTAACCTTGCGTTCCCAAACTGCTGATTAGACAAAGCTATTAGCTTACAAGGCTGCCTAGGCTCTGCCAACGTTTTCTTGTCCTCCTCTCCCTTATCCCAGCACACAGGGCTGGTTACAGACAAATACTGAGCAGGGCAGCTTCCTTACCAGGTAAACTGCTGTTCTCCACACTGCACTGACCTACTTCCAACAAATCACAGTCACCTTTCTCAGGTTTACTTTTGCAAGCTGTATTAGCCAACAATTGATCCATCAAAAAATCTACCCTTTCCTTCCTCAGTTAGGGCTTTAACCTGACCATCCACTTTAATCTGCTCCTGAGAATCATTTTCCTGACCAATGAGTTCTTTTTGTGCTTGATCTAATTTCAGATTTACTTCTGAGATATTAGACAGACATTCAGAAACATTCACAAACTGTTTTTTTTACACAAACAGCTATTTCCCACCATGTTAGACTCCCCCCTCCCACCGGTCATAGCAGAATGGGTTAAACACAGAAAACTGCTCAGAGGATTACAACATACCAACATTGTTATAAATTGGATTTTCAAGATAATACCGTCTCTGCAGTTCTTCCATTGCTTTTTTTTTTTTTTAATTTGGAGCCTAAGTCTTGCAGTTTCTTGTTGCATTTGACAAACCCTGTCCTGAGCAGCCAGCAGTTCCATACACCCCCTACGAGCCCTTTCCTCTCTTTCAGCAGCTTCCTTCTATTTCTCAGCAGCTTCTTTTTCCAGCTGGGCCAAGGCTTGCTTCTCTCTCATTTGAATTTTTGCCAGATTTTGATTATGTTCAAATTGCAGGCTCTCTCGCAGGGCTTGCAGTTTCATTGCTTCTGCTGTTGCTTTCTGGCTTATGGTCACTGATCTTTAACGCAACAAAACTCTCAATCCCAAAATTCAAATTTGGATAGCATGGGGTTCTGATCCGAAACTTAATTGACCTGGTTCTGTGGATTCTAGCATGACTACACCACTGTAACAAAGCGGCCTCTGGTGGGACACTACTGAGAGTATCAATTCAGGACAAATTGCTTAGAGCAGGGCAGTCACACCAAGGCTGGGGTTCCTTTATTACTAAAGCACATCAAACCAGCCAAACAGAGAGGACTTTGGTTTCACCCCACTGGCTAACCAGAAGTCATATAAGCAATTCCCTCAGGTACTCCAATTCTCTTGTATCACCACCAGCACCACTCCTTATGGGGATGAATACCCCAGTAAAAGAAAAATGGTTCTCTCAAAGGACCAAGCCTCAGACCCAGGTCAATATACCAGTTAGAACTTACTCACAAATCATGCTGTTGCCAATACTTTAGAATCTAAAATCTAAAAGGTTTATTCTTAAAAAGAAATATAGATGAGTTAAATCGGTTGAAGGAATCAATTATGTACAGTAATGGCAAAGTTCTTGGTTCAGGCTTATAGCAGCGATGGAATAAATTGCTGGCTTAAGTCATGTCTCTGGAGTACATCCATAGCTTGGATGGGTCATTCAGTCCATTGTTCAGAGCTTCAATTTGTAGCAAAGTTCCTCCAGAGGTAAGAAGCAAGACTGAAGACAAAATGGAGGGATTTCCACAGCCTTTTATATCCTCTGCTATGTGGAAGGACACCCCTTTGTTCTTACTGTGGAAAATCACAGCAGCAAGATGGAGTTTGGAGTCACATGGGCAAGTCACATGTCCCTGCATGACTCAGTTCTTTACAGGTAGAGCAGCCATTGCTCATATGCTACCTTGAATGTTCCCAGGAAGGCTCCTCATATGTGGATTGGAGTCTCCCAAGGTCCATTGTCAGTTAAGTGTTTCTTGATTGGGCACTTAATCTGAAGAATTCTTTCCCAAGAAGATGACCAAATACTTCACTGATGGTATTTAGAATCAAACACATTGAGATACAAGTACATAGCCCATATTTATAACTTCACACACAAAAATGATACACACATACAGACAGCATAATCATAAGCAGCAAATTACAGATTTTTCATAGACACCTTACTTGACCTTCTTTGTACAAGATTTGGTGCAACTTTAGGACCTTGGTTGCAACAATGATCTATATGGTCACAGTTCATGTCAACATCACAGGGGGTGGGCAAAATGAGGGAAGAGGGGTGAGGGGAAGAGAGTGGGGAAGGAAGGGGGTGGAATAGGGCTGGAGGAGGTGAATGTGAGAGTGAGGGGAGGGGGATGGAGAAGAAAAGGGGATAGTGGAATCATGGGGGGGAAGCAGGAGCCCGGCATGTAGTTTCCCCTCATCAGCAGCTGAGGCTCCCCCATTAAGTAGGCCCATCGAACCCTCACCATGACAAGCCCTACTCTCCTACACCTGGACCCCTCTGATGAGCTCTACACACCCAGATCCCCACCCCACTGATCCCCAACCAGCTACACCTGGATCTCCACCCCATCAAGCCTCACTCACCCTGCATCCAAATTTCCCCACTGAGCCCCCACACCCAGATCCCCCCTGCTGAGCTCCAACCACCTTCACATGGTTCTCTTTCAGAGATCCATTGCCCTACACCCGGAACCCCCCAACAAGCTTCTGTACAGCCAGATTTCCCACTGAGCCACCCACACCCAGATTGCCCCACACAGAAACCTCTCACCCCACACCTGGATCCCCCCACAATAAGTCCCTCCACACTTGGATCCTGCTGGGCTGAGCCTGCCCACCCATGCCTGGTGCACCTGGTCCAGAGGGGCAGGGCTTCAGGGTGTTTATGGGGCAGGGCCCAGCCCTTGCACTGTGTCAGGGTCAGATGCAGCTTCACTGCTGAGCCCCTATACTGGAGGAGGTAGCGGCTTCAGGGTGATCTCCCACCTCAATGTAGTCAGTGGCCTGTACTCCCCACTGCCATGCTGGAGCCATTTATTTAGACCATGGCTACACTGGCACTTTACAGCGCTGCAACTTTTGCGCTCAGGGGTGTGAAAAAACACCCCCCTGAGCGCTGCAAGATACAGCGCTGTAAAGCCTCAGTGTAATCAGTGCTGCAGCGCTGGGAACGCGGCTCCCAGCGCTGCAAGCTACACCCATAAGGGATGTGGTTTACGTGCAGAGCTGGGAGAGCTCTCTCCCAGCGCTGGCGCTCCGACTACACTCACACTTCAAAGCGCTGCTATGGCAGCGCTTTGAAATTTCAAGTGTAGCCATACCCTAAGTGACAAATAACATTTGCAGAATTTTAAAATATTGTGCACAGAATTTTTAATTTGCTGATGCAGAATTCCCTCAGGAATATAAGTTTTTTTTTTTATTATTAGAGTTGGAAGGGACCTCAGGAGATCATCTAGTCCATCCCCCTGCTCAAAGGGGGACCAATCCCCAAATGGTCCCCTCAAGGATTGAACTCACAGTCCTGGGTTTAGCAGGCCAATGCTCAAACCACTGAGCTATCCCTCCCCCTCCCTGGGCTGCATCCTGGGTGCTTGTGCTGCTGCACTTGCAAAAAGTGGACCTAAAGCCAGTGAAGCCAGCCCTAGGATGATCACACTAGCAGAGGAAGACCATCTGGTGGCACAGAGCTTGCACAATGGCTGCTATGCTGCTCACCCCTCCCTGCAGCCAGTGTATAGAGGGCAGGTCCCAATTGTCCCTGGCTGCCATACCAGCTCCCTGGGCTCACGCGCAGCTAGCATAATTTATAACAGCCCTCAGAGGCCAGCTCAGTGCACAAGCAGGCCAGCACCAGTGAAGTGAAAAGATAAGTTAATTGCACTCACTTGTATGCACTCACACAGCCCCCCAAGCTACTCAGTGAACTCCTTGGCCATAGTCAAAGTTTGGGTCTCAATACATTTTAACTAGGGCTGCTAAGCGATTAAAAAAATTAATCACACTTAATCACACTGTTAAACAATAATAGAATATCATTTATTTAAATATTTTGGGATGTTTTCCACATTTTCAAATATATTGCTTTCAATTACAACACAGAATACAAAATGTACAGTGCTCAGTTTATATTTATTTTTTATTAAAAGTATTTGCACTGTAAAAAAACAAAACAAACAGTATTTTTCAATTCACCTAATACAAGTACTGTAGTGCAATCTCTTGATCACGTAAGTAGAAATTACAAATGTAAAATTATGTGAAAAAAAAACTGCATTCAAAAATAAAAATGTAAAATTTTAGAGCCTGCAAGTCCACTCAGTCCTCCTTGTTTAGCCAATCGCTTGGACAAACAACTTTGTTTACATTTGCAGGAGATAATGCTGCCTGCTTCTTGTTTACAATGTCACCTGAAAGTGAGAACATGCATTCTCATGGCATTGTTGTAGCCAGCGTCGCAAGATATTTACATGCCAGATGCGCTAAAGGTTCATGTCCCTTCATGCTTCAACCACCATTCCAGCGGGACATGTGTCTATGCTGACGACGGCTTCTGCTCAATAACAATCCAAAGCAGTGTGGACTGACACATGTTCATTTTCATTATCTGAGTCAGATCGCACCAGCAGAAGGTTGATTTTCTTTTTTGGTGGTTCGGGTTCTGCAGTTTCCGCATCGGAGCATTGCTCTTTTAAGACTTCTGAAAGAATGCTCCACACCTCATCCCTCTCAGATTTTGGAAGGCACTTCAGATTCTTAAACCTTGGATCGAGTGCTGTAGCTATCTTTAGAAATCTCACTATGGTACCTTCTTTGCGTTTTGTAAGTGTTCTTAAAATGAACAAAACATGCTGGGTCATCATTCAAGACTGCTATAACACAAAATATATGGCAGAATGCAGGTAAAACAGAGCAGAGGACATACAATTCTCCCCCAAGGAGTTCAGTCACAAATTTAATTAATGCATTTTTTTTAAACAAGCATCATTAGCACGGAAGCATGTCCTCTGGAATAGTGGCCGAAGCATGAAAGGGCATACAAATGTTTAGCAAATCTGGCACCTAAATACCTTGCAATGTGTCATGCAAATGCCTGTTCTCAATTTCTTGTGACATTGTAAATAAGAAGAGGGCAGCATTATCTCCTATAAATGTAAACAAACTCGTTTGAGCGACTGGCTGAACAAGAAGTGGGGCTGAGTGGACTTGTAAAACCTCAAAGCCTACGTTATTTTGTTTTTGAGTGCAGTTATGTAACCAAAAAAAAAAATTTGACATTTGTAAGTTGCACTTTCATGACAGAGATTGCACTTGTATGAGGTGAAAATACTATTTATTTTATCATTTTTACATTGCAAATATTTGTAATAAATAATATAAACTTTGATTTCAATTAGAATACTATATTCAACTGTAGAAAAACATCCAAAATATTTAATACATTTCAATTAGTATTCTATTGTTTAACAGTGTGATTAAAACTGCCATTAATCGCGATTAATTTTTTAAATCACCATTATTTTTTATTTAACCGTGAGTTAACTGCAATTATTGACAGTCCTCATTTTAACCTATGTGAATACATTTAAAAGTATAAATTTACGACAGTGCACAAAACACCAGCTTTCTTCATTTTTGACAAAAATAATTGATCCACTGAAGTGAGGAAGCTGATGCCATCACATTTTGTAATTTAGCAACATTAAAGCAAAAAAAATCACTTAAATTGTGTTTTGCACAGAAATCTCTATTGCAGGATATTGACAGCAGCAGTACTGCAGGTTTTAATCTTTGAGTAGGTAAACAGAGAGATATAGGCCTTGGCTACACTAGAGTTGCAGCGCTGTAAACCTACCACCAGCGCTGCAACTTACTCACCGTCCACACTTGCAAGGCACATACAGCGCTGCATCTCCCTGATTGCAGCGCTGGCTGTACTCCTGCTCTGCTTGGGGTATAAGGATTGCAGCGCTGGTGATGCAGCGCTGCTCCGCCAGTGTGGCCACCAAAAGTGCTGTAATCGGCCTCCGAGGTATTAGGAGGTATCCCAGAATGCCTGTTCAGCCACTCTGCTCATCAGTTTGCACTCTACTGCCCTGGCCTCAGGTGACCCGCCCTTTAAACACCCTGGGAATTTTAAAAATCCCCTTCCTGTTTGCTCAGCCAGGTGTGGAGTGCAATCAATCAGTGAATCTTTCCAGGTGACCATGCCTCCACGCGCCAAACGAGCCCCAGCATGGAGCAATGGTGAGTTGCTGGACCTCATCAGTGTTTTGGGTGAGGAAGCTGTGCGGTCCCAGCTGCGCTCCAGCCGTGGGAATTACGATACCTATGGGCAGATATCAAGGGCCATGCTGGAAATGGGCCATGACCGGGATGCAGTGCAGTGCAGGGTTAAAGTAAAGGAGCTGCGGATTGCCTATTGCAAAGCCCGCGAGGGAAACCGCCGCTCAGGTGCTGCCCCCACGACCTGCCGTTTTTACAAGGAGCTGGACGCGATACTTGGGGGTGACCCCACTGCCAATCCGACGACCACGATTGACATTTCAGAGCGGGGCGGGGAGGGTGGGTTAGAGGAGGGGGAAGGGGGGGGAGGAAACCAAGAGTGAGGGTACTGGGGTGGTGGGAGACACCCCGGAGTCCCAGGAGGCATGCAGCCAGGAGCTCTTCTCAAGCCAGGAGGAAGGCAGCCAGTCGCAGCAGCTGGAACTAGTTGGAGAAGGACAAGCAGAGGAGCGGGTTCCCAGTAAACAGCTTTTAGTTTCAGGATGCAAATGTTTCGGGAGAGGAGGGTGGGTTAGGGCTGCCTGCATGCATGCCTAAATGTGGAACAGCCCATTGATGTGGTCTATCACGTCGCAGTAATCGGCCTCGGTAAACTCTTCAAAAGTTTCTGCCAGAGCGTGGGCAATGTACGTGTGCAAGTTTATAGGGAGAGCCACTGTGGTCCTTGTCCCAGTCAGGCTAACGCGTCCACACCACTGTGCCACGAGGGTGTGTCATAAACAGATAGTTAAGGGTTAATGTCTCTTTTACCTGTAAAGGGTTAACAAACAGGGAACCAAACACCTGACCAGGGGACCAATCAGGAGACAAGATACTTTCAAATCTCGGTGGAGGGAAGCCTTTGTTTGTGTTTTTTGGGTTTTGCTTTGTTCTCTCTGGGTCCTGGAAGGGACTAGACGGGCAACCAGTTTTCTTGCCAATCTCCCTGCTACAGTCTCTTATATATTCAGAATAGTGAGTATTTTAGTAAGAAAGGCGGATATAGTCTTTTGATTGTTTCTGTATTTGCAAATGTGTAGTTTGCTGGAAGTATTTTAAATTGTATTTTGCTGGGGGGAGGCTTCTTTCTAGTGTCCATAAGCTGACAGACTCTGTAACTTTTACCATCTAAAGTACAGAGGCAACTTTTACCTTTTTTCTTTCCTTTTATTAAAAGTTTTGCTTTTTAAGACCTGTTTGATTTTTTTCTCCTAGTTAAGGCTCAAAGGAACTGAGTCTGTACTCGCCAGGGAATTGGTGGGGAGAAGGGAGAGAGAGCAGTGGGAGAAGGGAAAGGTGAATTTCCTCTTTGTTTTAGATTCACGGAGTTTGAATCTGTATTGCCTCTGGGTGAAGGGAAAAGAGGAGATGGGGGGAAGGTAACATTCCTCTCTGTGTGGTGATTCAAGGAGTTTGAATCACGGTGATCTCCTAGTGTACCCAGGGCGGGAAAGAGCTGGGAGGAAGGAAGGAGGGGGAAGGGAAATGGTTTATTCCCCTTTGTTGTGAGACTCAAGGAATTTGGGTCTTGGGGTCCCCAGGGAAGGTTTTTGGGGGGACCAGAGTGTATCAGGCACTGGAATTCCTGATTGGTGGCAGCTTATCAGTTCTAAGCAGGTAATTAAGCTTAGAGGAATTCACGCTGGTACCCCAACTTTTGGACTCGAAGGTTCAGATTGGGGAAAGATACTATGACATGGTGTGCAGCGTTGGGATAAGAATCCAAAAGCCAGTGAGTTAAAAGCAAAAGCCAGTAAGATTATTATTTTTCTTTTTTCTCTGCTAGCTGCTTATAAGCAGAGAAAAGGGGGGTTTTAAAAGCAAGTCTGCAGGTTTTTTTTTCTTTCTCTCTTCCTTCTGAGTACACTGAAGGCAGAGAGATTAAGGTTTAACAAGGGTCTTTTGTTAAACAAAGCAGGCTTAAGTGGTCAGCAACAGACTCCAGCAAAGCACATCTGCAAATGAAAGGGTTTTATTTCTTTTTACTTTACCGAGAAAGGCACTGTTGCTAAGCAACCCTAGGAAGGCAACAAATAAGCAGCAGTTCAGGCAGTAAACACCAGAGGGCACAAGAAAGCAGGAACCATGACTACCAAGAACCTGAAACAGGAACTGGCAAGACTTGGGAGGTACAGAGGCAGAGGCACACCTCAGAGACGCCGACAACAAGCGAGACATGGAAAGAAAACAATAAGAAATAGAAATAAGAAAAAAAGAGGTGGAGCTGAGAGAAAGAAAAGAAAAAATCAGAGAGGAAGCCTACAAAAGAGAACAAGCAGCCAAAGAGGAAGCCCACAAAAGAGAACAAAAAGCAAAAGATGCAGACCACCGAAGACAGATGGAACTCCAAAGGGAGGCCCACCAGCAGGCCATGGAATTAGCAAAGACTAAACAGAATGACACAGCCAATCCTACCAACCCTTCGCCAGTTATTGTTCCACATCCCAAAAAATTTCCCACCTACAAGGCAGGTGATGACACTAAAGCCTTCTTAGAAAATTTTGAAAGAACCTGCCATGGTGGGGGGACCATTGCTACACACAGGCAAGCTGCATAGGGCCAGGGCAGAATCCGCATTGCTGTAGAAGACCCTCCCGCTCTTCCCAGGTGACCCACAGCAGCGAGATATCTTCCAGGATTAACTCCTGTGGAAAATGTTGGGAGAGCGTTCAGTGTAGGTGCCCCCTGCAGCATTTTGCTTTCCCCAATGCACAGAAAACCCTGCACATCCCTGAAGCAATCATTCCCCCTTCCCAGGTGACCTGCAGCAGCGAGATAGCTTCCAGGATTAACTCCTGTGGAAAATGTTGGGAGAGTGTTCAGTGTAGGTGCCCCCTGCAGCATTTTGCTTTCCCCAACACACAGAAAATCCTGCACATCCCTGAAGCAATCATTCTGCCTTACTCACCATTTCCTGCCTCTTGTGGGTTAGGTGCGCTCTGTTTGGTATGGGAAAAGTATGCTAAAGTGAAGACTGTAAACTCCTTCACTGTGTAGGAATAACTTTCTGGGTGAGATTATAAACAATGCAGCCTGTGTCCTGTTTTAACTGTTGCCATTTTTGTCTTTCGAACAGTGTCCTTGACTACTGGACTGCCCGTATCATCCACTGGGCAGAGGCTACACAACCTCAGGAAGAAGCCGCGAGAAAGCAAAGAAGACATGCTTAAAGCAGTTATGGATCACTCTGCCAGAGAGAGTAGAAAACTGCAGGACTGGAGACAAAGGGAAAGCAGGCTCTGCCAGAGAAACACAGCAGCTAAGAAGAAAAGCACAAAGCTGCTGATAAGCATCCTGGCGAGCCAAATGGACTGTATCCAGTCACTCGTAGCCATGCAGGCAGAGCACTACCGTGCTGGCCCCTCCCACATCCCAAAGCTCTTTCCCTTGTGCCCCAATGTCAGCTCCAAACCCCCTTCCCCAGCATCCAGGTTCTTACCACCACCAGCTGCCCCCAACACCTGTACGTTCACCAACCAGCCCTGAGAACTACGACCCTTACCCTCTGCACTCAGCCCCCATCACCATGCAGTATAGGCATCCTGAAGTGCAGCAGTCATTGCACAGCACTCCAGACAGGACATATTCAAACCTGTGACTGTACAGTTCACCACTCCACGCCCCTGCCCTTTTAGGTTCCCAAAATGTTGTGTGTCTGTCAAGAAAGTTATTTTCTTTTCAATAAATGAATTCTTGTCTTTGAAAACAGTCTTTATTATTGCAGAAAGTGAAAGATACCATAGCCCAGGAAAGAAACATGCACTGCAAATCATTTTAGGAAAAACAGATTCCTACTATTGTAACCACTGCACTTCACTCCCGTGCAAGGCACCAAACATTACTGTTGGTTTTCAGCTTCAAATTCCTCCCTCAAGGCATCCCTGATCCTTGAAGCCCTGTGCTGGGCCTCTCTAGTAGCCCTGCTCTCTGGCTGTGCAAATTCAGCCTCCAGGCGTTGAACCTTGGAGGTCCATGCCTGACTGACTCTTTCACCCGTCCCTTCACAAATATTATGGAGGGTACAGCAGGCGGATATAACTGCAGGGATGCTGCTTTCCCCCAAGTCTAGCTTCCCATACAGAGATCGCCAGCGCCCTTTTAAACAGCCAAAAGCACACTCCACAGTCATTCGGCACCGGCTCAGCCTGTAGTTGAACCAGTCCTTGCTCCTGTCAAGCTTCCCTGTATACGGTTTCATGAGCCAAGGCATTAATGGGTAAGCGGGGTCTCCAAGGATCACAATGGGCATTTCGACGTCCCCTACTGTGATCTTCTGGTCTGGGAAAAAAGTCCCGGCCTGCATCTTCCTGAACAGGCCACTGTTCCGAAAGATGCGTGCATCATGCACCTTTCCAGGCCAGCCTGTGTTAGTGTCAATGAAATGCCCACAGTGATCCACAAGCGCCTGGAGAACCATAGAGAAATACCCCTTCCGATTAATGTACTCGGATGCCAGCTGGGCTGGTGCCAGAATAGGAATATGCGTCCCATGTATCGCGCCTCCACAGTTAGGGAAACCCATTTGTACAAAGCCATCCAGAATGTCCTGCACGTTCCCCAGAGTCACGGTTCTTCTTAGCAGGATGCGATTAATGGCCCTGCAAACTTGCATCAACACGATTCCAATGGTCGACTTTCCCACTCCAAACTGGTTCACGACCGATCGGTAGCTGTCTGCAGTTGCCAGCTTTCAGATTGCAATAGCCACCCGCTTCTCCACCGGCAGGGCAGCTCTCAATCTCATGTCCTTGCGCCGCAGGGCGGGGGCAAGCTCCTCACACAGTCCCATGAAAGTGGCTTTTCTCATCCGAAAGCTCTGCAGCCACTGCTCGTCATCCCAGACTTCCATGATGATGTGATCCCACCACTCAGTGCTTGTTTCCCGAGCCCAAAAGCAGCGTTCCACAGTGCTGAGCATTTCTGTGAATGCCACAAGCAATTTAGTGTCACATGCGTCAGGCAACTCGATATCATCGTCGGACTCCTCACTGTCACTTTGGAGCTGAAGGAATAGCTCAACTGCCAAACGTGATGTGCTGGCGACAGTCATCAGCAAAGTCCTCAGCAGCTCGGGCTCCATTTCCTACAGAAACCGTGCTGCACAAAAACCGTTGGGAGACTCACAATGGCGCCAAACATGGACAGAAAAACTGTGACTGCTGGGATGTGAAGCGATGCACCACGGGGAGTTGGGACAGGAAGCGGAATGACCCACACCCTTCTGTCCCCTTCCCACAACCCACGGTGCCAAAATGGGACGAGGTGCTCTGTGGGATAGCTGCCCACAATGCACCACTCCCAACAGCGCTGCAAATGCGGCAAATGTGGCCACACTGCACCGCTTTCCCTACACAGCTGTATGAAGACAGCTGTAACTCCCAGCGCTGTACAGCTGTAAGTGTAGCCATGGCCAAAGTATAATTTTCTTCCTTTTTTATACCTTCTACTGAATTTTCATGTCTCCATAATCTATTGTTATGCTGCAGTGTTACTGGCTGCCATCAAGCATGTCTTTGATCAATCACAGACCTGGTTAAAGTCAATGGGTAAACTAACTACCTGTCACTCAGGCTAAATGGAATAGGCAATTAACCAGTAAGAATCACAGAATGGTAGGACTGGAAGGGACCTAAGGCAATAAACTGCATGGCAAGGCAGATCAGAAACTTTGGCTCATACAGTTTAGTGTTTCCCTTGGACTGATTGCAAAAGCAGGGAGTAGGAGTTTGACTGGTTGCAGCTGTGTGTCTCTGGGAGCATGACAGAAAAAAGCAAGAGAAGCAGTGGTGATCATGACCTTGGGAGAAAGCGGATACACAGAGCTTCTTCTGGGCACAGTGCTTGTTGGAAAGGAGATCTGCATTTGTAAACAAGGAAACTGCTTCCTGTTTGTTACTGCCTTCAGGGAAACGGACTTTGTGTACAATATATTTGTAAATAAACAGGACTACTGCATAGAAATACCTGACTTACATCATCAATTTCTCCTTCCGATGGTAACAACCTAGCAATGCCCTGAATATTGGCTAACTGCTCAGGCCAAAGGGATAACACTACTCTAACTTCTTCACAGGCAACCTCAAGCTTTCCTATAATCTACAGCAGGTATAATGTGACTAATTCAAGATGAGGCTGTGCCGTTTCACCATCATCGTCTGGGAAAGCAGCGTTCAGTGTGTTGTCAACCAGAAAAATCATAGTTCATGAAATATTTGTGTCTTCAACGTATTCCAACTCTCAGAAGTCCAGTACTCCTATTACTGAGTAGGCTGACTAATTACATCAAATAGGTTCATTTGTTTTGTAAGCAATATGTCACTTTCAGTGAAGTCCATTTTAGGTATTAGAGCTGTCATTACATGTAGCTTGTAGAAGATTTTAAACTTCTAGATTATCCCATATTTCACTGATTGCCGACAAAAAGGGCAGTTTATTAGAATCCTTTTTAAAATACACATTTGGAAGATGCCTCTCAATCATTACTAGTGACACTGTCCAAAGCACCTTTGGAGTTTTACTGTTAGAAGTATTAAACTAATCACTTCATGTGGTAGATGTCATCCAAGCATTTTAATTGTGTCTTCAGGTAACTGGTGCATTTGGAATATGCAATGTTGTGTAGCACTGTCAGTTAGCAGCAGCTTTTCTTTCTAACCAGTCATGCTGTAGTACCACTTACTATTCTGTTGGCCAGTTTTCTACCCTTGACTTTGCCAGCTGCTTCTACAAGTGAGATTGTGTGCAAACCACTGAAAAACAATCGTATTTAATCTGCATTCCATATGGTATCAGGCTGATGGCCAGAAGAGATTGTAAGCAGTCTCTTTTCCAATTCATACAAAACTCAGACATCAGCAGCCTCACTATACAGTTATTGCAAGCTTAAAACAACATTATTTAGCTCTCAGACTTATGGCTAACTTTAAAATCATCCCTCTCTACCCATAGTGCCACCTCTAATGCCTTACTTTGCAGTAATAACCCAGTTAATTCATTAATCTTGCAGTTTTAAACTACATATGCAGTGATTCACTGATATAATTAGTCTAGTTTTTTCTCTTTCTTTTTTAAAATATCTTGCTTAATCAAGGTGTTTCTGCCACTCACATTGAATAGTCTGCCTACTTATTAAAGTCTTCAGGATCTGTACATGATAAACTTCTGCTGCCTTCCTGTTGCTATTATTGTGTCTTTCAAATTCAAAGGCTAAGTCAGCCTCTCAGGGTACGTCCAGACTACCCGCCGTATCGGCAGGTAGCGATTGATTTTTTGGGGATCGATATATCGCATCTCATCTAGACGCAATATATCGATCCCCAAACGTGCTTCCGTTGACTCCGGAACTCCACCGGAGCGAGCGATGGTAGTGGAGTCGACATCGGAAGCCACGGACGTCGATCCCGCACCGTGAGGACCCGAGGTAAATTGATCTAAGATACTTCGACTTCAGCTATGCTATTCACGTAGCTGAAGTTGCGTATCTTAGATCGATATCCTCCCTAGTGTAGATCAGCCCTCAGATGCAAGAGCACAGCTCCCATTGACTTCAATATGCTCTGGTACTTTTCATCTGATGCCTTTCTCTTCTCCTTTGTCTATGGTCTTTTCCATAACATGGTTTGGATGGTACCTGGCTACTTTAGGAGCCACATAGGCTGCAGCAGATGGATGGCTCAGGGTGTCTAAGAACACATTTCACAGATGGCCACTTTCCATAGGGAAACTTAATATCTGAGAGAGAAAGCATCTCAAATTTTAAGATCCACCAACAGAAGACACTATTGGATTAAAAGTATTACTAAATATTGTCGGCGCCACTGGGAGGTGGTTCTAATTGAACACTTCACTATATAAGTACATTCCCATCCCCAACCATCACAGTGCTACTGCAGCAATGGCAAAGTGGATGTGAGAGGTTGCTGTGTTAGGAATGGAAGAATTGTGAATCCAACAATCTGTTAACAGACTAGGCATGAGAAAGACTGAAAGCATCAAAGGGAAAGTGGTAAGGGAAGCTGGTTGTGGGAGAATGCACAACCACTGACTTCAGTATTATCTTGACCTGAAAAAGAAAATGAAAATAAACCCAGAGTACTATAGTAAAGAAGTTGTGCTCTCAAATAATTCAAATGTATTGTGAGTTTATTTAAGCTCTGTTTCAGAGTGGCAGCCATGTTAGTCTGTATCAGCAAAAACAATGAGGAATCTTTGTGGCACCTTAGAGACTAACAAATGTATTTGGGCATAAGCTTTCATGGGCTAGAACCCACTTCATCAGATGAATGAAGTGAAAAATACAGGAGCAGATATAAATACATGAAAGGATGGTCAGTCTAACAAGATAAATCAATTAATAGCAGGATACCAAGGGAGGAAAAATAACGTTTGAAGTGGTAAGAGAGTGGCCCGTTACAGACAGTTGACAAGAAGGTGTGAGTAACAGTAGGGAGACATTAGTAATGGGGAAATTAAGTTTAGGTTTTGTAATGTCCCAACCACTCCCAGTCTTTATTCAGGCCTAATCTGATGGCATCCAGTTGGCAAATTAATTCCAGTTCTGCAGCCTCATGTTGGAGTCTGTTTTCGAAAGTTTTTTTGTTGAAGAATTGCCACTTTTAGGTCTGTTATTGAGTGACCAGAGAGAGTGATGTGTTCTCCTACTTGTTTTTGAATGTTATGATTCCTGATGTCAGATTTGTGTCCATTTATTCTTTTGCGTAGAGACTGTCCAGTTTGGCCAATGTACATGGCAGAGGGGCACTGCTGGCACATGATGGCATATATCACATTGGTAGATGTGCAGGTGAACAAGCCCTGATGGTGTGGCTGATGTGGTTAGGTTTTATGATGGTATCCCTTAAATAGATATGTGGACAGAGTTGGCACTGGGGTTTGTAGCAGGGTTTGGTTCCTCGGTTGGTGTTTTTGTTGTGTGGTGTGTAGTTGCTGGTGAGTATTTGCTTCAGGTTGGGGAGCTGTCTGTAGGCAAGGACTGGCCTGTCTCCCAAGGTCTCTGAGAGTGAGGGATCATCTTTTAGGATAGGTTGTAGATCCTTGATGATGCACTGGAGAGGTTTTAGTTGTGGCTGTGGGTGACAGCTAGTGGCATTCTGTCACTTTCTTTGTTGGGCCTGTCTTGTAGTAGGTGATTTCCCGGTACCCTTCTGGCTCTGTCAATCTGTTTCTTCACTTCATCAGGTGGGTACTGCAGTTTTAAGAATGCTTGATAGAGATTCTGTAGGTGTTTGTCTCTGTCTGAGGGATTGGAGCAAATGCAGTTGTATCTTAGAGCTTGGCTGTAGACAATGGATCATGTGATGTGGTCTGGATGAAAGCTGGAGGCATGTAGGTAAGTATAGCGGTCAGTAGGTTTCTGGTATAGGGTAGTGTTTATGTGACCATCGCTTATTAGCACTGTAGTGTCTAGGAAGTGGACCTCTTGTGTGGACTGGTCCAGGCTGAGATTGATGGTAGGGAGGAAATCGTTGAAATCTTGGTGGAATTCCTCAAGGGCCTCCTTCCCATGGGCCCAGATGATGATGTTGTCATCAACGAAGCACAAGTAGAGTAGGGGTGTAAAGGGACGAGAGCTGAGGAAGCGTTGTTCTAAGTTAGCCATAAAAATGTTGGCATACTGAGGGGCCATGTGGGTGCCCATAGCAGTTCCACTGACTTGAAGGCATAAATTGTCCAAATCTGAAATAGTTGTAGGTGAGGATAAAGTCACAAAGTTCAGCCACCAGATTTGCCTGATGGTATTGGGGATGCTATTCCTGATGGCTTGTAGTCCCATCTTTGTGTGGAATATTGATGTAGAGGGCTTCTACATCCATAGTGGCTAGGATGGTGTTTTCTGGAAGATCACCAAAGGATTGTAGTTTCCTCAGGAAGTCTGTGCTGTCTCGAAGATAACTGGGGGTGCTGGTAGCATAGGGCCTGAGGAGAGAGTCTACATAGCCAGATAATTCTGCTGTCAGGGTGCCAATATCTGAGATGATGGGGTGTCCAGGATTCCCAGGTTTACGGATTTTGGGTAGCAGGTAGAATACCCCTGGTCGGGGCTCTAGGGGTGTGTCAGTGTAGATTTGTTCCTGTTCTTTAGGAAGTTTCTTGAGCAGATGGTGTAGTTTCTTTTGGTAATCCTCAGTAGGGACAGAGGGTAATAGCCTGTAGAATGTGATGCCAGAGAGTTGTCTAGCAGCCTCTTGTTCATATTCCGACCTATTCATGATAACTACAGCACCCCCTTTGTCAACTTTTATTATGATGTCAGAGTTGTTTCTGAGGCTGTGGATGGCGTTGTGTTCTGCACGGCTGAGGTTATGGGGCAAGTGATGCTGCTTTTCCACAATTTCAGCTCGTGCACATTGATGGAAGCACTCTATGTAGAAGTCCAGTCTGTGGTTTCGACCTTCAGGAGGAGTCCACGTGGAATCCTTTTTTTTGTAGTGTGGGTAGGAAGCTTCCCATGTGTTAGTATGCTGTTCAGTGGTGTGTTGGAAATATTCCTTGAGTCGGAGATGTCGAAAGTAGGATTCGAGGTCACCACAGAACTGTATCATGTTTGTGGGGGCAGTAGGGCAGAAGAAGACACCCCAAGATAGGACAGACTCTTCCGTCGGGCTAAGAGTATAGCTGGATAGATTAACAATATTGTTAGGTGATCTACATTGTTAGATTCTAGCCCACAAAAGCTTATGCCCAAATAAATTTGTTAGTCTCTAAGATATCCCAAGGGCTCCTTGTTATTTAAGCTCTTTAACAGTACATGCTCCCAGGGGAGGGAGTTGAAGGAGAGAACAAGGGCTTCCCATCATAGGCACCGACTCCGTGGATGCTCTGAGGCTGGAGCACCCACATGAAAAAAATTAGTGGGTGCTCTGCACCCACTGGCAGCCAAGCTCCCCTCCCTGCCTCACCTCACTTCTGCCCCCTCCCCTGAGCATGCCCATGTCCCCGCTCTTCCACCTACATCCCAACGCTTGCTGCTGCAAAACAGCTGTTTTGTGGCATAACAAGCTCCAGGATGGAGGGGGAGGAGCAGGAACATGGGCGCGCTCAGGGGAGGAGGTGGGGAAGAGGAGGAGCCGGAGTGGAGATTTGGGGAAGGAGTTGAACAGGGGCATGGAGGGGGCAGAGTTGGGGTGGGGACTTTGAGGCAGGGGTGAAGTAGGGGTGAGGCCGGGGGCAAAGGGGGGGTTGAGCACCCGCTGGTGCCAGCAGAACTCGGTGCCTATCTTTCCTATACAGTTTTCTGTGGCATAAGATTGAGGACCTTAATGGGGGATTTACACAGGCTCTAGAGGGAGGGTATGTGGATGTGCACTGGGAAAGCAAGTATTTGTCTGTATTAGCTAGTGCAAATCCACCACAACTACCAAATCACAGAAATGTAGGGCTGGAAGTGACCTCAAGAAGTGACCACGTACAACCCTCTGCACTGAGGCAGGACCAAGTAAACCTAAACCAATGCTGAAGGTGTTTGTCCAGCCTATTCTTAAAAATCTCTGGTGATGGAGATTCTATGACCTCCCTTTGAAGCCTGTTCTAGAATTGAACTATCCTTATACTTAGAAAGATTTTCCTAATATCAAAACTAAATCTCCCTTGCTGCAGATTAACCCCATTACTTTATGTTCTTCCTTCAGTGGACACTGAGAACAAAGATCACCTTCCTTTTTATAACAGCCCTTGACATATCTGAAGACCGTTATCAGGTCCCTCCTCATTCAGTTTCCTTTTCTCAAGACTAAAGATGCCCAGTATTTGTTAACCTTTCCTCATAGGTCAGGTTTTCTAAACCTTTTATGATTTTTGTTGCCCTCCTCTGGACTCTGTCCAATTTGTCCACATCTTTCCCAAAGCGTGGTGACCCAAAGCGTGGTGACCAGAAATGGACATAGTACTCCTGCTGAGGCCTCACCAACGCTGAGTAGAGTGAGCCAATTACCTCTTGTGTCTTATATACACAACACTCCTGTTAATGCACCCAGGAATGACATTAGCCTTTTTGCAACTGCATCATATTGTTGACTCATATTCAATGTGTGATCCACTATAATCCTCAGATCCTTTTCAGCAGTACTACGGCCTAGCTGGTTAATCCCCATTTTATAGATGGGATTTTGATTTTTCCTTCCTAAGTGTAGTACTTGTTTTTATTGAATTTCATCTTGTTGATTTCAGACCAGTTCTCCAATTTGTCAAGGTCATTTTGAATTATAATCCTGTCCTCCAAAATGCTTGCAGCTTCACCCATCTTGGTGTCATCTGCAAATTTTATAAGCATACACTTCACTTCATATTCAAAGTCATTAATGAAAATATTAAATAGCACCAGGTCCAGGACTGATCCCTGTGGGACCCCACTAGATGCCTACTCCCACTTTGACAGCAAACCACTGATAACTCCTCTTTGAGTAAAATCTTTCAACTAGTTGTGCACCCACCTTACAGTAATTTCATCAAGATCATATTTTCTAGTTTGCTTATAAGACTGTCAAGTGGAACTGTGTCAAAAACCTTACTAAAAATCAAGTACTTGGAGTAGCTGGTGAGGATTCTTTTCTGGAGTTCTGAGGATATTTTGGTATCAACAGCATGAGATAGGCACCGGGCAGATGTGTGCCGTACCAGAGGAAAGGAAAACCTCATTCAGTCTGTCACAACTTCTCCCATCCCCTCTCCATGCACAGCATTACCTCTCTATGAAGGGGGGCAATCTTTAGCCGCCTTGTTTCAAATGTGTGTTGGGGCTGTTTCCAAGCACTTTTCAGGTCATCCTTTTCGGGCTGCAGATCATGTGGCATGGTATGAGGATTGATGCCTGGTGCAAGAAACAAACATCAGCTGTAAGATATTTTCTCACCATTCTGTTGCTATAGTACTTCTCTTAAAACAATACAGTAGTGGAATAAAGACAGGACTAATTCAGTAGAAATAGGAGGAGGCAGTGATACACACATGCACACCAGAAATCCCTCCCAAAAGAAGCAATTGCACTAATTCAACCACAAAAAGAAAGCTCATATACATACAAGCAGCTCTGATATATTCTGACCAGTAGAAATCAGTGAGGTGAACAAACACACTCCTACTTGTCATATAGGGAACACACACCTATTACATTGCAAGGGGATCATGAAACAGTAAGTCCTTAGAAAGTCCGAAGAAATCAAAGAAGATTTCATCTTCCTTCCAAATCCTTTACCTTTCAAGGACATAGATGCATGTACAACTTCCTTGGAGTCGATGTCCACACTTGTTTGATCAGGTTGGTACTTGTTGACAGTTTGGCCCGAAGACATGGATTTCTGGCACCAAGAAAGAAGGAAAGGAAGAAAAAAGGTTAATGGACTCATACATCATGTGGATAGGATTAGTGCTTTAATCTTCTCTATCCACCTGAAAAATGCCATTTGCCCCCCACTGATACATAACTAACTGCCTTTGAGGCAAAATACTGTCTCTACTAGCAACGCTACATAGTAGAGTCATAAAAAAGGAAAAAAAAAGTTTCAACTGAAACTACAGGAGATATTTTAGGTTGGTAGAATGTAACTATGTGGGCTGGTAGATAGCTAAGACAGCTGCCGAATCCTCTGTGTAGTGAAAAGTGACTGATGGCTTCAGAAGGCTGCGGCATTTTAGGAAGTGTTCCCATCTGCCTCTGGCTGCAGAATGTCTGGAAATGGCTTTCTTCAAAGGTCATCAATTCAAGTTTGCTCAAGAGCAACAAACTCTTTCCCAGCTTCATCCTGCTGGCCTGGAGATCTACATCATACTTCTATAGGTGAATCGATTTTGTAATTTAGTGAATCTCCTCCAGAAATCCCTTCACCACATAGCTCCTCTGTGAATCATGGCATCCCTTTGCCACCCTCCAGCAACAGAACAGTATGGAGGAAAATACTTTTCTTCAGAGGCAAGACTCTAGGCTAGGCTGTGACCAATAGGTCCTGCTTGGGCTAGACAAATTCAGACTGACAATAAGGCATAAATGTTTAACAGTCAGAGTAATTAACCACTGGAACAATTTACCATGGGTCATGGTGGATTCTCTATCACTAGCAATTTTTAAATCAAGGTTGGACCTTTTTCTAAAAGATCTACTCTAGGAATTATTTTAGGGAAGTTCTTTGGCCTGTGTTATACAAGACGTCAGACTAGATGATCACATTGGTCCCTTCTGACCTTGGAATCTATGGATCTGTGAATATGCAACACACTTGGATAAAATGGATATTATGATGTACACAAAGCTTCTTCCAGCTCACACATTGATCCAAAGAACAATAAAAGTGATCTGGGGGCTGGAAGGACTGTTTTACTTATATTAAATGAACAAAATACAATAGGCTGTATTCAGCTTATTTTTCTAAGAATATCATTTACTAAGGAACAGGCAGACCTGAATACTGATCATCCATTTCCTCCTCCCTCCCTCCCTCTCCCCCCAACACACATCCATTGCAATACAGTAAAGGTCAGCTGGAACCCCATTCACTTCCACTGTAAATGAGCAAAATATGCTGCTTCTATCATGTCACTCCCCACTTTGAATCTCTTCACAATCACTGGCTTCTGTATCAAGTCCAGTTTTCTCAACCTTTCATTCAAGGGTTCTGCAAAATTCAGCCCCTGCCCACATCTTACTTAATACCAGCCTCGCACTGCCTGTGCTCTTTCCATGCCATGCTTCTCAATACCTCTTTCATACTTCTCCCCACTCTTATCTTCATCTTCTATGAAATATCTGGACTCAAGAGATATAGTTAAACCGATGTAACGCCCCAGTGTAGATAGCGCTAAGTCAACTTAAGAATTCTTCCGTCAACCTAGCTGCTGCTGTGCTACTGTAGCATTTCTGTGTATAAGGTCTTGTCTACACTTGAACACTTTTCCTGTTTCTTGTGCATCAAATAACCACCTTTTCCTCCGTGGGCAGGAAATCGGTGTTAACCTTAGGCTGGAAATTTGAAGGTTTCTAACCCTCAGAGGATGGAGGATATGGAACAGCCTCCCGATAATAAAAAAATCTAACTAATTTTAAAATGGAGCTTGGCAAGTTTATGAATGGGATTATATAACAGGAGTGCCACAACAACAGGAGACTGGACTCGATGACCCAGGAGGTCTCTTCCACTCCTATGTCCTATATTCCTTAATCTACCAAAGAAATGTATTTATAAGCAACAAAAAGACACCTACTCTGATATCTAATCTAAGATAACTACTCTGAAACCTGTTTTATCTATGGTATTTCTAAGATACTTGTCACCTTTTATCTAAGTACAGTCATTACTGTTTTACATCAGTCCATCATCTGGTCACTTGGGCCAAGATTTTCAAAAATAGGAGCCTCACCTTAGACTCAAAAATAAGGAGTGAGATTTTCAAAATCGGAGCACCTAACTGTTCCTTCCTCAATTCTGGAAATCTTGATCCTCGTGTTTTATGAACTTGATCTTGCACTTTCTTTGCATGTGAAATTCTCATATGCTCTTCTAACTTAGAAAGTAAATTCTTTGACAGCCTTGTACAAAAAACAGAGGAAGACAGAGCATGCTGACATGCTTCATAAAATCCTTAAATAAGAAGTTACAGTTGCTAGCTGGTTAAACTTGGAACACAAGCAATGTGTTAGATTACTAGTGAATGAACAAACAGTGAGACGTGATTGTACATTAACTCATAAAAATAATTCATGCTGCTTCATCTCCCTTTTCGTTTAACAAAAATTAAATCTGCAGATACTGTGATTTCGGTCTGTTTCTACTGTTGAGATGAGTACAACCAACTTGGGTCAGTGCCTACAATTGTGATTATTTATAACATTTTAGAAACACTTTTAAGCACCAAGAAAAGTTACTTGCTGCAATGCAAAACCAACAGCTATCTTATCATTTAATCAAACTCTCAAAGCCACAGTTATAGATGGAGTGCTCACATTTCACTTGCACTACATCTTTTCAGAATATGAGTTTCTAATTATGGTAAACTTTCACCTGTAATACAGGAGAACCTCAATTTTATGAACACTAGTCTTATGAACAATCAGTTATATGAACCATTTTTTTCTGATAGGAAAAAAAAGTCATTTAAACAAAAGTGATGTCAGTAAAGAATAAGTCAACATCCTGTCATGTTCCAATTCCTTCAATGCATTGAAAATTGCTTTGCAGTAGTTTGAAGAGGAAAGGAATGCAGTACACCATACTGCAACGTATTCACCATACCTACTGTAATTTTGAGATGTTCAATGTTATGAACTCCTCAATCCCCAATTATTTTGTAAAACAGGAATTGTACTGTATTCAGATTTTGTGAATCTTAGTAATATTCAAGCACTTGGAACAGGTGTCTAAACTGAACATGCCTGTCAGTCTCCTCTGCCTCTCTGACTTCTTTGTTTCTTGGGAAGGCTCTTCTTTGGCTCAGGGAGTAAGACTATGGGCAATGATTATTAGGCTCTAAGGTTAGCTAGTAAAGGAAACCCTCTGAGTGTAAATCCCAGGATAGCAGAGGAATTGTACTTGGTGTTTACAGAAAACATAACTCAGAGTAACAGGATGAAGATGAGCAAAGACTAACAAAAATAGATGGATATTAGGAAACCTTTCCTAATGGTGAGGGAAAAGTCCTTTCTCCCAAGTCATTTAACAGCCAGTTGGACAAAAGAACAGGGAACAAGTCTGCACTAGCAGGAGAAAGGGGAAAGAAGAAAAGATGTAAAATGGATTTATTTCAGTCTCAAATGTCTCCATTTCTATGACATCCTTCCTTGCCTTGTTGCATGTTTTCATGAACAAGATGCTCTTTACCTTGTATGGTTGAATGGATGGCTGAGGAGTCTTTTCTGGGTTGCCAGAAGCCTTTGAGGAAGCAAAGGGGACAGAGGATTCTAGGGAAAAAACAGTGACACATATTGCTCATCATTTTTAAATCTGTAACCTAGGACCAAGTCTGGCTAGAGAGAACACTCTATACAAAACTCTGTTTACTTGGGACTCAGTGCAGTCACTGAACAAGATCTTGGTTCTGCCCCTGTATTTACAGTCTGTATTTGTTAAGGTCCTTTGTGTTTCTTTTAGAATGATGAATATTCTCCTTTATCCTATTAAATGCACCACCCTTGTTGCAATCGCACACGTCATGACCTTGGATGGGATCCCCTTTGGGATCTGTCAAAACCACTTCTAAGCTAGCCAGAGTGGGTACTGCTGAGTAACATAATGTTCTCCCTGCTTCCCTCGCTGACCCAGAGAGGAATGAGAACCTAGGACGGGGAACAAAGCCAGGTCTCCCCCACAGCAGTGCAGAATACTATTCCTATAGAACCAAGCCTGGTTCCTGCAGCTATCCCGTTGCCTGATGAAACACAGAATAAGAAACAAACAGAGAATTGAATGCAAATCTGCATGCTGGCAAAGAGCACTTATCCCAGCTTAACTGAGGTCATCACCAATCATTCAAAAGTTCTTTAGCCAGGATGCTCTGGTTGCAAATGAGTATTTATCAGTTCTCTCTGACAAAAGGGCAGCTCACAAATACATCACTCAGATACAATATATCAACCTGAAGCCAGGCCTCTGACTCATGCTATGCCATTCTTCTAGCTCCTCAGCACAGCTATTTGTTGGTCCTGCAAAGACAGGCATTTTGTATGGAACAGTGGATGCCTGGTTTGAGCACCAAGCCCTTGTTCAGCTCAGCAGGAACATGTGGGGAAAGCTATTTCATCAGTGCTCTTACCTTTCCTCTGCTTTCCCTTTGTTGACAGCAAGTCTTCCCTCCTAAATCTCTCTGGTTCCAGATGGGAGTAGTCCCAGTTACTGTAGCTGCCTGGGACAGGCAGTGTCCCTAAGGGAGGGTGGGGCGGTAAAATGAGAAATAGTGAGAGAGACTGGAAATGAAGGAGAGAGAAACAGCAAAAGAAGAAGTACAAAAAAGAGCTACAAAAAGGATCTCGCAAAACTGAGTGACTGGGCAACAAAATGGCAGATGAAATTTAATGTTGATGAATGCAAAGTAATGCACACTGGAAAACATAATCCTAACTATACATATACAATGATGAGGTCTAAATTAGCTGTTACCACTGAAGGAAGAGATCTTGGAGTCATTGTGGATAGTTCTCTGGAAAGATCCACTCAGTGTGCAGCGGCAGTCAAAAGAGCGAACAGAATGTTGGGAATCATCAAGAAAGGGATAGATAATAAGACAGAAAATATCATATTGCCTCTATATAAATCCATGGTACGCCCACACCTTGAATACTGCATGCAGATGTGGTCGCCCCATCTAAAAAAAGATATATTGGAATTCGAAAAAGTTCAGAAAAGGGCAACAAAAATGATTAGGGATATAGAAAGGCTTCCGTATGAGGAAACATTAATAAGACTGGGACTTTTCAGCTTGGAACAGAGGCAACTAAGGGGGGATATGATAAAGATCTATAAAATCATGAGTGGTATATAGAAAGTAAATAAGGAGTAAATAACACTTTCTTCTCATAATACAAGAACAAGGGGCCACCAAATTAAATTAATAGGTAGCAGGTTTAAAACAAAACACAAGAAAGTATTTTTTCATGCAACACATTGTCAGCCTCTGGAACTCCTTGCCAGAGGGTGTTGTGAAGGCCAATACTATAATGAGGTTCAAAAGGGAGCTAGATTCATGGAAGATAGCTACTGACAGACCTATTAGCCAGGATAGGCAGGAATGGTGTCCCTGGCCTTTGTTTGCCAGAAGCTGGGATTGGGTGACAGGGCATGTATCACTTGTGGGACACCTGTCATTGGCCCCTGTCAAAGGACAGGATACTGGGCTTGATGGACCTTTGGTCTGACCCAGTATGGGCGTTCTTAGGTTTTTATGTTAAGTAATAACAGAAAGAGAGAATACAGTTTGGCACTTTTGTAGCACTTTTCATCTTCAGCGTTGCAACAAACATTAACTAACCCTCACAATGCCCCAGAAGATGCTCTATCGTCCACAGTACACAGATGGAGATGCCAAGGGAGAAAGCTGGTAATTGGCCAAGACACCAGAGGAAATCTGTCCCAGGACTGGCTATAGAATTCAGGAGTTGCTTGCTCCCAATCCTATGTTCATATCATGATCAAGACTAATATTAAAATTATTTCATTTGAGAGGAGAACATAAGAGAGAATCAAAGTAACAGAAAGTGATAGTGAAGGTGAGACTGAGACAGAGCAGAATGAAAAGACATATAGAAGTGGAACAAATTGAAGAAGGAGGGGGTGGTAAGAGGAGAGTGAAAACCCAGTTTGCAGTGAGTATTCATTGCTTCAGAGGCTGAAAATGTCCACTGGACTTTTATCTCCTGTCTATCAAAGAGGGATGAACTCCAGGAAGAAAACATCCCACCCAGAACACCCGATTCCCAGGAATTGATTTTATGTTTGCTGCAGACCACCAAACTGAGTAGGGTGATGGAGAAAGGATGACCAGGAATTTCTCCCAGAGATCCGGAAATTGTGTACCAGGATCCCATATTTAGAGCTGGATGAAATTTTTTAGATTAACAATTTATTCACCAAAAAATGAAGTTTTGGTCAACCAAATTCATGAATTTGACTCAGTTTTGAGAGAGAAAAACTTTTTCCAGGCCAGCAACCAGGAGATATAGATTCAAATCCCTCCTCTGAATCAGACAGAAAGAAGATATGAATTCACAGCTCATACCTCCCAAATAAGGGCTTTAATTATCAGGTTATAGAGTTTTTGTCACCAGGGCCACCCATAGATTTTGGGGATCCAGGGCAAAATCCAAAAACCACACCCTTCCAAAAATTTACCACTAAGAGGAAGCCCCAGTGGGAGAGAAGGGAGATTTGAAGAGCATGTTCATCCCACAGTGGCAGCTCCTGTCGCACAAGGCTGGGCCCAGCTCCCCACTCTGGGCATGGTGACATTGCGCACAGGATCATAGTACCATTCTTGCTGACCACTTCTCCCTCATGATAGAGGGGCTGCCAGACCAATTCTGAGTGGTGCTGTGACCCCACACACCAGGCTACAACCCATCTCAGTTTAGGGGCCCTCAAACTGTCATCTCTCATACCCGTCAGGCAGCTCTGGTCCTCATTCACTCTCTCTTTGGCCCAGTGAATATTTAAGTATTTATAAAAAGTGAAACTGCTTGCACAGGAGAGACTGAGAGCAATCCAACTTAAACCAGCCTGGTGGTTACAATGCTCACCTGGGAGAGGGGAAATCTGAGTTCAAGTCCCTGCTCCAGAGTGGGGATTCAAACCTAGGTCTCCCATATTCCAAGCAAACATCCTAATCACTGGGCTAAAAGTTTTGGACATGGACATGAAGTTTGCTGGTCTGACAAAGACTTTTCAGATTTGCTGACAAATTCTGAATATTTTCAGAACCAAACAGCATTTTTTCTGATTTTTTGGTCTGCTCTCCAAATCAAAAAGTCAATGATTCACTCAGTATCCTTATGCTCCTCTCTATTCTTTTTGCTCCCTAGTACCACAGGATGGAAGGGGGCTAGAGACATTTTTATTAAGGCCAGGGAAGGAAGGCAGTTTGAAAGACTGGGAAGTATTCTCCTCCATTTGGCTGTATATGACCTGCACATATTGCCTTTTAAGCAGGAAGAAAAGACCCTCTCACCTGCCATCCACTCTGACAGCACATTGCAGAGCTGGGACTTGAACTCATGTGTATTGAACCAAGATCTTGGAAAGCTGGAGCAGAAGCAGGTGTACAAGGTTTGGCTCAGCAATGAAGGGAAAACCTATGGGTCAAGGAAAGAAAAATCAGAACTTCATCAATCTAGACAGGTTAGATGAGAGACGTTGGAGACAGATTGTTCTTTCTTAGAGCTTAAAAGGGCTGTATTCCTTCCTCCCATATACAGGGACTATCCAAAATTCCAATCCATGCAGATTCAGTCATAAAGGAATATCCTCAATTTTAATATAAACAACCATTTAGCCAGCATTGTAATTTTGTTTCTTGTGCCATTTCTCCGGCTTTTTTTTTTTTTACATTAGAAACATAAAAAATGTTAAGTCTGGTTAGTTGGAAGACTTCTTCGTGTACGTGGACCTCTCATACCTTAACTGAGGGGATGAGGGGAATGCTGAATCCTAAACAAAGCCATCCTGTCTCCTAAATATCTGTTAAACACTGGCATTACACAGGTGTTCAGACACCCAAACCAAAACCTAAGTTTCAAACAGTTTGAATAAAAATCTTTTCCCTTCATAATTGCTCAACTTTCAGTCCCTTCTGATGTCACCAGTTTTCCAGGCGTCATTACAGAGTCTTCTATGGGGAGAGATGAATTTCTAAATCTAAGAAACAAGCAGAAAAATGTTTGCATTGTTGGAAGCAAAAGAGGAGACAAACCCTTTTTTTTTTCCTTTGAAGGTCATGTTTACCAAAAGGAAGCAAGAGGCCACAGAATCAAATGGGCCTTCAGTGTGGAAATACAAGACCCCTGGGATGAGGATACAAGACTGAAGTGAGAGGAAGAAGAGCGACAGACAACAAAGTCGAGGGAAAATGAAGAAAGGAAGCTGGGGCAGTAAATAAATAACTCAAGTAGAGAGGGCAGAAAGAATTGGATGGAGTGCATCTCAATGGAGGCAAAGGAGCAGGGTGGGGAAGAAGTAACCCTATTCCCTCAAACACAAAAACCACCATGGCATTAACATGTCATTTGCTGCCATCACATACTTCACTCTGCTTGTGTGTTCTACCCCTTCCCACATCCTGAGTCTGTCTTGTTTGTTTATATTATAAATTCTTCAGGTCAAGTACCATCCGGCCTGGTGCAAGGATATTTTGTGCCCTAGGTGAAACTTCCACCTTGCGCCCCTGCCTGGTAACATTGGTTAATTGAGGGGCAAATCCCAACGAGCCTTTATAGACCCCAGGGGCCAGCCGTGCCCAGGGGCTGCTCCCCAGACCAGGTTCCCCTCTCCCCGCCCCCTGAACTCCCCTGGAGGGTGCGCAGCCCCCCTCTGTGAGCCCACCCCACCCCGGCGGCCCTCGCCCTGAGTCCATTCACTGGCTTTGCTGGCCTTGAGCCGCTGCAGCAGCTCGGCAGGGAGGAGCTGACTTCTGGGGGCTCCTGCAGCAGATACATGTGGGCAGAGGCCCCTGTGCGACCCCCAGTACCCCGCCTCGCCACGCTCGAGTTCTGCAGTGATTTTATAATCTTCACTAACTCACTAATGAAATATTTTTAAAGCAAATTTTAAACTAAGGTCCTATGTAGACTGACATGTTCTGAGTAAATATTACAGTCATGCACAACTGTTTTTGTCAGTACCTTCAGAAACTGACAGTAGATACCTGAGGGTTGGCAAATGCCAGTTAAATGTCTTCATTACCCCTTAAATGGCTCTTTAACAGTTTCAGTGTTGTGCTAATAGATCTGGCAGGCTGGAGACTTTTTCTCTTTTAACTACTAGATCCCCTTCCCAGGAAGACTGAGGGCTTGTCTACATCACAAAGTTGCAGCGCTGGTGAGGGGGTTACAGCGCTGCAACTTAGGAGGTGTACACATCTGCAGGGCATCACCAGCGCTGCAACTCCCTGTTTGCAGCGCTGGCCGTACTCCCGTTTTGTCTCGGGTGTAGAGGATCCAGCGCTGGTGATCCAGCGCTGGTAATCAAGTGTAGACACTTACCAGCGCTTTTCTTGACCTCCGTGGAATAAGCAGGTATCCCAGCATACCTGAGGAAGCCTCTGGTAATCAAGCTGGTCTCCTTCCCCGGTTTGCTCTCGCGTTCCCCGAACCCCGAGCAAGCAGGTCTCCTTCCCTGCGGTTTGCAGGGTGGTTCGGGGAACGCGAGAGCAAACCGCGGCGAAGCTGGTCTCCTTCCCCGGTTTGCTCTCGCGTTCCCCGAACCCCCGTGCAAGCAGGTCTCCTTCCCTGCGGTTTGCAGGGGGGTTCGGGGAACGCGAGAGCAAACCGCGGCGAAGCTGGTCTCCTTCCCCGGTTGGCTCTCGCGTTCCCCGAACCCCCGAGCAAGCAGGTCTCCTTCCCTGCGGTTTGCAGGGTGGTTCGGGGAATGCGAGAGCAAACCGCGGCGAAGCTGGTCTCCTTCCCCGGTTTGCTCTCGCGTTCCCCGAACCCCCGAGCAAGCAGGTCTCCTTCCCTGCGGTTTGCAGGGGGGTTGGGGGGACGCGAGAGCAAACCGCGGCGAAGCTGGTCTCCTTCCCCGGTTTGCTCTCGCGTTCCCCGAACCCCCCTTGAAGCCGCCCAACAGCGCTGCAGTGTGGCCACATCTAACACCACTTGCAGCGCTGGTTGCTGTAAGTGTGGCCACTCTGCAGCGCTGGCCCTATACAGCTGTACTAATACAGCTGTAACAACCAGCGCTGCAAAACTGTAGATGTAGACATACCCTCAGAGCGTGCAGGAAGGGTCAGAACAGGGATAGGAAAACCAGTAGGGTGGACACTAACACCCAGTGGTGCCCAAATTTTTCAGGTGCCCTATCCAGCTGCCTATGCCTAAGGTTGCACCTGGTGCTGGTGGGGATATCAGACAAGATAGTCTGCTATTCAAAAAGTGTTCAATCCAATTGATCACTGCACGTTCCAAGCCCTGGAAGAATTAATTAGTAAATGCCTATACAGCATTCTAAAAATATAAAGTGCTATATATGGGGCAACTGTTGTTAGTGTCAGATTATCCCTGTGGCCAGAAATAAAGAGGTGGACAGTGGTGGATATTCCCAGGTCATTTCACTGCTTAAGTGTCAACTCTATAGCTTTTTCTAAACCTTTTTACACTCACTTTAATAAGAGCATTCTGGTAGCGGAACCTGTGACAGTCAAACAGGAGGGCGGCATAATTCTTTGCAATGCGATCAAACAGCCGTCCCTGAATCTCTCTATTTGGCTACCAAGAAAGAAAGGAATGAATAATCAGAGAGGCATTCACCTATCCGTCAAACCACAGCAACATGGAGATCCTCAAGCCTGTCTGAAGGTTTGTGTACATGAGCAGAGTGGATTGATTTAAATGAAAGGGATTTAAATCACCAATTTTAATAATGATTTAAATCAGCAAACAGGAAACCTTGATTTAAAGAATCTATTTTAATCTTGTTATCTATTTGTACTCGTTAGCTATTTTTCTAAATAAAGTTTGAGTCTCAGTGGTTGGTAACCATTAAAACGTTGATTTGTAACTAAATAGCGCTTTTACACTAAATCTGGTACATCTGACCTCCTTTAGAAAGCATTTTGAGATCCACTATATAAAAACTAGGTATTATTTTATTTTGCTAACCAGGATGATACACTATATTTATGGACATTTATTTAAGCAATTATATAGCTTAACATACATTAAGTTTAAAATGGCGAATGATGCATTTCTTATTTACCACCTGATGATTAATTTTTTGTTCATGATTTGTGTCAAGGAACATCTGGATGAAAATTGGAATTCAATTAAAAATGCACAAAACATAATTTAATTTTTTTAATTAGTTAAATAAAACTACCTTAAATGTCCTGGATACATAGGGGGAAAATATAAATTTATCAAAACATATTTTTCATTTAAAGCTAGCTGATTTATTAAAGTATTATCTGTAGTTATGAATTTTGAACTGACTGTTTCTGGTCATCAACTTCTAATCAGTTTCTCAGTTCTGAAAGAGCTAATCATTGAACTGAACTTGTTGAATAACCTGAAATGAAGAAGAGGCAGTCAAAAATTGATTTAGATATTCAACTTTGGTTCCAGGTGCTTAGCCAGTTCAATGGTTGGACTTTCTTTAAAACTTTAGCAGCAAAGATGTACTGCTTGAATATTACTTTTTAAATTTAATTTAAATTATTTTAATAGATTATAATAATTGTAGGTGTTAACATAGAGTGTAATAAAAGACAGCTACCTTTTCCATAACTGGTGTTCTTCAAGATGTGTTACTCATGACCATTCCATATTAGGTGTCTGTGCTCGCCACATGCACCGGTGCTCGAAGTTTTTCCCTCAGCAGTATCTGCAGGGGACCGGCTCTGGTGCCCTCTGGAGGCTCCCCTCCCCTGCCCACATGGCACCGCTAGCTCCCCCCACCCTCAGTTCCTTCTTGCCAGAAACTCCGACAGTGGGCAAGGAGGTCAGGTTGTAGAATGGACATGAGCAACACATCTCGAAGATCATCGGTTATGGAAAAGGTAACTGTCTTTTCTTCTTTGAGTGCTTGCTCATGTCCATTCCATATTAGGTGACTCCAAAACAGTACCCCTGGAGGTCGGTAGAAGTTCACGGATGTGGAGACTGCAACACAGCTCTGCCAAACCCAGCATCATCCCTGGCCTGCTGAGTGATGGCATAACGAGTGGTAAACATGTGAACAGAGTACCACGTTGCACCTCTACAGATAATCTCGATAGGGATGTGCGCCTGGAAGGCTGCTGAAGACACCTGAGCTCTGGCAATCGGCGGTGGCAGAATCCTCGCCAGGTTGTAACAGGTCTTTATGCACGAGCTGATTCTATTTGAAATCCTCTGTAAGGACACCGGCTGGCCCTTCATCCTATCTGCTGAAACGATGAAGAGCTGAGCTGATTTACTGAAAGGCTCGGTATGTTCTAAGTGAAAAGCCAAGGTTCTTCAGCTGTCCAGCACATGAAGATGCCTTTCTTCACTGGTCTTGTGCAGTTTGGGACAGAACACCGGGAAGATGATGTCCTGGTTCGTATGGAAAGTAAACAATATTTTCAGCAGGAAGGCCGGGTGGGGCCGCAGCTGAACCTTGTCTTTGTAGAAGACCTTGTATGACGGTTCTGAGGTCCAGGCTTTAATTTCAGAGACTTGACTCGACGATGTCACCACCAACAAGAACGCAATCTTCCATGACAGGTGGGAAAGGGAACAGGAACCCAGCAGCTCAAAGGGCGGGCCTGTGAGCCTAGAGAGGACCAAGTTAAGATCCCACTGCGGGACAGGAGTCCATACCTGCAGGAAGAGTCTCTTGAGCCCTCTCCAGAATCTGACCGTCACGTTATGGGAAAACACCATCTGTCCTTGGATCAGATCCAAGCCTTATACAGTGCTTGTCCCAGGCAAATTCCTCTCTGGCTAGTTAAGGGATTTGTACAGACTCTAAATGCCACCACACTGGGAAGGAGAATACCTCCTTTAGTCTGTATTGCATTGTAGGGGCTGGCTGGAGCAGGTATTCGCTCCCTACAAGGGACAGATGGAGCAGGAGTGGACCACACTGCACAATTTTGACCTTTTGTTTTGAATATTATTTTAAGACACTTATCAAACTTTCCCTCTGGCAGAGACTCTAAACTCAGCTGAACCACATGAAATACATCAATATTCAAGCCCTTGTCCTAGTCTCTTCCTTACCTGATATAAGTGGAGAAAAAACCACCAGAAGCTGTCCAATAGGATAGCCTGGGAGACTGGAGTTGTGAGAAACTTCTGCAGCATCTTTGAAGGAAAAGGAGTCTGACAAAGAAATGAAACTTTGCAACTTCATGCAGCGCAGACAGATGAAGATACACTCACAAGGCAAATCACTCTGATCTTCACACACCCTCTCTCCTGTTCTCAACTCTACCACGAATCGATTCTTAAAATCCTCCAAATCTCTCATTCACAAAGCCTTACAAGCAGCAGCACGCCATTTCTGAGAAACAAATGCACACATTCTCACAGCACTCACACACATATTCACATACATGTGCATGGCATATCCACTCATATGTCGGTACAGGCACACAAGCACATATTTGCTGCTCTTTGTAAGTATGCAGAGTACCTTCCCACTTGCTGACTTTCTCTGGGCACACACCACCTTCTCTATGACTTCAGCCAGCTCTGTCTCATTAGGCAGCGGTGTTGGCTCATGCTCATCGTACCCTGGGTATTGATACAGTTCCACCAACTTGTTCTTTTCTGATGTATTCTGAGGCTAGGGTGACAAAGAGGGATGAAAAACACAATACAAAACACATATACTGACGACAAGTGCCTTCAAATCTCCCAGCCTGGTGCTTTATGTCTCAAGGGCAGGAACTAGCTATTTCAAGACTTCGATTATCTAGGTTGTGAGACTTCAATGGGGAGTTTGCGAGGTGGGTGTTGGTCACTAGCCCATGCCCATTCCTTGTCCCCACTGGAACAGATTTGCTCAGGCACTTATAATTAGTCCAGATACCAGGAGTGCCCTATAAGGGTTTTTGAGCCTGTCCCACTGGAGTCTATGGGAGTTTTGCCATTGACTTCAGACCCTAAGTGTTGTGCTGATTCTCATGGTGGCTACTCCAAACTATCACATAAAAGATTTTGAGGTTTCACTCCTGGAGGACTGGTTGCAAATGGCTGAGTGTCAGATCATGGTTTGAGAGGCTGAAAATCACGGGTCTACCAAAAGCTGACACCCAACAGAAGATGGAAAGGAAAGAGAAGAGTATGCTGCAGTCTTTATACTAGTTGCTGTTCTTTTCCCTGTGTGACTTCCCTTATCCTCTGCAAACTCCAGGGAGAAGGAAATCATGATTTCCATTTGTATAGAGCACATTACTCTTAGGTCTGTGACTAGTCATCCATTGCTAGAAAAAGATCCAGAGTAAGATGCCAGAAACTGTTAGTGGCATGAGTGTAGCAGCTACACAAGAAACTGAAAGGTTAAGGTTATTTAGCTTGACGAAAAGTTAGAGGGGACTTGATTGATAAGTACAAAACAATGAGCAGCCTCAGCCTGGTCTACACCCACGAAAGCTCATGCTCCAATACGTCTGTTAGTCTATAAGGTGCCACAGGACTTTGCTGCTTTTACACTCTAGACACACTCCTGCCTGGAGTAGACAGGAGACAGTGGATCTCCTGGGCCTCTGAGGAGAAGAGACTGTGCAGGCACAGCTATGGATCACTCACATAAACATGGACAGCTACAGAAAGACTGCACTGGGGATGCAGGCAAAAGGGTACAATAGGGATCAGCAGCAGTATCACATGAAAGCAAAGGAACTGCGGCAGGCGTTATGGAAGGCAAGGAGGCCAACAGACAATCTGGTGCCACGCCACTGACCTGCTAGTTTTACAACTAGCTGCATGCCATACTTGGTGGAGACCCCAACAGCATCCTTCAGACCACTATGGATTCCTTGGTGGAACCTAAGAGAGAGACCCCTGCTGTGGACAGCAAGGAAGAGGAGGGACATGTGGGTGAGCGGGTTCTGCTATGCTGTAAGCCAGGATCTTTTAGAGACTCCACTGCAGTCTAGACATTCCTGCCAGCTGAGCACAGATAAGCCAGATCCAGGGTAAAGAATCTTAGATACATGTGTGCGTGCATTCTCCCTTAAAAAGAATAAATGTGAAGATGGTGCCAGGCTCAACCCCAGGTTAGCAGAACACAAGTTTCTGCTTTTCGTTGTTTTAATCCTATGAGATGAACAGGAGAAGAGGCAAAGATACAACAAAACTTAGAGGTAGAGCTGGTATCTGCTTTTCTTTTCCCCGTCAGGCTTTGGGCAGGCTGTGTAGCAATTTGTTTGTGTACATAAGGATGTTCCTTGTATCCTCCTGAGGGATCGTGATGAAATTTTCATGGAGATGGTCTGCAACCCTCTCCTGAAGGTTTCTAGAAGTGGCTGCTTGATTTCTTCCTCCACAGTAGGCACCATTGCAGTAAACAGGCTAGCATCATATGGACTCAGGAGGCTTCAGGACCCAGCAGCAGCTGTGCTCTCTGTGCCTTTGTTACCCTCAGGAGTGAGATATCAGCTAAAATCATCACCAACACCTGTGGCAAATAGTGCCAGTACTCAGTGCCATTGCCCTGTACTTGTATCCATGGAAATAGGGGCTGAAATTTTCCTGTTTTACACAACCAAACAATTCCCTCCTCCCTCACTCCTACTCCTGGTAGGCCATACTCACCTTGGCTGCAGCTGGAGAGTGGTGCTGTGTAGAGATGATCCAAGACTGAAGTGTCAATAAGCATGTCTGATTTTAAAACTTTTATGGGCATAAGGAAGGGAGTTCTGAAACTAAACATTTTACTTTCTGTTGTGACTGTAAATATAATCTTTTATCCGTAGCTGCTGCTGTTACAGCCCTGAGCAGTGCCCCTTCCACACCCACAGGACACCAGTCCCTGATGAGGAGGAGGAAGAAGCAGACCACAGAGGATACGTTCAGTGAGATCATGCAAACCAGTGCTGCATCAGACCATGAAAAGAAAGGCTGGAAAAGGGAATATAGCAGACAGCTTGGAGAAGGAAAGAGTGGACAGGAGTAATGCCCAGGAGTCCTTTCAGGGAAGGAAGAGGGAATCTTTCTTTGGAGCTATCAAGTTGGCCAATGTATGGCTTCATGAGTCAGGAGGAGCAAGGGGTACCCACTGCCGAATCACCGCCAAATCCACGGGACTGGTGGACCTCCCGCCAAAGGCTGTCTGACTGCCACCCTCGCAGGGACTGGCAGGGCGTCACTTGTGGCTTGCTGCCCCAGGCAAGCGCTTGCAGTGCTGGTGACTGGAGCCGCCGCTGCCTACAGTCACAGTCCCGTGTAGCAGGATATGATTAATGGCCCTACTCAGCTGCATGACAACAGCCCCTACTGTGAATTTTACATCTCCAGAATGATTTCCCATTGACCAGGTGCAATCTGGAGCTGCAAGCTTCCACAGTGAGATTATCCCTCGCTTCTGAACTGTAAGTGCAGGTCTCAGTTTTGTGTCCTGTGTGGGAGGGCTGAAGCAAGATCAGCACACAGATCCTGGAAGGTGGATTTTACATCAGAAAGTTCTACAATCACTGCTCATCACCACAAATCTGCATTAGGATGCAATCCCACCTGCAGTGCTCATTTCTCAAGCCCAGAAGCAGCGCTTCACACTCTGCAGCTGATCCATGAATCCCAACAACCTTATATTGGTTTTCGCTATGTCTCTTAGCAATCTGTCCTCAAATAAACTGTCATGTCCCCCATTGTTATGATACTTCCTACAGCTCTGTAACTACTGGAAGAGTCATTTGTTCTGTGTTTGCAATGTTCATGACAATAGTGCAGAACTGTGTGGGCACCATGCTTCTGTCAGAAATGGTGGACAAGTGCTGCATGGGTCTGTGGGGTTTTAAAAAATGTGTGAAAATTATGGGATAGGGATGGCATTATGGGATGGAGAAAACTGCATGATGGGAACTTGACCCTCCCAGTCTCAGAGTTCCCTGCGTAACTCATTTCTACCCAATAACATCCCCCAAAACGCATTGCACCAGAGGGTGGTGCACAATGCTTAATTTGTGCCAAGGCTTGCCCTGTACCTCTAGGCTTGACAGTTTATAGCCCTGGCATCTCTAGGCTTGCCACTTCGGTTATGAAAGTAAAAAAATTGCTTGAGCCCCAGCACCTCTTTCATTACAAATTAAGCACTGATGGTGCGTGACACATTAGGACACCTGTCAATCGTGCACTGCACTTTGCAGTGAGATGAGCAAGCTTGATGAGTATACAAAGTGCCAAAGCAAGCAGACAAGTGTGCATGGTCACAAGCGAATATACCAACTGCGGTGGCTTTATGCTAATATACTTTGTACTGACTAGCTTGTAGTGTAGACCTGGCCCTAGTGATAAGAAGGGGAAGGCCTGATCAATTACCTGTTCCAAACAGAACACATGCAAGACTTGTGAAATTGAAAGACAGTAAAATTTAGAATCAATTAAAGGAAATAATCCTTTACAGAGGATACAGTGTAATCAATCTATGGAACTGGTAAGAAATGAAGATTAATAGATTCTAGGGTCAGAAGGGACCAATGTGATCATCTAGTCCGACCCCCTGCACAAAGCAGGCCATAGAACCCTACCCATCCACTTCTATAACAAACCCCTAACCTATGCCTGAGTTATTGAAGTCTTCAAATTGTGGTCTGAAGACCACAAGCTGCAGATAATCCACCAGAAAGTGACCCATGCCCCACACTGCAGGGGAAGGCGAAAAACCTCCAGGGCCTCTGCCAATCTGCCCTGGAGGAAAATTCCCTCCCGACCCCATATATGGTGATCAGCTAAACCCTGAGCATGTAGGCAAGACTCACCAGCCAGCACTCAGAAAAGAATTCTCTGCAGTAACTCAGATCCCATCCCATCCAACATCCCATCACCAACCACTGGGCATACTTATCTGGCGATAATCAAAGATCAATTGCCAAAATTAGGCTCTCCCATCATACCATCCCTTCCATAAACTTATCAAGCTTAATCTTAAAGCCAGATATGTCTTTTGCCCCCACTACTCCCCTTGGAAGGCTGTTCCAGAACTTCACTCCTCTAATGGTTAGAAACCTTCTTCTAATTTCAAGTCTAAACTTCCCAGTGTCCAGTTTATACCCATTCATTCTTGTGTCTACATTGGTACTAAGCTTAAATAATTCCTCTCCCTCCCTAATATTAATCCCTCTGATATATTTATAAAGAGCAAGCATATCCCCCCTCAGCCTTCTTTTGGCTAGACTAAACAAGCCAAGCTCTTTGACTCTCCTTTCATATGACAGGTTTTCCTGATACAGGAATGGATGGACCAGTAATATGATCCAATTTGTTAGGAGGAGGGGATAATGGACTAGACAGACCAGTGATCTGACACAATAAGGCAGGGGGCCCCAATGCGGTGCCCACGGGGGCATCTAAATGCGCCCACGTCCTGGCCGGTGGTGGAGCATTCGCCGAAATGCCGCCAAATTTCTGAGGCATTTCGGCGGCGATGCCTCTCGATGATGCCGCTTGCCACCGACAAGTGACATCGAGAGGCATCGCCGCCGAAATTCGGCGGCATTTCGGCGGATGCTCCACCGCCGCCACGGTCCTTCACCAGTGGTCGCCCACCAGACGAAAAGGTTGGGGACCACTGCAATAAGGCAATTCCTACATTCCTATACACCCATCCCAAAAATAAAACAAACATTAATTATTTCTCCCAGCAATCTAGAGAATTGGACTCTGTCTCTTTCCAAGAGATGTTGCATATATGTAGGGGAGGGAAAGAATTCTGTCCCTTCTCATAGGTGATCTTACCTTCTTGTAGGTGAGCTTAGGCTGAGAGAGTGGGTCAAAGTCTGACGCATGCATAGAGTGCTCATACTTCTGTGTAAAGTGGCATATCTCCTTCCTATCTCTGTCTGCAGCAAGAAGATAGAAGAATGAGACTACTGAGGGGCTGAAGAGCATGACTGAGGACGCAGCAACACAAGCAAGGAGAATTTCAGCTGAATCAGAAAGATGAGGCAGCATGCTACTCTCTACCCTACTTTATTCCAGTGAATAAGAGTGACGATGAATGGGGAGAATGGACGTACCCTTCCCCGCTATCTCACTGTTAAAGAATCAGTTAAGATACTGGCTCAAGGAAGTAAAATGGCAAAATTATGATGACATCCAGGTTATATATCAAATAAGAAACACTATTATAGATCTAGGAACAGTTACCTTTCCAACAACATATGGGGGAAGACAACCCTGTCTTTAAGGCACAGAACTAGTAGCCAGGAGATCTTGGTTCTATCTCTGGCCCTGCCACATAAACCCTACATGACCTGGGACAAGTAATTTAACCTCTCCCTGCCTCAATTTCCCCAGCTTCAAAGTGTTTTCTTATTTCTTTACTGATTCATAGATTCCAGGTCCAGAAGGGACCTTTGTGGTCATCTAGTCTGGCCTTCTGCATAGCACAGGCCGTAGAAGTTCCCCAAAATCATTCCTAGAGCAGGAAAAATATCCAATCTAGATTTAAAAAATTGCCAGTGATGGAGAATCCACCATGACCCTTGGTAAATTGTTCCAATCAGTGGTGAGCTGGAGCCAGTTAACACCATTTCACAGGAACCGGCTGTTAAATTTAGAAGCCAGTTTAGAACTGGTTATCCTGCATGGGTTTCTAAATTTAACAACCAGTAAGTTGAAGTGACCCAAAAGCATAGCTGGGGGGGAGCAAGGGGAGTGGCCGCTCCCCCTGAGCACATTATCCAAAAGTGACATCTTAGGTGCCGACCCCGTGGGTGCTCCAGCTCCCCATCCTGCTCCCTGGCCCCAGCTCACCTCCACTCTACCTCCGCCTCCTCTCCTGAATGCTCCACCCTGCTTCTTCCCCTCCCCCGCCAGCTTCCCACAAATCAGCAGTTCTTGTGGGAAGCATGGGAGGGCGGAGAAGTGGTGCGGCGGCTTCATACTCAGGCTCAGGGAGGTGGAGTTGGAGCGGAGGTGAGCTGGGGCAGGGGGGCCGCCCACGGCGCAGCAGGTAACCCGGGGGGGTGCAGCACAGGGGAACTGCTCCTTGCCCCAGCTCACCTCCGCCGACCTGAGCGCGAAGCTGCCGCTTGCTTCTCAGCCCTCCCAGGCTTCCTGCAAGAACAGCTGATTCACGGGAAGCTGGGAGGCTGTGAGCTTGGCCTGACCCGGTGCTCCAGGCACTGCACAGTGGTGGTATGGCCCAGCTCCAGCCGAGCAGTGCGACTGTAGCACTGCCACCCACCTACTGCAGAGCGGTAAGGTGGCAGGGGAATTCAGGGTTGGGGGTGGTTGGAGGGGAAATCGATAGGAGGTGGGGTGGTCAGAGGGGCAGGGAACAGGGGCGTTGAATGTGGGCAAGGGTCCTGAGGGAGCAGTCAGGAATGAGAGGAGGGGTTGGATGGGGCAGCAGGGGACAGTCAGGGGCAGGGGTTCCAGGGGCAGTCAGGGGACAGGAAGAAGGGGCTGTTGGATGGGGCAGGGGTCCCGGGGGGCCATCAGGAATGAGAGAAGGGGATGGATGGGGTGGCGGGGGCAGTCAGGGGACAGGGAAGGGGGTGGGTGGGGCAAGGATTCCAGGGGGGGCATCAAGGAACACTGTGGGTTGGATGGGGCAGCAGTCCTGGGGGGGGCAGGGAGGGCCACGACCCCCTTGTAGGGTGAGGAGGGAATCGGTTGTTAAGATTTTGGAAGCTCATCGCTGGTTCCAATGGTTAATTACTCTCACCATTACAAATTTATGATTTACAGTCTGAATTTGTCTAGCTTCAACTTCCAGCCATTAGATCATATTACACTTTTCTCTGCTAGAGTGAAGAGCCCATTATCAAATATTTGTTCCCCATGTAGATCCTTATAGACTGTACCAAATCACCCCTTAGCCTTCTCTTTGTTAAAATAAGTAGATTAAGCTTGAGTCTATCACTATATGAGATTTCTTTAATCCTTTAGTCATTCTTGTGGCTCTTCTCTGAACCTTCTCCAGTTTATCAACATTCTTCTTGAATTGTGGGCACCAGAACTGAACACAGTATTCCAGCAGTAGTAGCATCTGTGCCAATTACAAAGGTAAAATAACCTCTCTGCTCCAACTCGAGATTCCCATTTATGCGTTCCAGGACCGCATTAGCTCTTTTGGCCACTGTGTCACACTGGAGCTCATGTTCAGCTGATTACCCACCATCAGTCCCAAATCTTTTTCAATCACTGTTCCCAAGATAGTGTCTCCTATCCCATAAGTGTGGCCTGCATTCTTTGTTCCTAGATGTATATATTTAACCATATTAACACCCATATTGCACTCAGTTTACCAAGTGATGCAGATCGCTCTGAATCAGTGACATGTCTTCTTCATTATTTAACACTCCCTCAAGTTTTGTGTCAGTTGCAAACGTTATCAGTGATGATTTTGTGTTTTCTTCCAGGTCATTTATAAGAATTTTAAATAGCATAGAGCCAAGAATTCCCATGGGAATTCACTGGAAATACCCCAACTTCTGTACCTCCTTGCTGAGTCCCTAACCCCTGCACTGTGTCCTCTTCATCCCCACCCCTCCTGTGCCTCAAACCCCTGTGCATACCTCCTTCACCCCAACCCCCACCCCATCCTTCCTGACCCTAACCCTTGTATCCCCCTCCTGCACTCACATTGGAAAACTGACCTGGATGCAGGGCCACCCGGGGGAGGGGGGGCAAGTGGGGCAATTTTCCCCAGGCCCCGTGAGCCCTGGCCAAGAATCCCTTCCCTGCCTAGAGGCACCTTTTTAATTTTTACTCATCTGGCGGTGGTCTGGGTCTTCAGCGGCACTTAGGCAGCAAGGAGCCCTTCATTGACTCCGGGTCTTCGGCGGCGGGTCCTTCAGTGCTGCCAAAGATGTGGCATGAGTGAAGGACCCACTGCCACCGCAGACTTGGAGCGCCGCCCGGTGAGTAAAAGCGCCGCAGTGGGTGGCAGCTTTTTTTATGTCTGTTCCCCGGCTTTGCCCCAGGCCCCCTGAAACCTCTGGGCAGCCCTGCCTAGATGCATAAAGCAGCTGGCATTGCTCCTGCACTGGACTGCTGCTCCTCCTCCCCGCAGCCCTAAGGGGCTGTGAGGAGGAGAGCAAGGAGCAATGTCAGGACTTCCTGCATCCAGGTCACTTTCCTTGAGGGCTGTGTAAGAGGAGGGCAGGAGAGCAGCAGCTCCTGATGCCTCAGCACAGCCCAGATGGGGAAGTGACCTGGATGCAGGGAGCTGTGGTGTATGTGTTGAGGGGAGTGTGTGAAGGAAAGTGTGTGTGTGTTGAGGGGAGTGTGTGTGCCTGAGGGAGGGAGTATGCTGTCTCTTTAAGAAAGCACTCACGGTCAGGAGCCTGAACTAGGCTTGTTCAAACACAAGCAGCTATCAGCAGCTTCAGACTCAGAGACACAGCAGCACACACAGATTCCCCTGTCCTGTCACCCCAGCTTGGTGGAAATCAGGTACATGAGTAGAGGGAAGGGGGACACCCCGGCATCAACCCCTCTGCCCCACCCCCCAGAAGCAGACAGGAGGATGCTCCCAGTCCAAAGGGAGTGGGTGGGACAGGAACAGCAGTGGCTGCACACATGGAGCATGGTGGAGGAGGAACATTCCTGCTCCAGAGGAGTCACCTGGCTTGAGGGCTGGTCATCCAACTGCCCCCTGCAGCTCAGGTCTCTCCTCCTCCCCTATGCTGCTGTTCACTACCTGTCCTGCCGCATCCATCAGCCCAGCTGGCCTCTGGGCAGCAGGTCAGGTGGGAATCCAAACCCTACTCATGATGCCCCCTTTGGCAGGCCGCACTGGGCAAGAGCCCGTACAGCCTACCCCAAAGGCTGGCCCTGAGCGTGGGCATAAGTATTCACAGATTCAGGGCCTAAACTCCCCATACCCTGTCCCAATTATTCACTGGGCTCAAAATCTGTCATGGATTCTCTGCAAGAGGTGTCTTTGTTTCAAAGTCCTGATCAGGAATCTAGAGTGGTCTCCAGGACATGAGGGCACACACTATTTGTACATTCAGAATTTCAAAAATTACATGGTAAAATTACTTTTTGCCAGGGCAAATACTCAAGGAGGGTGTGAGCTGCTTGAGATGCCGATGGCATTTCAGTCTGGAGCTTGCAAGAAGTGTCCTAATATGGGACTCCACTGGAAGGGGGATCGTTAATACCCCAGTATTCATTGGCAGGAAATGTTCTGATCTGGAGCTCTGTAAGCTGTACTCATCTCCCTAACAACCACTCCAAAGATATGTAATTAGAAAGTATGTGTGCCTCTGTCCTTGGATGTCTTGAAGTGCTTTTTCTCTCTTCTGAATCTCTTCTGTCCAGAGTATCTCTTTAATGATTCCAAGTCCTCAATCACCTTCAACAATAACAAAAACAATAACAATTGGTGTTAGGATTAATTCCACACTAAGTTTTGGGGCTTGGGAACAAAAGGACCCCAGACTCCTAAAGCAGCTATTTGAGCTCAAATGATTTCAGTTTTGAAATATAATTCTACAATCAATTAACTCTCTCTCCTGCTTCCTTTTTCTGTTGTTATCTTTCCTGCCATTGCTCTTCCATTCTCTTTCCTCTCCCTACTACATACATACATACACAAAATCCAGTTAATTCATAAAATGCCCATTCAAAACTGCAACATTCTGTTCTAATTTTGGGGATGTCCTCCCTATAATTTCCCCCTCCTTTAAAGGACTCAGTAATTTCCAGTGCCTACTCTCCTCGGAAGCGTTAGGAGGCCATTATTTTGCAACATCTACCCTGCTGGAATGATGCATTGCCCAAATGTACCATTAGGAAACACTCCTAAATTACTCCTGGGGGAATTCTGTGCCAAAAATTAAAAATCCTACAACAAAAAAGTAAAGATTCTGCAAATAATAGTTTCAGATTCTGCATATTTTATTTTTCAAAATAACACAATATAATCCAGTTTCAATTATTTTTGGTCATTCTTTTCAAAATATCTGCCAGCAAGTATGTCTGTAACAATACAGACAACAAAAAAAGATTCAGGAAATGTTTTTTGACAAATTGATTCTTTACTAGGCATATTAATACAGAACTCTGGGTAATAATTCATTTAAACTACAATACAGAACCATATTTCCTGCAATTCCCAGCTGTGCAAAGGCTGGGGGGAGTCAAGGGTAACGGAGGAGCTGAAGGGGAAGGAAGTAATTGCTGGGAAGCAGCCTGGGTGTGAACTTGGAGGGTTGTTGAGTATGGGTGGGAAAAATATGGAAGATTCGGGGGAGGCAGCAAGGGACTGTTAAGGAACTTCCCCCATGCAGATCCTGCTGACCCCTAGCCTCTCTCAGTCAGGCACAGGTGTCCCTCCACCCCCACTCTGACCCTCATTCCCCCATCCCCACATGGCACTGTACCCCTGCCCCTGTGCCCCCACTGAACCACTCCCCTGTATCTATGTGGCCCTGCAACCCCTCCCTATCACCATGTGGCCCTGCACCTCCCTTCTCCCTGTGTCCCTGAGCCTCCACTCCCATTGAGCCCCTGCCCCAGTCTGTCCTCCCCCACAGGGCCGACTAGGTTTTTTGCCACCCCAAGCAAAAAAAATTTTGTCTGCCCCCCACCCCAGCCCTGGGCTCTCACTGCCCCACCACCACCACCATCAGTGCCCTCCTCCACCCGCACCCGCTGCCACCCCAGCTCTGGGCTCTCCCCACCCTATCAGTGCTGAATCTGCCCGCTCCCCCCTCACCTCCAGCCAGTTCGGCGCTGGCAGGGTTGAGGTAAGCAGCGAGCTCCTGGGCCGGGCCTCAGCCCAGGGTCCCTGCCAGGGGTCCTGCCTCCAGGACCGGACAAGATCCAGGAGGGCAGAGCCAGGGGACCACTCCAGCATGGGACTGAGGAGCCGGGGCAGGGTAGCCCCAGGGGAAGTGGAGCCCCGGAGAGTGGGATTTGGGTCCCGCCCCACTGCTGCTGCTGCTTCTGGCCGCCCTGCTGCAGTCTCTGGGTGGCTCAGGGCACTTCACTGAGCCCTACCTGCAGCGCTGGGGGGGTGGCCGCCCTGCAGTGCCTGCAGGCGACTCCTTTTCCCCCATGGAGCGGCCCCCAGCCCGAATGTCACCTGCTCGAAGCCTGCCCGGCCCAGCCACAAGGTGCGGGCACTGCTCCTCCGTGGCTCGAACAGCAGTGGCCCCAGAGCACCGCCTGCACACAACTTGCTGCTGCTTCCAGGGCTGACTCTAAGCTTTTGCCGCTGGAAGCGAAAAAAAAAGCCAGAATGCAGGCCCTGCTCTCTCACTAGCCCTTATGAGTCCCTGTCTGACTCTCCAACAGTCCCACACTGTCTCCACATAGTCCCTGTCTCTTAACCTGGCCCTACAGATGCTGTGAAGAAGGCTCTGCAGGCTCTTTCTCTTCCCTAGCTGGCTGGAAGCTGCTGCTGTGTTCTATCGCCACAGCACCCACCAGTGGGCAAAAGGCAGAACTGCAGCAACTTTTTAGCAGAAGCTTTTTTCTGTACAAAAAAATAAAAATATGCATGACTCATTAATTATGTGCATGCACAGTGGCGCAGAATTCCCCCACGTGTACTAAATCTATGCTTTTCCTTGCATATGCTGCAGCCAACTGTCTTTACTCACCAGGTCATCAGTGTGGAATTTTTCCAGCTCCAGTTGCAAATGTGCGATTTTCTGGTTAACTTTCTGCATACTGCCAATTGGGCAAACTGAGACAGTAGTTATGTTAAGGAACCTCTTTGGAGAATATTAATAGGTGTAACAAACCACACAGAAAAATCATGCTGCTACTCTTTTTCTGATACTTTCTCTCTTTGCTGCTATTTCTCTTCCATATTTTCTCTCTCTTGGACTTGTTTTCCCCTGTCTCTCCAGCCCTGACTCATCTCACTAACTACACAATCCAAATCTTTCAGAAAAGCCTCCAAACCCATTGCAATTGGTATCCGTACAGTGGAGCTGCAAACTTTGGACTACCAACAAAATGTTTGGCACATTGGGGAGCCCTTGAAAAATTAAAAGGGAAGGAATATATATTTTTATTTTGCCTCAAAGAGATGCTTCTCATAGGCTCTAGACACCCTGTCATCCATTAAAATATATTCCATACCAATAAATACAGTCTGTACTCCATGTTCATCCTTTTTACAAGACCTTGATAAATTTTGTAATAAGTATGCCTTGTGGGATATCATTCCAAAAATTCAATGTGCTGAACATTATTGTCCTGGTAAAGGATGTAAAAAGTTATAAGATTCTACTGTACTATATTGCTGTAAAATTATCCAAATTTAGAAAAGCAGGCACAAACCAGTTCATTAGAAAGAAAAGATAAACGAACACCTTAGCCTGGAGTCAAAGTCAAGTGGACCATCACCTAGTTAAATGGACATTCTTTGGCAGGAAGAAAGGTGTAGGCAAGAACTTTACATATTGACAATAGAACATGAAAACAGACTCACTATCACCTGAACCACAGCTGGAGATAATCCTGAAAGAGAAGGGAGTGGTGTAAGAACAGAGAATGCACACAAATTACCTCTCTACTCTACTCCTCTGCTTATGGCAGCAACAATGCCTGAAGGGACACTGAACTGGGGGAGGCCTAAAAGCTTCCAGCCATTAAAGACTACAAAGAGCAGGTGATGAGAAAAACCTTTGCTTTGAATCTACTCTGCTTGGTAAGTTATATACTAGTTTGCATTTTATCTTTTTATTTTCTTTGTGACCAATTCTGACTTTTATGCCTCTTTACTTGTAATCACTTAAAATGTATCTTTCTGTAGTTAATAAACTTATTTTATTGTTTTGTCTAAACCAGTGTGTTTGGATTGAAGTGTTTGGGAACCTCTGCTTGAGACAACAAGGTTTGTGCATATCATTTTCCACTGATAAATTGACAGACTTTAATATGAGGTTGCATCATCCAGTAGAGAGCAGGGCAGTATAAGACACATTTCTGGGGGAAGGTCTGGGACTGGGACTTTGCTGGTATCACCCTGTATGGAATTCATGAGTGGCTGGTCAAAGCATTAATGTAATTCAGCTGGGAGTTCTTTTGCATACTAGATGCTGTATATGAACTGACCAGGAGTGGTTGTTCTCCCAGCAAAGCAGTGTAAAGTCACCTCTGGTTGGAGAATTGAGGTGACACAGATGTTCAGCAGTCTAGAGTGTAGCCTGGGTGATGCCACAACAACCTTCAGAGCAAAATACATCAGCCAGTCATCAAGAAATATAACAGCAAAATCTCCCCAACCATTTACTAACAGTCAACAAGTCTGGACTATTACAGACCAAGTGCTGACGAAACAAATGAAGTCTTACCTCTCCTCTCTCCTGCATCTGAGCAGTTCTTAACTGCTGAAATCTCAGCATCATGCCCTTATTAGAACAGCCCAAACTATGGTAAGTTTTGTTTAGTTGGCAAAGTGAAGCAACCTCTCACACTCAATGGCATTTGTTTGTGTGTCTGTAACACGAATATTGTTGCAAATCACATCTGATCAATTCCAGAAGCTCAGGGAAATCCTCTAGGTATCAATGGGCTGAACTCTATTGATTTTGGTGAAAATCAGAAAGTTAGAAAAGCCTGATTTCCATTAAAATCCCTATTTAGACACTGAGGATATAGGTTGAGATGGTGACCTCATCATTAGAGTCCAGTTAGGGTTAGTGAAGCCCTTAGCTGCCACCCCCTGCCACACCCACACACTGAACGGAACCCTACTGATGTTGATGAAAATCAGAAACCAAAAAAACACTGATTTTAGAAACCCCAAAAGCTTGATTTCCACTGTTTATCAAAATCAACAGAGTTCTGCCCATCATCAGGGAGGGGGCAAGAGGCTTGGCTGGAGTGGAAGCACAAGGTGCCCATCTGGGCATACAGCTTGGCCTACATAAGCAACACAGTATGTGACTTTCTAGCATTGACTGTTCACTGGCAGAAGATACATGAAGGTTTCTCATTTAGGCTCTGCTGCATGTCCAACTTCTCAGTCTCCTTTGCTTGTTGCAGGGGCAATACCCCCATAAATTCTTGGAATGGGTTCATCGGTGAAGTACGTAAGGCTGCCATGTTTCCAGTGCAAAATATAAACTAATTTCTAGCAAAGTGGGGACAAAACATTTCCATTACAAAAATATTTTGATAGAACCTCTTCTTTTCTTCTCCCTCTCTCCCACTTTACTGCCTTCAAAACCAAATGCCCTTTGACAAACATTGCTGGATTTTGTGGGTTCATAATGAGATCCCTCCTGATAATTCTTCATTGCCACAGGCAGTAAGGACACTGCACCTCATGTGGAAAGATCAGGAGATTTGTGGGGTTCAGATGAGTGGGAGAAGGTCATTGGAGGATGATTCTCCCCCTAAAAATAGAAACAAACAGCCAGGCTATGTTTTAAGGCATAACTAAGGATTCAGCAAGCTCAGATGTTTCCAGATAACGCTTGTTTTGTGACTTCATTTTCTCCCAGATATATACGCTGTATTTATTTGCATTACTTTTATACTTTCAACTGTAATTTCCTTGGAGTAGGTACCTTGCTATATACTTTACTTGTACAGTGCCTTGCACACTTATAACACTATAATAAATAATAATAAATGGGAAATGTGTGGAAGGTCAGAGAAACTTTGGAGTGAAGGAGGGGGATATTAAACTATCAGGGTTTGGTAGGATTTTTAGGGTATGATGTGAGATGTCTGGGCATTCCTCCAGTGAATGAGCAGCAAACAGGCTTGTCAAAAGTTCCTGTATGAAAATATCAACCAAGATAATTCCCATTTGAGAATCTGGAAAAGCAGCTGGTTAGGAGGAAAGGGTGGAGAAGTGGCCCTCTGGCCTGATAAAATGAGTTTCCGTAAAAGAGGGACAAGGTGAGTGAGAATATCTTTTACTGGACCAATTTCTACTGATGAAAGAGAAGGGCTTTCACTCCACCAGAGCTGAAGGTCTCAAGAGAAGGGAGCTGGAAAGCTTGTCTCCTCTTTCACCCTCAGAAGTTGATCCAATACAAGCTCTTACCTCACCCACCGTGTCTCACACCCCCTGGGACCAACATGGCTGCACCACCACAGCGCCTCAAAAGCGCCTCTTCTTGGGAAGTGACTAGGACGTGGCAGGGTTGGTTGTGTCACAAGTCTCACCCCCGCCGCTGTTTGCCGGACTGGGGCTGTCACACGCGGGTGCCCCAGCAGGGGAGAAATGACCCGGGCCAGGCACCGCGCCGGGCAGCAGCAATACCCGCAGGCCCCACGGTGGCGCCTCCTCCCCTGCCCATCGGCAGCCCCGGACAGGCCGCCGGAACCGCACGGAGCCCTCGGGCTGCCGCGTTGCCAGTTCAGCCCCCGGCGCTGGGAGGCTCCAAAGGCCCCTACAGGCAGCCCCGCCCCCCGGCTGCAGCGCCGAGCTCAGCCCAGGCGGGATCTGTAGCCCCGCCCGGGCTCCGAGCGCCTCCCGGCGCCACTGGGGGGCGCAGCGTCACCCCCCGGCTTCGCACGGAGGCGACTGAACCCCCGCGGGGGCGCCGGGCGCGGACACAGCCCGGGTGGGAGCGAGCCCCGCCCCCCGGCCGCTGCTGCCCGCGCACGGCTCACCTGAGCGCTTGCGGGAGAAGCCTCCAGCGAGGGCTCATTATACCTGGCCTCGCTAGGCGTCCCTGTCACCATGGCAACCCTGCGGCGCAAACCATTCTCCTCCGCACTCCGAAGGCAGCGACCGCTCCCACTGGGTCGGGGAGGAGGGGGACAAGGGACTAGAGCTGAGGCAGAGAGGTAATGCCGTTGGCTCGCACTCATCTCCCTCTTCCATGGTACTGTCCAGTTTCAGAGTCTCCCCCCGCGTGACAGTTCGCGAATCCGACACTACCATTCCGGGCCGGGGAAGGGGGGGAAGGTCTGACATCTGATGCCGGTTCATATCCCTGAATCCTCTCAGGGGCGCTGAATACGGATCGTTCCATTCATGAGCAGATCCCTGGGGAGAGGACGTACTTTAACGTGTGCCCTTATACAGAATAACGTTCTACTGGTTCCCGGCCTTCCCCTCTCCCCAGTGGTAGAGTCCGTTCCCCCGCCGCAAACCGCTGCGGACTTCGAAGGCGTCAGATACGCATGCGCAAGACCGCCGGCAGTGGGCAAGGAGCAGAGTGGGACGCTTGGTGCAGGTGAGGTGGGGATGATGCGCTTTTCCGCCGAGCGGGTACTAGAAGGGCCGGGGGGACCCGGATGTTTCAGCCTCGTTTTTGATTTAAAGAGACAATGTCCATAATCTCCACTGACACCCCAGTATCCCCCCCACATACACACGTGTCGCTGGGCGTGGCTGGGCAGCCGGTGACTTCGGGCCCTCCCACCCCGAGCGTGGGCACGTGGCGCCCAGCAGCAGCCCGCCCTGCCCAGCCGTGAGGGGGAGCGAGGGACACCCCGTGGGATAAGCCCCCACTGGGGCCTGGGCAGGCGGGTGCAGCAGTGCCCAGACGCTGCGGTGACGGGCGCCCTGCAGCAGCCCCAGCCAGGCAGGTGGGTGACCAGATCCCAAGGGAAGGAGGAAGAGGTGGGTGCGGGGAGCACACTACAGGCTTCTGGGTGACCTGCCCTCTGCGGAGACACAGGGGCACATTGAGGCCTCCACGGGGGAGCTGCTGCCCGGCACAGGGGTTCCAAAGGGAGAAGTGCGTCAGGGCTGCGGTTTCACTGCTGAGTTAGCCCGGATCTGGGAACCTGGGCTAGCCAAGTCCATACGTGACCATCCGCCCTGGTGAGCCCTATTCAGCTGTCACCCTTGTAGCCGCATCCACACTGGCACTGCAGTAACCTGGGTTAGGTGCGAGGATTTCTGGGGGCGTATCCCAGCCAGGGAGTTTAGCGCAGCAGTAAGCGGAGCTGTTCAAGGAGTTGTTTGGTGATATGTTGTGGAAGAGCCTGTCCTTCCTGGGACCCCAGGGGAAGTGTTCTCAAGCCTGCCAAGCCAGTAAACTGAAGCACTTCCACCGTGGGACTCTGCAGGCCCTATGAACGTGGGATGTAAACACTGAACCAGTGTACATAAACTGGTAGGTGAATTCTGGTGCAGGAAAAGAGAACACATAGAAGAATAGATATAGTTTGGCTTCTATATTTGGGGGCATGGGGAACACAGGGTCACATGCCCCCCAGAGGTGACATGGGGGGAATGGACATGCAGGGTCCCAGGCCCCAGGGAAGTAGAAGCAACATGGGGGAGCATGCAGGGTCATGTGCCCCTCCCCACCAATTTCAGCCTTCCACAGGTTTTCAAACTCGGTGGTGTGCCCCCCTGGGAAGAAGTGACCCACAGTTTGAAAACTGTCGCCTCCTGCCAGGAGCCAGCAGATCAGAAGCTGGTGGGAACTGCTTGGGGCCCTGGCTCTCCACACTGAGGGAGCCAGGATACTGGCTGGAAGCCCAGCAGCCTTTCCTGCCCTGCTCACCAAGCCGGGCTGCCTCTGCACGGCCAGGCGCTCCCCAGGCAGGGTGGGTGGCACAGCTCCAAGCTGTGCCTTGACGTACTCTTGCCTCTGTCCTGAAGGAGCCTGGGACTAACCAGGAACACCTCCTAGAGCTGGTCCCTGCCTGCAGTGTCCGACTGCCACGCAATGCTCCCTGAAGTGCTCCTGGATCCGCTGCCGCTCCTGAGGAGCCAGAGCAGTGGTGAGCAAGCACCTCAGGGAGCTCCTTTGGGTGAGAGGCAAGAGCGCATCAAAGCACAGCTGAGAGCTGTGCTGCCTGCCCTGCCTAGGGAGTGCCTGGCTGTGCAGGGGCAGCCAGCTAGCACCCTGGCTCTCCCAGTGTGGAGAGCTAGGGGCCTGGGCAGGCTGGGCGGCTCCTATCAGCTTCTGATCTGCAAGCTCCTGGCAGGAGGTGACAGTTTTCAAACTGCGGGACAGGGGGATGTGCCACGTAGTTTGAAAATCGTTATGCTAAATGGAAGACAGAAATCTGGGGGGTTGGGGTGAGAGGAGAGATGTAACGTGACTCCATGTTGTCTCTGGTTGGAGGGGCAATGCTCCCCCTGCTCTCCCCAATCTCTGCCCCTGCATAGAAGGTAAAGAAAATCCAATCCTGGGGAATTGTGGGAAGGCACTGAAGGATTAGTAGTACCTAAATTATGTAACCTGCGTTACAGTTTGCATTCACACTGAAAAGTGGGTGTGTCACAGCCTCCGATAAAGCAGAACCAAAGCTCTAACTCCCAGCCAGGCAAGCAAATCTTGAATTCAAAGTCATTCCAAAAGCAGGTCAAAGGTTTTTGTGTAGTTACAGTACGGGGTTTAGGACTAAAACCCGGGTAAGAGGCTGGGTTAACCATGCACTGGCAACATCCCCTTAAAGGGACTCTTACTACAGGAAGATGAGGCTATTCTGGGGTGAATGCTTCATATAGAAGCTTTGTTCTTTTTAAAGTGGGATTGAACAAAGCTCTGAAAATGTACTTGGGGTTTCTGGTTTTAGAGTACAACTGACTAAAATCGATAAAATCCCCAGCTGATCAAATATTTGAGGAAACCGGTAGGTTTCTATAAAATAGTAATTACAAATACTCTAAAATTACAGTATGTACACTCAGGAAGACCCTTTCCAGAGAGAGCCTAAAAGATTCTCGTTCACTGAGGGCTCATCCCTAGGTCTTAAGAAGAGTTAAACAGTGATTTTAAATATATCCTATCATTTTACTTTTTTAAAGGCCATAATTTGTTTAAGCATAAATACTGAAAATTAGAACCAACAAACTGGAAATCCTAAATATTCCATAGGGAATCATCCTGTGGTGTGAAGTTGGATAGATGAGAAATGTCTGAGGTTTTTTTTCTCTGTTTTGTCCTTGTATCTGGAAAATAGGGCAAGGCAGCAGAGGTGAGCAGGCTTGGAGATTGGAAAGCCATGCCTCTCTTTGGGAACATATTCAGTCCAAAGAAAACCCCCCCTAGGAAATCAGCCTCTCTCTCCAACCTGCACTCGGTAAGTGCTGGGTTCTAGGGATCTTTATCAACTCTTTAATAACAAGGGGCAGGTGGTCTGCCTTAGAAATGTTACTTTGTCATGAGAGTTGTTACAATATTAGACACTTCCCCCCCCCCCCCACCCCTCCTCTCTCATATTCCCATCTGTTTCTTCTTCCTCTTCTGGTCCGGAGTCGTGACTGCTTACTGATGGCTGGAAAATGAGAGCAGAAGTGGAATGTTTAGTTAGTAGCATACTTCACTCCATCTTCATTCAGAAGCCAGATTCACTGCACCTGAATCTTCTAATGTGTGCTTTTAATACTGACCCCAGTGGGGCACGGGCTTTCCTTACAGTTGGCATCAAAGATAAAGTAGACCCCAGAGAATGAACTCCCCTCATGTTCCTAAAGATAGCTCTTTTAGTTCAGGGGTGACGTATGTTGGAAGGAGAGTCTGTATAGGTGTGTGAGGGTACGTCCAGACTACCCGCCGTATCGGCGGGTTAAAATCGATTGCTCGGGGATCGATATATCGCGTCTAATCTAGACGCGATATATCGATCCCCGAGTGCGCTTATATCGATTCCGGAACTCCATCAACCCCAACGGAGTTCCGGAATCGACAGGGAGAGCCGCGGACATCGATCCCGCACCGTCTGGACGGGTGAGTAATTCGATCTTAGATATTCGACTTCAGCTACGTTATTCACGTATCTGAAGTTGCGTATCTAAGATCGATTTTCCCCCCCCTAGTGTGGACCAGCCCCAAGAGACAGAAGCTTGTGCTGCAGAAGCATGTGCAATGTTAATAGGACATCAGATTCTATAGCCACTGGTACAGCACCTTTCACAAGAATGCCAGTCACTTTAGAAAAAGTGAAGGTGTGAGGGAAAGTATGGAGAGAAAAAATGAAAATTCTAGAAAACATTGAATTTTTTCTGCAGCTGGACAGATCGACCCGTGAAATTGAGCTGGGCCTGGACTATGGCACTCCCAACATGAACCTCACTGGACAGAGTCTGAAGTTTGAGAATGGCCAATGGATAGCAGGTGAGGAGCTGATCCTATTGCTTTGATCTGGGAGGGTTGTGGTGATTATAACTGATGATTATAACTTTGGCCTGTCTCTCCTTTAGAGTCAGGGAGCAGCAGTGGGGATCGCAGGGAGACACAGCGCCTGCGCAAGCGGAACCAGCAGTTGGAGGAAGAAAACAATCTCTTGCGTCTGAAAGTGGATATCCTGCTGGACATGGTGAGATTCACCTCTCTGAAGTTAACAGAAATGCCTCTGAGACAGAGTGAAGAGCTCTGGGTCATCCCAAAAACACAGATCCTAATGCCAACCTGTGTCCCTGTTACCATTCACACTGAGCCCTACCCCGCTGTTAGACACACTTAACAACAGTAGTGATTGTGCAACAGTGAAAACTGACCTCATCCACTTCCTCCCCAAGAGGAGGAGAAGGTCAATGTCCCTTCAGCAGAAGAGCTAGATTACAGTGAGTACCATAGTTGAGAGGAAAGGTCTGAACATCTGGATGATATAGGAAGACTTCCCCCATACCTTGAGTGTTTTCCACTTTCTATCTGTGTATTAGTATCTTCTCATCTCCCTTCTAGCATCTGCTTGTCACTGTTGGGCTTCCGCACAGTCAGTGAAATGAAGACCATGGTCACTTGAGATCTTAGGTCCCATAAGGCCTCCCTTTTTGCAAGAGTAATGAAAAAGATCGTTCATCTCCATATAGTCTTTCACTCCAAAGACCATTATAAACTGAAATACAGCCATACACAGGGATCACAGCTTCTGTGAAAAAAATGCAGCCACTCCTGGAGTGAAACATGTTAGCTATTTAACAAAGAATGTTAACCACTATGTTGGGGCGGCCAAATTTACTGAGCTTCCGAGTCACGTACGACAATCTTCAGAAGTTCAAGAGCTGAGGTGCGCCTGCTGGGGCTTGGGGCGTCAGCCCTGCGGTGGGGTGATGGGGCTAGGGCAGGGGTAGGCAAACTATGGCACGGGTGCTGAAGGAGGCAGGCGAGCTGATTTTCAGTGGCACTCACACTGCCCAGGTCCTGGCCTCCCGTACGGGGGGCTCTGCATTTTAATTTAATTTTAAAAAGACGCTTCTTAAACATTTAAAAAACCTTATTTGTTTTACATACAACAATAGTTTATTTATTATAGACTTATAGAAAGAGATCTTCTAAAAATGTTAAAATGTATGACTAGCATGTGAAACCTTAAATTAGAGTGAGTAAATGAAGACTCGGCACACCACTTCTGAAAAGTTGCCGACCCCTGGGCTAGGGACTTCTGCCCTGCAGAAAGGGGGGTCTCAGGACTTCAGCCTGGTCCTGCTGAAGCTGTGGCAGGTGCACCCCATGGTGTTGAAGCCCCGAGACGACTCCTTCCTGCTGGACAGAAGCCAGAGGCAGTGCGCAGGAGTGGGGTATGTGGGGTCACAGGCGCCCCCCCCCCCCGAGCTTTGCTAGGATTTGCTGACCCCTCTTGGTCACATGGTGCCACCGGGCCCTCTCCCTGCCCAGCAGCTGCTGGAGTTGGCAAACTGGGAGCTGCAGCCGTGGAGAGAGGCAGTGGCAAACAGCTGGGAGTTTCAGGGAGAACCCCTTAGGTTAAGAGGGAGGCGTGCCTGGGAGGGCATGACTCAAGCTGTTGGGAGGGGGGTGAACCTTTAAATTGTGACCTCCCCCCTGCTCTCAGGCACCAGTTGTCTCTAGCAGAAGCCCCAAGCCTCCCCCTCCACCCCCCATCTGGTAGGTGGAGAATGGGGTTGTTGTGGGGGGCTCTGTGAGCTGCACTTGAACTGTAAAAGAACTGCAATTTGTCTACTCCTGCACTATGTCATCCTGATGAAATAGCAATTTGGGTAATTACATTCTCCTTCTCTAAATTCCTTCTGCAGTTTCAGTTGGAAAGATGTTTTTGTGGTTAAAGCACAATCAGGAGATCTGTGCTGTCCATAGTGTTTCTGGGTGGCCTTGGGCAACTCAGTGAACCTTCGTGCCTCAGTTTCCCTCTCTGTAAAATGAGAGTGATATTTCTTTGCCTCACATGGGTGAAAGCTAATTCATTCACATTTGTAAATCTCTGCAAGGTCTTTGGACACAGTATGCTGTGAAATCCGAAGTATTAATTGGGGAAACTCTTTCTCACTTCTTCCTAAAGCTGTTGTGTAGTGTGTTACAGACTCAGAACCTGCTGCGTTCTACCCCAAAGGTGTCTGTGTACCTGTAGTGTATGTCTGTAAAGTGCTTAGGGATCCTGCTGGGTGTAAGGGACTTTAGAGAGATAGTACTTTCCTTGTTCTGGTGTATGTCTTATAAAAACAATACTCCATGGGGATGTGAGGGATTATTCTTACTCTTATTCTTGCCTGCTCTTGGTTGCAGCTGTCTGAGACTACAGCTGAGTCCCATCTGATGGAGAAGGAGCTGGAGGACCTGAAGAGTCACAGCCGGAGGAGGAAGTGAACAACAGCAAGAAATGGGGTTAGGGGACGGGCAAGCAAGGGAATTTGGTTTGAAATGTCCATCACCCATGCAAGCAGGGCTCCTAAAGCTGAAGGGCTCCTAAGGCCTGGCTGGGGCAGCTTCATTGTCTTGGTAGCACATGGTGATATTACAGTCCGCTGGACAGGTAGCCAAATTCCCAGGCTTGAAATGTTAATAGGGCCTCCAATCAGAAGGATTTACTATACTACTCCATAGAGCTGCTGCAATGCTCCTGATAAGTTATTGTAGGACATGTTTTGTAGTGATGAACATCTGTTTCTCCCAGATCACTCCTCACTTCTTTTCCTCTATGGACCTGCCGCTCAAGGCACAGAGCTGTTGATGGAAGCACATGTTGATAATCTGTTTTCTCAAGGAGTTCTGGGCAAAAGTCCTTTCTATACTGTGAGCAGAGAAGTATTTGTGAGTGGATGGTAGGGAAGATGCTTTTGTATATGTGCATGGCCTTAGTGTTTTTGGTTTGCAGATTCTGTATGGGTTTCCTTGCTAATATCTCACAAACTTCAGATTGGCCCTTCCCCGACTCTTGTTCTAAAAATCAAATAACATCCTAAACTAAAATAGTCTTTCCATTTTCAGATATTTATTATTATTTTTGTGCAAACCATTAACTCCGCTTCCTGCTGTTGGCAGGTGAGTTTCTGGAATTGTTTGTTCTCCTGAGTGTTTCTTATATTTGTATAAAATTAAAACAAATTAATTTTTTTTTATAAAATTAAAAAAAATCACATTTGTGAATCAGTTACATTCTTGCTAAGGTTGGGATCAGGTTACAGGCACGTGTGTATACACACACACACACACATATATATATAAACAGTAGCATCTAGAAGCCCTAACTGAAATTAGGCCCTAGAGTGCTAGACGTTGCACAGACACGTAGTGAGAAACAGTCCTTGCCCTGAAGATCTTACAGTCTGATTACATAGGATAGACAAAGGGTAAGAAAGGAAACAGAGGTGGAGTGATTCATTCAAGATCGCACAGCAAGTCACTGGCAGATCTGGGAATAGAAAGCCAGTCTCTTGAGTCCCATGTCAGTGCCCTATATACTAACCCAACATTGCCTCCATCTCTCAGAGATGTATTATGCCCTTCCTCCATGGGCCATGGCACAACTACTGGTCATTTCCTTCTGCAGTAGAGGAGATGGCGAAGTAGGGGATGGCCGGGGTCTAATTTTCCCTCCGCATACCCACTTTGCAAGGTGTCAGGGCAAGAGACTGTTACCTGCGGGGTTAAACTAGGGGCATGAGCCTTTGGACGCAGAAGGGCCAGGAAGCAGTGGGCAATGGAGGAGGCCACCTAGGAGTTACTGACAGATGGAAGAGGTGGAGAAGCAAGGCTAGGGGCTGTGCAGCGGGTGTGGGGCAGCAGCGACGGAGCATGGGAGCGAGCGAGGCTGGGGCGCAGGCTAGGGCCCCTTGCCCTGATGGAGCAGCAGAACTGGGCCGGAGAGGCCGCCGGCGGGGGGGAGGTTGACCACTAGAGGCCGCTCTCAGCCATTCCCGCGTGACTGTCGCTCGCCTCCCTTCCGGTGTCTCTCTGTCCGCTGCCGGGGCCTCCGTCTCGTCGGTTCTCTTCCGGTTCCGGTGTCGTCCCCCCCGCTGTCCTGGCTGTAGCCATGGCCGCTGTCTCGCCCCTGTGCCCCGAGGAGCTGCTGCTGCCCAGGGGCGGCCCGGGCAAGGCGGAGGAGCTGGAGGAGGAGCTGGAGGAGGATGACGAGGTGCCGGGCCGCCGGGTTGCGGGGCAGGGAGCGGGGGGGCGGAGCCGTCCGCGGGCTCCATGTGCGAGGCTGGGGTGACCCCTGGGCGTGGGGGCCGCAGGGCAGGGGCCGTTCCCAGCGGCATCTCCCGGGTCTGACTCTCAGCCTCTCCTCCCGCAGCTGGACGAGACCCTGAGCGAGCGGCTCTGGGGCCTGACCGAGATGTTCCCGGAGCGCGTCCGCTCCGTGGCGGGAACTACCTTCGATTTGTCCCTCTCCGTGGCCCAGAGAATGTACCGGTGAGAAGGCGGCGCCGGGGGCGTGGCTGGGTCTGGCTGTCCCTGGCGGGAGTGGGTTGTCGGGGCCGCGTGGCTTTTTTTCAAGTTAGGGTTGGTTATTGGCCGATCATATACCGCGCTGCCGGTGCTGCGTTCTCTGCCCCTGCCACCGGTTGTTGGGTTTGTGTGCGAGCGTCAGTGGGCAGCGCAGATTGTGCTGAAGGTGTGTGTAGTGACGCTACACATCCTGCTAAAGCGTACAGCAGAGTATGGGAGCCAGGACTGGAATAGCAAAGGCGACTACGGATTAGGTTCAGGTGCTTTGGCAGAGCTACGTGGAGTGTGCAAGACTGGAATCAGGTACCCAGGCAGAGCTGTATGGCAGTTTCTCTTGGTTCTCCCTTTGTAGAGGCAGAAGGGGAACAGGGGTCTGTTCCCTATAAAAGGGGAAGGAAAATCAAGATTTTTCTGTCATGATTATTTTTTCTCTCTAGATTCTCCAGGGCAGCTCTGTGGATTGGGACTACCTCCTTCATGATCCTCGTTCTTCCTGTTGTATTTGAAACTGAGAAACTGCAGATGGAGCAACAGCAGCAGCTACAGCAGCGACAGGTGAGCCTGGAACCTCAAGACCCTTTCTCCGTTGCAGTCCATGAACACAGGCTAATACTCTTTGGTTGCCTTGCAGCACAGAGATTAGCAGAGGATGATGGGGTTTTGGAGACATCATAAATCTTGTCTTGCTTGAGTCACCAGGATTCCTCCCCCCCCCCCCTTCTTTTTCTAATACCAGCAGTTTCAAACTCATTTAGCAGAGAGGAGAGGGCTTGATTTCATGTTTAATTATGGTCCATGGGCCAGAGCATAAATTCAGGATGGCATATTATCCTCAATCCACAGCACAAATCTCACCAATGTCAGTGGGAGGTTCACACAGAGATCAAAGGGGCAATACAGCCTTTATGTAGTAACTAAAGTTCTTATTCATTTTTTTATTCCTAGCAACTCTCTCCCCTCAAGGCTGCACTCGCACCCACTACCTCATTCCAGCTGCTAGAGTTATCAGTTAATGGTGACTTTTTTACAGTGGCTACTTCAATCAGATTAAAAGGGGGGAAGGGGAATTCATCACTCTGACTCATTGTTCCAAGCTCTCTGCAGTCAGGCAGCTGACATGGCATTGTTTATATTTTGTTTGTATGTGGAATGTGCTCTTTGCAGCGGTGAGGGCTAAAAGCTGATTTGGGACGGGGGCAATGTTCCCTCTCATTTTTTACATCCATGTGAGGAATTAATTTTGTTATGTGCACCAATATAGAGGTGATGTATGGTGAGGGTGGGTCCAAGGAATTGGAGTGTGGGAGGAGGCTGTGGGGTGGGGGGCAAAGGGCTCTGGCTGGAGATGTGGGCCCTGGAGTGGAGCCAGGGAGGAGGGGCTTGGGGTGCACGACTCCCCCACACCTCTCTCGCCACAGCAGCCTGGGGCTGGGCAAGAGAGCCTCTCCCCACTGCATGCCTGCATAGACCTTGATAGCCTGCTGCACAGTTTAGGGGGAACTTGGGCTGGGGTGTGGGGGAAGAGCTCTTAAATCAGTGGTGGGCAACCTGTGGCCCTTCAGGGTAATCCACTGGCGGGCCACGAGACTGTTTACATTGACCATCCGCAGGCACAGCAGCCCGCAGCTCCCAGCAGCTGTGGTTCGCTGTTCCCAGCCAATGGGAGCTATGGGAAGCAGCGTGGGCCGCAGGGACGTACTGGCTGCCGCTTCCCACAGCTCCCATTGGCTGAGAACTGTGGGCAGCCATGTCTGCGGACGGTCAGTGTAAACACTGTCTCTTGGTCTGCCAGCGGATTACCCTGGCTTAGATCCTGCACAACCTGAGTATATCATGCAGCCATCAAATACATCATAGGCCTGATACAGCTCATGGGCCACATTTGATACCCCTGACTAAGAGTACTGGGGTGAGATGCCTTATTTTCCATTTGCTATCTCAATAAGTCTACAGCAGTTAGCTGCCATAGCAGAGTGGGGATGGTATTGCAAAATGACAGGAGTATTGCACTCTGAGCCCTGCAGAGTGAGATAAGAACGGGCATACTGGGCCAGACCAATGGGCCATCTAGCCCAGTGGATATCCTGTCTTACGACAGTGGCCAGTGCCAGATGCTTTGGAGGGAATAAACAGAACAAGGCAATTATTGAGTGATCCATCCTCCTTTGTCTCAATTATATTTTTGCCCTTCACAACATCCCCTGGCAGTGATTTCCACAGATTGACTGTGTATTGTGTGGAGGACTTCATTTTGTTTTAAACCTGCTGCCTATTAATTCCATTAGGTGACCACTGATTTTTGAGTTATGTGAAGTGGTAAATAACATTTCCTTATTCACTCTCTCCTCACCGTTCATGATTTTATAGACCTCTATTGTATTTCCCCTTAAGTTGTCTCATTTCCAAGTTGAACAGTCCCAATCTTCTTAATCTCTCCACATAACATTGTTGGCTTTTTTTTGTCTGCGGCTGCACTTATTGAGTGCACGTTTTCAGAGAACTATCCAAGCCCTTTCTTGATTGGTACCATTTAGTCCCTATCAGTTTGTATGTGTAGTTGAGATTGTTTTCCAATATGTATTTATCAACATTGAATTTCATCTACCATTTTGTTGCCCAGTCACAAATGTGGAGCCATTACTGGAGGTGCTGAAACTGTGGGAACAGGGAGGGAGGGATGCTATGCTGTTTTCAATCTTTATAGTTAATTTGAATAGTTTTTTTAAACCAGTATCATCTCTTGCAGATTCTCTTAGGACCCACTACAGGGCTGTCTGGCAGTATGCCAGGGGCCCTGCCTCCACTTTCTGGAAAGATCTAACTTCCAAAAGCTGCTTCAGATCCATATCACAGCAAGAGACCTCAACATTGATTCATTTGAACTGTTGGTTTGTCAGAGTGGGCACCCCTACTCCTTTTTTTTTTTTTTTAAACCTTGGGACATGGACCTATCCATAATGGGGCAAAATCCCCTCTCCTGGACCCTTTTTTTTTTTTTTTTTGATGGGCTTCTCCTGTAGTTTCCCCTCCAGATGTCACAAGTTTTTCCTTTTATTCAATGAGTCCATGCAGCGAGCAATTAGAGACTTTAAAGTGAAGAACTCCTGCTGTGGATTCCTTACCTTAGGCCACAAGTTAGGTTTTGGCCAGTTTGTTCAGTAAATTCTGCAAATCAAAAGAAAAACCTGTATTTCTCCTGGCTAAATCAAGGCCAGAAGAGGCCACTGATAGAAAGGAAGGTGTGTATTTACCAAGAGGCAGAGTAGTAAGTTTCATCGAAGTACTGTGGAGAAAACTTGTTTTCAAATATTTTCCTTGCACTTTCTTTTGTTGGAGGAGGAAAGGAGAGCACATTTGGTTGAAGACTGTGCCTGGGTCAATTCTGTTTGCATCATAAAACAACTACATTTCAGAAGTCAGCTGCATACCTTTTTGTATTAAGTATTAAATAAATTCAACCCAAACATGGTGTATTTAGTAGACATCCCTTGTCCCAGCCAGATACTGATGGAAAATTAGAGTAGATGTTACAGCTTTGAACCCAGATGGGTGGTTATCATCTAGTTTTATGTACACAGGGTTAGCTGTGATGGGGTGGGAGATGAGATGGTTCCACCTTAAGACAGCTTAGATAGGTAAGAAGTTTTGGATAACTTAAAGCAATGTCTCAGGAGTGGTATCCTACAGTTACCTATAGTCAACTAGATGGTTCCATATCAGAGCTCAGAAGGTGGTGTCTCCCAAGAAGGCCACAACTTCATAACAAAGAACAATTTATTTTTGTTTTTACATACCATGTTACAGAACAATTCAGCTGAACACACAGAAGTGACAGGACGCTTTATATGGAGATTTTTCCATTTTTAATATTTGGTTAAACAAAATACATCTCTGTAAACAAACCCAAGACAAGGCTATAACAAAACCAAACAAGCAAGAAAACAAACACGGGCTTCCCCACTCCTAAGCAGTGGGATTAGTCTGTTTCCCCTCCCTCTGTCACTACAGCACTATTCCCCAGGGATGTGATCATACAGTTTCCCTTTTCCTGAGCAGCTGGATCACACCCTTTCCCTGGGGGAAGCAGTGACATTAGATACAAATATAGGGAGGCAGCCCTACCATGTTTTTAAAACATCTTTGCATATTGTGCACTGATCCATTGGCTTGCGACTTCCATGCAAACAGGGTCTCTCCAAAGTGCGATTTTAATCAGCATAGAAAATTCTTTTGCTGTTGATTTTTTTCCCCCTTCCCTTTTAGAAAATGGCTTCAAGTCATAAGCAGAATTCCTGCTTGTGATGTGTTTAAAATTTCTGCCAGCTGGTTTTGGTCATTGGAATGTGGTGGTAAGAAGGAAGTAGGGCTCTTGTAGAAATAGACACATTGGGTTTGGACTGTAGAACGTGCAGAAGAGCCACTGCCAGTGTGTCATCAGGAGGTTGCAGCATGGTGACTGTAGGATGTCCAGGGTTGACCACACCACCACTCTTGTCCTGTTGCCACATGGCCTCTGTTTTCTGTTGCAAAGGGAAGGCTTTGGTGGTTTGTAAGTTTAGCTTCAGACAGTTGCTTACCTAGGTGGTTTCCATCACTGTTCTACACTTGCTGTTACAACTGGGAGGACAGCATGTACATTAGGAAATGAGAAACAGTCGTTACGTAGCTTGACCAGGAAGAGTCAATAGTAGTGTGAAATTCATCCCAAACTCACCCTTTCCTCTTTCTGCTGTGGAAGGAATGATTAAACTACACCCAGCACCTGGTGGCACAGAAAAAAAAAAAACAAAGATTCCTACTGGAGTCTCCCTGTCTTAGTCACTTTTCTCTGCAGGAGGGAATGGAGGGTGAGGTGATTAAGCAGTCAGGAATGTCTGTCAGCCAAAACCAAAGTACTAGATTCAGCTACCATGCTAGACAATCTGCCTTTACCATCAGGAAGACTCTCTCATGAACCCTGTACACATCCCTCCCAGTAACTGCTAATGATGACAGGAGGCAGAGAAATCTAGAATTGCAATGCCTTTTTGATTTTGCTTTGCGTAACTCCTAGTTTATTTGTAGAAGAGTTTCTCCACCCTGTTTCTTCCTCTCTCATGGCCATGGCTAGTCTTCCATAGAGGAGGAAAATAAGAGAGAAAGACTCCCTCCTTCCTCTTAAACACCTTCAGTTTTATTCCCTTATCTGCAATCAGCTCCTGAACTAACAAGTGCACATACAGGAACAATTAAGATGTTATATATCACACTAACGAAAACTCCCGGTGGCCTCTCTCACTCCAGATGTGATGCTTCTGAACCAGCCTAAACTTGTTACCACTTCTACTCCCTAATCAGCCTGCCCTATCCAAAGAAGCATCTAAGCCATGTGCATACCAAAATCCTTAACATTAGAGAAGAATCCCCCAACCTACCCCAAGAGTTTCTCTAAAGATGGGTTGTCCCTAACCCTTGGCACAAAACCTCACTAAACAGGAGATTTTACAGAGCACCATACCATTGCTAGTGTTCGACAGTTTCCTGAGAGTCCCCCATGATTTGCAAATGTATCCAGAATAGTTTGCTTTGGGGATAGAGACTGTTTCAGAGAGGAGGCAGCATGCTTGACCCCTTCCATCCAAAGTAGTTTTGTTAAGTCTGAAGGGAGTAGTGTCCAACCACAATTAGTCTTTAAAATACTGGGGCACGGGGAAAGAATCAGCAGAGTGGTCCAAACACCCTATCCCCAAAGCCTATTTTAAAGAGCACTATGCAAGGTAATCAGCTTAAAAGCATAGAGCTCACTCTCCTCTCCTCCTCATTAAAAAGTGACTGGCTTCCTTCCTCATCCATTCTGGCCCCCACAATACCCTATGCCACTGTCCTATTGCACCATCCATACAGAAAAAAAAAAAAAGAGACCAATGAAAGGAAGTTCCAGAGGAAAAGAACTAGGGCACCCATTATCCAGGTCACATGTCAGCTCTCCAGCTCTGATGTGCTTCCACCTCTTCTGGCACCACCAGCAGAAGTTCACAGTTCTTTCCTCTCAGCTGATGTTTCAAAAATTTCCTGTGGAAAGGAGAAGGGCAAAAGTGAGGTGAAACAACAACAAAATCCAGAATAAAGTAGTATTGGCTCTGCAAAGCCTTTAGTAGTAAAGACTTATTAAATAAGCAGATGTGACAAAAATACATAGGAAGATAATAGGTGAAGGTCATTTTTTACAATCACTTTTCTGACAACTACATATTAGAATTCTAACTAGATCCATACATCACATGGCAGGTTATTTCAGAACCACAGGGGCATAGCCTTAACTTCATTATTAGAGTTTACAAAAAAAAAATCTTGCCCGTTCTCCAGGGTCACGCACACCTATTCTTGTGAATTGGCAAGATGTAGCGTGACTGAAGTAAACTGACTACTTTAAAATTGATGAGATTGCTGATCTCAAACCCAAAGCACTCCCCCCCCCCCCCCGCAAGGTGGGGTGACTGGTAGGAAACAGAAGGATGACATGGTAAACCTAGTGACACAGAATGATTACTGGCAGCCTATGAACTGGGATCTGATGCATTTTTTCAGCCTCTCTGGCTCAGTGATTTATCCAGTAGCAAAGATAGGAGGACTTATATAAAGGAAGTTTTAATTTTCATATTATTTATTTTGCCAAAAAAGGTTCCCAAAATGTTACACACAGGAATCATTCACTTAATGCTGAAATGCAACAGTTTTGAAACTGAAACATTAACCATTCCAAACCAGCAGTACTAAACAGCAATCATAGGAATGAATGAATTCTCTACTGGAAGTTACACACATGGAATTTTAGGTTGTTAGGATGTCATTCAATTCACTAATTCTTGATTGGCATGACCAGCTCCACAGACATTGCTAGAGCACAGTTCCCTGAACTGGAATCAATTTGTCTGGGGCATCAAGGCTAATCATTATGGTTTTTGGCACGTGAGGAGCAAATGCCACAAATCTTCATTGACCATGAATGGTCAATTTTACACTCTAATATGAAAGACATGGAAAATTTAGCACCAACACAGAAGTGCCACCTGGATCTCAGAAAGAACAGGAAAATGGGAAGAGCCTCATTAGCCACTGTAGAAACTGTTTCAGGAAAAAAGCTGCATTTTTCAAATTAAATCCTCTCTCTGTTGGACACACACAATAATGGAACCCTATCAAGTGCTCCCCATCTAAAGAAACATGATAGAGCATGGTGGGTTGGTCTATTATACGTGTCACCACAGATTAACCATCAGGGAATCTACAATCATCATGGTGACAAAACCAGCAGCCTTAGGAAGGAAGCCCAGGCTCTCCTGAACTTTGAAGTCTATTAGCTAAAATTGTTTTCTTAGCTTCACAGAAATGAGACTCATGAGGTAAGATCCAGGAGGGGCATATGAATTTCATTCCCATTCTTCAGTCTTTGCTATCAGAATTCATGCCACTCTACAGTGGCAGTAAAGCATGAACTGTATTGTACCAGATACTAGGCGTTAAAGGCAGATCTTTAATCTGTAATGGGGCTAGGTGTAGGGGATTAGGATGGAAGAAGACTCACCTGAGCTCACTTTCACCTCCAATCCACTCCGGCATCTTGAGTTTGGAGTCAAGATTGTAGTAGGTGCCTCCCACCTCCCGGACGCAGATCCAGTGCTGTCGTTTAAGGGGGAGCTTCAGGGGACCCCAGCAGAGGCTGGAGGGCAGATTCATGATGAAGCCCATCACATTTGAGAGGGCAATGACATTAACATCCCTGGTCAAGCAGAGAGAGCAGAGATGGTATTCAGTTATTTCTCTTACTTCCTCTGTTATAGACCCTAGCACGAGGCAGCTAATCTCCCAAACTACAGCAAGTAAAAGCTAGTTCTCAGTACCTGCGCTTGTCCCACCAAACTGCTTCATAGCCTTTGGTCTGAAGCGCTGCCATGATGACATTCACATCGTAGTTCCCGTTTCCCAACATGCTCTTCTTGTGCGGTGTCACCATGGTGTTGGGAGACAGTCTGTGAACACAGAGTGAAAGAATACTGTTGCACGAGTTCACTGTATCCATCTCCCACATCCATATTCTAGTAAAAAGTGGTACTGGTTGTTGTACCTGTATCCCATTCAGTTTTAATACAAAGTTCAGCTGAAACGTGATTTTTCAATGGGAAGGTTGTACAATCCAATTTATTATACATCCTCACTGTTCAAAATCCCAATTGGACAACTGGCAGAGCCTGGCATCTTCAATGTGAAGAAGTCTGTTCTCTCTTACCCAACAGGCAGAGAAATTGACAAGGTATTGGTTCAGCCTTGACTCAAAAGGGTAATGTCATTCAGATGGGAAGCCTCCAAACAGTACCGGTATTGACTGGGTCTGACCCTACTAAACTCATAAGAAAGGATGAGCTCACAGCACCCAGAGCAGTTGGGCTGCTGGTATGTTTTCATGTTTGCCAAGGAAGAAGTACTCATGTATATAAAATCCAACACTGTGGCATCTGAGAACCTATTAAAACAAGCAGTACCACCACTAGATGGACCAACTGTCAATGCTATTACAGTAATAGCTCAACAGCTAAGCTTGCTGGTGAGTAAATCTCTCTTCGCTGCCATTTAAACATTCACTCAGAAGCTTGCCTAGACATTATTTGTTTATATTATGACAGCACCTCAACAGCAGCTAGGTACTGTACAAACAAACAAGACACCCTGCCCCAGAGAGCCTACACTCTATTAACAGTGCCCACATTTATACGAGAGCTGTAAGACTACAACCACTTTTGTTCTTTCCAGAGGAGTAGAATTCAGAGAACAAAAAGGAAAGTGGTCAGGTTGTGTAAGTATGCGGAGGTCACACACAAACTGTTACCGGTGAGTAAAATTTCCTCGAGAACCACCTCTATGTATTCCTACTTGTGTGCACACCTAGCATGTGGTGTAGAACCCACAGAAAGATAGATCAGCTGAGTTTAATTACACAAGGAATGCAGAGCTGCACTCCCAAAACCAAGTACGCAATCTAGATTCCAAGGTGTACAAGTACAGCTGTGTACATATACATGCAGAATTCCAGGTATCTCTCCTACAGATTTATAAAACAGAATAGTTATGGAAATATGACACTGATGTGCAATAGCCTTAATGGAGTGAGCCCCAAGACCATAAGGTACTGTCATCCTGGCTAATCAGGTCTCAGAACACAAACTAGTCCTCTTTGACCCAATGTTGTGTGGATATGCAAATAAAAGACTCTGCATACCCTAGATGTCAAATCTAACTTCTTGTGAATAGGAATACCAGGACATGAGTGGTCTAGTTCAGATGGAAGCCTGGCCCCAAATTTTGCTATATATTTGGGATGAATATGTAGGACACATTTTGTCTCTATGGAATACAATGAAGGGGGGGTTCAACTATTAAAGCCTGTAGTTCCATAACTCTTCTTGTAGATGTGATTACAGTTACAAAGGCTGTTTTTGGTGACTGGTAAGGACTCAAAGGACAAGTCACTAGTTTTGTCACCACCAGGTTTAGATCCCATGTTCAGTAAGTTCATTGGTGGGGATACACTCACCAAACCTCTAGGGAATCTAATGACATACAGTGAGATGACTGAAGACAGTGGAACTGTCAACTGAAGCACAGTATGCTGAAGATGGCATGTAGTTCTTCAACCTCTCCTTGCCTTCAGTTAAGTTCAGCAAGTAATCCAAGATAGATACAATGGAGGCAAAGCATGGAGACAGGTTCTTTTCCACTGCCCATATGCAAAACCTTTTCCACTTCTGAGAAAGATCTTTCAACACAAGCCCAGTCCAGTAAAAATGCATCCATGATTAAGTTTCTGTTCCTGTACTGGAACAAAACCACCAGCACTTTTCATTGCTGACTACTGATGGACAGCTCCACTTCTTGATCAGTATGTTAATTATGGTCCACTCTGAAGACTACTCATGATAGTATTGTAGTCTGATTTAAGATTGGAAAAGAAAAGCTGTTACAGTCAAAGAAAGATATATGGGTGAGCCGGATACCATTCTCATGGGACCGACTGCTGCTCCTCAGAAGAGTAGCTATGGGGAAAAAGAAAGGTTTCAGAGTAGCAGCTGTGTTAGTCTGTATCCGCAAAAAGAACAGGAGTACTTCTGGCACCTTAGAGACTAACAAGCTTATTTGAGCATAAGCTTTCATGGGCTACAGCCCACTTCATCGGATATGAAGTGGGCTGTAGCCCATTAACTCTTATGCTCAAATAAGCTTGTTAGCCTCCGAGGTGCCACAAGTACTCCTGTTTTTATTTTTGTGGGGAAAAACACCTCCCTGCTCATTGATACAGAATACTGCTATTGTGTTGTCAGCATAGGGGTACTACACAAACCTTGATCAATGGCAGAAAGGACTTTAGGTCACATCCCCTGACATGAAGTTCCAGAACATTTATTTATGAAGAGTTTGGCTTTTCACATATTCCAGACTATCAGATTCCGCTAATGGACCTCCAGCCCAAATTAGATTAATCTGCAATGACTACTATAGATAGAGATAGGGAATCAAAGGGGATTCTCTTTAGTATATTGGTGGAGTTAAGTGACTTTCATAGTAGTATTCACAAGCGCTCCCATGAAAATGTAGGAAAAGCATAAAATACTTTGAATTTTATCATAAAAATCAAGACTATTGACAGGGTTATTTCTTTTCATATTTAAACAAAAAACTCCATATTTAAAAAGTTATTCAAAACTGCTGCAGAATTTACAGCACAGTGTCACAGATCATAGGGACCTAGCTGCAGAATTTAGATCCAGCTTGCCAGAGTATACAGGACCATGCCTGTGTGAAAATATAGAGGCAATAATATTTCATTCATAAATGAACACCAAGAGTCACTCATTTGATCAAAGAAGAGCATGGGAAGTAGACATAGGCTCTAACTTGCAGTTGTTTTTAACTTTTTGGACAGATCAAATTTTTTTTTTTCATTTTACCTATTTTTCAGTCCTCTCCTACCCACCCCACTCTCAGGCCAACCACATGACCACAAGGCAAACAAAGTATTTTGATGGGAATAATTTACCTTTAAAAAAAAAACAAACCAAACCAAACACAGGAAGGGAGAAATTTGGGAAACACTAGGAAAGAGCATTGGGGAAGGAGAGATAATTACAGCTGGCCTATTACATAAGGGCATCTGCAGCTGAGTCCTTGCACCCCAAAGTGGCAGACTGAACAGTATGAGGGACAGGAAATGGTGGTGTTCGGGGGGGTTCCATCATTAATATAGGAGATGTGTGTGACAGAACAGAAAAGATGCCATGTCAAGCCTTCAACAGTGTCAGATTCTGAACAACCTCCCTCTCCCCCTTGCCATTCACACAAAGGCTATTTCAGATACTCATCCCAGCAATAAAGGGCAAAAAGGGAATTAACAATGCCAGTGCAAGGTGCTCCCTACCTCTGGAAAATCTCTTGCAGTGTTTCCCGGGTGAAGGCGTTGCTGTCCTGGAAGACATTATTGAGGGCATGGAGAGCACACAGCTCCCTACGCTGTTTCTCATGGTAAATACACAGTGGTGCCAGCTGTGGTGGCTCAGGAGACTCCAATTTGGTTTTGTCACCTTTCCATGGCACGCAACTCATTTTTTCATAGGGTAGTTGTGAGAGGATAGTGAGAAACAGAGGAGTCTGAAGTTTCTCCCCCTCTCTGCAATCAAAACAAGAGCCCACTGATCCCTTCTTTTATAGGCAAATCCTGCTTCCAGCTGGCAAACCCTCTTGTGCTTCAGTTTGTTTAGTAATTGATTGCTTGCAAAAATAACTTAGGAATCTGTAACATTTTTTCCCTCCCCCCTTCCTCCGCCACCCCATAAAAAGTTGCTGTTGGGGTATTTCCTTCCCCAAAAATAGCAAAATAAGATTTAAATCCACTTAGCATCAGGATACCAGCTGGAATTTATCACATCGCTCCTTTTCTTCCATCTCCTTTGGTCTGTAGCGCTGCTAAAAAGGATCCAGAGCAGGCTGGGAAGAAATGCCCACCCCCAGGAAGCCAAACTAGGTAAGATGAGGCCAGTCACAGAGGCCGTTTGCAGGAGCCTCGGGGGCGTCTCAGCTGCCTTTCTCCATCCCTTTGGGAGTGGCTGAGTCCTGAAAAGCAGATGCCAAGGGCTGGGGAGGGAAACGGCCTCTCGCAAGGCGTGAGGGCGGGAGCTTCTCGCCAAGTCCTGCCACGCTCCTAAGCAGGGAAGAGAAGCCCCGATTAGCCCGTCAGAAAAAGCAGTGGCACAAAGCGCACCGGGCCGGGCCAGGTTCCCGGGGGGGGCCCGCCCGAGGCATTTCTACCCCGACCCCCGGAGAGCAGGGAGCGGGCAGCCCCCACCCTCTGGTGCCAAGTGCCAGGGCGCCCCCCGCCTGCGGGGCTGAGGCACCGTGTGGCCGGGGAGCGCTCGCCCCGCGCAGGGGGCAGCAGCGGGGCAGGGCCCGTTCCGTTCCCGGGGGGGGGGGCGCTCCCCACATGAGGGCTAAGCCCGAGGAGAGCTGGGGCACGGCGGGACCGGGCTGCTCCCCAAGGCGGGGGCCGATCCCGCCCGGCGGGGAGATGCGGCGGCCGCAGTGTCGCCCTCCCGGGGAGCCCCCTACTCACCGCCTGCCGGCCCCAACCTCCCCGGATCAACAGCCACCCCCCCAGGTGTCCCCGCGCACGCGCGCGGCCAACCCGCCCCGCGTAAGGCGCGTGCTCTGGCCCTGCCCCGCACACGCTTACGTAGCCGGAACGCTCAGGGCGCCGTTCCACGCGAGTGGTGACGTCACTGTTCTCTGCTCGCCTCATGTCGGGCAGCTGTGCGGAGCGCGGGCCTGGCTCCTCGCGGCCAGGGAGCACGAGCCTGCGCAGTGCCCTGCCAGTGCACAGAGCCCGCAGCCTGGCCATGGGTTAGTCACCCACTACGTCAGCCTATGTTGCTTGGTGCCCTGCTAGTGTATCGACCCTGTAGGCCACAGTGTATGGACCGCACAGGCCGCTATGGATTACGCACCCCTTGTATTGGCCTGTCCCTCTGCACCGTGCCTTGCCACTGCACAAAGGTTGAGCTGCAGCCTGGGGGGAGCTGGGCTCTCAGCACTACCATTTAACAGCTCCTGTAGCCTTGCATGGTGTTTTGGATTTGCACCGAAACTACAGCCTATGGATAGCTTAGGGATCCCCTTGCTCTAGCTCCCCCAGTCTTCACACTGTTCTCGGATTGCATCTTTTGGAGGCCCAAAGCAAGAATATTTTGTGAGGCAGGCCCCATACATAATGCCATAATAAAAAGTGAATAGAGGGCCCCCTTTTGTTTCTTTGGGCCTAAGCAATTGATTAGTCTAGTTATGCCTAGTGCCAGCTCTGGGTTGCATCGATATTAGAATAATAGAATATTAGGTTTGGAAGAGACCTCAGGAGGTCATCTAGTCCAATTCCCTGCTCAAAGCAGGACCAACACCAACTCAATCATATTGCAGCTTTCTAACTCTGACACTTTTTGTTTCCTCCTTTTGCACATTCCTCCCTTCATACGTGATGTAACTAACATGCAATAACTAATACTTTCTACTGTGGTGAAGAACTGTAAAGAAGAGTGTGAGTAATTCGTTGTTGCTGGGTTGCAGTTTTCTTTATTTTAAATTAAACCAGTGTCTGGAATGTTGCAAGCACAGTGCTGGCAGGGAGCTGATATCTGGATAACATGCTTAATTAACCCTTCGGATACCTCTGGATTTACGGTGGGAACATCTTAAACTGGCAAACACACAATCTGCATATATAGCTCAGCCCTAACCTGGAGTTACTTCTCTGGGTGTGACTAGGGTGGCCAGATGTCCCGATTTTATAGGGACAGTCCTGATTTGTGGGTCTTTTTCTTATATAGGCTCCTATTACGCCCCACCCCCTGTCCCGATTTTTCACACTTGCTGTCTGCTCACCCTAGGTGTGACAGAAGTTCGGTTTCCATAGGGATATACCAAATCAGATCCAGTGATTTATCTAGTTTGATATCCTGTTAATGACATTACAATCTGGGAGCATTATAATTCTGTTGGGAAGTTAATTATAGAAGGTAAGGTGGTGTCATTTGATTTGTAAAAATCTACAAAATCATTATTTCAATGGTGTCACCCTGTGCAGCATAGCAAAGGGGACTCAATCCCTAACCTTGATCAAACATTCTCAGCTCCAAGCCCTCTGGGTGGAGGAAATGTTGATAGTATAATGTTGTTGGAAGTGGGTTGAGTTGGGTATCATTTGAAACCCTTTCTCCCATGAACACAATGGTACCAAACATGACAAACCCATGTATTTATACCTGCTCCTGTATTTTCCACTTCATGCATCTGATGAAGTGGGTTCTAGCCCACAAAACCTTATGCCCAAATAAATGTGTTTGTTTCTAAGGTGCCACAAAGACTCCTTGTTTTTTTTTAATGGTGTTTTTTAATTATACTTTAACACAAGTATGTCATAACATGCAGCCCTCACATAATTAAACTGTGACCATCAACTGACAGGACTGTGTTATTAGTTAATGCTCAGAATATGATAGCTGATTGATTTTTTTTAATGTTACAGATTACTGTGCATGGGAGGAGTGCTTCCACTTGATTTGCCATCATCAGCAAAAAGAGAAAGGTTCTATGGTATTGATTATCAGCTCTGCTTATTACACCAAAAGAGTTGTAATGAGGCACTAGTTATGTCCGCATGCAGCCAGAAGTTACTGGAATCCATCCACAAACATATGCATAAAGTTACATAATGTATATTACATAACATAATGATAATCCCAAAGTAATTTATTACAAAATCTATGTTTTTTCTTTGGTCTTGATCAATTTTAGGCATCAATGGAGAGACAAAGAGTGCTGACTAGTGGCTGAATCTTTGGAGAATACTAATGTAGAGGACCTGGGGCCATGGTGAGGACTGTGGGGCCAGGTGAGGAAGCACAGAATAGGTGGGGGATGGACAGAGTGAGGCACATGGGGCTGCTGGACGGTCATATAGTCTGGTGTTCAGAAAGGCTTGTGAGAGGGACAGATTGGGGCGGGGGCACTGGAGCTACTGAGGTGACAGCCAGGGGCTGAATGGGAATAGGAGTGCAGGGACACAGGGAAACCAGGAGGTCAAGGACACATGGGGACAGAAGGAAGGAAGGTGTCTCAGTGAGGGTGCAGGAGGGTGGGAGTGGCTGAGTGGGAATGCAGGGACACATGGGGACGGGGGAGGAGAGGTGCAGGGATTCATGGGAACAGGGGAAGAGGAGTGGCTGAGTGGGGGTGCAGGAACACATGAGGGAGTGGGGTGCATGGACATACGGGGACAGGGGCAGATGTGCCTGACTGAATGAGAGAGGTTAGGGGTCAGCCAGGGTCTGTGTGAGGGAGGCTCCCCAACTCCCTAACAATCCCTCCCCTGCTCCCCAAAAAACTTGTTCCATATTTCTCCCACCCACACCCAACAACCCTTCAGGTTCACTCCCAGACTCCTTCCCACCAATTACTTCCTGCAGAGATATAGGAAGAAGGAGACACACATCAGGGCCCAAATGGTGCTCTGGGTGATCACTACTTCCCACCACCCAACACAGACGTAATGAGGTTAAGTGGTGTCCGTATAAAGAAATGTAAACTACTGATTATTCCTCAAGAAGGGCTTTTAATGACTTATCTTTTAATGACTTACGGCTATAAATGCAAAACAGAATAGGAAAAGAAAAATTAAAGACCAGTTATCTTGATGACCTATGCCTAAAGGCCTAGCCCATCAAACCCACATAGGAATGTTTTTTGGCTGCAGCATCTCTTAACCACAAGTTCCAAAGGTGGTTTCAAGAAGCCGTACCCAGGGGCATGACCTATTATACCATATAGGAGTCAACATAAAATGTTGTCTGGTGGTAGGCATCTTTTGACCACAAGTTGCAGCTTAATTTTGCAAAGCTTGCTTTTTAAAGATAATTTTGCGAAGCTCATTTTATAAAGCTTCCGGAAGTTTTAGGCCTAACACTGGCAATACCATTGTTCATCTATAGCTTGACAACACTCTTGCTCAAATTAATCACACTTCCCTCTCCCTCAGCTCCTTTGTTACCCCTCACTTCCCCAAGCCTTTGCACTGCTTCTGAGGGGTGCAGGAAATACGTTTCTGTATTATAGTTTAAATGCATTATTATTCAAAGTTCTGTATTAATATGCCTAGTAAGGAATCTCTTTGTCAAGAAACATTTCCTGAATCTTTTTTGTTGTCTGTATTGTTACAGCCATACTTACTGACAGGTATTTTGAAATAAATTACTAAAATAATTGCAACTGGCATGATTATATTGTGTTATTTAGACAAATAAAATATTGTGTGCAAAATTTTTGTTTAGTGCAGAATTCCCCCAGGAGTAAATAAAGTATTCATAAGAAGCTGATCGGTATTCTTACAAATAGGCCAGACAATGGGGAACCATCTTATCGTAGCATGCTCCAGCCTGATCAGGTAGGGTCTAACAAAGAACCCTCAAAATCACAACTCTTTTATATAGGGTGACCATATAGAAAGTGTGAAAAATCGGGACAAGGGGTGAAGGGTAATAGGTGCCTATATAAGAAAAAGTCCCGAATATCGGGACTGTCCCTATAAAATCGGGACATCACCCTACTTTATACCCTTTAACTAACAAATGATGTCAGAGACAGTTACAACTTTAGCTAACAAATCAAGTCAAGACAGTTCCCCCCTTTATTTCCAATTTTACAATCTCTTTTCTCCCCAAGGTCTTTTCTTCTTATCTCTTCCCCTCCTGCCTACTTACCAACAGCTTTTTTGTCACACCTCAGTTCCCATAGGCTTTACTTTTAAGATAATACTAATATGTGTGGTGAGAATGTCCATGCTGGTTCCTCTCACAAGCACCAGCTAACCCCCTATTCTGCCCCAGGCCCTGCACCCATCCAATCCCAACCCGGCACCCCCACCCCATCTCTTCCTACCCCTGCTCCACCCCAGGCCATATTCCCACTCCACCTCCTCTCCCAAGCCTCCACCCCTGCCCCACCTCTTCCTACCCAGTTCCACCCCCTCCCCCGAGCATACCTCATCCCCCAAGTGCACCCCCCTGCTCTTCCTCCCACCCCAGCACCTCTTGCAGGCAACAGAACAGCTGATCACAGTGGGCTGGAGGGAGGGGGAGGACTTATTTGGCCAGGCTGCAGGCGGATAGGAGGCACTGGGGGAGCAGGAGTTGGCTGACGGTGGGTGCTAAGCTCCCACTAATCTTTTTCCATGGGTTGCTCCCAGACAAGATATAGAGCCTTTCACACACACCTCCAGGTCACTCATTCATTACAATCCCAAACTAGACATGATTTCAAAATGTTACCATACAATGGCCACTCAGTATCCTAATATGAAGTGTTAGGGATTTCAGTCCAATTACTAGTGAAACAGGACTGAAAACGAATACTACATTTAGCAATAATGTATTCTCCATGTTGGCAGTCTCAGTTCAGTCTCAGACTAAATGATCTACTGAAAATAAATCTCTTTTTACACAATCATAGAATTGGAAAGGACCTCGAGAGGTCATCTACTGTAGTTCCGTGCACTCATGGCAGGACTAAGTATTACCTAGAGACAATCCCTGACAGGTGTTTGTCTAACCTGCTCTTAAAAATCTCCAGTGATGGAGATTCCACAACCTCCCTAGGCAATCTATTCCAGTGCTTAACTACCCTGACAGTTAGAAAGTTTTTCCTAATGTCCAACTTAAACCACCCTTGCTGCAGTTTAAGCCCATTGCATCTTGTCCTATCATCAGAGTTTAATGAGAACAATTTACCTCCCTTCTCCTTTTAAGAATCTTTTATGTACTGCAAAACTGTTATCAGGTCCCCTCTCAGTCTTCTCTTTTCTAAATGAAACAAACCCATTTTTTTTCAATCTTCCCTTGTAGGTCATGTTTTCTAGACCTTTAATCATTTTGGTTGCTCTCCTCTGGACTTTCTCCAATTTGTCCACATCTTTCCTGAAATGTGATGCCCAGAACTGGACACAATACTCCATCTGAGGCCTAATCAGTGCAGAGTAGAGCAGAAGAATTACTTCTTGTGTCTTGTTTACAACACTCCTGCTAATACACCCCAGAATTATGTTTGCTTTTTTTGGCAACAGTTTTACACTGTTGACTCATATTTAGCTTGTGATCTACTATGACCTTCAGATCCTCTTCCGCAGTACTCCTTCCTAGGCAATCATTTCCCATTTCGTATTTGTGCAACTGATTGTTCCTTCCTAAGTGGAGTACTTTTCATTTGTCCTTATCGAATTTCATCCTATTTACTTCTGATTGTTCCTCCAGTTTGTCCAGATCATTTTGAATTTTAATCCTATCCTCAAAGCACTTGCAATCCTCCCAGCTTGGTATTGTCTGCAAACTTTATAAGTGAACTCTCTATGCCATTATTTAAGTCATTGGTGAAGATATTGAACAGAACTGGACCCAGAACTGATCCCTGTGGAACCCCACTTGATATGCCCTTCTAGCTTGACTGTGAACCACTGATAACTACTCTCTGGGGACAGTTTTCCAACCAGTTATGCACTCACCTTATAGTAGCTTTATCTAATTAGTATTTCCCTAGTTTGTTTATGAGTAAGTCTTGTGAGACAGTATCAAAAGCCTTACTAAAGTCAAGATATACCACATCCACTGCTTCTCCCCATCCACAAGGCTTGTTACCCTCTCAAAGAAAGCTATTAGGTTGGTTTGACACAATTTGTTCTTGACAAATACATGCTGACTGTTACTTATTTTACTATCTTCAAGGTGTTTTCAAACTGATTGCTTAATTATTTGCTCCATTATCTTTCCGGATACTGAAGTTAAGCTGATTGGTCTGTAATTCCCCTGGTTGTCCTTATTTCCCTTTTTATAGATTGGCACTATATTTGCCCTTTTCAAGTCCTCTGGAAATCTTGCCCGTCTTCCATGACTTTTGGAAGATAATTGGTAATGGCTTAGCTATCTTCTCAGTCAGTTCCTTGAGTATTCTAGGATGTATTTCATCAGGCCCTGGTGACCTGAAGACATCTAACTTTTCTAAGTCATTTTTAACTTGTTCTTTCCCTATTTTAGCCTCTGATTCTACCTCATTTTCACTGGCATTCACTATGTTAAGACGTCCAATCACTACTAATCTTTTTGGTGAAAACTGAAACAAAAAAGTCATTTAGCACTTCTGCTATTTCCACATTTTCTGTTATTGTTTTCCCTACTCCCCCTTGAGTAATGGGTCTACCTTGTCCTTGGTCTTCCTCTTAATTCTAACGTATTTGTAGAATGTTTTCTTGAAGGCGGGAGGATGTCTGTTTCAAATAATGAGATAAGGAAAGGTTTCTAAAAGGAGGGCCTCTGACTGATAGGGGTGACTACAAATGGCTTTCTCTCAACAAAAAGAATCTGTCTTAAAAGGAACCATAGGTACCAACTCCATGGGTGTTCCAGCCCTGGATCACTCATGGAAAAAAATTAGTAGGTGCTTAGAATCCACTGGCAGCTAAGCTCCTTCTCTCCCACCAGCGCCTCCTGGCAGCCCCACTGATCAACTTCTCACCCTCCTTCCCAGCACCGCCCGCCCACCCCCCATGGATCAGCTGTTCTGTGGTGTGCAGGAGGTGCTGGGAGGGAGGAGGAGGAGTGGGGAAGGGGCATGCTCGGTGGAGGGGGCGGAACTGAGCAGGAAGAGGTGGTGTGAGGGTGCAGCTTGCGGGAACAGATAAGGTGGGGGCTGGGCCTGGGGCAGAGAGGGTGCGAGAAGAGGAGGGGTGGGGGGTTGGGGTGGGATGTGGTCGGTGCCTGGGACAGAGCCAGGGGTTGGGGTTTGAGCTCTCCTGGCATCTGGAGGAAGCTGGCACCTGTGACAGCTGGGAAAATTGATACCCTGGTCATGAAAGCTGCTGAATACCTAGAAACCCAGTGGAAGTCAACAAGAATTATGGGTACTCAGAAACTGACCAGAAGGTTGTATTAACGAAGGTCACAGAGGAACTTCTTGTTAGAGCCAGGGGCGGCTCCAAGCCCCAGCACGCCAAGTGCGTGCTTGGTACGGCAAGCCGCAGGGGGCACTCTGCCAGCGCCGCGAGGGCAGCAGGCAGGCTGCCCTCGGTGGCTTGCCTGCGAAGGGTCCACTGGTCCCGCTGCGTCAGTGGACCTCCCGCAGGCATGCCTGTGGAGGGTCTGCTGGTCCCGTGGCTTTGGTGACCTCCCGCAGGCACGCCTGCTTGCCGTGCTTGGGGTGGCAAAATCCCTAGAGCCGCTCCTGGTAGAGCCCAGATTGAAACATAAGAATCCCTTGTTCTCAATCCCATGAGTAATCATCTAGACTACATAGGGTTTAAAATTGTCTAGTTGCACAAAATCAAACATCCTTGTCCTGCCCCTTCCCTGACGCCCTGCACCTCCCCACCCCTTCTCTATCCTCCTTCCTCGGTGACTTGCTCTCCTCCACCCTCACTCACTTTCATCGGGCTGGGACAGGGGCTTGAGGTGCTGGCTCTGGGTTGTGGGGTGGGGCCAAGAGGTTCAGAATGTGGGAGGGAGCTCTGGGGCTGAGCCTGGAGCAGGAGGCTGGTGTGCAGGAGGGGGTGCAGGCTCTGGGAGGGAGTTTGGGTGCAGGAGGGGGCTCAGGCTGAGGCAGGGGGTTGGGGTGCAGGAGAAGGTGAGGAGTGTGGGTTCTGGGAGGGAGTTTGGGTGCAGGAGGGGGATCAGGGTGGAGGTTAGGGTACAGGAAGGAGTGTGGGCTCCAACTGGGCAGTGCTTACCTCAGACGGCTCCCAGAAGTAACCGACTTGTCCCTGCGGCTCCTAGGCTCAGGGGTGGCCAGGTGGCTCTGCACACTGCCCCTGCTTGCAGGCACTGCCCCCACAGCTCCCACTGGCTGCAATTTCCAGTTAACGGGACCTGCGGAGCCAGCACTCAAGAGTGGGGACAGTGCACGGAGCCTCTCTGATTGCCTCTGCACCTAGTGGCCACAGTGGCATGGCTGCTTCAGGGAGCCACGTGGAGCCAGGGCAGGTAGGGAGTCTGTCTTTGCCCTGCTGTGCCACCAACTGGACTTTTGGCCTATTAAAATCTCCTGGATTGCTTTCAATAGCAAACAGGAGATTGAGTCTGATTCTGGGAGACTCCCGGCCAATGCGGGAGGGTTGGCAACCCTAAGATTACTCTATCCCTTATAACACTGAGCTGTTTTCTTTGTGGGTACAAGCTGCATGCTAGGGAGGGAGTTTGTAGTCAGGGCCGACTTTCGGTCGATTCCCCCGAATCGAGCCCTGCACCTAAGAGGGTCCCGCACCCTAAAGAAGAGTGCCTAACTTTTTAATTTTTACTCACACAGAGGCAGCTTGGGTCTTCGGCAGCGGGTCCTTCACTCGCTCCGCGTCTTGGGCGGCATTTCAGCGGAGGGTCCTTCAGTGCCACAGAAGACCCGGAGTGAGTGAAGGACCCGCCGCCGAAGACCTGGATTGCCGCCGGGTATTCAGATTGGGCCCCACACTTCCTAAAGCCGGCCCTGTTTGCAGTAGTAACATGGGAGGTACTGTTGTCCACTGCAAAAACAGCGGTTGATCTGGGAACGTCACCCTCCACAAAACTGAGGGATTTCCGGCCATCAGCTTTCATAGAGGTCACAGGCTAGTCAGAGGGGGCAATGTGAAGTTTATCAACACTGGCTTTATGCTAATGAAAAGGTCTGGGACAGAGATTAGCCCTGACCTTTGTAGGTCCCCAAAATCATGGAGGTGGGAGTTGAGAAGCAGCTTAGTCAACCTCTGACAGAATCATTGCATCAGAATCCGGTTCCACCAGATTTATTTCAGCCCCATGTCATCAGCATCTGCCAAAGGACAAAGTCAGCTCATTTCATGCGGGAAATCCCCACAGACAGCAGGCCCAGAGGGTGTGTTTTCTCATTTGATTGGTTCCTCCATGTGTCTGTCAGAAAAGCCTAGTCTCTTATTGGTTAGCTAGGAAATGTAAATAACTGACTTTTGGGGGGAAACCTTTGACCCATCTCTCTGTCTCTGTCCCATGATATGCGGAGATTCAGGGCCCACCCCTCTTTCTATGTCTCTTGTTTAATTGGCGCAGAGTGTTGCTCGTCATGCCTTTCTCCTCTTCCATTGGTCACAAGGCAGTTAACACGTAGAACGGGCTCTGTGTTTGTGAGGATATAAGGAGTCGACCTGGCAACACTGCTTCTACCTTCCGGTCTGCCGCGGGAAGCCTCGACTTGGGGGAGTGGGTTATTAATAGTTACGAGCACGGCTGTAGTTGTTATGGTTATGCGTAATTATTCAAACGCTGCCTGGTGATTGGCTGGGATATCTAATTAATTATTAACGAGCCACTTGGCGGGCTTTTGAGGGAGTGCTACGCACAGGCCAGGCCGCAGGAGCCGGGGGGTGGGGCTATGCTGATGAGGCGGGTGCGGGAGGCCGGGGCAGCAGGGAAGATGGCGGCGGAGCGGAGCCGCTCGCCCATTGAGGGCTTCCCGGTACCGGCCTGTATGTTCGCGCCGGAGCCCAGCTCCCCCGGCGGGGCGGCCCAGTCAGCAGCCTCCGCCCGACCCCACCGCGCCGCCTTCGGCTCGGACTGCAGCGAGGACGGGGAGGTGCTCAACGGGGAGCCCGAGCTCGACCTCACCAGCAAGGTAGGCCCGGGCGAGGGAGGCGTTTGGCTGCAGGGGCCCTGCGGCCGCTTCTCTCCGCGGCTGGGGTGGGGGCGTGTCCCGGGCGGGGGAGCGGGAGGCCTGTGGGGTGGCCGGTGAGGGTAACTGCCGGTGTCCTCGAGCGCGGGGAGCTGGGCCGGTTCCGGCCCCCAGGCAGGGCGATGGGAGGGCAGCCGCTGCTGGGGGAGGCAGCTCCGCGCAACAGGTGTCCTGGACCTCACCGCTCCGAGCGCCCGGCGCGACCACTGGATGTGGCCCTGCGGAGGTTGTGAGCGGCCACTTGTTTTTGTTTACCGCCCATTGCTGCCCTTCCCGCTAAACTGGCGCCTGCTGGGATCTGTCACTGGGCAGCCCCAGGTGCTGATCCCCCTACTTCCTAATGCAGGGGTCGGCGACCTTTCAGAAGTGCTGGGCCCAGTCTCCATGTGGTCACTCTAATTTAAGGTTTCGCGTGCCAGTAATACATTTTAACGTTTTTAGACGGTCTCTTTCTATAAGTCTATAATACATAACTAAACTGTTGTTGTATGTAAAGTAAATAACGTTTTTTAAATGAAGCTTCTTAAACATTTTTAATTTAAATAAAATCCAGAGCCCCTGGCCCAGTGGCCAGGACCCGAGCAGTGTGAGTGCTACTGAAAATCAGCTCGCATGCTGCCTTCGGCACCTGTGCCATAGGTTGCCTACCCCTGTCATAATGTTTAAAAGCAGCTCAACTTCATAACCAGTCTCTCTCCAATACCGCTGTGCAGTGTGGGGAGGAGACCTATGGTGTAACTAACAAACATGTCGAAAATGACAGACAGAGATCTTTGAAAGAGCCCCCTTCCCACATAGAGCACAGTGTCAGTGCTTTATCTAGCGCTGTTAAGGAAATTGTCCCAGGCGGTGTGTTTAAACTGGGTGTCTGATCTTCCTTCTAGTTGGTGATGGTGAGTCCGACATCAGAACAGTATGACAGCCTGCTCCAGCAGATGTGGGAGAGAATGGATGAGGGATGTGGGGAGACCATCTATGTAATTGGACAAGGATCAGGTGAGTATAGCTTCCTTTTGAAGCAAGAGCAAACACTAACTTTACAAGAAAGTGCTAGTTCCTCTAATTTGATGCTTCAGAGGAAAGTAGAATTCCCTCCACCCCATTCCCCAATATAATACCACATGCAGGGCATGCCCTGCTGGTAACTATTCCTGGAAATGTAATTTGGTTACTGTTACTGTTTTATCTGGCATAACTATAAATATTATTGATAACCACTCTTATTTCCAAACACATTTTAAGGCATCTGAGCACAGTACTGGGTGATGGGAGCTCTGGAGTTACAATCTCAGTCTTGATACTTCCTTCATATTCTGAAGTGTCTGCTTTACCTCTGTCATTGCTTTTTTCCCATTTTGTAAATTGGGAATACTTCCCTACTTCACAGGGGTGTGTTAGAAGCACTTTAAATTTGACTATCAACTTTATCCAAAATAGTTGCTTCTGACTCCCTTTAATAACATATGCTGAAGGTTGTTTATAGTACATAAAGCAGTTCCCTTTTTGTTTCTAAATGTAGTGCCTTTAATGTCACCTGTCCTAGGTGTGGCAGCAGCCACCTGCCTCTGCATATTTGTGGTTTGCTGTTTTCACACCTGATCCTTAACATGGCTTTCATATATCTGCCCCTTGTTCGTTCATTCTCTTTTGCAAATCACATTTTTTAATGTTGTGCTAATGAAAAATACTGAATTTGACACCCTTAGAGCATGACTTTCTTTCATAGAAAGCACAGTTGGCTCATAGGTGTCACTAAGGCCAAGAGCATGGTGGGTTTCAAAACAGTTGGACATTTGACTCTGGATATTCTTAATATCCATGTACAAGTTTTTTTTTAAATATTTACTTAGTTTTGGAAGGGGTATATTTTAGTGCCTAAGCCAAGCCCCAAGCTATGGAACGATTAACAGGAAACCTTGCAAGAGGGCAGGTTGTCCCATAGCTGCTTACTGCAGATTTTCTTGCACCTCCTCTGAAGCATCTGGAAGAGGACACTGTCTCAAGACAACGGACTAGGTAGACCGCTAGTCTGATTCAGTGTTATCCCTGTACTGCAGGCATAGCAATTGAAATGAGTGTTCAGTCAAGCTTCCCATGTACATCAATCCAATCTATCTTCTGTATCCCTGATGCAGGGAATAACCACGCCAAGGGAGGGAAGTTCAGTTGGTCAGTTCAGTCCTTGTGCTTTCTGCTGAGACTGCCCATAAGGAGGATAATTTGTGACTTGTTTAGAGATAGGCACTTGCTTGCTAAGACCTGGATTAAGACTCCCCAAGAGGGAAATATGCATTTTTTTTATACAAACCTGGGATTGTATTGGAGCCAGTAACCTAGAGGACAAAGAGTTCACATCACAGCCACGATCCCCTAAACCCACATAGAGTCCTTTGAATTTCTTTAGTTTTAATAATTTAAAGAAAAACTAGATGTGATATCTAGTCAGTTTTACAAAACATGTTAATAGAGTTCTTTTCAAAAGTGCCCTCTGCTGCATCCCCTTGGTAACTTTTTTTAAATGCTTTCTCTCCCCTGTTGCAGTGTGAAAGAGTAATAGAGAAAATAAAGTATCTGGCTGTAGATGAGGAAACTGACTAATACCCAGAGTGCTGTTAAATGCACAAAGTAAGCAAACTGAGAAATATATGAAATTTTTTAAGCTAACCCTTCAGTGATTTTAGGTATTGCTTGTAACTCTAGTAGGTAAAGCAATTTCAGATAGTAGGATTTATTTATTGTTTTGCTGTTATTGATAATGACCCTCTAATTCCTTTGAGTCTTAAAATTAAGCCTAGTTTCCTTCAGGAATAGGCCATTCTTCCTGTGTTTTCATAGGTTGACTGGTCTTTCCCATGTGTGTAATCAATGATATAGGCAGTTTGTGTGAAGAGAGAATAAAATTAACATTTACTCCAGGCTGTTGGAAGTGTTGCTAATCTTTTATTCCCTTCCCCCTCACAACCTCTCATTAGATGGTACTGAATATGGTCTGAGTGAGGCAGATATGGAAGCATCCTATGCTACAGTGAAGAGCATGGCAGAGCAGCTTGAAGCAGATGTGATACTTCTGCGGGAGCACCAGGAGGCAGGGGGCAAGGTGCGCGACTACCTTGTTCGGAAACGTGTGGGTGACAACGACTTCCTGGAGGTCAGGTGAGGAGGCAGGGTTAGGCAGCAACACAGCCACATCTCTTTGATCTGAGCAAGTGGTGGTTTGAATTTGGGTGTTGTGTGAACCCAGAAAAGGCAGCTGTCTGAACACTCCTTGCAAGTTACATCTTTTTCCTCCTCTCTGTACAAGCAGTGCAGTGATCTTTACTTTGTACCCATGTTCTTGGCTCAAAAGTTTGTGTCTGAGTGACAGCCTCGGTTTTAGGCCCTCTCAGGCCTGGGAGCACTTCACGGATCTCTGCTGATCCATCAAGGAGTTATTTGGGGACTCCTTGATCCTGCAATTGCAGGGGATTCTGGGGCCCTTGCAAGGAGTGGACTCGTTTAAAATAAGTCAGACATTGGAATATGGAATCTTTTGCTTATCAGTCACCACTTCAGTTCCAGCCTAATGCTTAAGTGATCTCTTGATGGGTGTTTGATGCCTTATATAAAAATGACTTGGGAGTTTCAGTCCAGTTCCAGGTGGATTGGGTCTTCGCATCACTCATACTGCCACAATGGCCACCCTCATCAGCACCAATAAAGATGTTAATGTTAATACATAAATTCTCTGAAAGTGTCCCTCTAAATTGATTATGTTGTTGCTTGTACTGTGCAAAGTCTAAAAACAGATTTCAGGTTCCGGTGCTGTCACCAGCACCCATCGCTAGCTTGTATTAACATGAAAAACTTTTCCAAGGGAAGACCAGGCTGACATTTAGAACTCTTTTTTTTCCAGGTGTTTGATTACTTTATTCTCTCCCTGGTAGGGTAGCAGTGGTTGGCAATGTGGATGCAGGAAAGAGCACGTTGCTGGGTGTCCTGACGCATGGTGAGCTGGACAACGGCCGGGGCTTTGCCCGGCAAAAGCTCTTCCGCCACAAGCATGAGATCGAGTCAGGTCGTACCAGCAGTGTGGGCAATGACATCTTGGGCTTTGACAGTGAGGGCAATGTAGTGAACAAGCCAGACAGCCATGGTGGCAGCCTGGAGTGGACCAAAATCTGTGAGAAATCCACCAAGGTCATCACTTTCATTGACTTGGCTGGGCATGAGAAGTACCTGAAGACCACAGTCTTTGGCATGACTGGTCACCTACCAGATTTCTGCATGCTTATGGTAAGTGACAGAAAAGCAGTGCAATATGCCACTGTTCAAAGCTGTAATACCAGTACAGAGAAGTGGATGATTTTATTTGGGGCAGGAACTTTTTTTTTCTGTTTTGTACAGCACCTAGCACAGTGGATACCTGGTCCATGATGGGGTGGGATGGGGGTGTCCTAGGTACTGTGGTAATAGAAATAATAGCGTCATCAGGCAGAACAGAATTCCCGATCTGATGGCATGTCCAGGACTCCATGGCTGTGTCCCTGCTCTTGAGACATGCCGTGGGATCTTCAATAGCCATAAATAGTGAGGATATCTGTTTGTCGTTTGAAAGATTTCTGAACTTGGGAATACAATACTGTAAGCCCTGATTAGGAGCTGACTTTTCCTCACTGCTGTCTCTCCTCCTACTGATGTTTAAAATTCTTGTGTGTGAGGGGATGGAAAACTCAGAATTGCCTCCCTCCTCTGCCCTATTCTCCTCCCACCCCCACCACACACACCACTTCTACAATCAGATCATAGTCTACTGCAGGGGTTCTCAAACTTCATTGCACCGTGACCCCCTTCTGACAACAAATTACTACATGACCCTAGGAGCAGGGACTGAAGCCTAAGCCTGCCACCCTGGGTGATAGGGCCAAAGCCCAGTCTCTACCATCCCAGGTAGATAGGGGCGAAGCTGAAGCTCAACAGCTTCAGCCCCAGGCAGGGGGTCTGTAACCTGAGCCTTGCCGCCCAGGGCTGAAGCCCCTGGGCTTTGGCCCTAGTCCCCAACAAGTGTAAGCTAGTCCTAGAGACCCCGTTAAAACAGTCATGACCCCCACAGGGGTCCTGACCGCTGGTCTACTGCATACTCTGGCCAAACTATCCTATGTGATCCAGCTACCTGCAGTTGTATGACTTTTTGATGCAGGTTGGCAGCAATGCCGGGATTGTTGGGATGACCAAGGAGCACCTGGGCCTAGCGCTGGCACTCAATGTTCCAGTCTTTGTTGTGGTGACAAAAATCGACATGTGTCCTGCCAACATCCTGCAAGGTAAATGTGGATCTTTGCCAGCAACTGCTCCTCTGTCCTCAGAACACTCAGTATCCACTGGCTTGCCAGTGTCTCCTCAGCTGGGATGGTGAATCAGGTCTGACAGAAGTCACCTCATACTTAATATGGCTTAGGCTGTAGCTCAGATGCATTCTAGAAATTCTTTTTTCCCCCAAGACAGTCCCCTCACTTGTTACAGCTGTCACTTCCATTGTTTGGCTTGCTTAGTTGTGCAGCAATACAGTGTTTGCTGTGGGGTTTTGCCTAATTAGGCTATTGGTGTCAGGGTTAACTAAACTTTTGGCCCTTCTCTTGGTCTTCCTCGATGGCACCCACTAAATGATGGCCAGGATCCTGAACACTTTTTTTTTTTCTTTTTCCTTGGGCAGAGATTTCTCACCCCCACCCTTGACTGGGGATTTATGCTTGCTTTCACTTTGTACCTTACTGTGATTTCCCCAGCAGATCTGACTGGGGTCGAACACCTGTGGTTAACTTTTCTCCAGGGGCTACAACAGTGTACTCCAGTTACCAACCAGACTTCATAAAGCAAAATACATTTATTCTCAGGGTAAAATCATTACAGAGGAAACCATATTAACACAAGTTAATACAAACTTTTTTTTGAAACAGGGCCATCCCTACCCATACTGCAAAGTATGCAGCTTCATTGGGCACCAGGAAATCTTGGGGCACCAAATTTCCCACTGCCCTGCACAGCTGCATGCTGCTCCAGCCCCAGCCCCACCCCTGCTCTTGCTTGCTCTGCCTCAGCCCTGCCCCTACTCCCCTGAGCACTGCGGCGGGGCCCGGCCTGCATTCACCGCAGCAGGAAGTGCAGTGATCCGGCCCCAGCCATGCCACTAGTGAGTGCTGGGGGGTGGTCCCTCCCTCGCCCCAAGCCAGCCCTGCCCCTGCCTCAGAAGCCTGGGGCCAGCTCTGCCCCCTCTCCCTGCAGGGGGGGCTGCACAGGGTCCCAAATAGCTAGGGACAGCCCTGCTTTTAAAGCTTGGTAGAGGTCACTCATCACACTTATGGGGCCCTACACAGTAAACCAAAGTTCTTCCAGCCCTTCCATAAAGGTTAGGGGATCCCTTGGACAGAGAGTACTGTCCACTTGCTGAATCAAAAGAACTGTCAGTTTAAACTCAGCCTTTTTGTACCAAATGCCCGTTCTTTGATCCCTGGAAAACCCAGTTGGAACCAGTGTATATAAGCCTCCCCAGGGAGGAGTTGTATGATTCTCCTTAATCACTCACCCAGCTTCTAGTTCGTGGAGAGCTGTGGTAACCCTTGCTCTTGGAGCTGTATGCAATCCCTTGTGCACAGTGATATGTAAATCATTCATAAACTTAATATAATGGTCCCCCAAAGAGAGTGCAACTGCAGGCAGTCACACAGGCTCTCTGGGGAGAGGCAGCCAAGTGCTTTAGGCTGGAGTTGAGGGTTTCTTTCTCTTGGTATCTAAATTTGAAGGGGGAAAAGCCTGCAGTTGGGGTGTGGGGGATGGATATTAATTTGAAAGCACTTGCTCTGCTTCCTGCCTGAAGGTCAGAAGTGGCCTGCTTAGGCACTTCAGTGGTGTGCATCAAAACAGGGATGTGGGCTACCTCTTTTCCTGAATTCTGCACCTACTTTGATTTTGTTCCTTGCCCATAAGGGTTTGGCTCTACTTACTTGGAACAGTAATGTGTTTTGGGGCAGAAGTGCTGGAGAAGTTTTGAGAACCTGGAAGACTAGCAATCTGCCTGTTGCACAAATTCTGTCAAACATGCTTTCAGTAAACAGGACACTGAGCAGTATCTTTTATAAATCCTAGGAAATGAAGATGTAAAAGATGTTTGGCAAACTAATGAAAGCCCAGTCATAAAGCCAGTAACTGGGGAGGGAGGAGCATATTCGGTTTAGGGTAAGAGCAGAAGTTTTGAGGAGAATTTTTTTTTTTCAGAGCCCACTACTGTGCCAAGAGAAGGATGTAGATGTTTAATTTGAATAGAAGGTGGAAGATTTGGCCCCTTTACCTTGAGCTTTTTATGAGGAACAGATGATATGGTCAGATGTCAGTGTCTCCTTAACCAAAACACTAGCCTCCTACAGTTGCCTTTTCTTAATTACAGACTGGTTATGGTTATCTGATCAGATGACAATTGAGGGATATAAACTAATTGCCACTTAAGAAGTCCTTACAATCTCCCTTGCTTCCCCCCCACACTTAACTGTACAATGCTAGGTGATCTCCTACAGCATAGCTTTCATTAGTGCATTGGGTCTTGGCCACTGCTGGAAGCAAGATTCCAGACTAAAAAGGAACTGGCTCCATCATAGCAGGAGAAGAGGGAGGGCAGGATTCTGATCTGAAAGCCAAATCCTCTTCCTTGAAACCCTGACTCCTGCATGTCCCCCGTCTGGACCTCATTTTGCTCTTGGCTTTTGTGATAATCTCTGCTCCCCTCTTGCTTCTGAGGAATTGTGGTAATTAATACTCATAAGTAAGACTGTCCTGTCCTATCATGGCAAAATCAAGTCATAATTCAAACACTTTCTACTCCTGACCACTAATTAGCATTCAGCTCATCCTGGAAAACTAGGAAGGTTAAATCTTTTTTTTAATGATAGTTTAAAACTAGAGTGGATAAAGATCAATGACTTGTTCAGAGGGGGAGGGGGTCATATTTAAATTTTTTTTTAAATAAACCTGTTTTAAAATGACATCTGAATTTAAACAATATGCTGAATCTGTGAGCCTCTATCAAAAATTTAAGTTGAAGGCTGGAGATCAGGAGAAAAAACTAACTTTTTGATATAGTTTTATAAAACGTGGCACAACAGATCATGTTCCATATTAAGGGCTTGATCCTGTGGGGGATGCAGGGACTGTGCAAGACACTGGCAGAGTAGGGTGCCAACTTTCTAACTGCAAAAAACTGAACACCCTTGCTCTACCCCCTTCCCTAAGGCCCTGCCACCCACTCACTTTCACAAGGCTGGGGCAAGAGGTGGGGGATGGGGTGCAGGCTCTGAGGTGGGGCTGGGGATGAGGAGCTTGGGGTGCAGGACAGGGCTTTGAGGGGTTCAGAGTGCAGGAGCAGGCTCGGGGCTGGGGCAGGGGGTTGAAGTGCAGGCTCTGGGAAGGGAGTTGGGGTGCAGGAGGGAGTTCTGACCTGGGGAGGTAGTTGGGGTGCAGGCGCCAGCAGGGCGGTGCTTACTACTGGCGACTCCAGTCAGTGGGGCTTAAGCAGGTTCCCTGGCTCTGTGCAACTCCTGGAAGCAGTGGCATGTCCCTGCAGCTCCTAGGCAAAGGGGCCAGGGGCCTCTGCGTACTGCCCATGCCCACAGGTGCTGACTCCACAGTTCCCATTGGTTGGGACAGCAGCCAATGGGAGCTGCCATTGGTGCTCGGGCAGTGCATGGAGCCCACCAGGCTGCCCCTACACCTAAGAGCCGGATATGTTGGCCACTCCTGGGAGCCATACAGAGCCAGGACAGGCAGAGAGCCTTCCTTAGCCCCGCTGGTCCCCCGACCAGACTTGACAGCCCAATCAGCTGTGCTGGAGACTGCCAGGGTCCCTTTTAGACTGGGCGTTCTAGTTGAAAACCTGATTCCTGGCAACCCTGTGGCAGTCATCCCACCCATTGGACCTGGCCTCTGACTTCAGGAGACAGTAACATGTATCTCATCAGTAGGAATTCTAGTTTTGTGATTTTAAAGAATATAAATAAATCTAAATCCGTGTTTTTCCACAATTAAAACTATAATATAGGTATCAGTTGAACACTGTTTTATTGATATTTACAATTTTTAAGCAAGTTTGAAGCCTCTGTGCCAATCATAATAAAATTAATAGAATGGTCAGGTCACAGTGCATTTCTTTAGTGGTGTTGATGGCCCTGCTGTTTCAGCCTCTTGTTTCTTAGCTTCTTTTCATTCAGTTTGGCACTTTCCATCTGTTCTACCATTGTCTGTCTGCCTTCAAACATAATCTGCACCCTTATTGCGTACAGAATAGCACCTTCCTATCAATGTGAAATTTGTCCTTCTTAGACTCAGTGACATGGGTGTTTTAGAGGTGATTTTTAAAGTTTTCAGCATCTTTTCATAACTTTAATTACCTATGGAGGCTGAAGTGAGATGCACTGAAACATGAACCTCTATGCCAGGGGTAGACAACCTATAGCACATGTGCCAAAGGCAGTATGTGAGCTGATTTTTTCAGTGGCACTCACACTGCCTGGGTCCTGGCCACTGGTCTGGGGGGCTCTGCATTTTAATTTAATTTTAAATGAAGCTTCTTAAACATTTTAACCTTATTTACTTTTCATATAACAATAGTTTAGTTATATATTATAGGCTTATAGAAAGAGACCTTCTAAAAATGTTAAAATGTATTACCGGCACGCAGAACCTTAAATTAGAGTGAATAAATGAAGACTTGGCACGCCACTTCTGAAACGTTGCTGACCTCTGTTCTATGCTGTTGAGTAACCTCTATACACCAGAAGCAGTTTATTGGAGTATGTAAATTTAAAAGCACATTCAAAAATCAGCCACAGAGAAGGAGGTTGCAAGCACTGAATAAGTGATATGGGTACTTTAAGTAAAATGTAGTTAACGTTTTTATTTTTTCACCAAATGTAAAAACAAAGATTATCTGTAAAAACACACACTCTGCATTTTTTTCCATGGAAAACTGATTTCTAAGGTCCCTGTGTGATGGGATCCCTTGGGTACAACCTGGAACTTGGGTACCGCTCTGTCCCCTTAAGTTTTCAGCCTGGGCTGTCTCTCCCAATGCTTTGCTAGTGACAAGCAGCAAACCCTTCCAGGCACTATTATCACTCAGTATAACAGCATGGGGAGCCCTACACCTAGCTAAATTGCATGAATGTTACCTGAGCCACTCACGAATCAGACCGAGAAAGGTACCAGCAAATCTCCCAAGCCCCCAGCCTTGTGCCCAGAACTGTACCATCTTGTCCTAGTCAGAAGCCTGACCCATGTATGTTTATTATCCAGCCTGCTGCTCCCTTGATGTGGAGAGGACACTCACTGGCCTTTGTAAACTGAGCTGAGGTTTTCCAAGCACTTCAACCAAAACACACTGTTCTAGGTAAAATATAAAGCACATTTATTAACTACAGAAAGGTAGATTTTTAGTGATTATAGGTGGTAGGCACAAAAAGTTAGAGATAGTTACCAAACAAAAATGGTAAGTGCACCATCTAAATTTTAAACCTTATTAGACTAGGCAGTATTTGGATCAAGCAGTTTTCTCACCCCACTAGATGTTACAGTTCTTTATACATAGGCTTCCCCTTTAAGCCTGGGACCAGTCTCCTCAGTTAAAGACTGTTTTCCCAGCATTTGTATTGCTTCCAGCATAGGTGGGGGAGGAAAAAGTAAAAGAATGATGCCACTAGTCCCTGTTTTAGATCAGTAGCAACCATAAAGCAAAATCTCACAACTTCATGTACGTGATATACATAGTTTGATAGAACAATGGGTTTCAGCGGACTATTATCTTTCATATGGTATCTTACGTGGCATTCTTTGTATGAAATATATCATCATTGTATGATGGGTGAATATGGGAGTTCTAGGGTACTGCTTTGAGGTACTGAGTGCCATACCCTGCTCTTCAGGATCATCTGCTAAGCCTACCTATGTGGCCTCATGTTTAGGGCCTAACCAAATTCATGGTCCATTTTGGTCAATTCCATGGTCATAGGATTTTAAAAATAATAAATTTCATGATTTCAGATATTTAAATCTGAAATTTCAGTGTTGTAACTGTAGGGGTCCTGACCCAACTCTGAAGTAAGGGTGGCTTGGTATGGTATTGCCACCTTTACTTCAGCACTGCTTTTGGCAGGGCGCTGCCTTCAGAGCTGGATGCCTGGCCAGCAACTGCAGCTCTCCGGCCACCCTGCTCCGAAGGCAGAGCCAAAATAAGGGTGGCAATACTGTGACCCTCCTACAATAACCTTGCAACTCCCCTTCTCCATTACCCTCTTTTGGGTTGGGACCCCCAGTTTGAGAAACGCTGGTCTCCCCTGTGAAATCTGTATAGTATAGTGTAAAAGCACACAAGACCAGATTTCATTGGGGGATGGGGGCAGGGGGCAGCATATCTCATAGTCTATGATGCATTTTTCATGGCCCTGAATTTGATAGGGCCCTACTCATACTCCTGTTTTATAACTTTTGGCCTGATCTCTAATTGGCTTAGTTCTCAAATTATGAATATTTGACAACACTCACCATGCAAACTTACTCTCCAGCTCATGGGAGAACACTGATCTGCCCAGTATCTGCCTGTCCTTGCTTCCGGGTGGTTCTGGATACTTCAAGTTAATGGCCTCGCTCTGTCTCCTTGCATGTGTACGTGGACAGATACAAACAGAAATCCATTAACTTCTCAACTGCCTCCCTCTCTCTCTAAACAAGTAAAATACTGCCACGCAAAAGGCATGTGGGTTACATGAACAGAAGTCTTGGATTGTTGTTAGTTCTTTCGTTTTTCTCTGGGTAGGAGAGGGCGGGTGAGTTATGTAACACGGCAGAAGGAACAGTGTGCACAACCAGAAAGGAGCAACAGTGGTGTCTAAGCAGGATACTGTGAAGAAGTGCAACTTCTAGTGTTGACTTCAACACCTGGGAACTGAAAAATAATCTGCCATGGCTGCAGGTCATAAAACCATATCTGGGAATATTTTCAAGAAGTTCCTGTACCCCTGGGTACAAAAGGCATGTGCCAAATACAGTGAATAATTCAAAAAAGAGATGCAAGGCCTGGCTGTCAGAATGAAACGACATTATGAAAAATGCTTTGCAGAAGGTAATGACTTTGAAGATGATGATGTGGACATATCTGAACAATCTGGATCAACTGGTTAGTAAACTTAAGTTTGCATCTTTCTTATGCACTGCTTGCCATGTCTTAATGAACTAGTGAATAACTTAAATTATCATAAATTTGTGTTTTGGGTGGATTACTTATGAATTTCAAAATGTATTCAAAATATAATTGGTATGTTTGTGGGAGTATTTATCAATTACACTTTTACTGTCACTGCTGGACTTCTGAAATTCTTTATTGCTTAGTATAATCAAACATCCTAAGTGACGACTTTCTGTTTAAAGTGTGATTGGGCACTTATGAATTCTAGCACTTAAACATTTTTTTTAAATCTGTTTGGTATGTTGTTTAAAGATTTAGATAATCCTTGGATTTATTTTCTCTCTAAAACTGGGTTTAAAATAAATTGTCATGTAAACAGTGGTACAAATAGTAGTAGGCAGAATCTTTCATTTACATTTTTTTTAAACAGCAGTGCACTCAGTAGTAATCAGTGAGTGACTTTTTGTTTGTTTGTTTTTTTGTTTGTTTCAGGGGCCAGTTTAGGTATAAGGGATTATGAATATCCATCTGCAATGTCTACAACTTCAGAGTCACCTGCTGGTACCACCAGCAGTGCTGCAACTAAACATGTCAGACAGTAAATTAACTGTGTTAAAAAATGCATGGAAGAGTTCATCAGCAGGACCAGCAAATTCCAGCAAGATGAAACAACTCCATAGATTAAAGGATTGGTTGGTTCATTATGGAACAAATTCTTCATTTCAGCTTGTTCAAAGCAAACACTTCATTGGACATAGTTCAGTCATTATGACCAGGCTGCACTCCACCTGGCAGGGCAGACACTGTTGAAAGGTGGCTGGATACAGTATATGAGAAGGAAATCTGAAGAGTGTGCAAAAAAACATTGACAGGGAAACTTGCTAATGTGAGTCTTGGGAGGAGCAATGTATGCAATGATCCAGTAATTTGTTCTTGTGTGACAGACAACAACCCCATCTTATGTTATTTTACAGAAATTGACACATCAGGAAATACCTGATACAGCAGAATACTTAAAGTAGAAGTAAAGGCTATAACAAACTGAACAAAAATTAAACAATTGAGCACATAGCTTCGTTGCAGACAATGCTGTAAATGTAGCAAAGATGAGAAGTCTAGAAGAAGATAATGAAGGGAACCTAAAACATAACATACGGGTGTGCAATGCTCCTTGATTGCGTCTTTTAGCAAAGATTTAAGTACAACTTTTGGAATAAAGGAAAACGTTTTTGACATTGCGGAATACTTCATAACAATCACTGTGCTTCAGCTTCACTGAACAAAGCAGGGGGATCCAAACTAATTCTCCCCCAAGATGTGTGATGGAATTCAGTGGTTGACTGTTTTGAGCTATTTTTTAAGAATTGGCCTCTTCTGATGACAATTTTGTGAAGAAAATCATAACACAATAGATGGAACTCTCACAACCAGCGTAGTCAACACTGGACTAAAGAGAACTGTAGAATATATGCTGACAATACTGAAACCTATTTCCATAGCCTTGAGCAAACTGCAGAAAGATTGCAGCTGTATTGCTGATGCTGTTGAAATTTGGAAAGAATGTCAAGAAACATTGAAGGAAAGAAATACCCAGCAACAAAGTTAAATTTTAGGCAGTAAAGAAGTGGATGGATCAAGCACCTACTCCACCTCTTTCTTGCAATATTCTCAGTCCAAAGTTCCAGGACAGATGCCCAATTGCTGAAGATGCTGCTATGATTTGGGCATCCAATAATCACCTGTCAATCATGCCAACCATAATAAATTTCACAGCTAGAGGTGAACCATTCCATCAGTACATGTTGGATGATCTTTAAAAGAGTCCCACCACTGAATTTGTGGAAGTCTCTAGTTAAGCACCAGGAACCAGTGAGTGTGTTTGAAGTGCTAAACCAGCTTTTGACACTAGTAGCCTCTTCTGCAGGCAAGAATGAATTAATTAGTCAAAATGAAGAAAATATTCTAAGTTGAGAAGTCAATTGGAAGTTGAAACAGCAGGAAAACTTGTCTTTCTCTTCCAGTCTATGAATAAAAATGAGGAGGGAGGGAATGAGATCTAGCTTTAAAAGTCTGAAGTACAGAGTAAATACCTTAGGAGACTTACTTATTTTCAAAAGACTTAATGTGAGTAGAAACTTAAGCTCCAGTCACTTTCACTTATGCATATTTGAAAAATTTCACAGGCTGACTTGAAATCATTTTAGTTCACAGGCTACAGTTAATCCCTCTGTTCCTTTTAATAAATCACTTGGTTGTAAATGTGAAACATCTTTTAAGTTCATATATCCAAAACATTTACCTTTTATTGTTTAATACAAATAAATTTTGATATGCTGTTTTGTGTTTTAATTCATTCCAGTTGCCATCCTGATGCAGCTTGACACAAATCATGAGCTAAAGTTAATTTTGGAGTAAATAAGCAATATATTACTGACTTTTTTTCCTAACATATTGAAAATGTGCAGTTAAGAAGAATCTGAAAACTACTGAGCTATATAATTGCTTGAATAAGTGTATATAGTTATAGTCTATCTTCCTGTGTCGCAAAAAGGTGTACCCAATCTAGTATAACGGGTCTATTTAGTTGTAAATCAACATGTTCTAATGTAAATCTGATTAGTTGATATAAAACAATGAGCAGTCATCTTTTATTAGAAGATAACTGATGTACAAACGGAAAGATTGATTGAAATCTAATTTAAGTGGTGGTGTTCCATATAGTGATTTAAATCGCCTCAGATTAAATTAATCCACTCCCATTTAAAACAGACCTTTAGTAAGCAACCTTAAAACTTAGTCTCCACTTCAATAGATGCATATAGAGGCAAATTCATACTTTTTTGGAACAGTTTTGGCTCAGCAGCAGGCTGGCTGTTATGGGAGATGTGACCATCAAGTCAATTTTTTTGCAAATGTGCCTATCTATCTCAAGAAATCTGACCAAGGCAATTTTTAAAGAGGGGAGATGCTGTCCTAACTATGTTCATTTCACCCTTTAAGAAACTCTGAAGCTGTTACAGCGACTTCTGAAGTCCCCAGGGTGCAGGAAGATCCCGGTGCTGGTTCAGAGCAAAGATGATGTCATTGTAACAGCCTCCAACTTCAGCTCAGAGAGGTAACAGCAGTGGAGAGTGTGGTCTGTATTAGTCCTGTTTGGGGGTGGAGTGTGTCTGGGAGCAAAATCCCCACAGCTTAGGTGTACTAACGTTTCATCTGCTGCATAATAGATCGGCTCCGTAAAGGAAACACTCAGACTGATCATCCGTGTATTCCTCTCTCAGATAGAAATGTGGGGTTTGTGCTGAGCTATCCACATAAGATGAAAGCACAGTGCCCAGACCTCAGTGCAGGAATCTAAAGCCCCTTTTCTGAATCTCAGAAGGAAGTTTAGATGCAGTACTGCAGAATTTCAAATATGAGGTGTTCTGCAGCTAACCTTGCCTGCCAAGCTTTCCCCTGCCACTGCTGAGTATTTATCTCAGTCCCAGATGTTGATGTCTCCCTGAACTTTGAATCAAGGTGAGGAGACTAACTTATTCCATCTGTTGTCTGTCTCCCTCACAGGATGTGCCCAATTTTCCAGATTTCCAATGTCACTGGTGAGAATCTGGAGTTGCTTAAGATGTTTCTCAATCTCCTGTCTCCCCGAACAAGTTACAGGGAGGAAGAGCCAGCAGAGTTTCAGATAGACGACACTTACTCTGTACCGGTAAGGGGGCTGGTGCTGGGAACGGCTCTCTGCTACCTTTGAGATTGGACCAGGGGTGGGGAGGTGGGCCTGCTGGAAGGGGGAATTCCAGTACTGCTCTAACAGCATAGTTGAGTGACTCCAGTTACCGGTGGTTCTCTCTCTTGTGCAGGGTGTGGGAACAGTTGTGTCTGGGACAACCTTGAGAGGCCTGATCAAGCTAAATGACACTTTGCTTCTGGGTCCAGACCCCTTGGGCAACTTCCTGACCATTGCTGTCAAGTCCATCCACCGCAAACGCATGCCTGTGAAGGAGGTGCGGGGTGGCCAGACTGCCTCCTTTGCTCTGAAAAAGGTGAGTGTGAGTGTGGTGGGGTCTGCCTAGTTCCTGATATCGAGAGCCTTGCTTCTTCAGGATACTTTCCAATCCTGGTTAAAATGAGACTGCTTCCACCAATGCTCGAGGGCAGGGGGAGATTTCATCTACCACCACCATAAAGTCCCATACAAATTTAATGGCTCATATTCCACACCCCACTCCCTTTTCAAGAGTTGTCACCAGTCTAATAATTCTGTGCCCTTGTCCTGAGCTGTGTTTTTACCAGACAGTCTAAAATAGTAGGTGTGGCTTGAAGGAGATCGCTCATTAAATACAAGTGTTGCCAGGGATCACTCTTGTCAGAACTGAGCTTAATGTCCTAGGCCTGGTCTATACGTAGTGTTTGCACCAATTTACCTTTCAGCTAGGAGTCTGACTTTTTAGGGTTTGGGTTTTTTTTGTTTTTTTTTTTTTAATCAAAAAACTTATGTTAGTACAAGCCTTAGTATAGGGATAATGGTGCCTCATACCAGAATAACTGCATCCATACTAGTGGTGTTGCACTGGTTTCAAACCGATATAGTAAAAACTATGTAAACAAGCCTTTAGCATAGTGCTAGTGGGCAATGTGCAGTTGGAAGGAGTGTCTTTCTGAATGACAGGTAAAAAGGATGCCTATGGCACTCTTAGCAAGTGTAGCTCTATTAACCCCAGTGTCCTGCCCAAAATTCAATTTTGGGTAATCACATCCTTCTATCTACAACTTCTTCAAAAGTTTCACCTGCAATCATTCTTTGGAACCCCTGCATAGCATTGTTGTATGCTGCTGAACAGCTGTCACACTGCATCCCAGAGGTGGCTGCATTTCAGTGGGTGTGAGTAATCATTGATCTGTAAAATTCCTTGCGATCCCTCTGGATGAAAGGAGTGAAAGAAATGAACTTATTCTTTGTAGTAAGCATGATTCGTAATTCTCTTTTTATCTTTTTTCCTGTCTCCTCCCTAGATCAAGCGTTCCTCCATCCGGAAAGGCATGGTGATGGTGTCCTCCCGTCTGAATCCACAAGCATCCTGGGAATTTGAAGCAGAGATTCTGGTGCTGCATCATCCCACCACCATCAGCCCACGCTATCAGGCCATGGGTAGGTGTAGCAGCTTTCCCTGACCCTTAGATCCCAGTTGCACAGCTCACAGTTACAGACTTCTGCTTTAGCCTGAGGCTGCTTAATCCACCCATGATTTCTGCTTTATCCAGGATGTAGGGCATAGTTCCTTGTATTAATTTCCTCAATTCCATTATGGGTGAGAGAGCAGATCTAGAAGAGCAAGGATTGCTGCTGGTAAGAACCAGTGTGCTTGGAAAGAGGAAAGCCTACACAGTGGCTACCAGGAGTCAGCATTGTCTGTAGCTTAATGGTTCTCCTGCTTCATCATTTGCACAACAAACTCTGCCTGAGACACAGAGGGCAAAGAAAAACCCACAGCTGGCCCATGCCAGTCAACTCTGGCTCTTGGAGCTCGGGCTGAGGAGCTGTTCCCTTGCTGTGTAGACTTTTAGGCTTGGGCTGGCTCTGGGATCCTCTCATCCCACATGGTCCCAAATCCTGGGCTCCAGCTCAAGCCTGGAAGTCTACACAGCGATGGAACAGCCCTGCAAGTCTGAGCTGACTGGCATGGGCCTGCTGTGGGTTTTTCTTGTCTGTGTAGACATACTCTGTTCTTCTCAATACCACTGTCCCCTGCTGCTTGGTTCTTACTGTTTCATTGTGTGGGTCACTAGGAAAGCCAGCGCAGAACAGTTTGAGACCCTCTGCAATATCCAATACTTAGATTTGTTTGCTGCTCAGCAAACAAATGTATCTGTAGCGTCAACTTCGCACTGATTAGAAGACAATAGGTTTTTTCATTCTGAACTCAAATGTGCTGTGGGTAGATTAGCAGTAATGACCTTGGACTCTAATCTGAGGCTTGTTCCACTAGTGGCATTTGCTACTTTGAGAGCCTCTGGTACGTTATCATTTACAGTGCATTGTGGCAGTATCCGCCAGACAGCCACTATCCTCAGCATGGACAAGGACTGCCTACGGACGGGGGACAAAGCTACAGTGCACTTCCGCTTCATCAAGACCCCTGAATACTTGCATATAGACCAGCGGCTGGTCTTTCGTGAGGGTCGTACCAAAGCAGTGGGTACTATCACCAAGGTAAAGGCTGAGGAGCCATACCCTTGCCATTTTGCTTTCCCAGTAAATCTTTACTCCTACAATGAGGAGACAAGTAGGGGAATCGGGGAATTGGGAGGATATAGTTTCACTATCTTAGTTGCCAATTTCAAGCAAAACTCAGGCTACTGGCAACCAGCAGGTATTGCAGTCTAATGGCCATCTGGCCTATGTGAAACTGACTGGGTGGGGAGGCTGGGGTTGTCTTTGTCTTCCAGAGACAGGTGTCCCCTAACATGAAAGACTGGCTGTGCCATAGAGACTGAACACCCCTCTCAGCCCTACATAGCATCTTCGGGGCAGCTCTGAGGCACGTTGATGGGCCAGTGTGGGCAACTGTGGGCTGACGCTTGCTATACAGTTCACTTTATGACTAGTGGAAGTAATTCTCTAAGCACTCCTCACTTTCAAGAAACCCTGAAGTTTTGAACCTTGCTTGGCTGGCCCTGGCATTTTAATGCTGTGTATTCTTCCATCTGTACCCGGCAGTTACTCCAGACCACCAACAACTCTCCAATGAACTCCAAGCCCCAGCAGATCAAGATGCAGTCAACAAAAAAGGGACCTCTTACGAAACGAGAGGATGGTGTGCCCCAGAGTGGGACAGCAGCCGGGGGAGCCCTGGTGGGGGATGATGCCACCTCATCAGGAACAACACCAGCAGTACCTTCTAGCGCTCTGCAAGCACAGGTTAGCAAAAGACATCTAAGTATCTTCTGACTAATCACATTCTCCTTCCTGCCAGCTGATTGTCTCAGCCCCATAAAACATATCTATTATTCCCCCTTCTTGGGACTGTTCACTTGGCAATGACAAATTATATGGGTACAGCCAGCAGTACCCCAGCAAGGAACTAGATTCCCTGATAACTGAGAAAATCCTGACAGCTGATTGATGGCAGCTTGTCCTCTCAATAGAACATTTGTATTCAGGCAGTGCCTAGGAGCCCTTGTTGTAGGCCAGAGCCCCATTGTGCAGGGTGCTGTGCAAACACATAGCACCTGCCACAATGAGCTCACAGCTCAAGTAAGGGCATTAGGCCAGCTGTCACTTCCCTTTGGTCAAATCACACTTAGACCACTGAGCCTGGCTTGGAAAGAGACAGCATTCTTTCCTTCAGTTCATGTCTCTGTATGCCTTTCTGTCTCCTCTTCGCTGCGGTGTCACTGTGGATAAAGGGCTGCAGTCCCAGCCTCTTACGCTTGCTCTGTATTTTTGCCGTCCCTTGGGTGTTTGGGTGGCTGTGCTCTTGCTCATCTCTGCTTCTCTCTTCCTGCTGCTTTCCTCAGACTGCACTGGATGAAGAGCCCCACAACCGAGAGGGCAATAAGGTATTTTTGCACCCTGACAGCTGATTTGAGATAAGTGGGCTTGCTGGCCTGAGTCTGGGAACGGAATCATATCAGCAAAATAATCATGGAGGCTTTCTGCTTCCATCACCCACAATATGGAAACCCAGGCCCTGGATTTCTGAGATTCTGAGCACCTTCAGCTGCCATTGACTTTATAGGAGTTGAGTGTTCAGAGCTTCTGTAAATTGGGTCCCCAGAAGACAAGAACTAAAGTTTACCAGCTTCTGCTTGTCTCCTTGCTACCTGCAATAGTAGGAAACTGATCATGTGAGAGGTGCTCCTGATGCCCTAGCTGTGAGAATGCAGGTAGAACACTTGCCTCAGTTCTGTTTGTCACTTTGATTTTTTGGGGTCATCGCAAACTAAAATTCCCCTTCTTGTTTTCCAGCCGAAGGTTGGAGGAGGGGGCCGGCGACGTGGGGGCCAGCGCCATAAAGTGAAGTCTCAGGGGGCTTGTGTGACTCCCGCCAGTGGCTGCTGAATATCTTTTTTCCCCACCCTCTGAGGAATTCTCCCCCTCCCTCCATTTCTTAGCCAGGACATCCAGAGCAGCTTAAACCAAAACCCATCCAGCTGATCTGCTACAGAAGAACCTTCCCTCACAAGGAATGACAGAGGGATTGTAACTTATAATAACTAATGAAGGTGACAAGACACGCAGAACTGATCAACTGACACCTTCCTCCTCCCTCTACCCCAACACACTTTTGTACAACCTGGGCTTTTAGTCTTTATTATATTATGTGTGCATGAAGATGAGAGGAAAATCCAGATATATTGGAGGAGAGCCATTTGGCTGCTTCCCTTTCCCCATCTGGTCCTGTCTGTTTAACCTTCTAATGCCAGGGGATTATGGGACAGTGTAGAAGACCTGAAATTCCAGGGTTAAAATGTGCTGGATGGTGGGTGGTTGTAGGAGGCAGCAATTCCTCACTGTCTCTGGTAAGGTGCCAAATGAGTTCTGGACTCTCCCTGTCTTAAACTGTTTTTTAAATGGGTTAATTTTAATGTGGCAGTGACTGCAATTTGGAGGGGGATGCAGAAAACTGAACAGATGGACCTTAAAGAGGAAGGTGAATTCAAGATAGATCCTTGACCTTCAGTAGGTATGTTTAAATTTTTTTCTTAATACTTCTCCTTCTCCTCCCTAAATATAAGGCCAATAGCTGTTACAACTTTAATCAGAGGTGAGATTAAGTACAGAGGTTACTTACCCATCTCATCCTCCTTCCTCTTCTAACCTCTGTTCAATGCATGCTGGAACAACTCTTACCCACCCCCTCAAGGACTGGCAGCAGAGTGACATAATGAGTGTTTCCAGACTGCTCTAAGGTGCAGGAACACTGTGTGGCCTGTGACCAGCATAAGTCTCCCTTGTGACTAGACAATGATCACAAGTGGAATAGCCCTTTCGGGCCTGGAGACTGAAAACAAATGCCACCCTTATTTGACTTTGCCTGCTCCAAGTGCTCCCTTCTCTCCTGGAACTCGCAGGCCAAGCTTTGCCATGGCAGTGGTAACATTGGTCAGTCCCACTCTTTGCAGAAGGGGGAAGTGATTAGTTGATACCAACCTTAGGGAAGCACTTTCAGCCTGGGGAGCCCATGGAGATTTTATCTTTTTGTTTTTGTTTTGTTTTGTTTTTTTAAATAAAGTTCTAGCTTCTTGGACAGGCCCTCCAGGACACTTTCTGAAGTGACTTATGAGTATCACATCCTTTTACCTCAGGCTTCGTAGCTGGTCACCTCCCAACTTCTTGTTCTGTCCTCTCCCATCCCTGCGTCTTCAAAAGATGAGCTCCCTAGAGGATAATGCTTATCCTCCACTGACTAGTGGGATGCTTAATATCTTGAGGGAGGAGGCAGAGCTATCACTCACTCCATTCTGAGCAGAGAGTCACTGTCTGTTGTTTCAGAGAGCCTCCACCTTGGGAAGCTGTTAATTAGAGAGGCAAAGCCTAAAGCCATCTGAGGGCAAACCGAATGGAGGGGGAAGATAGAGCATAGTGTAAAAGCTGGCTCAATATTTCGGTAACAATAGTCTTTCCTGAGCCAGTTGCCTAACTGCCAGAGTGCTCTAGGGAGAAATCCTAAGTAGCTACACTATTAATGGCACCCCAATTGTGAAGGAGTGTGAAGTATTGCTAGCAAAATATGGGGGCCTGCTTCATTCATTTCCAGGCCCTCTAGTAGCATTAAAACTGCATCTGATTTCACTGCTCTTTAGGGAGGCAGAGAACTCTAGGTGTTCATTCCTGAGCCTGTTTTCCTCTTTCTTCATTCCTTGTGCCCCAACTGAAAGAGGGAAGTCTAGGGCCTGAAGAGGATTTACATAAATTCATGCTAAGGAGGTGATGTGATCTCCTTTTTGTTGTGACCAGCATACAAAGATCACTGAGACTGGTGTGATGTATAAAATAAAAAGTTTGTTCTAAGTTAAATAGTGTCTTGTTGCTTTCAGTGCTCTTAAATGTTAATCATGGGAACGGCCACCACTTACCCCTGAATCCCTGGGCCTTCACAAAGTCCTGCACCTCACTCTACTCTAATCTAGGTGTGAGAGCAGCCTCTGCACTTAGGTTCCATGGGACTACTGGTGAAGTTAGGCTGTTTTCCCATACAAGGGGAAGCTGTAGGGCTGGTATAAGGGGATGGGTTTGAGATCCACAGCACACCATAAACAGTAGGTGAAAGACATGCTTTCAGTATGAAGGGCTGGAGATGCTTGAGCAAGGAATTTATCTGGCAGCTCAATCTGAGCCCCACTTCTCTGCTACAGGTAGACTAAACCAGGGGCTCTCAACCTTTCCAGACTACTCTACCCCTTTCAGGACTCTGATTTGTCTTGTGTACCCCCAAATTTCACCTCATTTAAAAACTACACAATTAGACATACAAATACAGAAGTGTCACAGCCACATTACTGACAAAGTGCTGACTCTCTCATTTTTACCATGTAACTATAAATCAACTGGAATATAAATATTGTACTTATATTTCAGTGTGATACTTGAGCCTGTTTTTCACTTGTGAGCCTTCAAATTCTGGGAAGCAGTGAAGCTACAGTACCAAGTTTTTCTCCATATTATGTCTATTCCTACTCTCAGGGCTGGCATTAGGGAGTGGTAACCAGAGCAATTGCCTGAGGCCCCAAGCCACAGGGAGTCCCTGCAAAGCTAAATTGCTCAGGCTTTCTGCCTTGTGCCCCAGTGAGTCTAATGCCAGCCCTGGCAACCCCATTAAAACAAACTCATGACCCACTTTGAGAACAGCTGATATAGTAGATAGAGCAGTATAAACAAGTCTTTGTCAGTATGAATTTTAGTTTGCACTGACTTTGCTAGTGCTTTTTATGTAGCCTGTTGTAAAACTAGGCAAATATCTAGAAGAATTGACATGCCTCCCGGAAGACCTCTGCGTGCCCCCAGGGGTACATATACCCCTGGTTGAGAACCATTAGACTAAACCCTATATCTCTGGCCCTTTTGCAATGGAGGCTAGAACCTAATCAAGTCTTTAATACCTATTCAAACTGCAGAAAGTGCCATTTTCTACACCTAGCTTCTTGTACGAACACTTGGATCTGCTGTGTGGGGGATCTGAACTGTGTCCTTCTATCTGTCGCCCAAGCAGCTGAGAGCTGTTTAGGGTTTTACTTTTTCCTGACATGAAGGCACTGCCTCTCAATTGCTGAAGTTAAGTGTGGGCTTGGACCTGCTGTAGTGTAGTATGGTATCTCTGCATTGGGCCTCAGTTTTTCCTTGCCAAAGAGTCATGCAGCTGTGATCACATGCAGAGTACTCGTCCTCATCTGTCATGCTAGCTGGGAAATAACAACAGTACCCAAGCCCCAGGGTGTTAGAGTCCAAACTCATAAACTTAGTATCTTCAGTTGCTCGCCAGCCAGCCAGGTGGGAACTCCTCAGAATCCTGCTTCCAATGCAAATAGCATCAACTAGAAATAGAGAGCAGGGGCAGCTTTGCAGAGTAAGGAATCCACCCACTGGGGGGGAGCTGAGCAGCCTTCCTAAGCATAGGCTCCATTTACTATGTCAAATATTTATAGGCTGTGTTGTCAAACTTCATGTGAGGCAGCTGTTCAGTTACACAGCAGTTGTTCAAGACCTGTGAGTGGATCCTCCTACAAATCCCCTCTACACCCACAGGCTACTTCCAGCTCAGCTAGGTTATCTGAGCAGTAGCACACATATCTTCTTAGGCCCAGTGGTGTGAAGCAGAGCTAGGCTGTTCTTTGGAGTAGGGGAAGCAAAATAACACAAGTGGGTTAGCCGGGGGAGGGGGGGTGGAGAACTACTTAAATCAGTTTTCTAAAATGCTTAGGGAGAGGATGTTGCAAGCTGGGTATTAAAGAAAGTAGGGAGTCAGTAGACACAAAGCAGGAGATAAAATGGTGCTAAAGTCAGATGGTGGCTGGATATTAGGAATTGTAACACACTTACATTGGACTGGACTAATGCATTTGGAAGAACAATTCTGCAGTGCTCTGAGGATAGAGAGGGTTTGGGTAAAACATAGCCTATTATGGGCTAGAGTCACAAGGGAGACTGCCACCTCAGTGGACAAAGTCCAACATTTAGGCAACACTCAGATTTTCAAAACCACCTAACCGTCTAGGTACCTAAAGCCCCCCTGCCACTTAAATTTTTGGCACCAGCAACCGGTTGAGAGCCTAAACGAAGTGTTTCCATGCCTAAATTGCCTGCAGAGCCCAATCTGGTAGACATGTTCAAAGGCTGCCTAAGAGTGTGCCCACTGGATCTGCCCCCCAACAAAACAGCAGGGATGGGGGTGTTGCACTCCCCCCCTCCCCTTTAGGCCCTACAGCCCAGTAAGTTAGAGCATTCAGCTGGTATGGGAAGCAGGGACTGGAACCTAGAGCACTCTAGGGAAGCATGTTAACTGCTAAGTTATAATCACACTCTGGCCCAGTGACTGTTGAGACTTTTAAGAGTTTAAGGGACCACAAGGGTCATCTAATTTAATCCCCTGCCAAGATGCAAGATTTAGTATTTTTTTAACCACTCAAATGACTCATGGTTATTCAGCCTCCTTTTGACAACCTCCCTAGGAGTCTGTTCCATTGTCCTACTGTTTTTCTAGTTAGGAAGTGTTTCCTTAGATTTAATGTAAATCTGCTATGCTGTAGTGTGAACCCATGGCCGCTTGCCCTGCCCTCTGTGGCAAGAGGGCAATTTTTCTCCATCTTTTTTATAGCAGCCTGTCAAGTAGTTGAAGACCTATCATATCCCCTCTCAAGCTCCTCTTTTCCAAACTAAACATCTCCAGTTCATTCAGCCTTTGCTCATAATGGCTTGCATTCCATACCTTTGATCATCTTTGTAGCTCATCTCTGGGTCTTTTCTAATTTCTCTATAGCCTTTCTATACATCGGTGACCAAAATTGGACACAATACTCCAGCCAAGGCCTAACCAGGCCACCTAGAGTGGTACTATCACCTGTGGCTTGCATGCTATGCCTCTATTAATGCAACCTAAAATTGTATTTACTTTTTTTTTTTGCAGCAGCAGCAGCATTGCATTGCTGGATCATGTTAAGCCTGTGATCTACCACAGCTCCCAGATTCTTCGCAGCAGTGCTGCTGGCGCCAAGCCAGTTATCGCCCACTCTGTATTGGGTTTTCTTCCTTAAGTGTAGAACTTTACCTTTGTCTTTACTGAATTTCATTTTGTCATCTAGAGCCTAGTTCTCCAATTTATCAAGATGCCTCTGAATTTTAGCTCCATCTTCCAAAGTACTAGCAACCCCCCGAGTTTTGCATCAGCTGCAGATTTGATCAGTATGCTCTCTATTCCTACATCCAGGTCATTAATAAAGATGTTAAAACAGCAGACCCAGAACAGATCCCTGTGGAATCCCATTTGAGACCTCCCTTAAATACAACATCATTCCACTAATAGTTACTCTGGGGTTGTTTAATTATGAATCCACTTAATGGTAGTTATGGCAAGCCTGCGTTTCTCCAGCTTCCTTATCAGAATGTCATGGGGGACTGTGTCAAAAGCCTTGCTGAAGTCTAAGTATATTATGTACAACGCATTCCCCCATCCAACAAATTGGTTACCCTGTCAAAGAAATCAATCAAGCTGGTTTGGCAAATGTAGGTATTTTACACAGGGGGACAGCTTCAACAAGAGATTGAGACACAACCCAGAATCCTCTCCTGGTTAGAGCACTTACCTGGTTCAAGTCCCTTGATGTCAGGCAGAGTGGGGACTTGAACCCAAGGCTACCACATGCTGGGTGAGTGCTTTAACCACTAGACTGTAAGATAGGGGTAGTGGCTCCTGTTTTTATAAAGAAGGGCTGCCATGGTTTAGGTGCCCAACTCCCAGATAGGGTTCATAGCTGTGAATCGTGAGCAGAGTTAGGTGCTTAACTCCTTTCTAGGGTCAGAGTTTAGGCCACCCCCCTTTCCCGCATTTCCTACTGGCTAGGTTAGGCAGCTCCCTCCTCATCCTTCTGGAATTTTTAAGAAAGAGCCTGAATACCTAGGTGGCAGGCCTAAAGAAAAATTGGTGGATGCAGAGCACCCATTGGCAGCTCCCCACCCCGTCCCCCCAATCCCAGCTCACCTCTGCCTCTGCTCTGCCTCCTCCCGAGCAGGCCACAGCATCCTGCTTCTCCCCCCTCCCTCCCTCCCTCCCAGTGTTTGCACTGTGAAACAGCTGTTTCACACAGCAAGCCTGGAGGAGGAATGCAGCACTTGGGGAAGAGGCGGGGCCAGGACAGGGATTTGGAGAGGGATCCAATAGGGGCAAGGAGGGGGTGGAGTCAGGGCTGGAGGTGGTACAAGCACCCACCAGCACCAACAACAGTTGGTGTCTGTGGTGGCAGGGCCCCATGTCAAGTGCTGCAAGGCTTTAGTCCTTGTGAATCTAGCTCAGTGGTCGGCAACCTTTCAGAAGCGCTGTGCTGAGTCCTCATTTATTCACTCTAATTTAAGGTTTCGCGTGCCAGTCATACATTTTAACATTTTTAGAAGGTCTCTTTCTATAAGTCTATAATATATAACTAAATTATTGTTGTATGTAAAGTAATTAAGGTTTTTAAAATGCTTAAGAAGCTTCATTTAAAATTAAATTAAAATGCAGAGCCCCCCAGACCAGTGGCCAGGACCCAGGCAGTGTGAGTGCCACTGAAAAATCAGCTCGCGTGCTGCCTTTGGCACCTGTGCCATAGGTTGCCTACCCCTGATCTAACTCTGTCTCTTCCTCTCTACTCGCAGTGGAAAATGAGTTCTGTCCAAGCTCTGCCCCCATCCTTCCCAATTGCAAACACATCAGAGGAATGTCTACAAATCTCAACAGTTTTGACATAATTTATTGTCTTGGATTTTTTTGCATAGGCATAAATTACAGTCTGTAGATAAAAAACAAACAAAACAGTGCAGCATTTGCAATAGGCTACAGAATTAAATACAGATTAATCTGCCTGTGCCCAGCTTGGTTTGCTTAAGGTTAATTTATAACACTTTCCTGGTACACAGAGAAAGAAAGAGAGAGAGGGGGATAAGTGAAGCAGCTCAAGGGGAGTAAACAGAGAAGCTCTGCCTTAGGCAGATGTTTCCCCACTTATTACCAACCTGCTGTACTCATCTTCTGTATCTAGTACCATGATTACCTGGCATGTTGATAAGAGGCAGGGCTGCAGCTGAAGCAGCAATTTTAAACACCCTCTGCCCTACAATCTGACAGCTGGTTCTGGAGCATAGGAAAAGTTAATGAACTTTTTCCCCTTTCACCACTGTTCCAACATGCCTAGATGTTGGGGGAGGGTTGGTTCAGTAGTCAGATTTTAAAGAAGCACCAGAGGCTAGGTCCACTGCTCTTAGGGGCTTGTAAAGCCCTGGTCAACCCATCTTCAATTGCCAGTCCAAGTTCCTTGCAAGTGGACGCTGAGTTCTAGGGACTGGGACATGCACTCCCATGAGGCAATCAGCATCTGGTGTAGGAGCCATTCGTCACCCAGTCACCACCCCCTGCAGCCAGTTTAGGAGTCGTGGTGATTGATTCCAAAGGGAGGTGCTGTCCCACCCTCATCCCTATGGGCACATGCATCAGAGCCACATGCTTGATGAAGCAATGGAGGAGCAGACCAAGAGGACATACACTGCTTGACTTCTCCGGCTGATTTAAGGCAAGACACGTAGGCCAGAAAAAGCCCCTTGCCAGCTGTGGAAAGGAGTCCCCTTCACACCATCCCAGCCCTACTGGACTTCAACAGGTTTTAGAGACAACCTGGCAAAAATCCATGCTCGGTACTCTCTGCAGCTCACAGCCCCAATTTAACTCGTGGGGGTGCTAGCCTCAAATGGGGCTGATACAAAGTGAGCCGGTGGCTTTTCTTTCAGATAAAGTGAAGACAAACATGGATACGTAAAAACCAATTCAAAACATAAGCTGAAGTAAGAACAGAGTGTGCTGGCCAAAACCTAGAGAGACACAACCCTTCTCTGAGCAGCCATGTTACCTTCTCAAGGCCACTGATATGAGCTCCTACTCTGTCCTGTGGCTCAAAGCTGATATTCTCACCACCACACCCACTATAAGGCTCCAGCCAGCCTGTTCACAGGTCCCCTCCCCTCCTCCTCTTGCCAGCTGGGAACAACACTAACAGCCTGGGGGAGTCTTTGTGGCTCAAATCTGGGGGAGAGGGGCCTTTCCCACCTTGGTGCTGTCTCCCTGCTCCCAGATAAATCCATGGGAAGGGGTAGCTGTCAGCCCCTCCCTGCCCACTTGTGCCCTGTCCAACCATCCCCATACACTGCCTCAGCCCAGGATGACAGCTGTGACACAGACCTGCCCAACCTTTCCCTGAGGGAAAAGGCCAGTCCCAGCTTCAGCCACAAGCCCCTTCCTGGAACCACTGCTACCACCATTACTACTCTCCCTTGCAGGCCTGGCAGCAGGGTCCTTACTGATCTGAACCAAGCTGCACCGGCTTACCTCACCATCCCTACTTCCAGTGAGCCCCACAAGCTCTGTGTCACAGCACCCTTCAGCCAGCCTTGGCACCACACCCTCTGCTCTGCCTGCTGTCTTTCCCCACCCTCGCCCTACATCAGAGCTATCAGGGTCGTCATCCCCTTATCCTCAAAGCTTGTATAATATTGTTTCATATCCCCCGTTATCCTGCAGGGTTTGTGCCACTTCCCGTGATCACACGAATAGTCTCATATCTGCCTTGTGTCCCCATCAACAAACCCCGCGTGTCTGGATAACTACAGCCTAGACTCTACCCCCCTATGTACAGTTGCTTATATACAGATGTACATAAACCAGTGGGGGTGTAATTATATATTTTTACACCCACCACAGACAGTTATAATTTTGACTACGGTTTTCCAAAAGCAAAAGCAGGCAGGCTACCAGACCATGGCCCATTGAGCCTAGTACCCTGTCTCCAACTGTGGGCCATGGCATCTGATCATGCAGCACCCATGGAGGGAAATTTTCTCCTGAACCTAGCTACTGATCAGTTTACATCTCAAAGCCTGAGGATTAAATAGCCCTGGCCATTTCACTCTAGTTAGTGCTACTCTAAGTGGCTAGCCCTTTATTAATCTAAGTGATTTGCCTCAGTGGTATCCTTTGTGGTACAAAGTTCTATAGGTTAATTATACATGCATGGAAAAGTACATCCTTCGTTATTACTAAAAACAGTGTCGGGGTAGGGGAAGGGAAGAGTTTTAAAGGACATCTACACAGACATTTTGGCTTGTGAATGTTTAGCACTAACTGAGGGATTTACATGTGAGAACACTACACACGTATGTGGGAATAATACAGGACCGTCTCCCTTTCTGGGCACAGCCTCGCATATTGGCCAATAGCACTCAGCTGCGGTGGAAGGGAAAGTGTTTCTTGATGACTATATAATACACTGACCTGAGTGGAAGGTTTGCATTGTTGAGGCTGTTTTACAATCCCAGGAGACTAGATTATCTTCTCCCTCAAGGACTAAAACCTCAGTCTTTCGCTTATATATTAACCCTTTAATACAGGTCTTTGTGTCCTCATTATTATTTCCCTCTGCTAACATGCCTGTTAGCTACTTTCCAGGGTCATGAGATCCAAATTCAACCCATGGCAAGCTAGCCACTGGGTCTAACTAAAACAAACCACTGATCCAATAATGGAAGGAAACGGGCAATAGTGCAAAATTATTTGGTCATGTGCCCACCCTCCCTCCAACCTCTCTGACATTCAGATGGCGCCTACGCAGCCAACGATGCCATAAATAGATCACACCTTCACCCCACTGTATTATTATAATAATAATAATAATAATAATAATGTTTGTTCATAAAATTTGGGATACTATGCTGTAGTCTTCTTTAACATCTGGAAGGGATGGGGTTGGGAAGAGGGAGGTGGGGAAGGGTCTGGACTGCAAAGACTCATTTAAAAATAAAATTAAAAAAATGTCTGGCCTGACCTGGATCGGAGCCTCATTTCCCATCACACTACCTTCTGAACCCTAAAATCCCTCCCCCACCCAATACAAACTCTTCCCTCTGGAAGTGGCAGCACAGAAAAGCATATGGGGGATTGTGTTTGCCAAGGGTGGTCATTCCCTCACCTCTCTCACCCTAGGACTTGAGAGAAGCGGCAAAAAGAAGAAGAATTTCCTTAACCGGCTTGCCATTCTCTCTGGAGACAACCTCTCTGCCATGGTTGTCGCTTGTGGCCGGCGCAGAACCTGAGGTAGCCAGCTGGGGGCAGGGGAGAGCCAGGGAGGGGTTAGTGGACCGGCTCCCCGTGCACACGGAAGCGATAGATGCAGGTGTACTCTGGATGACCCCAGTTGCTCAGAATCCGTAGCTCCACTACCTGGAACGTGCCCACATCTTCACCCTGAGCAAGGAAGAAAGGAGACATTTCATAGTCTGGGTCACTCTCTGCAGAAAGAAATACCATTTCTAGGCAAGAGTCAGCCCCTGTTCCCCACAGATTCCTCACCGATTTCAGGAGGGGTCTTCACTCACACATCCTGGAGAGTTCCTATTCACCCTCAGAATTTAATAGGGACAGAACCAATACGGTCCTATACAAAGTACTCTACAAACTTAAATGGGCCAGATCCTCTCGTCTCGCAAAGCTGTGCTTGGCACAAAACCAGAGGGGAAAGGGAGGGGGCAAAAGTAGCTTTAAGCCATCTCTGCAGAACCAGGATCCAGGGGCCGCATTAGTCCTATCCAGTGGTCTCCCCAGGCTGCCCCAGCAACCAGGGATCATCTAGATGCAAATGTGCCCCAGCCACGCATGGGTCATCCAGATACAGACGTGGCACCACCAGGACCCTTCTCCCAGGCCACATCCCCATGCCAGGGGAGACCAAAAATGGGTTGGGGCATAGGAGCCACAATAGTGATTCTACACCAGCAACGGGGTCCCCTATGCAGGGGGAATCCCCAGGGGTGGCTAAGCCAGCTTTAGAGCTGCTTTGTCTCATCACAGCAGTGCAAACAGAGTGGGGTGGAGGGTCTGGCTATAGATATCAATCAGAGAATGAGAATCTCTCTGTAGGTTTTGGATCCTGCCTGTAGAATTCTACAGCAGGAGGAGAATTTGCTATTCAGTTCTACAGGACAGCTCAGAAAGAAAGCTATTAAGAGGTTACAGCATTATCCATTCAAGTCCAGAGGGCCTTCCCAAAAGGAAAGTTACTTCTAACTAAGCCCAGCCCAGCCAGAGGTCTGGGTCAATATGACCCTCAGACCCCCTCCATGCCAACTGCCAAAGGGTTCACTGTTCTGTGACAGCAACTCCTGTGAGAGCAATGCCTGACAAACTCCCTACACGCAACACAGTGCCTTCATGGTATTCCTTTATCCATAAATAGTGTCTTGTAAGGTATCAAATGAAAGCTGGTAACTTACTGGTCATTAATATCATAGTAAAATGTATGTACTGATGATATTTAAGAAGTTATATACACACTGAAATTATGTTTTAAAAAAGTTTGCAACCAGGCAGAGCAGACAGGTTTTCTGCTAGACAAAGCGTGTCTATTCACTTATCCTTGCCTGTGATGGAAATCAAGCAATGGAAAGCCAATGCAGTGGAAACCCTATTTACTTACATATGAAAGTCAACAAGAAAAACAGGTGGTGGGGGAGGGGAATGGGACTCAAACAGGAGTATGAGAAGATACCTTGGAGCCAACACCCAAGGAAGGGAACCACAGGAGTTATCCTGTCCTTGGGGGAGAAAACAATGAGTTTGGGGAAATAGAAGGAGAAACAAAAAGACATTTTGTCATCCTCCACCAAGGAAGCAAAAAGGACAGCGCTTTTTGCATTCAAGAAAGTTGCATGGTGGGCTAGTGATGCTGGGAGGTTGCTTTAGGTGAAGAATTGTTTTAGATAAGGATTTTAGCCCTTCAGAGTTCAAGTAACACTAAGAAGCGTGTTAACCTGTTCTTAATATCCTTGCTCACTCTCTCTTCAATCTTAATTTTTGTAAATAAACCTATTTGTTTTTCACTGTAAGTAGATTCCAGTATGGTGTTATCATCAAGGACCTGGGCCAGTCAAGCTGTGTGTACACAGTCTCTTTGGTACAGCAAACCTGGTTATTACGGAGAGTGTGTCCTGGATACTGCAGGGAATGCACTGAGCACTAGCCTGCAGAGAGGACCTGGAAGTCCATGCTTGCGGGCCCAAGGCTGCTGGTTCAGGGAGCTGAAGCACAGCAGGCACAGACAAGACAGCTTCTCGCTAACGGCAAGTAGTGGCAAGGAGCATCATAACCCTGGGAAGCTTCCTCCAGAGTCAGTAGCCAAAACATCCTGTAGTTCACATGCTGCACTGTCTAATCCAGTCTCCCTGCCCCTGTTGTACTGGATCAGGCCATTAGCCCACCTATCCTTGCATCCTACTGTACCTCAGACAGTGGCCAGCAATGGGCCCATCTTGGGAATGCACTGGGCCAAAGCACCTCATCCAAAGAGCTCCAGGCAGAGACCCTGGCACAGCAGAGGGAACAGCATTGGCAGGGGCACGGCTTGTGTGAGGACACTTTGACTGGCTTCTAAATACTAGAGGTGTGGGGCTCTCTGGACTTCTCCTTGGCTCAGTATCCAGGGAGCTCCCTGGGGCCCTACCACTCCTCCTCCGTACCTCCAAGCGGAACGTCTGGATGGGATCCCCATCCTGGTCGTAAGTGAACTGTCCGAGAATGATGCCCTCTTGCTGTCCTTCTTCATCCAGACCCTGTGAGACCAAGTGAAAGTGGGTTAGAAACGCAGGGTGGAGTGATGAGGATGCAGAGAGAGAGGAGGAACATGGGATGATCAGAGTGCCCAGAGGGAGACAGAGACAAGTGCAGTTAAAACTCCATTCCTGCTCTCCCATGCCAAAGTAAACAAACAGGGCAGTGAGAGGACAGGGAACATGCAGAAGCAGTGGGGGGACAAGGCTGTGTGCAGGGGCACTGGAACAGTTTGTATAGTGGGGGTGCTGAGAGCCATTGAACCAAACTGTAAACCCGGGATACGATGGAAAACACTTCAAACCAGGGGGTGCGGCAGCACCCCTAGTTCCAGCACCTATGGCTGAGAGTTACACATCCACAGCCCTTCCCTCCCCTTGTACCCTCACCCTCCTCCTCAACCACATACCCATCCCACTCACCTCCCCACAAACCATCCCCTCCCCATGTACCCCCAGCCATTGCCTCTCTCCCCCCCTAAAATGTCCCCACATCATATGGACCCCCATTCAAACTCTCCCTTCCCTCTTCCCCCACTTCCCATGTACTCCATTCCCTCTCCTCTTGTACATAATCTCCTCCCTCAGGTACCCAGTCTCCGTCGTCCTCTCTCCAATATACCCCCTCCCCAACACATTTCCTCCTCCCATGTACTAAACCTCTAGCTCACCTTGACTCCTTCCACAGGATATCCCCTCCCCATGTTCCCCATTTCATCCTGCTCCACAACACTCCATCCCTTGGCTTAACACACCAGCCCCTTGCAGCGCCCCCACAGGGAGACAGCAGGGAGACCATCTCTGAGGCAAGAAAACATCCTCATCTCCAATACTGGAGGGTGATTAAGAATAGCAAGATCCCAAGACCACCCGTGTCCCCTTCCCATACACAGGCTTTTCCTCCTCTACCCCCCATTTCTGTGCAGAGAAAGACACTCACAAAGATGGCAAAGTCCTTGGGTGCACTGGGGATGGTGTCCTGGGGCGAGAGGGCTTTTGGGACATGCTCCAGAGTCACAGCAGTGGGGCGAATGTGGCTGGACAGACGGATAACAGCAAAGCCCTGAGATCCACGGAAAGCCCAGCAATTCCCAGGGTTAACATCCGGCTACACACAAAAACACAAAACCAATCCAGCTTTAGGTAACGGTAATAATCATCACCTCACGCAGTTCTCTAGGCCCTTTCGACCCAAAGCACTTTACCAGCTGCTATGCTGGGATCCCTCACCCTCCTGGGAAGTGCAGCCACCTCTGGAATTCAACATGGCAACTGTTAAACACACCACAGTGCAAGACACGAAGAAAACGTTGGGTCTGATCTTCAGTCCACCCCCAGGTCACTTTGCCCCACTGCAGAGGCACAACATCCTCTAAGATGTTGCAAAGGAGTCACCATTAGCCTGGACTGGTGTGAAACCCACTGTTACTGTGGGGATGAAGACACAGATGTGCCCCTGGGGCTGGTTCTGGATCAGGGGCAGGAGAGGGTTTGGCCTATCCTCAGCTGGCAGAATGACTCAAAGGAGCTGACCCAGAACCTGACTGCCACAGAGAAAGTGGTGCAGCATCTGCAGTGACATTAGCTAGCTCTGTTAACAATTACAAGTGCTGTCAGCCCTCAGCCTTCATGACAAAGAGCTCACTAGCTGGGATGAGGAAGAAAGGTCTTCTGGTTACAGCATTGCATTCAGCCATGGTGCTTTTTACACCTTTCTCTGGAGGATCTGGCATTGAATGCTGTCAGGGCCAGGACAGGGGGCTGGAAGGAGCATGAGCCTGGTCTGCTATGGAAATTCCGAGGACATTCAGAGCCTGATTTTTGAACTAAAGCCACAAATGAGGTCAGTGGGCGCATACCAGAGTTTGAGGACCCAGCTATGATCATAGCTAAGGTAAGATCAGGTGACAAACGGCACACCTAAGTCCCATGTTCCCCCTTCCTCGCGCCAGGACAGGCATCTTGTGTAGCACACGGTGTCAGGGAGGCATCCCTATCCCCATGTTCAGATCTGATCGTTACACCGTGTGAACCCACAGAAAGGGAATGAAATGGAGGAAGTGTGACTTCAGAGCACGGGAGACTCTGTAGCGACAGGAGAGGAGAGGAGTCAAGGGTGATGTGATGGCAGTCTGAGCACCAATGAGGAATTAGCTAAATCGGGGATCAAGGGAGGTGTTACGAGAACTATCTAGCTGGACTCCCGCTGGGGCAACAGACAGGGAAATAGTCCACAGTGGCAGGAAGTTCCAAATCAGTTCACAGGGGTAAATACGGACACCTCTCTACTCAGCTTGGTGCCTACCTGCAGGATAACCCGTGGAGACTGAGAATGGTACCACAGGGGGATCCCAAACAGACTCAGCAGTGCCGTCTTTGTCTCGTAGGTTTCTGAGCACCGGGTGCTAATAACACTGGCCCCTGGGATTGAAAGGGAAACAAGAACACTTGAGACCACAGCATCCTCGCCAGGTGACAAAAAAGTTATGCCCTCTCTGTATATCTAACTATGGTCTCCCCTGGGGAAGGTAAGATACCAAACAGAGCGTAACGTACAGGACAAGGAGGAGATATTCCAGCTCAGCTCACAGGGTGATAGACAAGAACCATCCTAGGGGCACGGCTGAACTCTTCTAACCATAGCAAGCTGTGCCGTACATGGACTCTCGCCTGGTGAGGCTGGGCTGGCCAGCTGAGTCCCGCTGTAATGCTCTGCGTGCGTGAGAGCTAGTCCGATACCCTCCCTCTTCACATGCCCAGGTGCCTGGCTATGCGCTAAGCTGTCAGGACTTGCTGTCTTCTAGCAAGTCCTTCCTCTGATTAACACAGTGAGCGTCTTCAGTTTGACACACCCTTTCAGTACTTTGAGGCCACTGGAGGAGGGAGGCGAGGCAGCCACTGATTTACCTACCCCCTGATTCAAGGGCGTAATCAACCATTCCAGTGCGATCCTCGCTGTAGCGCTTCAGGGCTTGGTTCACAATGAGGTGCACTTGCTGCAACAAGGAGTAAAGGACACAAGAGAGCTGAATGCAAAGGCTGGAGACAAACTGATCACACACGTGCACACACACACACACACACACACACACACACACAATCCCAATACACACCCACAAGCACATCCGTAGGTGCAGCCTCTGCGTGAACACACCAACATGCACAATGGTCAGCACATGCAAGTGAGGTACAAAACACGCAGTCCTTCACACGCAAACACCTGCCACATACATTTGTCCCTATGCACACGCATTTTTAATACAGCCACTCATGGACGGACACATACACACACAGAGCTGGGTTGAACTCTGCCATTGGTTGAAACACCGACTGGCCCAAGCAGGCGAAAGGTGGCAGGGAAGCCATTTGCACCCCAAGCATGGTGTCTAAAACCACTGAAAGAAGTCACAGAACAGAAGTGATGTGAACAGTGTTTGTTGGAACTAAAGGAACTGCTGATTACGGGCTTCAGATGAGGCCACTGAACTGTTACAGCCACAGACCAGAATCTTCTTAAAAAAATGACAGCATCTAAAAACACAAGCCGGTATTGCCTTGTTATGGCTCAAGAACCGTGATAGCGTGGTGACCTCGTCCCTTTCAGATAGGTCTCTTTTGGGGAGACCCTGACAGCTCATCCACAATGGCAGGGTGCCCAGTAACCACCACATCACCAGCATAACCATTATGGTTATCACTGTGGCACACCGGGAAATTACCATCACACTGCTGGGCTTCCTTTCTCCTGATCCTGTAAGATGTGCTGGCCAAAACCGGCAAAAAAATACAAAAAAACCAGGATCTAAGCGAGACCCTTCCCCTCAACCATGGCTGGGTCCTGAGCCCCTCCAGAGATGTGACCCTAAGGGCTTGTCTACACTGGCACTTTACAGCGCTGCAACTTTCTTGATGAGGGGTGTGAAAAAAACACCCTCCTGAGTGCTGCAAGTTTCAGCATTGTAAAGTGCCAGTGCAGACAGTGCCCCAGTGCTGGGAGCCGCACTCCCAGAGCTGGTAGCTATGCCCCTCATGGAGGTGGGCTGTTTAGAGCGCTGAGAGAGAGTTCTCTCCCAACGCTCTGCCACAACCACACAAGCCACATTAAAGCACTCCCCTGGCAGCACTCTCATGTTGCCAGTGTAGACTAGCCCTTAGGTTCCCACATGTTCTCTTTCACCAACTGATCTGCAAGCACAAAAGGGGGCAGCGGCTGCATTCTCCTACCTCTTGCTATTCTTTTATCTCCTCTTTTAGTGTGCGTTTGTCTTAAGAAACAGCATGGAACTTTAAACACCACAACCTAAGAGCTACCACCTAAAATGGACTCACTTTTTCTTCCCCCAAAGACACAGGATACTATTAAAAAAAAAAAAAAAAAAAAAAAAAAGACTTTCAAACCAGGGCTTTTCCCTTTATTTGTAAAGTTTTTAACTCTTATTCCTTCTCTATTTGTTATTAATTATTTGTGTTACACTAGCACTTCCAGACGCCACCTGAGCCAGCACCCCGCCCTCCATTATGCTAGGTATTATATACACACATAGCAAGCAGGACCAGATTAACGCAGGGGCCTTAGGGGCTGCAGTCCAGGCCCTCAGGCTAAGAGGAGGGTCCCACAAAAATAAATTATATACAATTCAATAGTCACTAACCCAGCAATCGCAATCAACTAGTCAGTCCTGGAGCCTCTGCCAGTTGACCGCGATCTCCAGGCCGCTAAAAGTTCCACAGCGCAACAGGACGCTCATGCAGGCTGCCTGCCTGCCTTGGCCCCACACCGCTCCTGGAAGTTGTCAGCTGCTGGCACGTCTCTGCAGCCCCTGGCAGAGGAAGTGGCTTCACGTGCTGTGCCCGTACCCCAACCCGCACTGTCCCCACAGTTCCCATTGGTTGGGAACCGACCAATGGGAGCTGCAGGGGTGGTGCTTGCAGGTACAGGCAGCACACGGAGACACAATCCCCCTCTCCCCAGGGGCACACAGAAACTTGCCAGCAGCCTGCCGCTTCCAGGAGCAGCATGGGGCCACAGCAGCCAGGCAGCCTACCTGAGCCCTGCTGCACCACCAGCCAGGAGCCACTTGTGGTAAACGCCTCCTGGCTGCACCCTCTCCTGCACCCCAACCCTCTGCCCCAGGTCAGGCTCCCCTCCTGCACCCAAACTCCCTCCCAGAAAGCAACTAATATAACAGCTGTTCTAAGGTAAGAAGTAGGCTATTTTGAATTAACTATATTCTACATGTTTTAAAACTGAAATGCAACCACAGAAAGGCTTTGTGTTAATTAAAAGGCAAGTTTTGTATAGTGTTAATAGCCTCGATGCCATAATTGTGATAGTTTTTTTAAAATTAGGAAAGACTTGTATACAGGGTCCCCACAAAAATCTAACAGGTGCAGGCCCACAGGAGAATTAATCCGGCCCGGATAGGAAGGCAATGCCTGCCCCAAAGACTTTACAGCATAAATGGACAAGACAGAAAAAGCATGTGGGAAGGGGAATATCATCTGCATGTTACAGAGAGGGAACTAAGGCACAAAGAGATGAAACAATTAAAAGGTTACAGGTGGACGAAGTAGCAGAGCTAGGAACTGAGTCCAGATCTCCCAAGTCCCGATCCACTGCCTGAGCCACAAGCTCATCCTTCCTCTTAAAGATATCTTTAAGTGTTTTACATTTTCATTGTCTTATTATCAAAGGTGGCAAGCCCCCACTACTCAGTGACTTCAGTGTGGGGTTTGCAAACTCTCAGCACCTCTGAAAAAAAACTCAGGCTATAAGTGACTTGACTCCACACCCTGCCTCCTCATTTTCTCTATGAGGGTTTAATAAAATGTTTATCAGTTTTGTGATTTACAAACAACCAAAGCAAGTACCTGGCAACCAAACCCAATTTACTGTCAGGGCTCTGGGAGTAAGGAAAAAGCAATAAATAGGTCAGAAAATATATGAAGCTCTAAACCCCTGATCCTCACAGCCTCACCTGCTCTGGCACAAAGCCACACATGCAGGCTTGGCATATATGCACACCTGTGTGCATGCTAGGGACAGCAGCTCAGCCACACACACACACACACACACACAGTACCCATCACACCAAACCATGAGCACACACGTGGTGCCCCAGCTTGTCTCACACATGCCCTGACACACCCCATGTATGCAAGTGTGTAAGGGTTTCAGGGCTGGCCTGCCCCACCTCTGCACACATGCACAGACAGCCCGACACACTCAAACAGGCTGATGCTGCTTTGACACTCGAGTGTGCCATGCCACAACCCCCAAGCCAAGTAAGTTACTCAGAGGAAGCTGCTGAGCAGGCAAGGCCTCACCTCTTCGGTCACACCTGCGACTCCCTCCTGCTGCAGCACTACCCCAATGCTAGCCGTGGCATCCTGTGCAGACATCCTCTGGTCCTCAGAGACTCTGGCGAGGATTTTGCGCTCCAGTTTCTGGAGCTGATCCTGTAGCTCCTCACGCTGGAGAACCAGGCTGCCCACTCCATCCTCCCCAGGCTGCGATAGGAACTGGCTGATCCACCGGGGGAACTGTGCTTCCACCTGAAACCACCAAGGGAAAGAGCTCAGCCCAGGAGATGGAGTCTGCACCGCAGCGCATGACAAACAAGCAACACCACAGAAGGGCTCTAGGAGTCTGGCCTACAGACCCTTACGTGCGGGGAAGCCTCCATCCTTGGATGATACCAGATACGTGAAGACCACCCCTAACAGTGCCCAGGTTGTGGCAGAAATAAAGGTCACCCCTCCTGGAAGTGTCCAGCTCGTGTGGAGAGATGGCGGAGGGGAGGGGGAAAAAAAAAATCAACCCAGAGGTGCCTAGCGTATGGTGGGACCACACAGTCCTGCATCATCCAGACATTCCCACATTGCAGTTTAGCAGAGAATGGGAAAAATGGGACTTCCATTAAGGGGATGGGCTGGGGTCTGAGACTCACATCCTCCCGCACTCCCTTGATTTGTCCCGGGAGTGACTCCACGTGCTTCACCACCGCCTGCTGGTCAGATGCCAGGAGTGCAAGCTCCTTCCTCAGGCCTGCCAGCTGTGCCTCCAGCCTGCCCATCTCCTGCTTGAAGCTCCCCTGCAGGCCCTCTTGTGTTGAGCTATAGAAAAAAAAAAAAAAAGGGAGGAGGGAGAGGTGGGGAGGAGGGAGAGAAAAACAAAAAAAAACAAACAAGCAAAATGAGCAGAAAGTAGCCTAGGTGCCATGGAGGCAGCAAGCTACCCCATGGCGCCTCCAGTTTAGAGAAGAGCAGCAAAGTATTCTGGGGTTTCTGTGCCCAACCCAAGCACAGTGTTCTAGGTGCCATCTTGGCAAAGCCACAGAGAGAGGGACTGCCATCTACCTGCTCCAGGACACACCACCTTTGCACAGGCAGCCAAAGAGCACACTGGCTTTCCCTGCCACCATCTCAAAACTGCAAGAACATATCGACCAGGCTGCCGAGCCTTGCTGCCACCTCCCTTTCGGCATCCCTGCTTTCCAGGTTTCACTCTCTCCCGCCCACTAGCTGCGTGCTGGATTCTTTCCCCTCCACATATTGATTTGTTTGTCTCTAAGTCCAATCTCCTCTTGGTTCCTGCCCATGTTTATTGCTGTTTTCCAGACCACATCAGAATCTGAAACCCCTCCCAGTTTGGTATTGTAGATGTGCCAGGAGCCCCAGGTTCCAGATGAGGCTTAAGAGTGATTCCTGCGAGATCCAACAGATGCCTTCCACTACCAGCTCCTTTACAAATCTCATCAGCCCAAGCAGGTTGAGGACATGTTATCACTACACAGCTACACTTGAATAGTTCCCGAGAGATGGGCAGGATTACCTTTGCCATTCTGAATTCAGCTGGAGCATCCGGGCCTCCACCTCCTGTGAAAGCAGCAGTATAAAGGGAACAAACACGACAGAATGAAATTGGTCACATGGGTGGGGAAGGGTGTCTAACAACTTCACATAGGAACACAGGAATTGTCAGACTGGATTAGACTCTAAGTCAGTACTGGGTTTACAAATGGTGCCAATTGCACTGTGCTCACACTCAGAAGGCCCCTCACAACATCCCTGTGCGCCACTCCGAGGCCCTGGCCCCGTTCACTTCTATCCACCCCCTCTGTGGCCCATGCAAGTGGCTCTGGGGAAAGAGCCCAAGCAAGGGCGGGGCCTCCTGTTGAAGCGCAGGCAGAGTAGGTGGCCGGGCCACAGTTCAGACACTGGGCCCACAAAAGGTTAATATGGCCCTGCCCCAGGTCCATCTAGCCCAGTATCCTGTCTGTGACCATGGTCAGCACCAGACGCTTCAGAGAAAGGTGTAAGAACCCCATAGTCGGCATGCATGGGATAATCTGCCCCCCTCATTAGATCTCATCCTGGTTTCTAATACTCAGAGACTGGCTGAAACCCTGAAACATGAGGTTAGTACCCCCTACAACAATTTTGTTCCTAATTATGCTAACTCTGGATGTTCTTGTTACAAGTATGTAAGAGTCCAATCTCTGAGTCTTGTTAAGTTCTTGGCTTCAACAACTTCCTGTGGCGGTGCGCTCCGCGGTCTAGTTAGACATTGAGTGAAAAAGTATTGCTTGTATGTTTTGAATTTGCCACCTTTTAGGAAGGGCATTGTTGTGTATTAATGTATGACTGTGCCTAGAATACACAAGCTCTTCAGAGCCAACACCTCATCGCTTGTGAAAAGTGGTATGAGATCCTGACTCACACAAGCAGTCAGGGCCTGGCTTTAGGTTTCCATCAGCAGCACAGGACACCTGCTAATTCAAAGGAAGAGCAAATCCTGCTGCATCACCAGCAGTACTTCCTGTAGCACCTGGGTTTTCCTTGGTGGTCTCCTTATTCGAGAATTGATCTAGTCCAACTGCATTTAGCTTACGGGACCTTATGAGCTTGCAGTCCCACGGCTGCAGGTACTGAAGTGAAATGCACCTCCTTCCCTAAGCACGGTTGCTCCCTATAGTGACACCTCCTTTTTGACAGAAGCAAAGTTCCTGGATTGTAGCACCCCCTGTTTTTGGTACTTGCATGCTTTCAAGAGGCAGGTCAGTTTACCTGAGATGCCTGAGTAATCTTCTCCAGGCGCCCATTTAAATCCTTCTGCAGCTGGCCTTGGATAGTATCTAGCTCGCTCTGCAGGGAGATACGTGAGCAGATGCAAGAGCAGCACATACATCACTGCATACACCATCTCACCCACAATTCATCCTCTCTCCCACACCTGCTGTCCCCCCACTTTATGGCACACCTGCCATACTCCAGCTGCCCCAACCCTTTCCCACTACACAACACACACCCCAGATTATACTCTCTGTACCCACCACCCTCACCTGAACACACTCAACCCCATCCCCACTCATGCCACCCTCATCCACCCACTTTGACCCCAATCCTACCACTTAACCACCATCAGCCCTTCCCACCACCCACCCACCTTGACCTCCAGCCCCACAACAGCCTTATGATCCCCACCTCCCACCCCACAGTAACAGGCCAGGGGGATAGGGAGGAAAGAGGTGGCTGTAACTTTAAGGAGAAGTAGGTGGAGCAGGCCAGGTTTCCCCAGGAGAGGCCCCCACCTCCCCTACCTGGATGCGCAGAGCCAAGTCCTCCTTCAGTGCAGCCTCTCGACGGCTCACCAGTCCCTCCAGGAGCGTCAGGGTGGCCTCATGTGAGAGGCCTCCCCCGGCTGCCACCCCTCTCTGGAGTTCCAGCTTCTCCAGCCGGGATGCCTCCGCCTCTAGGGTCTGGAAACGTTTCTCCAGACTTTGAAACCGAGACAGGATTTGCTGCTCTGCCTTTTACCGCCAGGGTGGCAAAAAGAAAGGAAAAAAAAAATACACACAGTGGCAAATGTAGGACTGGCAGCCTTACCCAGCTGTCCTGGCAGCTCGGTACCCAACTGTGACCGGCCAGTGCAGGCTGCAGAGGGAGTGGATAGATACAAGCATGTCCTCCATTCTTCACCAGGGGGCAAGTGGTGTGTGCATAAATCCAGGCAGGACTGGACTGCTGAGATGTTTGAAGGGCAGCCCCCCGCTCAGCCAGTGGAAGGAACTTATATAAGTGAGGAGCACCTCTGTCATCCCCAGCAGAGGGCAGTGGTGAGCATGCAGGCACACACGCCCATCTCAGACTAAAGGGGCACCTCTGCTCAGCTAGTGGAGGGGGCTGTAGGCACACAGGTGGGAAATGATCCAGGCCCAGAGGCTAAAGATGTCTCCCTTGTCCCTGCGGGTATGAAGAGGGAGCTGCTCTCAAGATTAGAGACGGAGTCCCTCAGGCACATTCAGTCCGCCTAACCCTGCTGCTGGAGATTTTAAGGGGTAGGTGTGTTAGCAGAAGGGGTGAGCAGAAATGCTAGAGCTCCCCTCACCCCAGATCCCTCTGGCACTCACCCAAAATAACGCAGACGAATCCCCAGCTCTAAGCACCTCCTCTTCCCCAGCAACAGGGGGCGAAAGCTTTGCTGCTCCCCAAGAAAACATGGCAGGGTAGAACATCGGGAATCCAAAGGGGTAGAAATACCAAGCACCTGGCATCACAAAAAGGGGACTGGTTGGTTAAAGTGTGTGGGGACGGGGGAGGTGTGTACAATAGACCACAAATAGAGGTGCATTAGAAATGCCCAGGCAGGCTTCAGAGACTGTTTGCTCACAAATGTGAACAGACAGGAAGCAGGCCTTGTGACTTCACCACAGTGACCGTAAGGTGGGCTCCTCTCATTCAGGTATGCATTATTTTTGATGCAGTTCACAGCAATGACCATCACCACAACAAGAGGCAGCAGAGAGCCCCCTTGCAGTGTTGTATATGCTGAAGCTAGGACAAAGCAATAGAATTCAGCTCCTGACCCAGATGGTATAGGGCAGTGGTCCCCAAACTATGGGGTGTGCCCAGAGGTGCAGCAGGGCCCAGGCCAGCCCCCACAGGGGCCAGGAATGGAGCACCACCCAGCCCTGCTTTGCCCCCAGCTCTGCTCCGGTCCTAGGTCGGTTCCCGCCCCGGCTTCTGGGGGGGGCAGTCCATTACAGGAAAGGGGAGGGCAGGGTGATATAAAAAGTTTGGGGACTGCTGCTATAGGGTGTAGCCCACTGAGATTGTTTGCTTACATTATACAGAAATGTGCTGAAACATAGTAGGCTAAAAAAACAAACAAACAAAAAAAAAACCACACACACCAAACGCTCCTCCTAAAAATAGCCTCCCCATCATGTTGCAAAACATGTTTTGGTCCTAGCTGTTATTCAAAACAGTTTTAAATAAAAAACTTTATTGTTTTGGAAAATGTTATCTATATGGATAGTCACTGGTATGGCATTTATGCACCTATGAATTAAAGGCGAATCTAATATTAAATAGCCAGTGAGGGAGTAGAAGGTATTTTAATTATGGTAGTGGAAATATAGATATGGTAAAAGACAGGCTTAATGGAATGTTATTATAAGTGATTATAAAAAGGACAGCATGCTAATTTTCAATTGGTGTGCCCATCTACCATCCAGGTACAGAGAAAGGATTACACCCATTCTTCTCATCTAGGACTGATCACCATGGGATACATCATTTCATCTTAGAATGTGAGCACAAAGGCAGAGCTTGCCTGTTTTCTTTAACTATTTGATATTAAATAAAGTCTTTAATTTTATCACTCATGTCATTCACAGTCCTCCAGAAAATTAAATTATCTGAACCACCCTGGAGGCTTGAACCTTAAAGAATTCAGTTTGGTTTTATTTCTGATCATTAAAGTACAAATTGGGAACACAAAGCCAAGGGCTACAATGGGAGGCTGAATGGGAGGGTTTGATTTCACTCACTCTGGAGATAAGGGTCAGCTGTAGCGTTCGGAACTGGAGCTGGATCCCCTCACAGTCCAGGGGATTGGGACCCAGGGGCTGGGTTCAGAATATTAAACAGTGGTTACCAAGCATAGCGCTAATGCTGGATTTACATCGGCCGGGTCCAAACTCATAACATCCTGGCCCTTTGTGAAAGCATTTCCTGCTCGCTGGCACCTGCCTCAGGGAGTGGGCTTTTGGATATGGACACATGTACAGCACAGAGGGATGCAGGCTCTCTTGTGACCTCACGGGATCATCGCATTGCCACAGAGAGCTCAGGATGTCTTCTTGAGCTTAAAGCCACTCTGTCCAGGGCATAAGAGAGGGGGGCAGGGAGAACAGCTTGGGAGCCTGGGATGACTCACCATAAGCAACGGAAGCCAGGAGCAGCAGCAGAAGGAGCAGCAGAAGGAGTTTCTTCAGAGCCGAATAGCGCCTGGAGAGCAGAGGGGACGAGGAACAGATGTCAGTGCAGCTACCCATGCCCTCTTGCCCAGGGAGTTTCTGCGTCCACTTGGACAGTACTAGGCAGCGGAGGAGAAAGGGCAGTTCTGGAAGCAAGTTACACCCTGAATCTCAACCCACACAGCCCAGCTTGGGTCCATGGTCAGTTTTGGCCACAAGAAAAAACAAACCAAACAAAAAACCCAGCAACTGACCCTTGTCCTCACAGTTTTATTAGGGTCCTTCACACGAATCTCTCACTGGGGTCCTCCCCTGCGGGGACTTTGTATTCCTCACCCCACACCATCCACCTGTCCATTGCCCTGTCCAGATCCACACCAACCTGCTTCCCTCCGTCTCTGGTTCCAATCCACACTGACCTTGTTAAGACAAAGACGTCCAGCAAAGAGGCTGCGGTGGTGAGGCGGTACCACGTGGTTCCAGTCCACCAGTACAACAGTCCAAAGATCCGGCCTGCAGAGACCCACACACTGCATCAGAACAGTCAGATGCCCCTTTTGTATCTTCCTCGCACTCTGGCCAGCACACCTGCTTCCTTTCTCCAGAGTTCTTGCCCTCTCCCTGCTCTTTAGAAAAGCTATTCACCCTTTGTTGTTATTATGACCCCATAGCACATAGGAGCCCAAGGTCATGCACCAGGACCCCTTTGTGCTAGGTGCTGCACAAACAGAAGCGCCCATCCCTCCTTAAAAGCACTTCTTCCCGGAGGCATTAATTCCCTGAAGAAAGAAAACCATTACATTGAATGAGATCTGTTCTGCTAGGAATGCTGACCATCCCTGATCACCTGCTACATGATCTAGCCCAGCAGCACCATCTAATTTACACTGTACAGCACCTAGTATGTTGGGCTACGATTCTTTGGAGCAGGGACCATCTGTTAGTGGTGTGTTTGTACAGCGTCTAGCACAATGGGCCCTGAGCCCTGACTTGGTCCTCTAGGCACAATATAAATAAATAGTATTAATGGGCCCCCTGGACTGTACCACAATAGAAATAAATATCATTATAATGTCCTTTGAGGTATCTAAAGGCTTTTTCCTCTCTCAGGTTTGCAAAGACCAAGCACATCAATGGTGCTAAACAAATGATAAATAAGAATAATCCATCTCAAAGACACAGACTGAAGACCTGCCTTCAGTACTCTGGCTATTCCAGCCCTGTGACCTGTGACAATGCCCTCATTCCTGCCCCAGTACTGGGTCCCCTAAAAACACATACATCTCTCTTTCCTAACTTTCACAGTCCCTTAGTGGGCATGGTTTTTATTTCCATGGTTTGTTTTGTTTGGTCTTTAAAACAGCACACGAGAAAATACTCCTTTGACCCGTGACTACTGCATGTGAGTGCATAGAGGGTGGCAGGCGTCAGTGTGCGTGGAAGAATGCTGCCTCCAGAGACCGCTGATGGCCCCACACTTACCTGGAGAAGTGACCACCAGCCAGAGAAAAGAGCCTGCTCGTGAGATGGCATTTCTGAACCCAGAACCAGCGCTGTTCTGGTCCATGGAAGAGCGACCTGGCACGAAGGAAGTAAGAAAAGGCCATATCACAAAAGTGAGGTCTCATGTCTTCACTCACTGGCTTTGGAATAGCGGGTGGGATTTCCAGCATCCAGTGGGGAAGCCCTGATGCCTTAGTGAGTGAATATTAACTATTCTTCCCCCAGCCACAGAGACAGGCCTGAGGTGAGGAGGGAACCCCACTCCAACCTCTCTGTGGTCACAGAGCCAGGCCTGAGGTGAGCCTGGAATGATGATTGCCTGCCCTGATTGTGAGGTTATTCTTCCCCATGCAATGGAGCCAGGACCTAAATGGGTCTCTACTGGAGGCCTCTTCCCCCAGCAACCTTGCTACACATGCTGCTGCCACCTTCAGGGTGTCAGAGCCACCCCTACCTGAATAGTCATCCTCAGAGGAGTAGCCAGATGAAGAGGCATAGGTGTCATAAGTCTTGCTCTCTGCCAACCCATTGATTTTACTGGACTCCGTACCTCCTGTGCCTCTTCGCCTCCTCCTCGCAGAGAGCTCCCCTCCTGTCCAGGAAACAGAGTCCCCTTGAGATACTAGCCAACACCCTCTTTGCTCTTCCTCCCCAGGCACACAGTGGGCCGGTGGAGGGGACAGAATTCTGTAGGGTAGCGTGCTTGGTGCTGGTGACTCAGGGTGTGCCCAATTACCCTCGCAGTACTAGGGAGGCCCACCTCTATGCACTTACCGTGGCCTTCAGCAATCCCAATACCTGCTACCCTGATAATTCCCCCGGACTAATCTTGGTGTCCCATCAGTACTGGCTGAGAAGGGCAACAGTATTTCCCCTGTGGGGCTGTGTTCCTCCACTCAGGGCTGCTCCATTGCCAGGGGGGATGTGTGTGTGCATGGCTTTCTGACCACTGACTCAGGTCATTGGCAAGCTGCGCAGCCCAGGAGAGATGAGCTGAGAAGACTCAATTCCCTCTCATGTGTTCCCCGCTCCCAGCAAAGGGGGCACTTCTAAGGCAGGTCTGGGGTCCCACTGGTGAAGCAGTTTGGAGATGAAGCCCAGGACTCAGTTAACATGTTCTTCTTTCACATCAAAGGGGAGGGGGGGGGCAGGGTTGGTGCAGGGAGAGGAGCTGGGGCCCCACTGGGTGACAGAACAGGGTACAGCGGGCAACGAGGGGAGACAGCACTCACCCCAGTAGGAGTCACTGTCCTGTGGGTCATCAAAGGCAGCGCTGCCCCCACCAGCAAGTCCCCTGCTGCTGCCCAAGTAGGACTCACTGATCACAGACTCACTGTAGTAGGAGGTCTGGGTGGCAGGGGTAGGTCCCAAGTGGGGGACTGGAGAGAGGCGCTTCATGCTGCTCGATTTCCTCCGTAGAGTCCTGCCCGGAGCAAGGAAATGAGAGAGCGCTCCTACGCTGCGTGTACATGTGCAGGGTGACAAGGGGGAAGTGGAGAGCCAGAGCCAGCTTTGCTTCCGGTCAGGCTTTACACTGCATGGGGCCCTGCCTGCCCTCCTCTCACTCACACCACTGCTGAAGTCACTGGAGTGAAACCAGCCTGAGTGAGGAGAGAACCAGAGCATGGCAGCACATTTTAAACAGTGTAAACAGCTGTCATCTATCCTTGCAAAATAAGAGCCCAGCTGGGGGCAGTCCCCTGCTACCTCCCTCCACACACACCTCTGGCCTATCACAGGCACCATGCTGCCACCCTCAAGCGAACACCCTGCCCTCTGCTTCCTGTCTGCTTCCTCTGTAGCTGCTGTGGTTTTCCTGGAAGGTGTCTGTGATTAGGAGAGGTTGCTGGGGTGGGGAAGATGGTTTGACAACAACCCATAACCCCTGCAGGGGCCCTCCCAGCACAAGCTGGACAACTCAGCTCTGTGTTACTGTGCACAGCCGGCCCCCACGCCCCCGTTTTGATCATTGCAGTCCCCCTCAGTGGTACAAGAGCAAGGGCAAGGCCAGGAAATGCTAAAGTATGCATGACAAGCGAGAGCGTTGTGCACCTGCTGGGGAGGAATAAGGTGGAAGATGATTTTGAGGTACACAGGGGTTACCCAGAGCCAGCCCTGGGAGGGTGCGGCAAGGAAATCCAGCTGATAAAGCCAGGAAAGTAGCTTTTCTCTTCTGCTCCTTTCACCACCAGTGGATGCAGTGCCCTGGGCAGACCCTAATACCCTGACCCTCTAAGGATGAGCGCAGAGCGCTCAGGGAAAGACCCTCACCTCTCACAGAATGGGGTAAGGAGCTCTGGACAGACTCTCAGTGACCCTTGACCTGGGGCTCAGGAGTGGAAATTCACACTATGGCAAACTGACTCCTTACCTTTTTCAAGTTGGGCTACAGACAAACTTGGCAACCCTGCTGCAGGTGGGGGTGATGTATACTGGCCCCCCACTCTGCACCCTCTTACCTGTAAGGACTGTCCCTAAAGGGAGGCTCCTGGCCACCCAGTAGCAAACTGCCACCACTGCTGCTGCCATCATCATCACCCTGGTAATAGCGGGTGGCCCCGAGGCGCTGGCTGCGTCTGGACATGACAGAGGAGACTCAATCACCACCCAACAAGGTACCTGGGAGAGCGACAGAAAGAGATGGGGGAGCGTGAGAACTCGGAGGTACTGCCTGGCGCTGGCAATGGGTTGAGCGGGGGTAGGCACAGGAATGTGCACTCAGTTGTGAGGGAGAGGAAGGGATGTCCTGCAGTGGGGCAGACAGGGGAAAGGGCCTTGGAGATGCTCTAAATGCACAGATGCAATCCTCACTCACCCAGCCTCACTCCCTGAGATGTCACTGGAATTTGGGGTCTCAGGGGTTGCATCACTTGAGAGTCATGGGGACGGGCAAAGCCTGAAAGGCAGCTCAGAACAGACTGGGTTGGCGGTCTCCTACCCTGGAGGTGGGGCAGAGCGAGGGTTATTGCATTGACCTCTCACCCTTGCAAACATGATTTCAAATCCTGTCTCATGCCAAAAACAAGGAGAGTTCAATGGATCTCAGCCAGTCTCCTCGCACCACAACCCAACAGCTCAGCATGACTGAGCAATCTCTGCTCAGCCAAAACCAAGCTAACTTAGCAAGGGATGCCATGGGTCAGGACTGAGATGCACTGGCAGCATTAGGGGGCCAGGTGGGCATCAACACTAGTCCAGAAACTGGCCTGACGCAGCACATGCAGCCTTCCCCATGACCTCCATTTCCAGTGCCCCAGGCTGTTCCAACCACAAGTTAGCTCAGCTTCTACATAAGCCAGCAGGCAGACATTAGCCTATTTCTTCCAGCATGTCACAAGCCAACTGCTTGGCTCGGACTGGGACTACAGGTCTCGTGAACAGAAAAAGAACACATGTCCTGCAAAAAGAAGCCCACATGAGCAAAGCTTCGTCCATGTAAGTGCCTGCCTGGCACCTGTTTCTATAAAGCAGCCTCCCTGCAGCACACCAGCCAAAACATGACACAGCCATGGAGGCAGATACTTGGCCCAAATCCACCACTATGTTCCACAGTTTATAGGGTTGTAAATTCCTCCTCCCTTTATTCCCCTCTCTAAGAGCCCACCCACATGGGCACAAACCCCTCACCTTAACTGCTGTCTTGCTGGACAGGAACTGTGCCAAAGCCTGGGTTAAATCGAACAAAGTAACAACTTCCAATCCCACCTTGTGACCTGGCACAATTCCACAAGATGCTTCCATATCTGGCTCCTTCCCACCCACGCCCTGGCAACTCCAGCTCTGTGGATGCATCCTGCCCAGACTCCTTCCACACCTTGCTAAAGCACAGACAGTTGTATGCGTGCCTCCCCCCCCACTCCCCCTTTACATCCTGCCTCCAAACTCCTCCCTTCTAGACACACTGGGGGAAAGGGAGAGGGAAACGAATTACATCCCAACAGCAGTAGCACAAGACATCCTTCAAATGCAGCTAAGGAGCCACCTTCAGCCCTGGGCTAACACCACTGAGATCAACAGAGTTACCCGCATGGGATAAACTTGGCCCCTTGTCAAAGCACTTTGCAGAAACGGCCCCTCTCAACTCTTGCTTCCTGGGTGCCCTCACGCCCCATGATCAGCTAGGGGGACCGGGAGCCGGATTCTAGTCCGGCTCAGGCAGCACGTGCAACTTCCCCAGCTGGGTGCCAGGGGCAGCCCCATCGAGCCGGCGGGGGGGGGCAAGTCTCGGGGGGTGGGGGAAGGGAGCTGTCACTTGCAAACTGGGAATGGGAGTAAACTGGGAACCCCCCCTCCGGGGCTGCTGTTTCCAGGGAGTCTCCCCAGCCCGGGACCCCTCCTCCTGCAGCGGTGCGTTCCGCGGCACCCAGCCAGGCGCTGCCCGCTGCGAGAGGCGGTGGCCGAGCCCGGCCGGGGCGAGGGGCGCACGGTCACCTGGCTGCGGCGCTCTCCAGGCCGCTGGCTGGCTCGGAAGGGAGGCTCCGCTGCTCTCTCCAGCCGCCGCGCTGTCGGCTCCTTTTGTGTCCCACGCGGGGCAGCGCTGAGCGCCGCTGGCAGCGCCCCGGCTCGGCTCCGGGCGCGCGGCCCCTCGGCTCCCCGCGCACAGCGGCTGGCTCCGGGCGCGGCGCGCAGCACGGCCTGGGCGGGCGCCTGTCACCACCACACGCTACCCGAGCCGCCGGGCCGGGGCTGCCACTCACCCGCCGCCGGCCGCCCCCATTGGGCGGTTCGAACACAAAGGCCCAGGCTGGGCCCCGCCTTCCCGCCGCTTGGCTCCATCATTGGCCCGGGCGGCGGGAAGCCACCTCGGCCCAGGGGCGGCCATTAACCCGTGAGCTCCCCGGCGGAGTCCCGCGGAGGCCAGAGCCCGAAGCTGCAGGGTGCCCGGCGCTGTACAAACAGGACAGTCCCTGCCCCAAGGAACGGGCAAACTAGGCGATCACTAAGCAGCTCCACAGAGCTGGGAAGCCAGTGGTGCTCTAGCTTTAATCCACATTCCTGTTCCTACTTATCAAAGTATCTGCCTTACAGTGACAATGGACCATCTTTCCCCCCATCCCCAGCCTAATAGTGGCTTCTTGGCTTTCCTGTTCAATCTGGATTGGGACATGGGACGTAACCTCTGCTCTCCCTCTATTACAAAGTCAAAGCAGCAACCCATTCCTCCCCCAAGGGAACAATACCGCGCTGTGTTGCCAGCTCTTGTGAGTCATGCTCCAAAACGTCTGTTAGTCTATAAGGTGCCACAGGATTCTTTGCTGCTTGCACTATTATGTGTGTTTTCTTAAAGCCCTAGCTCCCGGAGTCCTGTGATGATGTGAGACTCTCAGCTTTTTTTTTTTTAAGTACATTTCGGGTCGTTGTTAGAGCTTATAAGCTTGAAAATGTGAATGCTCAAAAGCAAGCAAGCAAATACTTAGATTGCAAGTTCTTTGGGGGCAAGGACAGTGTTTTTGTTTTGTACAGCGCTTAGCACGTTGGGGTCCAGGTCTAAGTCAAAGCGCTGCAGTCAGTCTGTCTAGGGTACTTATATGGCGTCATTGCCATAGTATCTGAGGTCTCATAGTCATTTCAATTTCTGTATCATCACAATAACCCTGCGAGATAGGGAAGTACTATTATCCACCTTGTACAGATGGGAAACAGGCACAGAGAGGCTAAGTGACATGTCCATGGTCACATGGGAAGTCTGTGGCAAAGACAGGAGGTGTTATGGCAATGCAAGTAATGAAAAGACTCACAATTTATTATTTTTAAACTCCATGATTTGTAAGTTATCTAATGATTTTTGAGGCCTGACTCATGATTTTTGAACTTGCAGGGTTGGCCATATTGCACCAGTTGGTACACATATTATAGAGCGAAGCTTCCACCCCTCACATAAATAAAGCACAACTTCAGACCTGCAACAGTAGCTGTAGTCAGTGGATACCAACCCCCATCATGTGATGGGGTGTTAACCTTTTGTAATTATAATTCTGACCTATGGAGACAGGAAATAAAGATCAAGCTCCTAATGCCCCAGCACTTGTATGTTACGCCTTTATTACAATACATGTCTGATTTTCCCAACCCTCAGTCTTACTAGGGTTTGGGGATCACAAAGACTTTACCAGAGCAAGATTCTACTGCATCCTATAGCACTAAAAGAACCACAGCTCTTTACAAAATACAGTGAAACCTGTACTAAACAGTCCATTTCCAAAAGGTAACACTCTGAGTTAAGCAACTACTTTATGACATCCCCAAGTTTTCCAATACAGTTTGGTTCAACTGCTTGTTAATGAACCAACTCTACCAGGCAGACAAGTTTTCCTGCTCTCTTTGCAGATTGCTTAAGACTTTTTTTTCACAATGTAGACAAAAAACCTGCTTGGAATTGCAGCCCCCCTGGGTGGGGAATGGTAGTTGGTGGTGCAGTATGCTGTACACATGTGGTGCAGGGAAATTTTGGCCAAAGACATGGGGGCAACAACATGCTCTTAAGAAAAGTGTAACGGGACCTTCCATGTCCATGCAAAACAGACAGGAGACTTGAAAAACATTGACAAAGTAGGACATTTTAATTAAAAAAACTTATTTCCAAGCATAACAAAAAAAGATCTGTAGAGCACTATAAACTTTGAGAGGGAAGATAAGAATCACAAGGTACATCTGAGACCAATGAGTCCTTTAGCAGGACAGGAAGAAACAGTCTTGACAGTCAGGATAGTTTAAAGATAAAAATAAAAAAGCAGGGATGCATTGGGGGTGGAAAACACCTTTTGGGCCTCCTGTGTTCATAACAAAATAGGGCACAAGCCCAGTTTTTCACCTTGGCTCTCACCTTTCAGTCTCAAAATAGGCTGAAGTATGTAAATAAGGTGACCGGAAGTGATGTCAGCTGTGATAGCAATCTCTTAGACCCAGCTATCAACTTTCAGGAAGAAAATTAAGGTGGCTCTGCAGCATCCAAAGCGGCCTGGGAAAGGAAGATCACCGTCCCCCATTCATAGCCAAGGGAAATGGATGGATTTTTTGCTGTTGCTAGAAGCAGCCAATTCACCATTAAACCACAGCTTCAAAATGTTGTATGAAGCAAACTTTCTCTACAATAAAAATAATAGACTAGACCCGCTCTGTATTTTTCTCTCTTTCCTTTTTCTCTTCCTGGTCTCTTCTTTTTCTTCTAATTCAGTCCCTTTTCTACAGGCTTGCAGAATCCGTTTCTCCCCAACTGATTTGTCTATAGTTTTTCACCCTTTTCTAATATTTCCATTGATTCCCCCTCCCCCCCGGCCAAGATCCTTTATCTTTCTTAATAATCATTTTGTTTTATGATTTGTCTTTCTTCTGTCATGTAGGCCCCAATTCTGCAAAACATTTAAGCACAGGACTTCAGTGGGATTTCTTGCATGCTTAGGTGTTTTGCTGGATCAGGATGTAGTCTCTGGATTGGCCAATCCATTCAGTCTGGTCACAATTCACCCCTGAGAACTCTGTCACTTGGATTCCTTTGTAGTCCCCAGACTGGAATCCTTCTTTTCAGGAACTCCTGCATTAAGACTCAGAGTCCCTGTTGGGGCAGGGGCGGGGGAGCAGTTGGTGATCTCTAGTTCACCCCGAGCATGTCTGGACAGTTTATCCCTCTGATATTGCTCCCTCTCTTTCTTTAATAGGTGGTGGTGGGGAGGAGGGCACGGGTTAATTCCACCCCTACTGAGCACCTCTGATGGCCTGGGCCTGGCCACTTTGGGGTTCCCATATCCTAGGGTTGTGGTGCTGCTTCTGCTTTCAGGAGTCTGACTGTGCTGGGAACTGTTTATATGGAATGTCAAAGAGATAGAGCCAAATTTAGCCCCAGTGTAAATGGGCGCATTCTCACTGACTCCAAATCCTTCACACTAGCCAGGTGCCTTTACAGCTAGTGTTGGTTACAGCACCTCCTGCAGCTGTAGGCATCAGTCATGCCCAAACAGTGCTCCTCTTTTTCCCTCAAGTCCTTTCCCCCTGTTTCCATCCTCTCTGGAAAAAATGACTAGCACTCATCCTAGCTCACTCAGCAAGCATTTGACCTGCCCTCCTTGGTCCGGCTGTCTCTCTCTCACACACACATGCCATCATTATATAACTAGAGGCAAGTTTCTCCCCATTTTGGCAGAGAACGGGCTGCCAGCCTTTTAACCAAGCCAATCCCCGCACCCCAAACAAAGAAAAAAAAAATAAAAAGAAATCTCAAACCCAAACAAAGAACAACAAAGTCCCTGGTAACCGTTAAGGACAGAGTGCCTGGCAGGAAATATGAAATTCCTGTCTCCTGGAGCTAGGACAATGACTGGTAGTTTCTATCATTTCAGAAGCATAAAACCTGGGGAAGAAATATGCTGCTCTTTCATCTCTAGACACCTGGGTTCAAATCCAGTCCTGGAGCCACAAATGACATGAGATTGGTGGGTCACAGCCCATCCCCAGTCAAATGTTTTTTTCTGTTTCCCAAAAGCTGTAAAGGATGTAGAATCACAGGTGTTGGAGATGGCAAAGATCTATTTGGATACTTCTCGCACGTCCCTGCCTGCCCCTTGCCCAGAGCAGGGCTGTTCCCTATAGTATGTTCCCAGGGCTTTATCCCATCCCTTCCCTTGGGAGGATAGTCACAATGCAATAGACCCGACACAGGCTGCCAGGTAGAAATGGTTTCCTGACATCCAGATAAAATGTTCTGTTTGCTCAGCTTCATCCCATTATGGCCGTGTCTCGACCAAGCTCTTCCTTAACACCCCCCTACACCATTATACAGCTGCTTGTGCAGCTCCACCAGTACTAGCACTGAGGAGAGCTCTAGTGTAAGCAAGGCTCTGGTGTTTATATTGCCAGGTCTTCTAGCCCAGCTGAGAGCAGGCCTACATAACATGAGTGTTGACACGCTGGCAGCCACTCCCCACTAGAGCTCTCCCCACTGCTACCACTGGTGGGCTGGACTGCTGGTAACTCAGGGTATGTCTACACTGCGATAAAACACCTGAGGCACTGAGTCTCAGCACTTGGATCCGCTGATTTGAGTTCACTGGGCTCGGGCTGCAGAATTGCAGTGTAGACGTTCAGACTGAGTCTGGAGCCCAGACTCTGAGACACGCCCCCCCACCCCCTGCCTCACAGGGTCTGAGCCCTCAGGTGCCAGCCCAAGCCCCAACCTTTACATTGCAATTTTACAGCCCCGCAATTCTGAGTCAATTGACCTAGGCCTGCCACGGCCGTGCTGCCGGTCTTTTATTGCAGTGTAGATGTACCTTCAGTGTAACTGAGGCCTTAGTTCTACTCCTTTAAATCCCACTGTATGCCCCTCTCTCCTCGTTGTGTACAACCTGGTTACTCGGAGACTGAATCCCGTTTATCATCATTGACCAAACTAGATGTATTTAAAACTCTTTTAACCTCTCCCTGTAACACAAGTTCTCCATTCCTAAAAGCAGGAACACTAGTACCTAGCACCTCCTGGACGCTACCACAGCCTAACAGTAGCACCACTAACAATGCTAGCAGCACCTGCCTTCCCCCTGCCCCCATCGCAGCGTTTGTTGATGGAAAACTACTGCAGATTAGTTTCCAACTCCCCCTAGAGGGATTAGGGGGATAATCTAGGTGCTGAGCCACCAGGACTAAATATGGTGCTAGTCCCTGAATAGATCTGTGCCATTTGAAAGAACAAGTCTCATGTGGAGGGGTGAGAGAAAATTCAAGCAGGGGCATTTGAAGAGGAAAGGCAGATTGATCCTGTTCTCCCAAAGCCTTGGCTGGCTAGTTTCTGTTTCTCTTTGCTATGACGTTAGATAACTGTGCTGGAACTGCAGGCTCACTCGCTCTCCTCTCCACATCCCCAGACCACAATCCAGGTTCTTCCAAGTGCAAAATCATGTAATCCCATCAGTAATTAAAAGATGGATGCCTTTTGGTCCCATGGGAGCTGCAGTGATCTCATCACTGCAGAGTTTGTGAAAGATTTATCAAGAAAGAGGGAGGAAGGAAAAAATCTGGAGAGACACATGATCCAATAGTTTAGACACAGGTTGGGAAATCTTGAGTACTAGTCCTGGCTCTGTCAATGGCTCCTTCTCTGACCTGTCTCTTCACCTCTCAGTTCCCCATCTGTAAATGGGAATGGCCCACCTTGCAGGGGCAATTTGGGTTCCCCATCCCCGTTAATACAGCACCTGAACACCCAAGTTTTTAATGTAGTTCTCCCAGGGCTGGCTCCAGCTTTTCTGCCACCCTAAGCGGAAAAAAAGATGAGCAGCAGCACTTCAGCGGCAGCTCAATCGCACCGCTTCTTCTATGGTAATATGGCGACGGGGCCTCCCTCTCTTCCTCTTCAGCTCAAAGAGGAAGAGAGGGAATGAGGGACCCGCCGCCGAATTCCTGATGAACACCCGGACATGCCGCCCCTTTGAATTGGCTGCCCCAAGCACCAGCTTCCTACACTTGTGCCTGGAGCCGGCCCTGAGTTCTCATCACAATCCTCTCCTGAGGTAAGGAAGTGCTATTAGTTCCATTTTACAGAGGGGGAACTGAGGCATAGGGAGGCTAAGTCACTTGGCCAATGTCACCCAGAAAGTCTGCAGCAGAGGAAGGATTCGAATCCAGCTCTCTCCAGCCCCAGGCTGATGCCTGGAGTACTGGACCATCTTTTCTCTCTTTTTTGGTTGTGAGGATTTAGCAGGTAAAGTGTTGTGAATGTGAACAGTTCTGTATATTGCTATTACCCTTATTCAGGGAGAATTAAGAAGTGGTGAAAGGCAATTATATGAGAATCTGCAAAGGTTTGCCTCGCTCTTGGAGGTTGGGGCGGGGGTGGATTCTCTCCATTGCTCTGTGTACCAGGGATTTGATAATTCCAGCTCTGTTGGGGCTTTTCTACTACACTGGACTAATTTTCCAATGTTACTGTTGTGACTTTGTGCAGTCTGTATGGTTTTATAAAAATATGGTAATGAGTGAAGACAATGTAACTAAAATATGCTTCATGCAGAAGGTCTCTTGTAAGGTATCATTACAAAGCTTATAATCTACTGAGCGTGATCATCCTATTTGTATGAATGTACCACTCTTGTATCTGGGACTAGAAATATGACTCTGAGGGCCTATTGTAATTATGCAACGTTTGGGCCATTAATGGTTTGGAATCTTAATAGCTCCTATCAACCAGGACAACTGACTGGGGCTCTGTTTGCAAGCAAGCCTTCCTGTGAGTCAGGCTGGGAGGAATGAAGGCTTGGGGTCTTACAGTGACATGTGATCATGTCACATGAACTGGAATCCATCTTTAACCTGGTGCTTTTCTGGGGAGGGAGGAGTGGAAACCCAGAGAGAAACAAAGGATTCCTGCCTTATGCACAAGATATATAAAGGAGTGGAACAGAATAAAGAGAGGAGCCATCATGACGAATCCCCTAGCTACCACCTGAGCTGGAACAAGAGCTGTACCAGGGGAAAAATTGTGCCCAGGCCTGGAAGGTGTCCAGTCTGAGGAAAAAAAACTTACTGAAGCATCGCTGAGGGTGAGATTATCTGTATTCACTTTGATTAGGCATAGATTTGCACATTTTATTTTATTTTGCTTGGTGACTTACTTTGTTTGGTCTGTTACTACTTGGAACCACTTAAATCCTACTTTCTGTATTTAATAAAATCACTTTTTACTTAATTAACTCTGAGTATGTCTGAATACCTGAGGGGAACAAACAGCCATGCATATCTTTCTATTGGTGTTATAGAGGGCAAACAATTTATGAGTTTACCTTGTATAAGCTTTATACAGGGTAAAATGGATTTATTTGGGTTTAGACCCCATTGGGAGTTGGGCATCTGAGTGCTAAAGACAAGCACACTTCTGTGAGCTGTTTTCAGGTAAACTTGCAGCTTTGGGGCAAGTAATTCAGACTCTGGGTCTTTGTTGGAGCAGACAGGCGTGTCTGGCTCAGCAAGACAGGGTGCTGGGGTCCCGAGCTGGCAGGGAAAACAGGAGCAGAGATAATCTTGGCACATCAGTTGGCAGCTCCTGGGGGTGGGGGTGGGGGCCTGTAATCCAACCCATCACAGCTGTCACTGGGGCAGTTCCACTGGTGGTAGCAATGGCAGAAGCTCTCCTGCAGGTTATCTGCCAATGTTTTTAACCACTGTATCATCCAGCCCTGCTCAGAACAGCTCTAGAGATTTAAAGTGCCAGCAGTCACTAGCACCTTGTTTTCATGCTAGGATGAGGGTAATGATACATACCAAGGAAGAGGGCATTGTAATGGCAGTGGCACAGGCTGAGATGCCAGTGAAAGTCTGCAGTGGCAACATGAGATCCACCACTATCACGGTAACGAATGCTTTTGCTTTATGCAGCACTTCTCTGAATTCTCCAAGCTGTGCACAGCAACTAGTAGAGGAGTCAGGAACAGAACCCAGGTCCTCTCACTCTGCAAGCCAGCCAGCCACCCCCCAATCACTAGACCATGCTTCCTTGGTGATCGGATGCACCCCCAAAACTCCCCAGTTACTCTGTCCGCGAGTTTCCAGCCATGGCAGTGCGCTCCCAGTTAAGTGAGGGTTATTTATTAACTCACACATCACAGGCTTATTTCTGAGTAACTGAAACACTGAAACACCTTAAACATGGGCTAAGGAGCTATGATTTTTAATGTAATGGTCACTGTACAGACAGGAAGTCCCCACTGGGGGCTTTCCCCCTGCAAAATATTCATCTGTTATTTACTTGTATTCCAGCAGTGCTTCCAGACACTAACCAAAATCAGGGCCCCATTATGCTAAGTGCTGTGCAAACACATAGTGAGAGACAGTCCCTGGCCCAAAGAGCTTACAAACAAACAGACACAGGTGAAAGAAAGGCATGATTATCCCCCTTTTACAGATGATTGACTTACCCAAGTTCACAGAGGTGATGGCAGAGCCAAAAAATGAACCCAGTTCTCCTTAGTCTCCAGAAGTGTCTTATCCACAAGAGCAACCTTTCTCCCTAAGTAGCCCAGGCTCCTCAGTCTTACCAAAACCCAGGCCTACACTTCACACTTACTTCAGTATAACTGCATCACCCAAGGGTATGAAAAATTCACCCCCTTGAGCAATGTAGTTATATCAACCTAACCCATTGTGTAGACAGCATTATAGCATCAGGAGAGCTTCTCTCACTGACGCAGCTCCCACCTCTCAGGGAGGTGGAGCTATTATGCCGCTAGGAGAGCTCTCTCCCATTGGCTTAGAGCATCTTCACCAGAAGTGCTACAGCGGCGCATCTGCATCGGTGCAGCTGTGCCGATGCAAGTTTCTAGTGTAGACTGGCCCTACTGACTCCAAGACTTTTCAAGAGCTGAACACTTACCAGAGTTTGAAATCTACTTTCCTCCCTCCCCTGGGTTCACTTTGTAGGGTTCCCCCCTTGATTACAGCCAGACCTCCCACTTGTCTCTTTGCCCCACTCACTTCCCTCTCTAAACTGTCTCCCTCTCCCCACCATCAGTAGATCCAGGGACTATGCCCCCAGTATGGGCACCTAGCCATGGCTGCACTAGTGCTGATTCTCATTCAGCAAGAGTCCAGACTGCAGAGGCAGCCTCAGGGGTCGTGGTGGGAAGGAGTGTCAGCTCAGCCCATCACGCTTTTTTGCTCCTTGTCTCTTGGCGCTGCCATATCCCTTGTTTCAGCTTTCCCATGTCATCCACCAGCACCTCCTTCTGGCCTCCCTTTGCCATGCACACCTGTACCATGTCCAGTACTCGCTGGAGCCGCCGGTCCAGAGCTTCCAGGTGAGGCTCTGATAGGACTGGCGAGAGGCGGTCTGAGGCCAGCGCCTCCCGCATGACGTCACTGAGGCGGTACGGCTCCGTGGCAAGCAGCTGCAAGCGCAGGAATGTCGACTTCTTGATACTAAGAGTGGGGGTGGGTGGAAGGGAAGAAAGGAGAAAACAAAAATCAACCAAGTTAAGGGACAGCCGCAACAACATCTGATATTCATGCAGTGCCGTCCAGCCTGACTGATCTCAAAGTACTTTGCAGACAGTATATGCAGGGATCGCTCACCCACTGCTGAAACCGACATCTCTGGGGTGAGGCGCAGCAGCCACTCTACTCCATGTGACAGAGATCCTACTTTTTCATTTTGAAAATCCAGTCACACAAGCCCAGACAGGGCACTTCCTGAACCAGAACAATCAGACTTCAACTGATTCCTTAGCAAGTTACCCCCTCTGGGGTGGAATCGGGCAGGAGGGAAGGGGCAAAGAGAGCAATTACCTGCAGCACTGCTGGAGAGGGGCCAGGATGGACATTTCATCATGAGAATGTCTCCCAAATCTACGGGGAGCAAAGAGAGTGTTGATTAGGAGTGTAATGTGCCCCTTATGGGCTGTGCAATATTGTCCATCCCACCTGGGCCAGCAATATGGCAATGACATCACAAGTGATGTCTGGGCTGCCACATCATTCCCAGTATGTGCAGAGACACCCTCCCGCCAGATCCTTCTCATTGCCTCACTGTGCGTGCTGTTCTCCATACTCCTTGTCAGCAGGAGTCCATCTCCCACTCTTACCCTCGGCCATTGTCCAGGTGAAGCAGGAAAGTGTCATTACCAAACTTCTCAAAGGTCTCATAGTGGTGTCGGTCCATGTTACCTGCAGAAGGGAGAGGAGAATGAGGACAGGGGAAGGGGGAAAGCAGTAGAGAAGATAAACTGGACATTCTGCTTCAAGCACATCCTGAGCTCCAGGGATAGAGTAGACAAAGAGCATGTCTACACTACAAAATTATGTTGACCTAAGTTACAATCGACACAGCCACCACAGTAATTAAATCACTTTTGCCTGTCCACACTATGCTCCTTGTGTCAGCAGTGCATGTCCTCACCAGGAGCCAGGGGCACTGATTTAACTGTCAGCGTGGGGCATTGTGGGACGGCTTCTGAAAGGCAGCAATGGTTGATATATGCAACTGCATCGATCTAACCACGTTGACCTAAGCACTACACCTCTTGTGAAGGTGGAGTTAAGTCGGCATAGTGGGTGAGTTGAGTTACATCAGCGGGGGCAACATTTTAGCATAAACACTTAGATTGACGTAAGCTGCCTTATGCCGACCTAACTCTGCAGTGTAGACCAGGGCAAAGAGCGTGTATGTGTATGTAGCCTCTCTCCTTTAGAGATGTGGGTTGAACTTCTAGTGGGTCAAACTTCTAGTGGGTCATCAGTGAAATGAGTTTGGTGGGCCTCAAAAATCACTGCCAATGTTGACAGGACTGGCTATTTCTTTTCAGGGGAGGTCCCAGACGAGGACAGTGGGGGATGCTACAGCTCAGGTCTGCATGCTTGTAGTCGGGGGGGCGGGGGGGGGAATGGAACTGCAGGAGAGAGCTGCATGCCAGGACTGCAGTGCAAAGGTAGAACTGTAGGTACAGTGAGATTGAGCAGGACTGGAATAGCTGGGAGTAGAGTAGAGCAGGTTGGAACTGTGAAAGGAGTACAGAAGATGGCCTGGTTTCTATATATCCTCAGGTAGTGAAGAAAGAAGCTAACATATTTTTGGACCCCTGATTATTTTTGAACATCCATAGAGATCAGAGACTAGAACAAAGCAGTTGAGATACTGATCTTTAAAAAAGGAAAGAAGAATGATCCTAGCAATCGCCACCCAGGTTAATGGAGCCATGAGCAATAAACAGCACAAGATTTATCAATAATAGATCTTGTCAGTCAAACTCTCCTGCATTTTAGATAAAATTACAAAGTCAGTGGATCTTAGTAAAACATTGGATACTGTGGCTCACAGAATCTTATTCTTAAAATTGATGTCGATATCATCTTGGATATGTCACTGTCCTGTGGACTGGAACCTGAATGGAAACTCTAAGACTAGCAAGCAATGGCACAGTAATGAGTTGGAGGAGCAGCCTAGAAAGGGGTACTGCAGAGATAACTGGTGGAGCCATCTCATTTAACATCTGGAAGAGGGAGTGAAGAGCATGTTAGTGGTTTTCACAGCTGGTACTAAACTGGAAGGAGCCACAGACCCCAGTGAGGAGAGAGAGAGATGTAACAAAAGGGATTTAAGGACTTGTCTACACACAACAACTGCACTGCTTTAATTATACTGCTACAGCTAAATCAGCCATGGTTGCTGGTTCCCCCATGAGGAATTGCCATGAGATGCATTCCAACTTCACTCTAATTAAAGCAAAAGCTATAGGTTAAGATATTCTGCTGAGCAAGGATTTGGACAGAATTGTACCAACGGCAGGTGGGATTGACACAGAGCTCTAAAGAGAGCACATCAGACTTTGCTGGATGTGCTAGGGATCCTGGCAATCTGATTGTCTGCACCTGGAAACCCTGCTCAGCAGGGGCGGCTCTAGACATTTCGCCACCCCAAGCATGGCGTTATGTCGCGGGGAGCGGTCCCACGGCATGCCGCCCCAAGCACGTGCTTGGCATGCTGGGGCCTGGAGCCCCCCCGGCTGCTCAGGGACAAAATATGAAGCAGATCATGTCCACAAACTGTTTTTCGACACCCTGCTAACGGATTTATTGACAGCAGCATTCAGACTGAACTGGGACCTCACCTGCAGTGACCTCAAGAGAAGCAAGGTCTGATGAATTTCTGCTTGACCACATGGATTCAGTGGTAGTACTGGAAGCTACAGACAGCAGAAGCTGATTGGATCTGCTTTTCTCCAAATACCAAAATTCAGTCTCATGGAACACTTACTATGGCAGGACCCTGAGAACTGTAAAGTACTGTAAATGGCCAGGGAAAATAAATTCCAGTAGAGTTAAACAGCTAATCATGACAGAAATAAGCAGACAAGTCACGACTGATGGCCAGTCAAGCCCAGCCTCCTCTCTTTAGCAATGGCCAGTGCAATACACGTCAGTGGAAAGTATAAAACTTACTTAATGGACAATTTATCCAATAATATGCCTATGTGGGGAAACAAGTGAAATAAACTGACAAGGAAGATCTCTGAAGTCCCTTGCAGGACAATGTTGAGGTACCAGCCAAGGAGATACCAGGGATGTAGCTGTTGTCCAAGCTGCAGAAAGAAGAGATGAGAAGAAAAATGGTGACCACTATTCCAGTATGTTGTCAGGCGTAAGGCATCAAGAAAAGGCGTGCACCAGAGAGTGAATACTGGCTAGCACAATGACACAGGCCAAGATTTTCAAAGGTGATGATTAGTGATTGGGGTCCCTGATCTGGGACAGCTTAAAAGGCCTGATTTGCAGAGGGCCAGTACTCAGCACCTTCTGACAATCAGGCCACTTTAAGATGTCTCAAGTTGGGCATCTAAAATCACTCAACACTTTTGAAAGTCTTGGCCATAGTTCCACATTTATTCCAGAAGAAGAAAATTAGAGAGAGGGAGGAATCGTCTGTTACAGACCCCTTAAAGTTTGGGGCATCAACATTCAGACATCTGCTTCAGGGAACAACCTTCAACTCTGGGGTCAAAGGACAGAAGTGTTTGAAAACATGGATAATGCTAACAGAAGGGTCAAGGGAGGAAAATGGCCTGCAGAGAAACTGGGAACTCCTAAAGAAGGAGTGAAGTTGTAATGCTCAGTCTTATTTCCCCACAACAGCATGCCCAGTTAATCCATCTGGTGGTATTTGTTAGTGTGTAACCTGAACAGAACCCAGGAAAAGGAAGAGGCAGATAAGTAGCAGAATGAAAATCGAGAAAGGAATGAAAGAGAAGAGATCACTGAGGACAAATCTAAGACATTAATTTCAAAGTCTAAGTTGTGTGTGGGACTTGGAGGATCAATCTGTCCCCAGCACAGAGCTGAGACTGAAGGCCTCCAGCTATTCTCACTGCAACAATCTGGGGCACCCTGAAAGCTATTAATGAACAATAGCCATAAATGGAGCAGAAGTCCAAAGGCACCAGCAGGAAAATCAGCCTAACTGCTTGCATCAGTGACAAAAGATAGTGGAAAAAGGGAAACTATCCAAGTTATGTAAAAAGTTAAAGAAATTGGGACTCAGCGGAGACAACAAACAAGCAGTGATCAAGACATGCTCTTCAGATCCCTAAGTGAACAGAACATTGTGAACAGCACCGAGGAATGGCACTGGAATACATCCATAGCAAAGAAGAAGGGTATGAAACAGGAGGGGCAGGAATAAGAGTGGTAGGGGGGAAAAAAAACCCAAACACTAACAGCATTCGCCAGTGACTGGGCAATAACCATCATTGTCCTTCAGCTGAATGTACTTGTGCAGCAAATGCTGTAAAACTGAATATTGTTTGTAGGAAAAGTAATGCAGATGCTACTGTTCAACAGCTTGGAGATACATTAAAAACCACCAGCCACCCTGTGTAAGAGCACAAGACACATAGGCAACATAGATTTACATCCCATATGGCCCCACTGAAGTAAATATAAGTTCTTCTCCCCTCCTATGACAGACATTCAGAACATAACTGACTGGTCTTTATTCCTGGCTTCAGTCATCAGATGTGGGGTGACAAAAGATCAGGTCCCTGTCACATGGCAGGAGTCAGGATGCACTGATTCTGGATGTCTACCCAGCAAATCAAAACCTGTGGCTGGCCTGTGCTAGCCAACTTGGGCTCACAGGGCTGTTTCATTGCTGTGCAGACTTCTGGGCTTGGGCCACAGCCCAAACTCTGGGATCCTGCCACCCTGCAGAGTCCAAGACCTTGGGCTCCAGCCAGAGCCACGGAGTCTACACAGCAATGAAACAGCCTTGCAGCCCAAGTCCTGCAAGCCCAAGTTTTTCTTTGCTTTGTGGACATACTCTCTGCGGCTACTGTAACAGCAGGATTTAACCATTTATTTTCCCCTCTTGCTTCCCAATAGATGGCACCATAATGTTAGCCGCTCTGAATGCAGATTGTGGGAAGGGATAAGACAGATGAATGACAAAACTCATAGATGCTATCGAGCCTTATTGCCTTGATTTAAAGAGTTCCCAACGCCACAACTCCTCAAGAATGGAATAATTCCATCACAGCCATTTTCATTAGTTAGTACTATTTCTATGACCTTTGTACGGGAAATTGTGATTTGTTGGCAGTGCTCGAAGGGGCGAGCCATTGGCTGTACACTCCAGCCCAGAGGATGCAAAAACAGATATAGAAAATGTTGGCCAGCTAAACAAAGCAGGATGCTGAAGTTAGATGTGTGGGGGCGCAAACCGTGGCACAGATAAGATAAAAAGGCACCTTTACTAAAAGGAAAGTAGCTCTCCCAGTGTAGCGTAGACCAACAATGCTGTAGTTTGGTCAACAAGGAAGCATGTGAAAGGACAATATTATACCCACTGCTGTGACTGTTACTCTGGAACACTTGATGAACTGGACTTCATCCTCCCAAACAACAACCTGAACCTCAGTGATCTAGGGCAGGTCATTATGGTGCCAGTGCATTAACAGTCAAGAAGAAAACAGCTTTCTGCTGGTAATGCAGAAAGTGTAATATATAACTGGAATGCTAAGAATGACATTTCAGAATGGGGGAAGTGGATGAGCCCAGGGTTCATTTGGTTTAAAACAATTCAAAACAAAAAATTCTGGAAGTTAAAAAGTTAAAATTAAGTGTAATGATGGAAATAGCTAATGCGGTGTGAAGTGCAATACCAGAGTGCAGCCAATAGGGGGTAGACCGTGGGACACATGCAGTAACACTGAGTAACAGTTGTTATGGGTAACCAGGGAAAGCAGGAAGTGGAGACAGACAAGTTCCCCAGAAGGGGCCCTGTCATTGCTCTGTGAGATCTGTCTGATCTATAAATAAAAGCAGAAGTGCCATGTAGGATCACGTGCCCTCAAGGATTTGCTGCTTGGCTTGTACTGAGCATGCTGACACAAACTGAGCATGCTCAGTAACACTGCTGAAGCCAGCTGCCCTGACTCTGCCCCCCCTACTATCTGCAGGCAGGGGTCATCTGAGGGTTGCCAACCCTCCAGGATTGGCCTGGAATCTCCGGGAATTAAAGATTAATCTTTAATTAAAGATTATGTCATGTGATGACATTTCCAAGAATACATCCAACCAAAACTGACAATCCTAGTCATCTATGCAAGAGCCTCAGAGCCTCCTTGCAGGCACGAGTGCGTCACATGTGGGCAGTCTGTAGGCCCAGGCCTGGGAGGGCATGGGCAGGTTGTTAGAAGGGCACCCACTCACCCATCAGGAAGTCAAGCACAGTCATGTCTATGAGGTCGATCAGGCGGGAGCCACTATCGTAGGGCGGTGTCTTTCTCACCTGAGCACAGTAATTCTGATTCAGCTCCCACCTTAGAAGAGGGGCCAAAAGGGGGAGAGAAAGTAAATCACAAGGTGTCCTGGGCTCTGGGACCGGGGGAGAGCATCGCAGAAACTTCGGATGACTTCTTTTAACCGTTAGGGCTTCCCTGGGCCTTCTCAATCCCCACCCCCAGGAATGGATTTCAAGGGACAGTCCATGGTAGTTTTCTAGGGTTGCCAACTTTCTACTTGCACAAAACCAAACACCCTTGCTCCGCCCCTCTGTTGAGGCTCTCCCCCTTATCCAAGGCTCCGCCCCACCGCTCACTCCATCCCCACATCCTCTGTCACTTGCTCTCCCCACCCTCTCTCACTCATTTTCACTGGGCCCAAGCACAGGTGCCAACTTTCTCTGGCGCCAGTGGGTGCTCACGGCCCCCCACCCCTGGCCCCACCCCAACTCCACTCTTTCCCCACCCCTGGCCCTGCCCCATTCCAACCCCTTCCCCAAAGTCCCCACCCCAACTCCACCCCCTCCCTGCCCCATTGGATCCCTTCCCCAAATCCCTGCCCCAGCCCCGCCTCTTCCCCCCCCCACGCCACATTCCCCCTCCTCCCCCCTTCCTCCCTGCCCTGCGAAACAGCTGTTTCATGGCACAAGCACTGGGAGGGGGGAGAAGCAGGACGTGGCGGCATGCTCGCAGAGGAGGTGGAGGTGAGCTGGAGCAGGGGGGGCAGGGTGGGGAGCTGCCGGTGGGTGGTGAGCACCCACCAGTTTTTTTCCATGAGTGCTTCAGCCCCAGAACACCCACAGAGTTGGCGCCTATGGGCCAGAGCAGGGGGTTGGGATGCAGGAGGAGGTGAAAGCTCTGACTGGGATATGGGGTGGGGAAAGGGATGAGGGCTTTCAGGTGTGGAAGGGGGCTCTGGGCTGAGGCAATGGTTTGGGATGCAGGAGGGGTTGAGGGCTCCGGCTGCGGGTATGAGCTCTGGGGTGGAGCCAGGGATGAGGAGTTTGGGGTGGGGGAAGGGGTGAGGGCTCTAGACTGTGGGTTCAGGCTCTGGGGTGTGGCCAGAAATGAGGGGTTCAGGGTGCAAGAGGAGACTCTGGGCTGGGGCAGAGGGTTGGGGTGCGGGGTGTATGTGAGGGCTCCGGCTGGGGGTGCAGACTTTGGGTGGGGCCAGGGATGAGGAGGTTGGGGTGAAGGAGGGTGCTCCGGGATGGGACTGAGGGCTGAGCGGGGATCAAGGCTGGAGCAGGGGGTTGGGACATGGGGGGGTGCAGGCTCTGGGTGGCACTTACCTCAAGAGGCTTCTGAAAGCAGCAGCATGTCCCCCCTCCGGCTCCTACGCAGTCAGGCGGCTCTGCACAGTGCCCCATCCGCAGGTGCCCCCCGCAGCTCCCATTGGCTGCAGTTCCCAGCCAATTGGAGCTGGCGCTTGGGGCAAGGGCAGCCTGCAGAGTTCCCTGGCTGCCCCTATGTGTAGGAGCCAGAGGGGGTACATGCTGCTGCTTCCAGGAGCCACATGGAGCCATGGCAGGCAGGGATCCTACCTTAGCCCCGCTGCACCATTGACTGGACTTTTAATGGAGCCACCAGTGTCCCTTTTCAACTGGCATTCCAGTCGAAAACCGGACACCTGGCAAACCTCATGTCCCCCATCATGTTTGGCTGTGCTGAGGGGAACACCACCATCTTCAGTTTGCATCCCTGACCCAGCGCCTTGACACTGTCTGTATCACCTTCCTCACCCCCTCCTCTTCCCCACACAGCTGTCAGAATTGCTGTCCCCCCACCACATCTCTCCTGCAGCCCCCATCCCATTGCCACTCTCCACCCACACCATCTGCACCCCTAACCTTCCCTCCCAACACACTCACTCTGCCTTCTTGCTCTTGTGGTACGAGCGTCTCCAGGGGCTGCGCCAGGAGTGGCGTTTGGCCAGTTCCTTGTCGGGCAGAAGGGCTGCCATGGAGCCCTCGAGCTGGTCCGGTTTGCCACACAGGGCGTGCTCCGTGGAGCAGTAGTAGGAGCACTCGCCGAAGAAGCAGACATTGCTGGCTGAGGAGGAGCCGATCAAATCAGGACAGAGCAAAGGTCAGCAAAAAGCAGCAGTTCCAACCCACCCAAGGAGTAACAGAGCCTATCTGGTGAGGGCGATGGCTGCTGGCTGAGGAGAGCTCACTGCAGGACATGGACAGTAATTCTGTACAGCAGTCGATCTAGATGAGAAGAGAGCAGGTCTGCTCTTGTTGTGCAGTTAACCTAAAAGGGCTCCAGCGTGGCTGGAACGCAGCAAGGACATAGCCGGGATCCCACTATCACACCCACAGGCTGAAATACACGGCTAGCAGGAGATCGATGAGTTGGGGAGAGGACCTGCCCACTGGGTAAAGTAATTGGAGTTATCTGCCTGAATGCATCTTTGCCAAGATACAGGACTTCCCAAGGGAAGATGGGATTCCTTGGCAGGTAACCTCTAGTGAGATGGAGTAACCAGGCCGATAATCTGGATTGGAAGAAGACATAAAACCAGGCAGATAACCCAGGAGTGGCTCCAGAGCACTCAGGCAGGTGATCTCCATCCAGATGCACTGCAGATCATTCCTTAATTACATGTAGGTTGGGCAGTGGCAAGTGAGGTGTGAAGATGCGTGTCGTGGGAGTTGCAATTCCCCAACAGGAGCCCAGCCAGGGAGCTTGTGATGGGCACACAGGCAGAGAACACTCACCTGGGGAAATGAAGAAGGTTCTAGCCAGTTTCTTGTCAGTTGTGATGTCACGAATCTCTTTAGTTATATTCACCAAACGACCAGCCACTGGAGGGATTCTCCGGAAATCCAGGATCCTTCAGGGACACGGAGAGAGCACAAGGAACTAAACAAAACACAGGACCAAAGCAGTTTCTTCCCTAAGCTGAGTGCTTGTTTCACAACCAGATGGAAGACAGTAAGAACATCATCTGCAGTGACTTTAGCTAGAGTAAAAGTGACAAGGGCTATTGATCACCATGCTTTAGTGTGTAAGATGTGGAGTCAGGAATATCTCTACTACCCCACTGTTGTAGTATTGCACAATTAGGTGCACATGACAGGGATTTTGCACCTTCCTCTGAAGCTTCAGGTACTGGCAGGTGTTAGACACAGGTTTTCGGACTAGATGGCCCATGGGTCATTGCCCTGCTCTCCCGTAGCTGGAGATTGAGTACAGATGATCTGATCCAACACAACAACTCCTGAGTTCCTGGAGAAGATACTCCAATGCAGCATTTTTCAAATTCAGCCACCATAGCCACATGGGCCCACCAGGGGCTTTTCTTGTGGCCACAGCTTCCTGGGCTGTGATTGGAGGGGAAATGGGAGGGGGGAAACAAAGCAGCAGCCTCTCCCCCTCCCTGGTGCTCCTAAATACATGAGCTTGGTATTGGTTGCTAGGGCTGCCAGCGGGGGTTGGGTCATACCCCCTTCTGAAGACACCTGGGGCACAACACTGGAGGAGCAGGCAGCCAGTGAGTTCCCCAACTTCCCATCGGCAGTGGGGCTCAGGCTTTGGGCTTCAGCCCTGGGGTGGTGGGGCAGTAGACTCTTGCCACAGGGCTTTGGTTTCCAACCCCAGACTTTGGCCTCGCAGTAGCAGGGCCCCAGGCTCCTGCCACATGGTTTCACGCTCCATCCCCCAGTCACGAGGCTTCAGGCTCTGGCCCCCTGCTGCCTCCCTTGGACATCCACCAACTCATCCCCATCACCCCTGGCCACTGCTGCCTCCCCCAACTCCCATCCAGGGCTTAATTTGTCCCTAGGCTTGCCAGGGCTGAGTTAATCTACTGTCAAAAGTGATATATGTTTAATATCACTTTTCACAGACTTATTGCTAGCAATAAATTAATTACAATGATTTGGATGTGTATATGGGCATATTTATTTGTTTTTCCTGAAGCTAATTAAGCATTTTAGGGAAAAGTGTGAGAGTAGCCACCAGCAAGAGTTGGTGGTTGCACTCCCAGGCCACCAAATAAAATTTGTCTAATGAAGGCTGGGAATCTACCAGAAACTCCCTGACTTTGTCATTAGGGAAATAAAGAATAGGTCTCATTGGGCCTGTGTCCTGCACCTGACGTGCAATGGTGGTAGATTTCAGTCGGGTCTGTCCCTAAGTAGATATTGGTTCACATCAAAAAATTACTTTACAATCTGGCAGGACAATCTGTGTTTAGGAGAGGCCTGTATTGGAAGTGCATGGGGTCAGTATTAGGGTACATCAGCAGAGCTGTGTGGCAGGCCAGAACTGGCCAGGGGCAGGCCAGCAGGGATCGTATGGGTCTGGACAAGAGTACATGGACAGAACTGGATTGTGGGGGGGCAAGGTGAGGGGTGCTCTAATGTCAGGATTGAAGGGTACTGGCAGCTGCTTTTATCAGAGGGTAGCAGGACTGCTAGAGTAGGAAATGCTGCAGGTCAAGACTGAGGTGCATTGGCAAAGGCATATGCCTTCCAGGGCCAGGTTTGGGCCCATTGAATGAGCAGTGTGTGCAGGATCTTATGAATGAGTGACCATGGAGTTTAATCTACATAGCATTGTAGAGGTGCATGATGTTTTGGTGACATAGCACCTTGGGGAAATAATTGTGTAACAGTCTGAATAAGAGTTCCCCTCTTTCCCCACCAGATGGAGAAAGGGGGCTCCCTGCAGATGGCAGATCCTGTGGCTAAGATCTCAGGACTGCTGTCAGCCTCCTTTAATAGATGTACTCTCTGTCCCCTGAAGAACAGAGTTGGGAGCTGGAAGGGCTTTGAGGGGCTCACCTGTCCAGGTGAAAGGCTGCTATTTCTGCATTGTGTCGTTCAAAGTCCGAGAAGTAAAAGAAATCTGCTGGGGTCTCTTGGTCCCGAGTCTGCCTGAAATGAAAGGATATGGGGGGAGAATGGGACAGAGGAGGTTAAAGTCTCCAGTGCTGAGTCTAAGCCTGCTCACCACTATGAGGGAAACTTAGAGTCATTCACTTTCTGATCTATATGCATGTTTTATGTCACTTCCCTCTCCAAACTCAGTGGACACCAGAGCAGTGGAAACCACCTCCAACCCCATTCATTAACTGCCTCAGTGTCACCCCATCATTTGCTATATGTTTCATAGATTCATAGATTCCAAGGCCAGAAGGGACCATTATGATCATCTAGCTCAGTGGTTCTCAACCCCTGGGGCTGCTTGTGGCCCAATCAGCACACAGCTGCAGCCCAAGTGATGCCCTCAGGGCCATACAGCACACAGCTGCAGTCCACATAATACATAGAGAGCTGCATACGTGGCCCACAATGGTAAATAGATTGAGAACCACTTATCTAGCTTGACCTCCTGTATAACCCAGGCCATAGAACTTCCCCCAGATCATTCCTCAAGCAGATCTTTAGAAAAACATCCAATCTTGGTTTAAAAATTGCCAGTGATGGAAAAATCCACCACGGCCCATGGTAAATTGTCCCAATGATTGATTACTCTCACCATTAAAAATTTACATCTTATTTCCAGTCTGAATTTGTCTGGCTTCAGCTTCCAGCCATTGGATCATGTTACACCTTTCTCTGCTAGGCTGAAGAGCCCATTATCAAACATTTCTTCCCCATGTAGATACTTATAGGCTATAAATAAGTCACCCTTTAACGGTCTCTTTGTTAAGCTAAACAGATTGAGCTCTTTGAGTCTATCATTGTGCAGGGCCGCCCAGAGGCGGGGGGCAAGAGGGGCAACTTGCCCCAGGCCCTGGGCTCCGCAGGGGCCCCCACGAGAGTTTTTCGGGGCCCCTGGAGCGGGGTCCTTCACTCGCTCGGGGGGCCCCAGAAAACTCTTGCGGGGCCGAGCCCCGGAGCTTCTTCCATTCCCGGTCTTCGCTGGCGGGGCAGTCCTTCCACTCCGGGGCGGAAGGACCCTCCGCCATCGCATTACCACAAAAGCGGGACCTGCCGCCAAAGTGCAATCCGGTCTTCGACAGTAATTTGGCGGCGGGGGGCCCTTCCGTTCAGGGACCCCCTGCCGAAATGCCCCGAAGACCCGCGGCGGGGGTCCCCCGCCACCGAATTACCGCCGAAGAGCGGGCTGCACTTCGGTGGCGGGTCCCGCTTCGGCGGTAATTCGCCGGCGGGGGGCCCCCGCCGCGGGTCTTCGGGGCACTTCAGCGGCGGGTCCCAGAACGGAAGGGTCCCCCGCCGCCGAACAGGGCCGGCTCTAGACATTTCGCCGCACGAGGGGCCCCCTGCCGCTTGCCGGTCCCACGGCTCCGGTGGACCTCCTGCAGGCATGGCTGCGGAGGGTCCGCTGGTCCCGTGGCTCCCGTGGGCCTCCCGCAGGCGTGCCTGCGGATGCTCCACCGGAGCAGCGGGACCAGCAGACCCTCTGCAGGCACGCCAGCGGGAGGTCCACCGGAGCCGCCTGCCGCCAATGGCCCCAGGCCCCCGGAATCCTCTGGGCGGCCCTGTCATTGTGTCAGGCAGTGTTTCCTAATTGTCTCATTATTCTCATGGCTTTTCTCTGAACCCTCTCCAATCTATCAACATCCTTCTTGAACTGGGGGTGCCAGAACTGGACACAGTACTCCAGCAACGCTTGCCCCAATCCCAAATACCAGATAAAATAACTTCTCTTCTCCTACTTGAGATTCCCATTTATATATCCCAGAATTGCATTAGGACTTTTGGCCAAATCACCATGTGGGTTGCTCATGTTCAGCTTATCCACCATGACCCTCAACCCTTTTTCAGTCACTGCTTCCCAGGATAGAGTCCCCCCTCCTGACATTCCTCCTGTTATTCTTTACATATACATGCTGTCAGGCCCATAGAGAGAAATGAGCAGCCACAGTACATCATGCTGGCTGGGGCCCACCTCCTCCCATTTCTTTATTTACAGACATTACTGATGTTCTGGGAGGCATCATGCTTGGGACCCCCTGGTACAACCGTCCTCCCTGCCTTCCACCTCTTGTAAATCCTACACGTTTTTTTGTTTTTTGGGGGGATCTGTAACAATGTTAGGGTTCAGAAGTATCTGAGCATGAGAATTTGGAGTAGTAGATTTCTGAAAAGCATTATCAACAAAACTGCCTCTTTCTAAGCTATATTTGATCACACAAAGGGTAGTGATTTCATGAAACTGTCTGTGAAACCCTGCAAAACACACCTGGGTTTCATTTCACACTGGAAACAACTGCGGTTTTGTCAAAGTGTTCCTGGAAGCCAAGGTCCAGTGTGTGACCCACAGCTGACTTACAGCTTTGTGGTGAAGTTGTGCAAACAATGTACAAAATGATCCACTCTGAGGATTTGCTCCCCGCTACCACAAGAGGTCGCACCACCCCATCAGAAACAAACAGCTGACCAGCATGTCTCATTTGTTCCCCGGAAGGAGGTGTCAGTGGGGGAGGTCACCTCATGTCCCCACCAGCTTCCCTTATAGGGACTCTGGTAAGTAAGCTCATGGAATAAGGCTAAAGTTCCTGCCTCCCTCAGTTTCCTAGCTAGATTTTCCTCACCAGGTAATGAAATGATTTAAGATGAGCCCAAGCCCGGGGTATTTGGATCCAGGATGTTGGTACAGGCCCATCTCTGGGACTGACCAGGCCCTGGCCCCTCTCCTGCTGGCCTTACTCACTTCATGGGTTTGAAGAGTGCCTCTCCATAATTTGGGAACGTCATGATCAACTTCAGCTGGGTCCCTCCAGGTTTCTGGACTGAAATGATATAGATAAGAATCAGGGCCAGGGCAGAAGAAAAGGGGAAAAGAGAATGAGGAGAGGGACAGACAGACACAGAAGAGGGACAAAAAGCAACGTAGACACAGCGAGCATGCGTGGGGAGGCAAACGAGACTGGTACCTGAACTGATGATTTTCTGTGTAGCCAATTCCTCCAGCAAAATGGGAGTGATGCGGTCCTGCCGGGAGTACAGCTCATAGCGATTGATGCCAATGTGGAACCTGAGCCATGTGGGGTAGGTATCATATGGGGTCTTCCCAGTCGGAAGGACCATCTCTGCTTTACTGCTGCTGACCCTGCAGTCCAAAAGCCACCCCCACATAACAACAACAGGGTTTAGGACATGCACAATGTACTCTCCATCTCCAGAGTGCTCCCTTATGGTCACACCAAACAAAATCAGCCCCTTCTCACACATCTATCAGCAAACAAGAAGCTGGCAGGGGACTGGGTGGAGAGGAACATGGGTGTCGGGTATAAGATAGGGTGACCAGATGTCCTGATTTTATAGGGACAGTCCTGATATTGGGGGATTTTTCTTATATAGGTTCCTATTACCCCCACCCCATCCCAATTTTTCACCCTTGCTATCTGGTCACCCTAGTACAAGAGGCTTGGGGAGGCTAAACCTCACCATATGGAGCAAGCAAACCCCTTGGGAGGTGCACTGACCTGCCGCCTTTAGGGTGCTGCCGGTGGAAGTTCCTGAGAGGTGGGGTGGGGATGCCACCAGCACCCAGACAGTGGCCCTGCCCATGCTCCACTCCAAGGTCCCTCCCCACCCACTCCTCTTCCCCCTCCCCCTCTGTCGCTTGCCCTTAAGGCAGGAGGTGGCAGAAGAAGTGAGTGTCAGGTGGGTGGGGCCTCAGGGGAGGAAGCCAAGCTGGAGCAGGCCTACAGGCCGGGCACTGGTGGCCCTGCCCTACTTCTAGGGAGCTTCCAGCGCTCAGCTTCAGCCTCCCCAAACGCAAGAGTCACGTGTGGCTGATGGAAAGAGCTAGGAGGAATGGCAATACAAAGAGGTGGGAGAGCACTCCCTGCTATTCCAGGCCTAGGCTCCTACACACACCTCAGTCCTGACCTACAGCATCCCTGGCTCTGCCTGGGCTGGACCTCTCCAAAGGGTCCCCTTGCATCTGGTCTTACCACAGGCCAAATATTTTGGGGCAGACCAAACCTTTGGCCCACAGTGCCTGCTAGGCACAGATGAGGGAGGATGCGTTATCTGATGATCCGAGAAAGATTCCACAGTATCTCTTTAAGAAAGACAATAGATTTAAACTTCTTAGCCCTTTTTTGCCTGCATTTTAACTTGGAGTCAAAATCTAACTGAATTTCCCCCGGCATAAGGATTACCACCGGTGTGTACAGTTAGTTGTAGGATATCAATTACTTTAAAGGGCACATCTGTATTTATATATTTTTAAATGTCAGAACAAAGGAGATTCATAGTTATTTTCCAGAAACAACCTTAACGCTGACTCTTTATCCCGACCCATTATTTCCCTTGTCATATGCCCCTGATTTACCTGGGGAGAGGAGTTTGTGTTATCTCTATTAAAACTATCAGACAGTGTAGTTTCTGCACACTTGCATTATGATGTTACATTACAGTAGCACCTAGGCCCAGATCTTTAAATGTACTTAGAAGCCTAAATATCTGAGGATCTGGGCACTTGGGAATAGGGCCCCATTGTGCCAGGTACTGTACAAGCATAGAACAAAAGACAGTCCCACCCCCAAAGAGTTTACACTCTAAATCTACTCCCCGCCCCAGAAGTATACTGAAACTGCATCTAATAGTTCTACCTTAAACACAGACCCATCTTCCTGGTTAAGTTATAGACATATGACAGACTAATCCTCTGAGATAGATAGGGTTAAGCTTGTTTGTGGAATATAGCTCTGAATTTCCATTCTTTCTAACTTTTATTTGTAATAACTACGATGTGGTTCCTTTAAAGTAGCTACTATGCATTTACAATATTAATTACCAGCTGGCTTTTGTTTCTTCATCTAGGCAATAGTGGTGACACAGGCACATGGGGACGCAAATAACCACATGCCAACAGTGCAGATCAGAGAGCATCTCATGAAATGCAAGGCAGGAACTTAACTGTTGGTCATCTCATTTCAAAGGGGGGCAGTCTGGAGAACGGGAATGCAAATGGTTAGTGCTATGGAGAGGGGAAAGAGGCTTCTTATGCATGGAGAGATTAAAGACTATTGAGTTTGGAAAGGAGATGAGGAGATATAATTTTTATTCAAATAAATATTTATTCTAATAATGAATTGTATAGAGCTGGCCAGCCCAAAAGCTCCCATTTGACTTTGTTTCAGGAGATGAGGACAAGGGGGCCCTCCCATTACAAGGAAGTACATTTAAAATGAACTAAAGGAAATACTTGGATCCTCTGGGCAGCCCTGGATATGAGCAAGGGGGCTGGGGCAGTGCCGGGTGTTCGGCAGCAATTCGGCGGCGGGTCCCTCTCGGAGGGAAGGACCCGCTGCCGAAGAATGACGTGGCAGTGGTAGAGCAGCCTAAGTGCTGCCAATCGTGGCTTTCCCCAGCCGCTTGCAGTCACCAGGCGGCGCTCCAAGGCTTCAGCAGCACTTCAGCAGCAGGTCCTTCACTCGCTCCGAGTCTTCCGCTGCACTGAAGGACCTGCCGCTGAAGACCCAGAGTGAGTGAAGGGCCTGCTGCGGAAGTGCAGCCGAAAAGCTGGAGCGGCTCACAGGGCCCCTGTGGGGCCCAGGGCAAATTGCCCCACTTCCCCCTCTCTGGGCGGCCCTGCTCATATCATCTGATTTTGGCAGCCCAGTTTGAGACACTTTAAAGAGGCCAGATTGTTTAGAAAGTGCCATTCACCCGCCCTCTGAGGAGCCTCCAGTGGGGCTTGCAAAATCACTAGTGACTTTTGAAAACACAGGCCATAGCCAAGAACTATCCTGTGGAATTTACTGCCGCAGGACAACTGAGGCAAATAGCTTAGTACAGTTCAAAAGGAGGGCCTTTATGGGATGTGGAACAACAGTGACTGACTAGGATAAAGTTATAATGGCCCATGCTCCAGGGGAAAAGCTGATCACTCGCTGAATTCAAAATACATCCCCACCCTCCCAAAAATATGGTATGGTATTGCACAGCTAGTTAGGTGCATTATGGGGATTTTGTGCCTGCCTGCCAAGGATCTGAGAGTGGTCACTCACGGGTGAAGGCCCATGGCTGGCTTTATCTATACCTGGGTAGCAGCTTAGGAGGCCACATGTATGGTCATAGCCCTGTACTAGAACACAAGCCCTGCAAGGCTGGCTGGCTGGCCGTCCAGCCGGCATTGCGTCCTGGGATTGGGGCCTGGATCTTCTAAACTAGGGGTCGGCAACCTTTCAGAAGTGGTGTGCCAAGTCTTCATTTATTCACTCTAATTTAAGGTTTCGCGTACCAGTAATACATTAACATTTTTAGAAGGTCTCTTTCTATAAGTCTATAATACATAACTAAACTATTGCTGTATGTAAAGTAAATAAGGTTTTTAAAATGTTTAAGAAGCTTCATTTAAAATGAAATTAAAATGCAGAGCCCCCCAGACTGGTGGCCAGGACCCAGGCCATGTGAGTGCCACTGAAAATCAGCTCGCGTGCCGACTTTGGCACCAGTGCCATAGGTTGCCTACCCCTGTTCTAAACCAAGAGGGGGAGGAAAAGTGGAGACACCAAAATAATTATTTACCCAGCATCCAAATACATTTAGGGCCAGCCCTGGACACGATACCATGCTGGATGGACCATAGGCTGGTCTGGTTACTGTGTTCCTAAAGAATATACTGTGTCAAGTGGTCTCTCACCATTCATCACTCCCACTGCTTTTCAGCGTGAACTTCTCTTTGGGATTGACACTGAAGAGCTTGTCCTTCTTCACCAGTTCCGGGATTGGGATCTTATAGAGGGGATGCTCAAAGAGTACTGCCATCTTTGACCGCTCTGTCCATGCCAACTTCCCTCCTGCCCACTGGTGCTTAAAGTCACGATCTCGGAGAACTGTCTTGCTTCTGTCACCTGCTGGTGGCCTCCCTTCCAGTGAGCGGGAGCCTTTCTCCAAGGAGCCATTGCTGCCACTAAAATCCTGAAGAATCCTCAAGCTCAACTTTTTTGGGACTGAAACTAATGGGCCGGATGGCGGGAGGCCGAAGGGGTTTGCTGCTTTTGGGATACAGCTGCAGGAGCTGGGAGCGGCTGGGAGAGCCAAGTCCAACGCCATGTGCATCAGGAGAGCCAAGAGAAGTAGAAAGAAGAGCAAAATTTTAAACTTCCTCTGGAGCAGAGTCTGCAATCGGCGTAACATACTCTCCAGGCTGATACACGTGGCAAGGTGCAAGTGTCCACGTGTGGGTAGGAAAGAGTTAATACTTATGCAGTGCGATCGCCTTGCCAAAAACAAGAAGGATGGAGAAGTCCTGAGCAGTGTAGCACCCTGGATTTAGAGTTTCAGCGTTAAAAACGCAAGGGCAATGCAGAAGTTGGGGTTTGCAGGTGAAAAGTAAGCTAGCAACACTTGTCACCTTCTCTTCTGCTGCTGCTGCCGTTTCAGGACAAAAGAGGATTGTGTCTGTCCATGGCAGTGAGTCTGGAGCAGCTCCCAGGTCCCTTGTGGAGAGGACCCCCTGGATGTGGCAGCTGTCAGCAGGACAGAGAGGAAAGGAGGTTGCAGCTTGGTTTATCAGCGTTGATAAGGAAAGAGCAGGCAGTGCCAAGGTTAGAGTGAATGGGGCAAGTTCCAGATCAGTTGCAGCAGATTGTTCAATAACAGAAGTGACTGGACAATCCCCTCACCTAATCCACCCTCTCTCCCAGACTGCTCCTCACATACTCACCCAAGTACCCCCATCCATTCACACTGACATACCATCGTACATAGCCCCACACACTCACCCTGACTTACCCACTCACCCTTACATCAGGACCCATTCACCTACTCCTACCCACTCACATACCCCCCCCAGTCACCTTGACAAATGCCCCCCATCTGCATTTATATCTACATGCATACACCTACATATTCATCCACCTATAAAGAACTTGCTCACGATGGGACACTGACAGATAACCACATATACACTAACATCTCCCCTGATACCTACAAGGTCCCTCAAACATACCAACCTCTTCACTGACACGTACATACAGAGACACTCGTACTGGATAGATCAACAATTTAAGTATTGGCGGAGCTAGGGGAGAGGGACGGGACTGGCACATCAGGGGTGCAGATCAGGAGTGAGGTATGCTGGCAAAGCTGCTTTGGGGTCCCAGGCTCAGTGCTGTAGGTTAGGAGCAAGGTGGATGTACAACTGCTTTGGGATCTTAGAACTGGAACAGAGGATGTTTTGGGTCAGAATTTAGGGGATGTATCAAATCTAGGGTGGGGCTGCAACACTGGAACAACAAGGGGTGCTGATGTCATGCTCAAGGTGCCATGGAAGAGTTATTCGAGTACCTGCACTATAGGATACCTGCCCCCTTGCACTACCTTGTTTCTGCTGATACCGCACTTTACAAGAATCAGAAGTGAGAAAGAAAGCTGCATCTTCAATCGGTTCCAAATGAGCTTGCTAACAACTTTCTAAGCCAAATGGGTTCAGGGGATTTCAGTCCTTTTGAAGAGCTCCTTAGCCCTAGGAAACCTTCCTGCAGGAAATTCACCTTTCCAGTGACCTATAGTCACACAAAGCTGGGTCCATCAGGAAGGCCACGGAGGTAAGTAGAAGGGAGAGCTTCCCGGATTTAACCAACCCTGTAAAGCTGGCCATCACAAACTTAATGCAACAGGCAGTGGGACCTAGACCATCTTGGAGGGTGTGACAAGATGGCTTATGTAGTATAGTGGGTCCTGTGCTTTTCTTGGTGAGGGGCTAAGATGCCACCCCTTGCCCCTGGGAAGGTGGTAAAGGAGGGAAGTGGGGGGAGGCGTCTGGGTTTGCTTCTTACCCCAGCCCCTCTCAACCCCTGCGGATTCTTACCCTCTTCCCCCTTGGGTGGGATACCTTCGGTCCTTAAACGCTGGGAAAGGGAGTCTCCCTCCCATGCTAGGACAGGGTCTCCCTTATTCTGGTTTTCTGATCTTCCAAGTCTCACAGCACACCTCCAAGCTCCAGTCCTCTCCCCTTCCTCCTTCTCCCCTGACTGCCTGAAGCAGGGGGTTTTATTAGGTTGCTAACAGGGCCTTAATTACATAGAGGAATGCTATACATAGAATATTAGGGTTGGAAGGGACTCACAAGATCATCTAGTCCAACCCGCTGCCAATTAACCTGTAGCAACCCTCCCTGGTCTACAGGGAATCACGCCTTAATTAGCCTAGGGTTTATATACTTCCCCTCTACCACTCTCCCACTGTTCCCTGGCCCTCCTGTATCACATATTCTCCCCGCCCCCAGCTCGACACCATGGGGTTGGGCTACTTGGAATGAAAGACAGTGTTATCGTGATAGGCCGTCCGCGTTGCTCTGTTGACTTCTGGCTCTATGCTGGATCCAGAAGTGAAAAGGTTGTAGGGATAGGAAGCATCTAGTCACTCATGCATTCCTCTCTTTATTTGTGTGCAGCCATTGGAGGGGAGCCTGGTCCGTGACAAGAGTGAACCGCCGCCCAAGTAGGTAGTACCGTAGAATCGCCATGGCCCATTTAATTGCTAGGCATTCCTTTTCTACTACAGCATACTGTTGCTCCCTGGGCAGGAGCTTTCAGCTCAGGTAAAGGATTGGGTGCTCCTCATCCCCCACCATTTGTGAAAGGATGGCCCCAAGTCCACCACCGAGGCGACTGTTTGTAGGATGAATTCCTTTGTGAAATCTGGGGCCATGAGCATTGGTTGGCTGCAAAGGGCCCTCCTTAGGTCTGTGAAAGCTTCTTCTGCTTCCTTGTTCCACTTAACTATCTCCAGGCCCCGAGCTCTTATCAGGTCCATCAGAGGCACTGCCCTTGCGGCCAAGTGAGGGATGAACCGGCAATAGTACCCTACTATCCCTAAGAATGCTCTGACTTGCTTCTTGCAGATTGGGTGGGGCCATTTCTGTATTGCCTCTACTTTGTTCCATTGGGGCTTCACCAGGCCCCTTCCAACTACATACCCGAGGTATCTGGCCTCAGCTAGCCCTATTGCACATTTGGATGGGTTAGCAGTGAGGCCAGCCTAGGAGTATCTAGTACTGCTTCCACCTTCCCCATGTGCATCTCCCAGTCAGGACTATGTATTACCACATCTAAATAGGCAGAAGCATACTTGGCATGGGGTCGAAGTAATCTGTCCATCAATCATTGGAAAGTCGCAGGGGCCCCACAGAGCCCAAAAGGGAAGACAGTATATTGGAAGAGGCCATCAGGTGTAGAGAAAGTGTTTTTTTCCTTGGCATCCTCAGCCAGGGGGATCTGCCAGTAGGCCTTTTGTCAAGTCCAAGGTGGTCACGTACTGAGCCTTGCCTAACTGATCCACCAGCTCATCAATATGTGGTATCAGTAGACATCAAATTGGGATACCTCATTTAACTTCCAAAAGTCATTACAAAACCTCAGGGTGCCATCAGGCTTGGGGACCAAGACAATAGGGCTGGACCACTAGCTGTGGGATTCCTCAGTCACCCTCAAGTTCCAGCACCTTCCTTACTTCTGTCCTAATTTCTTCTAGTTTTGCCTCCGGTATGCGATACGGTTTTATCATCACCCTTGCTTTGAGACAGGTGACGATGTGGTGTTGGATGAGCATCATACAGCCTGGTTGTGTGGAGAACATTTCAATGACCTCTGTTTGTTGTTCTGGGGCTAATTCGGGGGATATCCTTACCTGCCGTCGTGGGCCATCTACCTGGGGTGGAGCTGGCAGGATGGCCAGCCACATCTCCCAATCACACCAGGGTTTCAGTAAGTTGACATGATAGATCTGTTCTGGCCTTGCTTTACCTTATAATTCACTTCCCCAATGGCTTTCATGATCTCATAGGGCCCATGCCAACTGGCCAGGAGCTTACTTTCTGCTGTTGGTACCAGCACCAACACCCGTTCTCCTGGTTGAAATTTCCATGTTTTTGCCTGATGATTGTACTGGGTTCGTTAGGCCTCTTGTGCTTTCTCCAAATGTTCTCGTACTATGGGGATCCTTTGGGCTATTTGTTCAAACATCTGGACTACATGTGCAATGACATTTTTCCTTGGGTTGGGTTGTTCCTCCCATTCCTCCTTCACGATGTCTAATACGCCACGTGGGTGGCATCCATACAGTAGCTCGAAGGGGGAGAAACCATTAGATGCTTGGGGAACTTCTCATATTGCAAACATCAGGTATGGTAGGAGGGTATCCCAGTCTTTTCTGCCACCACCTTTCAGATCATACTCTTGAGAGTGAGGTTAAATCGCTCAACCAGACCATCTGTTTGGGGATGATAGACTGAGGTCGGCAAGTCTTGGATACAGAGCAGGGTACAAAAGTCTCTCATTACTCTCAACATGAAGGGAGTTCCTTGATCTGTCAGGATCTCCTTAGAGATGACTACCCTAGCAAAAACCTGCAATTGCCTTGGATGTGGGGTTTCTTAAAGGAATGGCTTCAGGGGTACCATACAGTGTAGTCTAGGATGACAAATATGCTTTGGTGGCCCCAGGCCTTTCTTTCTACCGGGCCCACTAGATCCATTGCTATTCTTTCAAAAGGAACTTCCATTATAGGCAAGGGTACCAACGGGGCCCTTAACTGAGGTCGGGGACACTCTGGGCAGGAGGTGCAATAGCGTTGGACTTCTGCCCATACTCCTGGCCAGTAGAACCTTCTTAGGACTCTATCCAAGTTCTTGTTTGCTCCTAAATGTCCCCCAAACAGATGACTGTGAGCTAACTCTAGTACAGCCCTCATGTGCCTCCGTGGCACCAAGAGCTGTTCTACTACTTCCCCCCATATTGGCACTACCTGGTACAACAGATCCTGCTTGATTATATAGTATGGTCCTGTGCCTTTGGCTTTCCCTTCTACTGGCACACCATTTACCTCTACAACCTCCTCCCTCACGTCTGCATACAGTGGGACATCGGCTTGGTCCTGCCCAAAACATTCATGTGTGGGACCAATCTGGCCTGATTCTATTAACTTGGGCTCCCTTCCTTCTTTTGGAGTGCTTCCGCTCATGCTGGAGGCCGTGTCTGGGTCTCCACAGGGCCTCCTTCCAATCAGGGCAGCTCTCTGGTTTGCCGCCAAGATCCTAATCTTTTGTCTTCCCTCCTTTCTTGTCTGGATTTCCAGGACTTCTCAGGGCGGGGGGGTGAAAATAACTCTGGGGAAAACTCAGCAAAAATTGTGGTAGGGTCATCCATGGGCACCTCAAATTCCGCTCGGGGTTTACTTCCCTTGCCTACGTCAATGCGGGGGGAGTAGGCTCTCAAACCCAGGAAAGTCCCTGCCAATTAAGACCAGATAGGGGAGCTTGGGGACCACCCCTGCAGTCATCTTGGTAGTATTTCCCTGGATCTCAATCCATATTGGAATTGTGGGGTAGAAATTTGCTGTGCCGTGGACACATGTCAGTCCAGTGCTCTTGGCCTGGCTCAGTTGGTCTTGCCCCACTAACTTCCCTTAGACTAATGTGACAGCGCTCCCAGAGTCCACCAAAGCTATGGTCTGGATGCCATTCATCTTTACCAGCCTGGTGTTCTCATGTTGGGCTGTCGTGACCCTCACCAGGCTGATTAGGCCACATCGGTCCCTGGGCTCCCCCAGATTATATTGCATGGGCTCCTCCCTGTTGAGGCACTGGGCTGCTATATGCCCCAACTCCCCACACTCATAACTGCAGTATTCTGGAGGTTGCCCCCTGTCTTGGGCCCTCTGACTCACTTCCCCAGCCCTCTCTCCTCAGACCCCCAGGTCCCTTTGGAGCCTCAGGCCGCTCCTAGGTGCCTGTTCTTTGAGCTATGGCTTTCCTGGATTTCTCGATGACCTGGGGCCTCGGGGTCAGGACTGGTTTCCTGAAACACCATGTTTCACCTCCTGGGGTTTCGAACAGTTCACGGGCTGCCAGTTGTCTCTCTACAAGGGTGACTAGTTCATCATAGGTGGAGGGGTCATTTTCTCCAAGCTGAGAGTCTCTGGGTGTAACCACTTCTGGGCTAGGTGGATTAGGTCAAATAGTTGTGATCGTGGTGTCTTGTCTTCACAGTACTGCCATTCATGGAACCTCCGGGCTCGCAAGGCCATTGTTACCCCTGCCCTGGCTAGGATCTCTGCCTCAGTCAGGGGTAATATGCTGCCTCCTCTGCAGTCATATCATAGTAGGCCTTCTGGGCCTCCCCACACAAAAATGGGGCAAGGATACCTGACCACTGATCTCGGGGCCAGGCATTCCTCAGGGCTATCCTCTTGAAGGCCAGGGGGTACACCTCCACATCATCCTCCCGGGTCATTTTCTGCAGACAGTAGCTGGCCCATATCCCATCATACCCACGGCTCAGTTCTGTAAGGGCCTTCACTTGGTTCACTAGTTCCTGCAGCATGGCCCGATCTTGAGTGACCTGGGTCATCAGCTGGTGATTGGTCTCTTGCTGCAGCTGCATGGCCTCCTGTTGGGCAGCTGCCTGGATCCAGGTAGCCTCCTGCTGCGTGGCAGTGGCTTGCACGAGTGCTTTGACCACATCCTCCATCTTGAGGCAGGGTGGTTGTGACCCACCCTGGATTATGTTCATGGTGCAGAGATCCCACAGCTAACACCACATGTGACAAGATGGCCTATGTAGTCTAGTGGGTCCTGCACTTTTCTTGGTGGGGGGCTAAGATGCCACCCCTTGCCCCTGCTCTTGGGGCACCAAGGGCCCCACTAGTGGCCCAGAAAGGTGGTAAAAGAGGGAAGCAGGAGTTTGCTCCTTACTCTGAGCCCCAGCCCCTCTCAACCCCTGCAGGTTCTTACCCTCTTCCCCCTTGGGTGGGGTACCTTCAATCCTTAAACACTGGGGCATGGTCTCCTTTATTCCATTTTTCTGATCTTCCAAGTCTCACAACACACCTCCAAGCTCCAGTCCTCTTTCCTTCCTCCTTCTCCTCTGACTGGCTGAAGCAAGGGTTTTTTATTAGGTTGCTAACAGGACCTTAATTGACTACAAGTGCTCCAATTAACCTTTAGCAACCCTCCCTAGTCTACAGGGAACCACACCTTAATTAGCCTAGGGCTTATATACTTCCCCTCTACCACTGCTTCCTGGCCCTCCTGTATCACAGGGGTGAGAGGCCAGCACTGGGGTACAGGAGTGAAAGAGATGCCAGTTTTCCCTTTTAAATTTTCCTTTCACCTAAGAGATCTGGGGAAAAGAGAATAGATAACTCAGGGGGCTGGGGCTAAGATGTGAAGCCCTTTGTGGCCATGTTAGCAGATCCAACCTGGGCCCATGTCCACGGGGTTGGATGGCACCTGTGGGCACACACAGAGCCCCACATTCTTTGCACACATTCCTCTGACTCAATATCACTTCCCTCCCTTTCACACTTTTCTTTCTGACACACAGTCATACGTTCTCTAGGACACACGCACACTCTCTTGAACACATCCACACAGAGTTGCTGTGGAGAGAACGAGGAGTTCTCTGCTTGCTCATGTCTCACAGAGCACTGGTTGCCTAGTAACTGTCTCCAGCTGACACTTTCGCCCCAGATTCTGACAATGCTATATTTCATTCCTTGTGCTGCAGTAATAACATGGCCAATAGTAAATTCACAGGTCTTATTTCCCCCTTTAGTCTGTGCTAAAGACATTAACTCTTAAGTGCATCCGTGTTCTGGGCTCACATGAGCAGAGCTTTCCAGCTAAATGTCTGACTTCAAAGTCCTGCTTACCTAGCCAGGCAGCAGGGAATGGATAATGCTGAGGGACTGGGGAAGGGCTACAGAGCCTTTCACAGGGCAATCACTGGTTCCAAGCTGGTCCTGGCCTGGGGGAACAAATATGCTCAAAGGGATTGTCAATGGAATACAGACCATTAGGTCCCTGCTTCCCAAAAGTTTTTACCATCTGGTCGCTATTCAGTGGCTTATGTCAAAGGAGTTGGTCCCTGCTCTGTGCGTGGGGACCCCCACAATTGAGCAGTGGGGTTATCATCTCCTATGTCATAGGGCCAAATCTGAGCTGGGTCGGTGTGTAGGGACCCCATACCTCCCCAGGTCACAGAGGTGGGTTTGAGGTCAATCTGTGTGTGGGGATCCCATACCCAACTTGTGGGCTCATCATCATCACTGTATGTGTGGGAGCCTGCCCGTTAACAGAGATCCCAGCCTTACATTAGAAGTGTTCAAAATCCTCATCCCTTGTGACAGCAGTGAGTTAGTGTCACAGTGGAAAGCAGAAAGTAGGCTGGACGCAACGCTTGCAACCCTCAGGCTCTGCATCACTTCAATGCCAGCATTAAATATTAACCGAAAGATTTTTCATGGAGTCAGGTCTGAGCCTGCAGTGAAACGAGAGCTGGAGAGCTTCAAAGCCAACACTTCTCATCTGGCTATGTAGCAGTGCATCTTGTTACCATGACATCATTGCAGGGAAGTGATCAGATTCCTGCCTCCCATCCCCTGCCTGCTGGAGTTGAGTCTCCCTTGGGGCAAGGAGTCCATGATGGCCACTCTCTCTGCGACCTTTCCAGTGTTTTCATGGACTCAGGACTCCCCACCATGCAGTCCAAAAGCAGAATGTTATGTAGCCCTGCTCCCCTCCGCAGTAAAGTAAGTCACAAATGATGCACTGCTTATAATTGGATTTTGGAGGATCATGGCCTTTCCCAGCTGGCAGATAGGAAGGGTCATGCTGGTTGGTGCTGACACATGCCACCCTACAGTTTTCCACCTCCCTCCCCACCTGTGACTCAAGCACTCTACGATGGTAGGATGATGGTAACAGCACATGGACTGGGTGCAAGAAAAGTCACACTAGGACAAACCTCTCTTCTCCTCTCCCCACCCCTTAGCACAGACAAACACACTTGCTGCCAGCCCAATAGGCTTCTCCTTGAAACTCCACTGCTGATGCACTCATGGAACAAGTTTGTAAGGTGTGCACTCCAGCCAGTAGGGAAAATGACTGTGGCTACTCCCATTCCAGAATGGCCCAAGATTGCTGGCTGCAGAGGGAAATGCTTGTCTGGAAAGGCTTAGGAGAACATGGGAACCTCCCAGATGACCCAGTTGCACTTGCTTTAGGAAACTGAGGAGTTTTATCTTCCAGACGTGGGGTCTAATTTCTGGGGACCAGCCAACTTCAGCAGAATGTGGTTGTTTTGTGCAGGTCACAGAGACATGGCTGCAGCCACATGACCAGATAACAGGTGGCTGGTGGGGCCAAGAGATTGTTTGCTGAGGTAACCCCCCTCCCTCTCTCTGATCTCTGCAGGTCAGCCTGACCCTAGCATGGGCACCCATGACCAGGAGGCATGCATGTGTGTGCGCGTGCACAGCTATTAACTATTCATTAGCATGAAAGAATATTAACTACTATCTGTTCAATAGACAAGAACTGGCATGGACTGTAGCACTGCTTGGGCTCTCTTCTGAGAATGCCAACAATCCAATGAGCCACGGAGACTCAAATTCTCTTTAGAGGTTGCCCCTTTAGATCAGGGCCGAGGCAGATTGGCAGAAGGTGGGGAGTGTGAGTAGCCTGCTCTGCTGCTGCTCATGTTGAACCTGCTCCAGAGATAAACAGAAGACTTTGCTCTCCAGCATTATTGATCTGGCAACCTTCCCTCAGCACTGAATCCTTCCACCAGCACAAAACCCAAATTAAAGAGGACAGACCTCCTTCTTCCAACTGGTACAAGTCACCCAGCCAACAGGAGAGTGAGTGAAGACATGTCCCAAGCACGATGCCTGAACCGAGTCACAGTTGGCTGCCTTCCCTTTGTGCCCCCACCTCGATGGGTTCTAAAGAGAAAACCTCAAACACAAAAGCCGCTGTTGTAATAAACTTTTTATTGTTAAAAAAAATCCCCATATTCATATAAATAAGCCGTATATGTAAAATACAAGTAGGTTCATTCTCTCTCTTAACACCTTCCCACAGCTTTAAAAAGATAAAACAGACTAAAGAACAAATGTATATTAATCTCCAATGACTAACAAACTGGCAGCTCACATGGAGCTCCCCCATTACTACCAGCCTCTAAGCAAGATATGGAGTGTGCACAATCCTGGCACCCATGGTGTGCAGAGAGCTAAGGATGCATTCAAATGCTGTATTGAGTTTTCACCCACTCCCCCATGTGCCAGAAACTGCAAACATTTTAGAGCTATGCCACTGCTCAGTGGGTGTGAAAAGGAGGGGTCAGTTTGCATAGCAACCACCCACCGGGTTTGGATTTCTAAGTTGTCACTTTCTTCTCACACCCAGGCAGCTCAGCTGTCATGTTCTTGTCCCAGAGAGTGGGAGAGAGGTGCAGGAAAGCAAACTTAGCCCCTAGCACTGTTTGGGACAGTGGGGGAGGATCCTTCACATGACCTGTTCCAAAAGGTCATCCTAGATGGGGACAGAAAGAAAATGAGAGGGGAGAAATACTGTCAACATTGATCGTTGGAGCGGGGCAGACATTGGTCACCAGAACCTTTCCATGGTGTAGGAGGGACTTCAGAGAAGAGAGAAAATAGTGTGGAAAGATAGGAGAAGATGGCATGGCTGGGTTAGCACCCTTTTCCCTTTCACACACACTCCTAGATCTGATGTATGGCTTCATAAACAGCATCCCACAGGATTACCTACCCACCAGATCCCTTCCTGCCTAATCTTATCATTTAAGCAAAGAGAGACACAAGATCAAAGTGAGATACCCCTTGAACTTGGATTAGATAACTCAGCAGATTTACACACGCACACACACACACAGTGTATCCCAGGGAACTTGGTCATAAGTATGAAAAAAAATCTCCACATTTTCCTATTAAAAATAAAGCCCTGCCTCAAGATTGTACAAAAACCTGTGAAAGGAATGAAGAAATCCCTTGTATGTGGTGAGCCTTGGACATAAGGAGATGTGTCAGGAGCACTTCCAGACACAAACAGCCAGGCTGCCGCCAAAGAACATGTACAGCAGGTTCTTCACCTCATGGGTGATCTCAAAGCCAAAGCCCTCACCAATCACTACATGCCACGAGGAGCCAAACTTCTTGTCCATTGTCTCTTTGATCATCTTAGCGGCACTCTGAGGAATAAAGAGAAAGAGTCCAGGAGTATGCAGAGGGAGCAGCAGGTCAGAGAGATAGGAGGGGTGTATTTGTGCATACAAATTCTCCACGGTTGCCCTCCCTTTAACATGACTCTCAGGAGGAGGGTGAGAGCTAGGATGAGGTTACAGTACAGCAGAGCTCCACTGATGAGCACCCAGACTCCTTTGCTGCAGACTTCTGAAAACCCAGTAGGAGATATTAGAGGTCTGTATCTAGAGCCTGATTCTCCTCTCACTCACACTGGTCTGAATCAGGATTTAAGTCACACAAGAATGAGTTTGACAGGAGAATCAGATCACTATTCTTTATTGTTTTTTGAGGGAATCCCTGTTTCCTTTCAGCGAATCAGCAAGACAACTTTTGGGACTGGGGCACGGGAGCAAATGGAAGGTATGAAAAACTCCCCCACTCTCCCTTCTAGTTCTTACTCATTCCTAGCACTGAACATCCATTGTAACAAGCAGACTGTCCCGTTGCTCAGCCAGAAAGCATCTTGAGAACCAGGGATAAAGAGATGTACTAGGCCAAGTATGTTAATTCAGGAGGGAGCATAACCCCTCTGCCTGTGCAGTGCCCCCAAGTGATACTTGGATCAGAAACCTCCTCCCACTTCACTCAGAATACAGAAAGCTTGCTTACAAGAGGCCATGGAACGCAGACTAAGTTAGAAAAGGCCTGAGGCTTCTCTGATCAATGCTGGGAGCCTAGTCTGGGACTCCAGTCACCTTTCCTCCCCCTTCCCTTTTCTCCTTGTGCTCAATGCAGGAACAAAGCAACAGAAAATTGGGACCAGAGTGTCTGACCTCCTTTCTGCCTCCCCTCTACTCTTGCTCCAGAAGATTCCCCAAGTATGGAGACAGAGTGACTGCAACCAGCATGTCCAGACAAAATAACCTTCTTAGCACTGACTGTTACCTCATTGTTGGTGGCATATTTCTCACAGGCGGTGACACACAGCTCCATGGCCTCCACTCGCATCTCCTCTGGCATGTCTGTGTGCTGGGAAAAACAAGCAAACAAGAGGGAGCTCAGCAACCCAAAGAGCTGGGCACAAGACAGAAGAGCAAATAAGCCGGTGTCACCTGCTCCTTCCATCATGGCACGGCTGTGCCCTACATTCTTGGATACAAGCAGAAAAAAAATAATCACACATGCTAGCTCCTCTGATCTGTACCGCAGAGGATGCAAGAGCATCACCCATAGGAGAGCTCAAATGCCAAGGGCTTGAGATCAGAAATAGCTCTGCCTTTGGAGAAATGTAAATGCTCAAGATGGAAGAGGCTTATTAAGTCACCTCTTGTTCCTCCCTCCCTCCCAGTCAATGCAGAATTGTTCCCTGCTTATATTCCAGCGATTCAGTGATTTAAGTTACAAGTGATGAAGTTTCCGCTTTTTCCATTAGGAGAGTATTCCACAGCCTAACAGACTGAGGTTTTCCCTTTGCTCAGTTTCATCTTTCACTCCTAGCTGTACCTCTGGGATCCCCCTAAACCATTCCCCTTTCCCTTCCTGGTGTGCTTCATTGCCACATAGCCAAGTTAAGACTATTTAGGGCCGAATTCAGGAGTGTTGTGAGCAGTGGGGAGAGCTGGAGAAGAAAATGGGTGTAAGTGACACAGCAACAAGACTTGTCCCAATTTGGCATTCCTTGTGTTTCCAAGACAAGTGTGACACATGCAGTGAGTCAAGGTCTGCTCTCAATTGCATCAGTGTAGTCAATGGGAGACCAGAGTGAGGGCAGAATAAAGGGGTGAGAAGAGGGAGGTACAAGAAAAAAAATTAACTAATGAGGGAGTTAAGATAAAGGGAAGGTGTGTTAGTTGCTCTCCTCATTTCTTTTTCCTCTCCTGTACAGCCTCAACATGTCAGCTGCACTCATTTCTGCACAACTACTCAATGCCAAATAGGTAAAAGTTATGCTCCATTACTACGTTCTGAACAATTTATACCACTATTTACAACACTGCTGATTATAGCCCTGACACGCCCATGGAACTGCAGCTGCTTATTCCAAGCTGAATTTAAGATTTATTTAACTTTTCCTCATAGATCATAATATTTTGTGCTAATATTGTGGTAAGAGTAGGTAGGCAGCCCTTAGATATTATTGCAATAAGCCCTACAGGGAAATCTAAGTTACGCATCATTCCCCTCTGTTCTATTATCTCATTGACTAGAGAAGTCTCTTATCCAAACTCCTCTAAAAAAAAAACAAAAAAAACAAAAAAACGAAAACCCCCCACAAGCTGCACAGAGTATCCTGAATGTAGTGGGAGTGCTGTAAAGGCAACATGCTCAGCGCTGAAGGAGTGGGGTCAGAAAGGGATTGCCTGAGCTCACTGTGGTTGACTGAGTGGCAACATTAATAAATTTTGGAGCAGGCTGCCTCTAAGTTGCCTCACAGTAGAGTGGAACATGGGGAAATGGTAGGAGGGTGCAGCCCTCAGATAGAATTGGTATGATATGATCATATTCTTGTAGCTACTCAGAAGTTGAGGACAAACTGGTTTGGAGGGTAGGTACGAATGAAATACATTTATCTCCCATCCTTGTACCTTGACATGCTCATGATCATACATGCCCACCCTTGTTCTTACCCTGATCAGCGGGAAGCTGTGAAGTCTTTTATAATCTGCCTCCTCCTTTTTCCCCTCCCCGGTGTCTGCCATGGTCCTTCCACTGTGACCTTGAAAGGGGGCAGAGGTGCCTACTTAGGACCAGCCAGATGCTGCAGTGCAGGTGGGCCAGAGGGATGGAACTCTTGAGAATCAGGCAGAACAGTTTCAGCAGAAGCAGGAGGTTCTCTGCCCAAAGAACACTGCTAAAAAGAGGGGGGAGGGGAGATAAGAAAGTTGAATTTAAAAAAGGTCCAGTTTGATCACTATGAGAAGCAAGATGTGAATCCTGCCATCTCCTCCATTGCTTACTGCTTCTCCACAGTATATAATCAACCTGGAGAGCTGTGTTACAATTTATTACAGAGATAAAATGCTTACAAAAAGTTGTCACTTTCTATAGTCAAGATTTCAAATGTGCTGCACGTCTCAGGGGCACAACTCCATAAAGAGACATAGGGCTCTGACTTGATGGCAGCTTGGTTACTAGTGAGGGGTCAGGACAGTGAAATTACAGCACTGCTTTCCAATAGCCAAACAGAGAGCATGGCATCAACCATCCTCTGCCTTAGGCTGTTGTCCTGTTCTTTTCAGGACACAATACTGTTTACAATGGGGCCAAAGTTTGCATGCAACAGGAACAGATTTTGTGTGCGTTTCAGGATGAAAATAGCTAATGGGCTGTTTTGGTTTGTTTTTCAACTGCTTTTTTCAACTCCAGGGTTTGCCAATCACAGGAGTGCCACATCAAACTCTGCAGCACCACTTCTCTGGGCCTATGCCTGCCAGTCGCTCAGAAGGTGACGCAGTCCTACAGCACTCTCTGATGGGCAAATTCAGAACATTTCACCTTGGTCTCTTCTTTGGTTCTCCTATCTGGCATAAGACACTCCCCTACTGCTTCAGAGAAAGCAGGAGCATCATAAATGTATTTTGAAAAGAGGTCCTGACAAGCTAATGTTCCATCACTAGGCAATAAAACACCCAACACCTCTCTGAGGCCATAGTAAGTCCAGTCTGCAGACATACTAACTAAAGTAACTAGGGCTAGGGGTTCTCCCAGAAGGGATTGTGGGAGTTTTACACATCCCTCTGAAGTAGTCAGTCAGCAGTAATCCCAGATGGTGGAAGACAGGATAGCAAACTAGGTGGTTGGAATGAGGCAATTCCTTTAAGTTGTTGCAGTGTTTCAGGTTTATCTCCCAAACGTCTCACCCACAACCCCAGGCCTCATGACACATACAATCCATCTCAGACTCCTTCATATACAGCAGACAGTTTAAACACACAACCAGGCTGGGAAGAAATGCTGTTGAGAGACATTTCATCCATAAAAGTCTTTTAATTTTAAATAGAGCTGGTTTATAACAACCCCACAGAAACTTCCTTGGAGACCCGTTCCTGTTTGGCGGCATCAGACCCACTTCTGAGCATTGTGCCTCCTTCACAGGCCCCCTGCTCCAGGCATCAGACCCACCTGACATGGGGACGGAGGGGGGATATGGCCTGGAGGGAGGAAAAATAATCTCACACACACACACAGAATGTTTTGGGCCTTGGTGCCTTATGCTGGGATCCTCACTGGGTGATGGGCGCGGGGCTGGGTTTCAGAGCACAGTGGAGACTCCACTGGGGTGGCTGCGGCCCTCAAGCCATATGAGGACAGGAGCCCCCCCCCCCCCCCCATCATGGAGGGGCCCTGCAGATCGCACAGGCCGGGGGAGGGAGGGGCTCTAACCAGAACCTAGAAGGGACTGGGGGGAGGGGACGGCGCTATCCCGGGCGGGGGCTGGACCCTGGCTGCGGCGGGAGCCCCGGCTGGGTGGGGTCCCTGGCTGGGGGGCGGGGGCCTGTCCGCTGGCAGGAGAGGGGGCGGGCCCGGGAGGGAGAAGGCGGGGGAAGGACTCGGTCTCACCTGCGCCTCCTCGGCTCTGAACCCAAAATATCAGCTTCGCTTGGTTGTTAAGGAGAGAAACGTGCTTGTCTTAGCAACCAGCGCCGGAAGTCCCGCCTCCCCTTTCTCATTGGTTGGTTTGCAAAGTTCGAAACATCTTACTGGTTCCAAAGTTGGTCGATGTCGTGAAAGGGTCCTTCCGCCTCCTCCGGGCTGGAGTGGTAGGTGTCTTTTACCTGCCTGATCACATGTGAGCCCAATTATTGGGAGGGAGACCTTGTGTCAGTGGTTCAGGTTCTTGAGGGGTTGTGCTCAGAGGTTACAGCAGGTACTAGCCCCTCGGCATGACGGGATATAGATCTTATGGCACCCTGACAACACAGTGACACCTACATAGCATAACGCTGCCTGTGACAGCATGGCACTAAGGCTGCATGCCATGCTACTGGTGTGCACAGCACCACCCACACTGCGATACCAGGGTGCTGTGACACTGCTGCACCATGCACTTCCACGCTATGGCACCAGGGTGCTGTAACACTGCCGCACCATGCACTTCCACGCTATGGCACCAGGGTGCTGCGAGACCACCACACCATGCACTTCTATGCCACAGCACCATGCACTTCCATGCCCTGGCACCAGGGTGCTGCGAGACTGTCACACCATGCACTTCCGTGCCACGGCACCATGCACTTCCACGCCATGGCACCAGGGTGCTGCGAGACTGCCGCACCATGCACTTCCATGCCACGGCACCATGCACTTCCACGCCATGGCACCAGGGTGCTGCGAGACTGCCGCACCATGCACTTCCATGCCACGGCACCATGCACTTCCACGCCATGGCACCAAGGTGCTGCGAGACCGCCACACCATGCACTTCCATGCCACGGCACCAGGGTGCTGCGAGACTGCCACACCATGCACTTCCACAGCACGGCACCAGGGTGTTGCGAGACCGCCGCTCCATGCACTTCCACACCACGGCACCAGGGTGCAGTGAAATTGCTGCACCATACACTTCCATGCCGTGGCACCACCCATGCCATGACAGTATGGCACCAGAGGCCGCTCAACAAAATCTACAGCCCTAGGCAACACTTCCATGTGCCACCACCCCATACCACTCAAATTGGCCCAGCTGCTGATCTGTCATGACAAGGGGGTGGCCAGGTCAAATGTGATGTGCTAGGCAGTTGCGAGTGGCATTGCAACCTGGAGTGCAGCGTTGCAGTATCACTCAAATTGTCCCAGCTGCCCCTCTGTCATGATGGAGGGGCCAGCTGGATCAAATCTGCCAGCCTTGGCAGCTGCCCAGGGATCTGCTACCCTAGGCAGATGCCTAGCTGGTAATATAGCTAGAGCAGCCTCTGCATGGCACTTTGAGACCTGCACACCATCACATTGCCATGCCATGGCATAATCCATGCTGTGACACTATGGCACTATGACACCTCTATGCCACAATGCTATCCATTCCCTAGTGCCACTGAGACTGGCAATTCATAAAACAGCCATACTGCCACAACACTATGAGGCCATCACGCCAGGGCACCACTATGCCACAGCACTACCCACTTCACAATGCCTTCATGCTGTCACAATATGCAGACCTGCCATGCTGTGATGTCATGACACTTCTATGCCACCCTGACACCTTGTCTTCTCATGCTGACATTACCTCGAGGTTCCCTGTTCATTAATCCTTTGCAACAAGATCATTGCATTAGCAGCAGTGCTGCAATGCCACCTCCTTCCCCCTTGGAGGTGGGGAAAGTAATATTTTCAAGAGACAATTCTTCAAATAGACCAGGGCAGTTCTGGGGCCACTTGAGGGCTTTATGAACTATTTACAGCATTGCCACAGGCCATCAAGGTTTACAAATGGGTCCTTAGCCCAAAAAGGTTGCAAACCAGTACTTTAGGGCTTGTCTACACTTGAAAGTTAATTAAGATGAAGGCAAGATGTGAATTTAAAGACCAATAGCTGTTCCTGAATAACTCTCTTAGGCCTGGTCTACACTTCTAGTTTATACCAAATTTAGCAGCGTTAAACCGATTTAACCCTGCACCCATCCACACAACGAAGCCATTTATATCGATATAAAGGGCTCTTAATACCGGTATCTGTATTCCTCCCCGACGAGGGGAGTAGCGCTGAAATCTGTACTGCCATGTCGGATTACGGTTAGTGTGGCCGCAATTCGACGTTATTGACCTCCGGGCACTATCCCACAGTGCACCATTGTGACCGCTCTGGACAGCACGGATGCACTGGCCAGGTAGACAGGAAAAGCTCTGCGAACTTTTGAATTTCATTTCCTGTTTGCCCAGCGTGAGAGCTGATGAGCACAGGTGACCATGCAGAGCTCATCAGCACAGGTAAGCATGCAGTCTGAGAATCGAAAAAGAGCTCCAGCATGGACCGTGTGGGAGGTACTGGATCTGATTGCTGTATGGGCAGAGGATTCCGTGCTAAAAGAACTCCGTTCCAAAAGACGAAATGAAAAAACATTTGAAAAAATCTCCAAGGCCATGATGCAGAGAGGCCACACCAGGGACTCAGTACAGTGCAGTGTGAAAGTTAAAGAGCTCAGACAAGTCTACCAGAAAACCAAAGAAGCAAATGGAAGGTCTGGGGCAGGGCCACAAACATGCTGCTTCTACGCTGAGCTGCATGCAATTCTCGGGGGGTCTGCCACCACTACCCCACGCCTGACCGTGGATTCCGAGGTGGGGGTAATCTCAGCTATGTCTGAGGATTCTGCGGAAGGGGAAGATGAGGAAGAGGAAGAGGAGGACGAACTTGCAGAGAACACACAGCACACCGTTCTCCCCAACAGCCAGGATCTTTTTCTCAGCCTGATGGAATTACCCTCCCAGTCCTCCCAAGCTAGTATCCCAGACAATGAAGCCATGGAAGGGACCTCTGGTGAGTGTACCTTTGTAAATATAAAACATGGTTTAAAATCAAGCGTTTTTTAATGATTAATTTGCCCTGAGGACTTGGGATGCATTTTCAGCCAGTACAGTTACTGGAAAATTCTGTTAACATGTCTGGGGATGGAGCGGAAATCCTCCAAGGACATCTCCATGAAGCTCTCCTGGAGGTACTCCAAAAGCCTTTGCAGAAGGTTTCTGGGCAGCGCAGCCTTATTCCGTCCTCCATGGTAGGACACTTGACCACGCCATGCATGTAGCAAGTAATCTGGTATCATTGCATGACAAAGCCAAGCAGCATGTGGTCCCGGTGTTTGCTGGCATTCAAGCAACATCTGTTCTTTATCTTGCTGTGTTATCCTCAGGAAAGTGATATCGTTCATGGTAACCTGGTTGAAATACGGGAATTTAATTAAGGGGACAGAGGTGGCCATTCCTACAGGGCTGTTTGCCTGTGGCTGACAAAAAATCCTTCCCTGCAATTAGCCAAGCAGGGGGACAAGGGAGGGGTGATTGGCGCTGAGCGTTTTCGTGTTTGGCTAGCAGGGATCTTCCCTGATACCAGCCACGTGGTAGGGGGAGGGGTAAAGCGACCATTCCAGAGAATTGGATGGGGGGGAGGAGTTTGGTTTCTGCTGCTGCACGTTAACAGGAAAGACGCAGCACTCAACGGGCTTTGCTTGATATTTGGGAAAGGAGGGCGCTGGATATATGAAGGCTGCAGAAACCGAAAGACAATGGCTTACCATGGCCGCATGCAAACCGAATTCTGTTGCCCGGACCTGCATCTGTGATCTCTAACACCAAAGCCGCAGGCACTCAATATTAAGGCCTGGTCTACACTACGCGTTTAAACCGATTTTAGCAGCGTTAAACCAATTTAACGCTGCACTCGTCCACACAACGAGGCCCTTTATATCGATATATAGGGTTCTTTAAACCAGTTTCTGTGCTCCTCCCCGACGAGAGGAGTAGCGCTGAAATCGGTATTACCATATTGGATTAGGGTTAGTGTGGCCGCAAATCGATGGTATTGGCCTCCGGGCGGTATCCCACAGTGCACCATTGTGACCACTCTGGACAGCAATCTGAACTCAGATGCAGTGGCCAGGTAGACAGGAAAAGCCCTGCGAACATTTAAATTTCATTTCCTGTTTGCCCAGCATGGAGCTCTGATCACACGGGTAGCGATGCAGTCCCAAATCCAAAAGGAGCTCCAGCATGGACCGTACGGGAGATACTGGATCTGACCACTGTATGGGGAGATAAATCTGTTCTATCAGAGCTCCATTACAGAAGATGAAATGCCAAAGCATTTGAAAAAAATCTCCAGGCTATGATAGACAGAATCCACAGCACAATGCTGCGTGACAAGCGTAACAGAAAGCCAAAGAATCAAATGGACGCTCATGGAGGGAGGGAGGGTGTACTGAGGACTCCAGCTATCCCACAGTCCCCAGCAGTCTCTGAAAAGTATTTGCATTCTTGGCTGAGCTCCCAATGCCTGTAGGGTCAAACACATTGTCCGGGGTGGTTCAGGGTATAGCTCGTTAATTTACCCCCCTCCCTCCCTCGTGAAAGAAAAGGGAAAAAATTGTTTCTTGACTTTTTTCAATGTCACCCTATGTCTACTGCATGCTGCTGGTAGACGCGATGCTGCGGCAGTGAACAGAAGTATCTTCTCCCCTCCTCTCCGGCAGATGGTACAATATGACTGCTATCTGTCATCAGCATCAGTCTGTGAGTGCTCCTGGCTGGCCTCAGGTGAGGTTGGCTGGGGGCGCCTGGGTAAAAATAGGAATGACTCCTGGTCATTCCCAGTAGATGGTACAGAACGGCTGGTAACCGTCTTCATCATAGCAACTGGGTGCTGAGCTCCATCAGCCCCCTCCCTTTCATGTCTCAAGAAAAGAATTTGTACTGCCTAGACTATCATAGCAGCGGGATGCTGGGCTCCTCTCCCCCACACCATTTAATGTCCTGCCTGGACTATCATAGCAGCTGGAGGCTGCCTCCCCCTCATTTTATCTCACTAACAAATCAGTGTTTCTTATTCCTGCATTCTCTATTACTTCATCACACAAATGGGGGGACACTGCAATGGTAGTCCAGGAGGGTTGGGGGAGGAGGGAAGCAACGGGTGGGGTTGTTGCAGGGGCACCCCCTAGAATAGCATGTAGCTCATCATTTCTGCGGGATCTGACGCTGAGCAGCTGTGCTTTCTGGTACACTTGCACCATATTCTAGGCAAGACTGACTCTATTTTCAGATACCATAAAGGAGAGATTGACTCGGGGAGTCATTCCCATTTTTGTCTTTGCACCCCCAGCTGACCTCAGCTAGGAGCACCCATGACAGCAGCAGACGGTACAGAACAACTGATAACCGTCATCTCATCACCAATTTATAATAGCATGGCAGACGGTACAGAACGACTGATAACCATCATCTCATCACCAATTTATAATAGCATGGCAGATGGTACAGAACAACTGATAACCGTCATCTCATCACCAATTTATAATAGCATGGCAGACGGTACAGAACGACTGATAACCGTCTCTGCTATCTTGCAATGGCAAATGAATGCTGCTGTGTAGCGCTGCAGTACCGCATCTGTTAGCAACATCCAGTAGACATACGGTGACAGTAAAAAAAAGCTGAATGGGCTCCATGGTTGCTGTGCTATGGCGTCTGCCATAGCAATCCAGGGAAAAAGGGTGCAAAATGATTGTCTGCCATTGCTTTCACGGAGGAAGGAATGAGTGACGACATTTACCCAGAATCACCCACGACACTGTTTTTGACCATCATGCGTTGGGGTCTCAACCCAGAATTCCAATGGGCAGGGGAGACTGCGGAAACTATGGGATAGCTACGGGATAGCTACCCACAGTGCAACGCTCCAGAAATCGACGCTAGCCTCGGACCATGGACGCACACCACCAAATTAATGTGCTTAGTGTGGCCGCGTGCACTCAACTTTATACAATCTGTTTTACAAAACTGGTTTATGTAAAATTGGAATAATCCCGTAGTGTAGACATACCCTAAGATGCAAAATGCCACCTTGTAGTGAAATCACATGTGCTATGTAAGTGTTGTTCACTGTGAAAGAGTATAAACATTGTTCTGTAAAATGTATCTTTTAAATACTTCTCTCCCTTTTTTCCCCTCCCTCCTGCAGCTGCAAATTTTTCAAGCCTCCCTCCTCCGTCCCGAAGGCTAACTCAGATAAGGTGGCGAAAAAAAAAGGATGTGAGACGAAATGTTCTCGGAAATCATGGAAGTGACCCGCAATGAAAGAGCTCATCTGAATGAGTGGAAGGACGTGGTATCAAAGTACAGGAAAGATGCCGGTGACCGTGAGGACAGGAGGGACGAACATGAGAAGAGGAGAGATGCTCGAGATGAGAGGCGGCTGCAGGAAGATCAGAGGAGGCATGATGCAACACTGGGGCTGCTGCTTGATCAAACTGACATGCTCCGGCGTCTGATGGAGCTTCAGGAACGGCAACAGGATCTTAGGGTATGTCTACGCTACGGGATTATTCCGATTTTACATAAACCAGTTTTTTAATACAGATTGTATAAAGTCGAGTGCATGCGGCCACACTAAGCACATTAATTCGGCGGTGTGCATCCATGTACCGAAGCTAGCGTCGATTTCCAGAGCGTTGCATTGTGGGTAGCTATCCCATAGCTATCCCATAGTTCCTGCAGTCTCCCCCGCCCATTGGAATTCTGAGTTGAGATCACAATGCATGATGGAGCAAAAACAGTGTCGCGAGTGATTCTGGGTAAATGTCTTCACTCAATCCTTCCTCCGTGAAAGCAACAGCAGACAATCATTTCGCACCATTTTTCTGTGGATTGCCCTGGCAGACGCCATAGCATGGTAACCATGGAGCCTGTTTAGCCTTTTTTCACTGTCACCGTATGTGTACTGGATACTGCTGACAGACACGGTACTGCAGTGCTACACAGCAGCATTCATTTGCCTTTGCAAGGTAGCAGAGACAGTTACCAGCCCTATTGCACTGTCTGCTGCTTTGGAAATTGGTGATGACGGTTACCAGTCATATTGTACCATCTGCTGCTGTCATGGGTGCTCCTGGCTGGCCTCGGTGAGGTTGGCTGGGGGCGCAGGAACAAAAATGGGAATGACTTCCCAAGTCATTCCCTTCTTTATGTTTTGTCTAAAAATAGAGTCAGTCCTGTCTAGAATATGGGGCAAGTCTACTAGAGAACCAGAGAGCACAGCTGCGCTGGGTCAGAGTCCCAGATATCCCGCAGAAATGACGAGCTGCATGCCATTCTAGGGGGGTGCCTCTGCAACAATCCCACCCGTTGCTTCCCTCCTCCCACACCCCTCCTGGGCTACCGTGGCAGTGTCTCCCCTTTTGTGTGATGAAGTAATAAAAAATGCAGGAATAAGAAACATTGACTTTTTAGTGAGATAAAATGAGAGGGAGGCAGCCTCTAGCTGCTATGGTATTCCAGGCAGGACATATCCATTACTCATTAATGGAGGGTGGCGGGGGAGAGGAGCACAGCCTCCCACTGCTATGATAGTCCAGAATCTCCATTAGACATGAAAGTGGTGGAGGAGAGGAGCTCAGGCTCCAGCTGCTCTGATGAGGACGGTTACTAGCCCTATTGCACCATCTGCCAGGACTGAATCTTCAGGACACAAAGCTTAAAGAAGGGAATGACCAGGAGTCATTCCCATTTTTGCCCAGGCACCCCCAGCCGACCTCACCAAGGCCAGCCAGGAGCATTCACAGGATGATGACAAGGACAGCTATCAGTCATCTTGTACCATACCATCTGCCACCAGGGAGAGGAGGAGGGAGGATGCTGCTGTTTAGCGTTGCCACACCCTGTCTACCAGCAGCATCCAGTAGACATATGGTGACATTGAAAAGAGGCGAGAAATGATTTTTTTTCCCTTTTCTTTGAGAGAGGGGAGGGGAGTAAATTGACGACATATTCTCTGAACCACTGGCGACAATGTTTTTGACCCTTCAGGCATTGGGAGCTCAGCCAAGAATGCAAATACTTTTCGGAGACTGCTGGGGACTGTGAGATAGCTCGAGTCCTCAGTACCCTCTCCCTCCCTCCATGAGCGTCCATTTGATTCTTTGGCTTTCTGTTACGGTAGTCACACAGCACTGTGTTGAGTCCCTGCTGTGGCCTCTGTCTATCATAGCCTGGAGATTTTTTTCAAATGCTTTGGCATTTCGTCTTCTGTAACGGAGCTCTGATAGAACAGATTTGTCTCCCCATACAGCGATCTGATCCAGTATCTCCCATATGGTCCATGCTGGAACTCTTCTTGGATTTGGGACTGCATCGCCACCCGTGCTGATCAGCGCTCCACGCTGGGCAAGCAGGAAATGAAATTCAAAAGTTTGCGGGGCTTTTCCTGTCTACCTGGCCAGTGCATCCAACTTCAGATTGCTTTCCAGAGCAGTCACAATGGTGCACTGTGGGATACCGCCCGGAGGCCAATACCGTCGAATTGCGGCCACACTAACCCTAATCTGACATGGCAATGCCGATTTCAGTGCTACTCCCCTCGTCGGGGAGGAGCACAGAAATTGGTTTTAAGAGCCCTTTATATCGATATAAAGGGCTTCGTTGTGTGGATGGGTGCAGGGTTAAATTTGTTTAACTCTGCTAAATTCAGTATAAACGCGTAGTGTAGACCAGGCCACAGAGTGCCGCTGCAGCCCCTGTATAACCACTCTCCCCCCTCACCATGTTCCTTAGCTTCCTCACCCACCAGACATGTAAGAATGCGTGGGGCAAGGCTCCGTGCACCCGCCCAATCCACCCCAGTGGACAGCCCAACCAAAAGGCTGTCATTATTTTGAAATTTTTTTAGTGGCCTTTTCCTTCCCTCCTATCCTCCTCCCAAACCTCACCTGGGCTACCTTGTCAGTTCTTTCCCTCTTTTTATAATCAATTAATAAAGAATACATGATTTTTAAACAATAATGACTTTATTTCCGTAGAAAGCCAGCTGTAATCGAAGGGGGAGGGTGGGTTGCTTACAGGGAATGAGTCAATCAAGGGGGTGGGTTTTCATCAAGGAGAAACAAACACAACAGTCACACCGTACCCTGGTCACTGATGAAACTGGTTTTCAAAGCTTCTCTGATGCGTACCACTTCCTGGTGTGCTCTTCTAATCGCCCTGGTGTCTGGCTGAATGTAATCAGCGGCCAGGTGATTTGCCTCAGTCTCCCACCCCACCATAAAGGTGTCCCCCTTACTCTCACAGAGATTGTGGAGCACACAGAAGCAGCAATAACAATGGGGATACTGGTTTGGCTGAGGTCTGAGCGAGTCAGTAATGTGCGCCATCATCCCTTTAAACGTCCAGATGCACATTCTACTACCGTTCTGCATTTGCTCAGCCTGTAGTTGAACAGCTCCTGACCACTGTCCAGGCTGCCTGTGTGGGGCTTCATGAGCCATGGCATCAAGGGGTAGGCTGGGTCCCCCAGGATAACTACAGGCATTTCAACATCCCCAACTGTTATTTTCTGGTCTGGGAAGTAATTCCCTTGCTGCAGCCATTTAAACAGAGTAGTGTTCCTGAAGACGCGAGTGTCATGAACCTTTCCTGGCCATCCCATGTGGGTGCTGGTGAAATGTCCCTTGTGGTCCACCAGTGCTTGCAGCACCATGGAAAAGTACCCCTTGCGGTTTATGTACTGGGTGCCCTGGTACTCTGGTGCCAAGATAGGGATATGAGTTCCATCTATCGCCCCACCACAGTTAGGGAATCCCATTGCAGCAAAGCCATCCACTATGACCTGCACATTTCCCAGAGTCACAACCTGTCGTAGCAGCAGCTTAGTGATTGCTTTGGCTACTTACATCACAGCAGCCCCGACAGTAGATTTGCCCACTCCAAACTGATTCCCGACTGACTGGTAGCTGTCTGGCATTGCAAACTTCCAGAGGGCTATTGCCCCTCGCTTCTCACATGTGAGGGCTGCTCTCATCTTGGTATTCTGGCTTTTCAGGGCAGGGGAAAACAAGTCACAAAGTTCCATGAAAGTGCTCTTACGCATGCGAAAGTTTCGCAGCCACTGGGAATCATCTCACACCTGCAACACTATGCGGTCCCACCAATCTGTGCTTGTTTCCTGGGCCCAAAACTGGTGTTCAATGGCTAGAACCTGCCCCATTACCAGCATGATCTCTAATGCGCTGGGGCCCACGGTTTGAGAGAATTCTGTGTCCATGTCCTCATCACTCTCGTCGCCGCTCTGCTGTAGCCGCCTCCTCCTCGCCTGGTTTTTCAGGTCCCGGTTCAGCATAGACGGCACAAGAATGCGCGAGGTGTTTACAACGTGCATGATTGCTGTCTTGATCTGAGCACGGTCCATGCTTGCCGTGGTATGGTGTCTGCACAGTTCACCCAGGAAAAAAGGCGTGAAACGGTTGTCTGCCACTGCTTTCACGGAGGGAGGGATGAGGCTGTACCCAGAACCAGCCACGACAATGTTTTTTGCCCAATCAGGCACTGGGATCTCAACCCAGAATTCCAATGGGCGGGGGAGACTGTGGGAACTATGGAATAGCTATGGGATAGCTACCCACAGTGCAACGCTCCGGAAATCGACGCTAGCCTTGGTACATGGACGCACACTGCCAAATTAATGGGCTTAGTGTGGCTGCGTGCACTCAACTTTATAGAATCTGTTTAAAAAAAACAGTTTCTGTAAAATCGGAATAATCTCGTAGTGTAGACACACCCTTAGTCTGGAATAAGAGTGCTCCTTTGTTCCTGTTTAGCTTTAACCCACTTTCACCCATGGCTATGCCACTTCCTTAGCATGATTAAAGACTGTTGTGGCTGGGAGAGAGATGACCCTGTAGGGGAGGGGCCATTGCTACCTAACCTCAGGCTTTTGGCTTGAGAAGGAGACTTTTCTAATCAGTCATCAAAATTTAAAGACACTCAACTGTGCATTCTGATCAGACAGACTGCAAAGACAATAGACCTTGAGCTCTACCATTATCTGAAACCACTTAAACTTTGGAGCTAATGTTTTTTGGGTTTAAAAACATTTTTGATATTAGTCCTTCCCCTCCCCACACACACTTTTAAATAGCAGAGAATGAGGCTAGGAAGGGTCTGGAAAATCTCAAGCTTTTGAGTTTCTCATTGTAAACTAATTTGGGAGAAGCTTAAGTCTTTCATGTTGATGCCTTGGGAGGGGAGGAGAAAAATGCCTGTATGAACCTGGGGGGTGAGGAGGGGCAGGGGAAGGGTGTTATGTTTCAATAAGAAGATGGTGTGACACTAATCACTTCCCCCTTGCCCCAGCAAAGACCTCTATAAATTTAATTTTTGCTTGCTTTGAGGGTTCTCTATACCTGTAGTTGTCTATGAAATCCTCTGTGCATCACCAAAGTGATGCATCTCTCACTATAGAGTAGGTCTGGTAAAAAAAAAAAAAACCCAGAATTTCTGTCCTGTTGGAAATTCTGAGATTTTGAAATTTCATTTAGTCCTGAATTGGGATGAATAGTTGAAAGCTCAGCATTTTTTTGCAAAATGAAATATTCTGAAAATATTTTGTTGCCACCTTATGAAAATGTTTCATTTCAATAAGGTTGAAACATTTCATTTTGACTAAAATATAATATAATCAAACAGGTTTAATGCTTTCCCATTGAAAATTTGGACAAAATCAATATGTTTCTGTGAAATGTTTTGATTATGTGGAATCAGCGTTTTCAGATGGAAAACTATTCCTTCAGAAAATCATGGAATATTAGGGTTGGAAGGGACCTCAAGAGATCATCTAGTCCAGCCCCCTGCTCAAAGCAGGACCAATCCCCAAATGGCATACTTGAGAATTGAACTCACAACTCTGGGTTACTAAACCAATACTCAAACCACTGAGCTCTCCCTCCTCCCCATCTTGATTATCTCTACTGTCCAATTAGCCAAGCACTGATTCCCTTCTAAACTAGAGGTTGAACAATTTAATGGGGCCTTTGGGCTAGATTAGCCTAAAGTCAATACATGAATGGTGTCCCCACCAGCAAGCTCCAACAGCAACACCCTGGGGAGAAATTTAGCTCCCCAGATCCAACTGCTAGGCAGGGTTCAGGCCTTTCTACTGGGATGCTGTCCTTGCACTCGGCTTGCAGGCTCCAACTTTCATATCAGCTTTTGGCTAGCATGCATCTGAAGGTTCCTCCACCCCTGTCTAGCAGCTTGAAGAAGGAGCTCTCTCTCCCCACAGAGATAAGTGGAAAGGTGTAGTCAGATGCCCCTATCCCTAGCCACCACATGGGTCTTCTTCCCCTCTGAATAACTTCAGTGCTCATCTAGGCTGCTGCTTATGCCTTTCCCAAGCAATAGTAGAGTGCCCTGATTCTTGACAATTTAACTGCTGGCCACAGGTTTCTAAATAGCAGCAATGAAACTGATCAAAGCTTTGTTAATATCATTTTCCTCTTTCCTGACAAAGCAGCAGAGGCACTGGAGCTGTCTGTCTGCAGACTCAGGAAGATGAAACTGCATTGGGCTCATTTGAGTCACATTAGGAAACGTTTTCTGTCACCATAAAGGGTAGAAGCTTAATGCTGCCTCTAGTCCTTCACTCGTTTACAATCACTTCAGTTGCTTTCGCCACTTGATGTTTTACTCATCTCTTCCCCTTTTTTAAAGTCACTGTTCTCTTGGAATTAGGCAGTAGCAGCACCCAGGCCATCCAGAGATGGGTAAAAGCTGGAGATCATCTCTTTTGCAATGAATAAATAATTAGGAGCAGGATCTCTGGGAGGAAGAAGATCTTTCTATTGCGATTTTGTTTCTAGGCAGCTGCTGTAAACTCTCCAGAGATGCAACAAACTCTAGAGTCAATTGTTGTTTTTTAAATGCTCTAATCCCTGTGTAGTTCACCCACCCCTGTCATTAAGCAGCAAGTTAGAGAGGATTTTTTCTTCTTTTTTTTCCTCACTCTTTGATGCTGCTAAGTGACTAGATCCCGCTGTATGAAGATTCAGGATATGACAGATGGGACTAGGCTTCTTCGGACATTCAAAGAAAGTGGCCAGAGAGAATGCTTTTCAGAGTATCCGTTCCTGAGACCTACTTGCAAGGGTTAGTCATTGACAGCCACAAAATGTAGGTGCGTCTTTGGGAACATGTGTACTCAGATGTGCATGTTTCCTAGTGGGGTGGGTGGAGTGGCCACATATGGAGGGAGACTCCTTTTCTGAAATGTTATTTTTTTGGGGGGGAAGTTGGGGTCTTTCTGGAGCTCATGGCCTAGCTCAGCTGCTTCGTTCCAACCAGTCTTCGTTCAGACCAAAGTCTTTTACCTCTTTGTTTTGGCTATATAGTGATGTTCAATAAAGAAAAAAAATATTCTGCAGCCTGGGAAGTGACTGTACCATGGTGTTTGTGCCATTTTTTTTCTTGAATGGGAAATTTAACCATTAATTGCAGTAAATGTTGATTTAAAAAAAAAAGGCCCCTGTTGAAAAATAGTCACTGCCTTTTGGCACTGCCTACTTGTCAGCTCCTAAATTATTAAGCCCACGGAGGGTGAGTTCTGGATCCTCCAGCTAATGGGAGTTTTCTTTAGACGTTCATGATATCCTCCTGATCAATGGACGTAAGCAAAGGATAGATTTCTGTGGGTGTCTCTGCTCCAGTGTGGAGGGAAATCCTAAAGTTCTCTCCTCTTCCTGAACTTGGCCTCTACTATAGCCTGTGCTGTTCATGAGGCCAGATTAGATGATTGCAGAGGTCCCTTCTGAGCTTATAATCTTTGACTCTATAAACTCCACAAGAGCTTCTCTAACTGTGTTAATTGGGGGCAATGGAAACCCTGGCTGGCTCTCTTCTCACTTAGGGTGCATCAGCTCTTAGAGGTGTACTCTCTGTGCTAGAAAAACATTTTGCATGGAGCAGTGGGAGCTCTCGAGCCAGTCAGGATAGGGCACCGTGATCTAGTGTTTCCCATGCCACGCGCTCTCTGCTTGGCAGGAGGTGATGTGATTCAGTCATGCATAGGGCAGCAAGATCTCTCCAGCCAGTTCATAGCGGGAGCTGTGATCTCAGTTCACTTGGGGCAGCAGGAATTCTTTGGCTAGCTGACAGGAATGCCATAGTTGAGTTTCACTTGGAGCAGAGGCAGCTCTGAAGCGGGTGGATAGGGAAGTACTGTGTGAGTCCTCCAGAGCAGGACACTGGGAGCTCCCTGCCTAGATAAATTGGCTGGTTGGATCTTGTCTCACAGAAGGCCTGGGAACACAGTGTAAGGCTTGCCCTACTCTGCTCCCAAGTGGAAGTTGTCTGCTCCCGGTGCTGAGTGCTCCTGCTCTGCCTCTAACAAGCGCCACAGAGATAAAACTGACACCACGCCAGAGCAGAGAGGCTACTGGAACCTCAATTCATATTAGACGACTGGTTATCTAGTCCTGTATCCTGTCAACAGTAGCGGTAAGTAGCAGGTGCTCCCCAGGAAAGTCCAAGAAAGTCTATAATGAATAGCCAGCCCATCAGTTCTTCAGGGCACGGGCAGCCTACTACATGCATGTGCAGAGCCTAGCACAATGGGCTCCTAGACACAGCTGGGGCCTCTATGGGCTGCTGCAATACAAATAATAAATAGGAGATGTTTCTTCTACCCCCCTGCCAGTTAGTAGTTGGCTTATGCCCTGCAGCATGAGGGTTTATAGCCCTTGTATTTGTAAATGTAGAGCAGCGTTGGGCAAACTTTTTGTCCCAAGGGCCACATCGGGGTTGCGAAACTGTATGGAGGGCTGGGTAGGGAAGGCTGTGCCTCCCCAAACACCCTGGTCCCCACCCCCTATCCAACCCCTGACTGCCCCCCTCAGGACCCCTGACTCATCCAACCCCCTCCTGCTTCTTGTTCTCTAACTGCCCCCCTGGAACTCCACCCCTTATTCAACCCCCCCTGCTCCCTGTCCCCTGACTGTCCCAACCCCTATCCACACCCCCAACCCCGACAGCCCCCCTGGGATTCCCATGCCTATCCAACCCCCACATTCCCTATCCCCTGACCGCCCCCTCGAACCTCCACCCCATCCATCACCACCCCGCTCCTTGTCCCCAGATTGCCCCAACCCCTATCCATACTCCCACCCCCTGACAGGCCCCCTGGGACCTCCTGCCCCTTATCCAATCCCCCTGCTCCTGCCCCCTTACCGGCCAGAGCCAGGCATGCCACCACACTGCTTGGCAGGAGCTCGCAGCTCCACCGCCTAGAGCGCTGGCAGCGCGGTGAGCTGAGGAAATGGGGGGACAGCAGGGGAGGGGCCAGGATCTACCGTCCCCAGCCAGGAGCTTAGGGGCCGGGCAGGACGGTCCTGCGAGCCGTAGTTTGCCCACCTCTGATGTAGTCTCTTTATCAGAGCTTATAAAGTCAACAAGGATGATTGTCATCCTCTAATTTGTCCTCCTGTATAACACAGGGCCACAGAACTTCCCAAAATTAAATCCTCTTTGAACTAGAGCAGATCTTTTAGAAAAACATCCAGTCTTGATTGAAAAATTGCCGATGATAGAGAATCCACCATGACCTTCCGTAAATTGTCCCAGTTGTTCATTTTCCTCACTTAAACATGTTAGTCTGAAATCGTCTAGCTTCAACTTCCAGCCATTGGCTTTTGTTGTATCTTGTGTGCTAGACTGAAGAGCCCATTATCAAATTTTTGTTCCCCCATAGGTCCCCATATGGACTGTGATCAAGTTTAATCCTTTGTTTGATCTAATCCTTCTAAGCTCTTGGCCTCAGTGATATTTGTGGTGATGAGTTAGCTATGTGCCAGTGTACAAAAATATTTCTTTTGATCACTTTTAATGGTGTTGCCTCTCATGTTCATTGAATGACTCTTGCTGAGAGAGGGTAAAGAAGAGAGTTCACTTTATCTTCTCGACACCGTTCCTTGTTCTCTCTTTCTCTGTCATGTCCTGTTTTAATCACCTATTCTCTAAGGGTATGTCTACACTACAGGATAAATTCGAATTAGCTTAAACCGATTTTATAAAACAGATATTATAAAGTCGATTGTGCGTGTCCACACTAGGCACATTAATTCGGTGGTGTGCATCCATGGTCCGAGGCTAGCATCGATTTCTGGAGCGGTGCACTGTGGGTAGCTACTGTAAAATAATGAGGCCAATAATGTCGATTTGCGTCCACACTAACCCTAAATCGATATAGTAATATCGATTTTAGCATTACTCCTCTCGTTTTGTAGGATTACAGAAATCGATTTAAAGAGCCCTTTAAATCGATATAAAGAGCAGTGTAGTGTGGACGGGTGCAGCGTTAAATTGATTTAACGCTGTTAAAATCGATTTAACAGCATAGTGTGGACCAGGCCTAAGTTAAACAGCACCAATCTTTTCAACTCTCTTCACATACAAGTCTTTCCGCCAGCTCTCTGAGCATTGTCCTAGCTCTGGGTTCTTTTACCTCTGCTATGACTTTTGGCTTGGGATGACCAGAACTGAACCCAGTATTCAAGGTGAGAGTGTGCTACCAATTTCTATAACTTTTTTATTCTCTCCTTAATGTGTCCTGATATTTTGTTTGCTTTTAATTTTATATTTGGCTGCTGCTGCACAAAGAACAGAGGTTTTCACTAATTGGCCCACAATGGTGCTGAGATCTTTTTCCTGAGCGGCCACATTTAATTTAGAACACAGCAATGTGTATAAGTAGCTCCAGTTATGCCTTCCAGTATGTGTTAACTCGCACTGGTTATCTGTCACCATGCTGCCCAATCAACTAACTTTTTTGGTCCCTCTGGAATTTCTGTTTTCAATAACCAGCAAAAAGTTGTATCATCTGCACATTTTGCCACTTCACCCTTCATCTCCTTTCTTGATCACTCATAAATAAACTAACAACACTGATTCTAGCACAGCACTTTGGGGCACCTCATATTAACATTTTGCCATGGTGAAAATTGACCATTTGTCCCTACTGTTTATTTTCTGTCTCTCAACCAGTTTCTAATCCATTGTAGTATTTTATCTCTCATGCCATGACTATTTATTTCCCTCATTAGCTGCATATAGAGGACTTTGGCAAAGGCTTTTTGAATAGCTAGATAAATTATATCAACCAGGTTGTCTTTATACACCATTTTGTTGACATCCCTAAAGAATTCTAAAAAATTAGAGCCATGCGGCTTTCCCTTACACAACCTGTGCTGGTTTGTCCCTAGCATAGCATGCTCATCTAAGTTATATTAAAACTCTACCTGGTAGCGATATGAGTGTAATTTTCCCAGGATCACTCATAGCACCTTTTTCAAGAGAAGTACATGTGCAAACTCCCAGTCCTCTTGTACAAAAGTTGATTTTAATGAGATGACATATTTTTGTTAGCAGCTCTACTTCACTCCTCCATTCCTTCAGAATTCCTTGATGAAATATCATTGGGTGTTAGTGACTTGCTCTTTTTTGGTGGATCAGTTTGCTCCAGCACGTCCTTTTTTGACACTTCAGTCTGATTGCATCTCATCTTGGTTACCTGAATAAAGTAGGTCTGGGTGAAATCTCTCTCCAGCACTGTATGCAGTGAAGGATGATGGCAAAGAAATCAAGGCTGCTCTGTCTTATCCTCCTTAATTGCTTTCCTTACTCTCTGGTAATACAACAGATGCTCCTGATCTTTTGCAGGCTTCTTGTTCCTAATATTCTTAAGGAATTTCTTATTGATTTCTATGTCTTTGGCTATTTTGCTGTTCCATCTGGTTCTAACCCTTCTAATTTCCACCTCACATTTTATTTGTGGCAGTCTGTGTTCCTTTCTATGGTTGTCCCTTAGGTTGGATTTCCAGGTCTAAGGGATAACTATTTGGCTCCAATAACCCCTACAACCTTGCCAGTTAACCAGACTGCTTTGCTCCTTGCTTTCCACCATCCTTTTTTTGTCTAGGAGCTGTGAAGGGGTCCACTCATTACAGGGGCAACTCCTTGTGACTGAGTCTAGGAATTAGCTCTCTCCCTGTCTGGTGCCCCCATTTGTCAGTTGCTTATGCTGTGGCCCCTCTCCATGACTTGGGGTGCTCCAGATGCTGCCTCAGCCAGTCTTCCAGTTCACATCTCCTGTCCCTAGATCCCTTTGCCAGTGGCTGGTAGGGGAACCTGGGGCTGCCTGCTATTCCGGTTCCAACCCAGAGACCCTATGACTAGCAGACTCAAACCCTATTGCTGTTTGCTGGGCATCTCCCTACCCCACCTCTCTATCTCCTAGCCTATCCTTGGTTTATCACCAGAGATGTCTTTGTTCTCCATGGCTACTCCACCCTTCTCAGCCCCTTGCCAGACTTTCCAGTCCAGGGCAGGACTCTGGGTCTTACTCTCCTGATGGATCTCCTTCTTTTCCCTGATTAACACCTTTTCCCCTCCAGGGAGTGACTGCAGTTCTCCTCCTTGCAGCCTCTTCCTGCGCTCACTTCCAGGCTTATCCTGCTAGCCCAGCTTCTCCCCCATCTGGGCTTCTTCAGCCATTAGGCCCAGTCAGTCTCTGGTTCCCCTCCAGTTGCAGCATCTAAGGTTAATTGACCTGTCCTTGCCCACATTAACCTGCTCAGGGTTTGCGTGGGGCAGATATCCCAGCACAAGGGAATGCATGCCTTCTGTAACTTTGATGAGCAGCTTGCCATTGACTTCAGTGGAGCCAGGATATCACCCCAGAAGCCTCCAGGATGAGTCTAAGGATTGTAGTATCCTGGATTTTGACTTTAGTGTCTTTTTAACTGTTTTCCTCTTTATTTCTTTAAATCTCCTTTTCTAACGTTTAGGACCACAGTGGTCACTTTTGGATGATGTCTCCTCAGAAGATGTTGGAGATCCCTATTTCTTTGTGGCTCCATTATGGCTATGTCTTGACCCAGCTCCTGTGGATTGCTGAGGAGTAAGACTCCAATTCAGCAAAGCACCTAAGCACATGTTTACAGGCCAGATCCTCAAAGGCATTTTGGCACCTAACGCCCATTGATTTCAATGGGAATTAGGTGCCTAAATCCCTTTGAGCATCTGGGCTTAAGTGCTTCGCTGACTCAGGGCATAAGCTGAGAATAGCCTCTTCTTGGCTGTGGCTGCCACAGACATAACCTTAAAATTTCCCACTCGAGTTAGCACCAGACACAGCTCCACTAGCAGAAGCAGCAGTGGGAGAACTTGTGCAGACTGGCTGCCAGTATTTGAACCACCATCTCATCTAGCCCTGCTCAGAGCAGGTTTGGATGATACTATGGGTAAAACTCTAGCAGATGCCAGTGCCTCGTCTCTGCTAGCACCCTCACTATTGCTACCCCTGGTGGAGCTGTGTCAGTGACAGCAATGGTGAGAAATATTAAGGAAAAAAGTTTCGCGTAGGCCCAGCCAACGTTTGCTTTCGAACTAGCTGTTCTAAGAAGTTTCCCCTGTAAACCGTGTCCCAGTATGACCAGTTTATGTGTGGGTAGCTAAAAACACCCGTTATCACTGTTGTATTAGATTTCTTGCTCAGCTTATCTCCCTCAGCATGGGAGCACATGAGCACAACACATACACACGTACTCAATGCTATTTTCTGATCGAGAGGCTGGTAGCTCCACCCTCGTCACAGATTTGTGTTCTAGCATTTGTATTCCTACTGCTTTCATCGGATAGCCCTCTCTGTGCAGAAGGGTTCTCTTTAGAGTCTGCAGAATCTTTTAATCTTCCACTTGGGCCCCTAGTTGGTTCTTCCTGTATAGTTCATACCAAAGCATGACAGTGTCCCATTTGATTTTGTGTGTTTCAGAAATGTCTGTTATAACAAGCACCTGTCCCATGGCCAGGCATTCTAGTTCACGTCTGTTTGTCTTTATGCTTCCCACATTGGTCTATGAATAGTTATAGCTGTTATTTATGACAGGGCACCTATTTTAATTAGCCCCTTTATCTGACACCCCTGTTACTTTTCTAGAAAGTCCCTCCTTGATCCAGCTCTGCCTTTCCTCCATGGCAGCTGAAATTTCTGTCCTATTATCAAATAGAGAGTCAACTTTGTAGGCCTGACATCCCCAACAGACACCTTGCTCTAACCTGAATGTGCCTTGACAACTGTCAGCTTTCTCTCTGCTTGTAGGCTAAATAAATCTTTGCACTTTGCTGCACCAGCAGCCTGGTTCCACTTTAGTTAAGGTGGGGCCCGTTACTTCTATAGCAGTTTTCTCCTTTCTCAAAAGTGCCTTGGTGTCTTGCATTTAGACTGTGAGCTCTTTGGGCAAGCTGTGTTTGTACAGCATCTAGCACAACAGGTCCTGGTCCAGGTCTAGGGCTCCTAGGTGCTACCCCAATACAAATAATAGATACATACTACAAACAATGTACATTAGCTCCTGCTTCTTTATAATGTTTTCTCATCCATGTGCTGAGCCGCCCGGATGGTCCTTCTGTCTAGCTTGCCTTTTGTGAGGAACTGGAAGCATTACAGAGAAAGCAACCATAAAAGCCCTAGATTTAAGCCTTCATCCCAATAATCTAAGTTTAGCTTCCAGGAACTCTCTCTCATACCAGGAACTCAGCACTCACTAGCCGTGGTCTAGGTGTCTTGGCGGCTCCATCACCTTTGCCCCAAGTTGGCAAGTCAGTGGATGATTCTTAAGCCCCCAGAGGGAATGAAACATAAACATCACATTTATTGTTCACAATCAGCTTTACAAAAGAAAAATATATATGATACATATACACACGTGCGCACGTGGAATCTCATGCCACGGATGTACAAAAGGGAGCGAGAGAGAGCGAACGGCTTGGTTTTTTCCCCCTCAGTCATGGTGCACTAAGGTCACAGTGTTTTACAATTTGAACATGATTGTGTTTGAGCTCCTCCCCCCAATACATCCCTCCCTCCAGCAGGGGCCAGCTGCATCTTAGTGTGAGCATAGGGCAGCTAGAGGAGAGGCAGGGGATCCAGTAAGAACAGATACTAGAATAATCCAGGAAACAACAATGCATTTGTCTGTCTCCCCTGCACCCCTACTTCCCTATGCGGTATAGTTGAGAGAGAACAGGGAAGAGATCCAGCAGGTTCAACCACCAGACAAGGAAAGTGGAAGGTTTTGAGGAGGGGGAAGAAAAACACGACACGAGCAATCACAAAACCCCAAAATACCACTTCCCCCACCACACACAATTGTGTATGCAGACATCAGTGGCTTCATGCACCTTGGAAACACTGAGTGATCAGGCACTCCAAAGGAAAATGAACTCTCCCACCTGCAGCTTCCAGTTCAGCAGCTTTCCACCCCATCCCCACCCCCAAGCCTCTTCCCCTCTAAGGATGCTGGCTCTTTCCCTGTGCTCTGGTGAAAGTCCATCACCAACTCCCCTTTCCGCCCACACCTGCTGTGGTATGCTGAGCACCTAAGAAGCACAGGCAGGCTACCTCCACATGTGATTAGCAGGTAAAGGGGCTATGGAGCAGGTATGACTACTCAGGACTGGACTAGCTATCCCTTGGGCTATTGTTTTCCCTTCATTTCTGTACTGTGGCCCCAGGGAATTCATCTTGGATTCCACCTACTCTCCTTCTTGCTCTCTAATGTTGTCTCCCCACAAGCTGTTGACCATGATCTGGGAAACATGCCCAAGGGAGCACCTCTTCCCCCTTTCCTTTGGTTTGCTCACTACAGAGGTGGCACCCACCACTTGGTGGCAGGAGCGGCTCTAGACATTTCGCCTCCCCAAGCACGGCGTCATGCCGCGGGGGGGGCGCTCTGCCACTCGCCGGTCCCAGTGGACCCTCCGCAGGCATGCCGCCGAAGGCACCCTGCCTGCCGCCCCCTCGGCGACCGGCAGAGCACCCCCCCCGCCGCATGCCGCCCCAAGCACACGCTTGGCGTGCTGGGGCCTGGAGCCGCCCCTGCTTGGTGGGCAGCACGGGAAAGCAGTGCCCTTGCTAACACAGCCTTGCTAGCCCTTGCCCTAGTTCCAACTGCCTTTGAACTTGATATGCAGACCCTTTTCTGTCTCGAAGATCCTCCACCAGAGGGCAGCACAGAGTCTAGCAAAGCTGGTGCAACAGCCAACCATGAGCGCTCCCACCAAGGAAAATACCCTCTGCCCCCAGCCTACCAAGGAGAGTCAGTGAAGAGGGGAAATGCAGGTTGTCGGCCAAATGGAAAGAGGAACCATACTGGCTCTATTTCAGAAGAGACTCCAGTTGCAACCCTGAGACCAGGGTGTAATGGCTTGCTTCGCTTTTTCCCACCGAGGGCTGTAACTGAGGCCCTTCCAGCAGCAGAGAGGGGACTAGCTGGTTACTGACTCAGCATCTAAGTGTTCAGGGTCAGATAAAATACAAGAAGAAGCCTTCACACCCCAAAGGGTCTGATTCATCTCTCACTATACCAGTGACAATCAGTCAAGTCAGTGGAGTTACATCAGGCTGGTGCCAGAGAGAGAAGAATCAGGCCCTGATCTTGTTTTAGGGGGAAAGATTTGTGATCATTGTTTGCTTTTTGTCTGCATGTTTCCCAGTCCTGGTTGCAAGTGGGACATGCCCACCCCAAATCCCTGCATGGGGAAAGAAGGCTGAGCAAAGGAACATACCACCTAGTGGCAATCCCAGCTTTGAAAAACTGCATTCTGATTGGCTCAGAGAGAACACACCAGTTTCTATGCTACAGCCAATCAGATTTGGACCTGGTGCAAATGAAACTCAGTTGACTACAATGGAGCTGCTTTAACATAAACCAGAGTTTAATCTGGCTCAATCTCTCCATACACACAGTAGATGAAATATATAGCACAGAAAGAGAACGCATGCTGGTGTGGTAGAAAGGCTGGAGCAGCATGGGATGACCATATTATTCCTGGGTGGCACGGCTCTGAGCGAGTTATTCAGGTCATCCTAATTCAGTACCAATAGAACACTCAGATCACCCCACCTCATCAGAGAGTCTGTTTAGGCCACAGAAAAATGCTTTAAGAAATGGTGGAGAGGTTTTAACAACATTATTGGAACTACTTTGCGTCCCTCTTCCCTGCATACCAGGAGTCTAACTGTACACGTCTCAAAGGCGGGGTGAAAGTAAAGGACAGAGCACAGTTCCATCCCCCCTGCTAAAAGCAGAGGGAGCACTCCCCTTTCTCTCCCTGCTTTGAGCAAATGGTGCAGCCTCCCAGCTCCCCTGTCCCTCTACCCCAGTGCAGAGAAAGCTCCTACGCTGTTTCTATCTACTTTTTTACCGCCCAGAGGGAAAGGTCAACTTGTGCTTTTTTAAAACCTCTAAAAGGCCTTTCTAATCCACCGTCACATCATGATTTTGAGGCCAAGCTACCTCCTGATCTATTAGAGCTGGAAACAAAAACTCCTTGTCAGTGGTAAAAGCATCTGATTTTAACTTTGGTGTGTCCCAAGATATTGGCCCTTGTCCATGGGTGGGCATCCTGAGCCTCCAGCTTTGTAATTTTGGTGAGGGGAACATTCTAGAGCAGGGAGACTTAGGGAACATTTCTTGGCAGGTTGGCTGTTTTTTAAAGGCAGCTGTTTAAATCACTTCAGAGGTTTGGAATGCTAGAAGTATTTCTAATGGAGATGGCTTATTGGACAGAGTGCAGGGAGGAAACCCAACAGTGCCTGATAAATGCATATTTCATGTGGCTATCACCACTCCCTATATAGTATAAATGTGTGTATGTGTTTGCATTTACTGTATTCTTTGGAATAAAAAGGGTTTGCTGATGAGAGTTTGAGTCATATTATATAAATATAGCTATACATAAAAAAATATCAGTAAAGTTGGCATTAGCTTTGCCACCCATCCAATTGGTTGTAACTGCCTGCTTTCCGAGAGGATGTAAGACATATTTGATTATCTGGGATTGGAGGGGGTTGATGGGTAGGGACAGTAATAGGTTGAAGGCAATGCTGTCAAGTAGCTTTAGGCCCTGCATTTACGTGTGGTAAAAGCATGGCCTAACAAAATCTACTATGACAAATGTCAGGGCATTGGGGGAAAAAACAATGTTTTTCAAGGAGAATTGGCCTATTGAAAATCCAAACACAACAGCATCAGGCTAGGGTGTGGGAATTAGGAAGTGAAACTAACTAAAGCAGAAAGTGAAACTGACTAGGTTTGTTTTGTGGTCCCAGCTCAGTGACATGCAAAAAGCAAACAAATTGCATCAATAAGGATAAGGCAATCAGGCTGGGGTTTGCAGAAGAGCCTAAAGGAGTTATGTGCCCAAATCCCATTGAATTTCAATGAGAGCTGAGTGTCTGGCTCCCTTAGGCTCCTTTGCAAATCCCAGTCACAGGCCTGGTCTACATTTACAAGTTTTACAGGATATCAGTGTTGCATGGGGATGTGTGTGATTTCTTTTAACCAAAATAGTTATATTTGTATCAGTATAAAGTGCCTTATACAAGCATAGTTTATTCTGCTTCCTGAACCAGAATAAGCCAAACCAGTATAAGTATTTTGATACCAGTACAACTGCATCCACACTACAGTTGGGGTTAGTTTGTTTTGTTTGCTACTTTAACTATACCAGTACAGTTAAACCAGCAAAACTTTCTGGAGTATGCAAGCCCTTCGCAAGTTCTAACTCTGTAGGCTTCAGTACTAGGAGGGGCTGGCAGGCTTAACACAGTCAAGGCTTTTGTTTTAAGTTTGTGGGACAGATTTACCCCCTGCTTCCGCAGGCAGTTGCAAATTGTACCAGGCTGAGGGGAGAGCGCACCTCTAGGAGAAGGCAATTAGTGCCCCCACTGCGTGCTCCATGGCAGGGTGTGGGTGCAGGGGTCCACACAGTCTGCCCACAACTCCTGCACACTGAGGCTGCACCAGCTGTTACCCAGTCTTGCTTTCACCCTTCCCCTACACAGCACCATTCACTTCTGAGACTGGATTGATCCCAGGCAAGGAGTTCCTTGCATCACCCTCCCCCTTGTTTTAGGCTGACTTCCTCCCACTGTGAGCTCTCCACCAGGGCCTGGGACAGTGGAATGAATCTGGCCCTGTGAGTTTTGTGTTCACAGTCTCCCTTTCAGGTGATTTAAAGAGGACGTGGGAGGAGTGGAGGGAATGAACAATCCTATTTTAAGAAAGGAAACAGAAATGGGACAGCTTTTGAGAATCAATCAGGGGCTTGTTCTTGTCCCCCATCGTTCAGAGGCTACAAGACTTTTTCATGTAGTGAATATTAAGTCTGATTTCTCAAATCTGTCTACAGGATGTCGAAGCTCAAACTAAATGGGATTTGAGCAGGGGTTTTCAAACTGGGGGTCTGGACCCCTCAGGGGGTCGTGAGGTTATTACAGGGGGGGCTGTGAGCTGTCAGCCTCCACCCTAAACCCTGCTTTGCCTCCAGGATTTATAATGGTGTTAAATATATAAAAAAGTGTTTTTAATTTATAAGGGGGGGTGCACTCAGACACTTGCTGTATGAAAGGGGTCACCAGTACAAAAGTTTGAGAACCACTGGGTTTGAGCATCCAAATGCCCCTAGGCAGCTGTGAGAAACTCAGCCTTAAAGCATTAACTTCTACCCAGGATAAGTTTGGCCCACTTGTGGCAAGAGGAAATGAACAAAACCTGTTAAGTCCTCTGTGGAACTCAGGTGTCGGTAGCTATAGGAGACGGGGGGAATCCAAGGGGAATCCCAGCTGGCAGGACCATGGAGCAATATTTGGAGGAAGGTTTATCACTGTGACACTCCCAGTGGAACATGGAGTGACCAGAGAAATATTAGCTTGGATATTCCCAATCAGCCAATGGTTTTCCCAGGACCAGTGCCCCCCAAGCTAGGCTCTACGGCCTTTGCAGTTCCACCCAGTACCCACGCCAGACTGGCAATGCTAGCAACAAGATGTGAGGAGAGGAGAAATGTTGGCTCGGTAGTTCCCAGTGTACCTATGGCTCCCCCATCCCCACACCAGAGCGGCCCCCTGGTGGTGCCATTGTATGGATGGTTGGTGGAGAACCTTGCCACTCACTTGTTACCCCTCAAATAGGCCTTAACTGGCACAATAAAACAAACAGCGTCAAATTTCTTTGAGTTCAGATGGTTTTCTTGCCCCTCCCACCTCCCTCCCCGAGTGGATTCAGAACTCAAGATGTTTCTATTTGGGAAAAAGGGGATCCCTGACGCCTTGTTCCTTAGGTGGCGTGGAGGCAGGGGAAGTTGCTGTCATGCTCCTTTCCATGGGTGGGGGTGGGGGAGTTCTCATGCCTTCATCCTCTCCTCACATATCTCGAAGCTCCACTTGGTGGCGCCCCCAAGGACCTCCACCACTTCATCGTCCCACTGGATCACGTTGCCTTGCAGGTGGGAGGTGCAGTTGGCCAGGCCCAGGATCTCGGTGGGTGTCAGGATATGGTCCCACATGTTGAACTGAGCTATCTCGCCGACGAAGGCCTGGGTTGCGTCAAATCGCCCGCCCAGCGTATCCTGCACCAGCACATTGAGGGGAGGGGTATCAGCCCATTAACAGGGAAAAGGTAGAAAGTGAGAGGGAGAGACAGTGAATGAGAGACAGACAAAGTAAACGAGGGGGAGGGATAGAGAGAAGAAGAGAAAGGAAAAGTGAGAGGAGAGAAAAGGTGAAATAGAGAGGGAAAAAGAAGAAACAGACAGAAACGGAGAAAAAACAAAGGAGATTAAATGGCAAGAGTGCACAAATGAAAGAGAGAGAAACATGGAGAGAAAGTGAGAGAGAGATAGACAAGGGTAGAACGAATACAATGAATGAATATGGCCACTGCACTATTCCTGTCTACCTCAGATTTCTCTTCTGGGGGATCCCTTTTCCCAGGCTGTGTGTGTGATCCGTAGGGGTGCTGTTACTGTGAAACACACCCAGCCGACAATGGCTGCAGGCTGAATACGGCATTGCCAAGCGAACTCTCACCCAAACTCCCAGATGCTCTACAACCATCTGGGGGTTATAACTGAGCTTTGGCCTGGAAGCAATCAGGGAGGGGATTCCAAAGGGCTGACACAGGCAGTATGCTTATCCACCACCCCACCACCATCCCTGAGGAGAGCCTGTGGGAGGCAGACACTGTATCAGTTAACAATGGTCCCTCTGATCAGCTGAGGAGCTGTTCTGACCAGCTCCAGACAGGGTAGTAGCTGCAGTCCGGGGAGATTGCTAGAGGAGACACTAGTTTTCTGCTTTTGAGGCTTACAAATACCCCAATTGTTAATTGTTCCCAAGAAGATGCAGCAACTGCAACCCACCTGCTCCTGGCCCAGGATTATCACCCCGTGGGGTTTGATGGGATGCCAGGCGGCCAGGTTCTCACTGGATCCACGCTGCTCACCGTCCTCATACGCCCACCATACGCCATCCCGGGTGGTCCAAGCGATGCAGATGTGGTGCCATGTCCCATCCTTCAAATTCAGGGGCAGCTGGGCAACCTTAAAAAAAAAAAACCCAAAACCAAACCGGGCATGTCATGGGGCTGCCTTAAAACCCACAGTGCACCCTTGGGATGTTGTGGGACAATCTCTCCGAGCAGTCACATGCAGCAGCAGGTCAGGAGTCCTGCACAGACCTTCTCCCACTGGTTCTGACATGCAGCAGCCTGACGTTCAGGGACAGTGCAGAGGGGAATGGGAGATGTTAGGTGGAGGGGACAGATCCTCAGGACTGTGCCTAGAAAGATGAGGATCCCCTCAGGAGGAAGGAGGTGGAGAGAGGAGAAAAAGAAAGGAGGCAAATAAGGGAGGAAGGGAGAGGTAGGAAAGGGGAGGGGGAGGGAGGAGGGAGAAGGGAAGAGCAGGGGTAGGTAAATAAGGTGTCTGAGTTAGAAACAACAGGGTCTGGTAGACTCGCCTCTCCCCTCTCCAGGACAAAGGGAAACATGGAGGTAATCCCCATCACTGGGAGGAGGGTGGGAGGCTCCCCCCAACACACACACACAGGAAAGAGTGGCATACATGCCTATGCTCCCAGCTCAGAGGCTCTAACCCCTCCTGACCTTATCGTTGATGAGCAGCTCCATGGGGCTGTGTCCCCACTCCATCAGCACAATCTCATTGGCTTGCCCGGGGGCAGAATAGGAGAAAGGAGTGCCCAGCCCTGAGGAGGCCTTGGACTTCAGCCACATACAGACTGTGAAGGCGAAAAGCTCCGGCAGGCTCTTCTTCATGCGCGCGTACATGTAGTTGGTCCTTACGGGGATGGTCACCTTGTAGGCATTTGGAGGGTGAAAGTGTGGTGCTCCTGGGTGCTCTTGAGTGAACAAAGGAGAGGGGGGAAAGAAACAGGGCTACCGGTGAGTAACAGTGGGAGCTGCAGAGGGATTGTCCCACATAGAAACACTAAGAATTAAACCAATCCAACACTAAAATCAACCCTACAGCATAGAATCCTTGCTGACAAGGGCCACTGGCAGCACCTGCAGCTCAGCACTTGTCATAGTATCTTTCCCCAATCTGAACCTTAGAGTCCAAAAGTTGGGGTACTAGCATGAATTCCTCTAAGCTTAACTACCTGCTTAGATCTGATAAGCTGCCACCAATCAGGAATTCCAGTGCCTGATACACTCTGGTCCCCTCAAAACCTTCCCTGGAGACCTCCAAGGCCCAGACCCCCTGGATCTTAACACAAGGAAAGTAAACCCTTTCCCTCACCCATGCCTCTCCTAGGATTTCCCTCCCCGGGTACCCTGGAAGATTACCATGATTCAAACTCCTTGAATCTTAAAACAGGGAGGAATGTCCCTTGCCCCTCTCCTCTTTCTCCCTCACCCAAAGGCAATACAGATTCAAGCTCCGGGAAACTAAAACAAAGGAATTCCTCCTTCTCCCCTCCCTTCCCTTTCCCTGTTAAGTACAAACTCAATTCCCTTGAGCCTCAACAAGGGGAAAAAATCAAACAGGTCTTAAAAACAAAACTTTTAATAAAAAAAGAAAGAAAAGGGTAAAAGTTATTTCTGTAATTTAGATGGCAAAAGTTACAGGGTCTGTCAGCTTATAGAAACTGGAGAAAAAGCCTCCTCCAGCAGAAATACAATTTAAAATACTTCCAGCCAAATACACATTAGAACTCTACCAGCCAGATACACATTTGCAAATAAAGAAAACCAATTAAAAAGACTAAACTGCCTTTCTACTTCCACTTACTACTTGAATAGAAAATTAGAGCCTGTAGTACGTCCAGTCACTCTCAGATCCCAGAGAGAAGTAAGCCAAACCCAAAAAACACAAACAAAGGCTTCCCTCCACCGAAATTTGAAGGTATCTTGTCTCCTGATTGGTCCTCTGGTCAGGTGTTTGGTTCCCTGTTTGTTAACCCTTTACAGGTAAAAGAGACATTATCCCGTAACTATCTGTTTATGACATGCCCCCCAAATCACAGACAGTGGGGAAGCTCTGGTGATTTCTTCCTAGAACTTTAGAATAAACAGATTAAGACAACACATGCACCTTTACATATACTACTAAGTATGTAAACTACAAGACTTTCTACATTTGAAGGACCTATTTTAACCAGTGGATTCTGGGAAACTTTCACGAGAGAGTGCATCAGCTACTTTGTTAGAAGCTCCTGAAATGTGTTGAATTTCAAAATCAAAATCTTGGAGAGTTAAACTCCATCAAAGCAGTTTTTTGTTGTTCCCCTTGGCAGTATGAAGCTACTTTAGTGCAGCATGGTCGGTTGTAGCTGGAACCACTGTCCCCAAATGTATGGGCGTAGCTTTTCCAGGGCGTACACAATGGCGTAGCATTCCTTTTCACTGACTGACCAGTGACTTTCCCTCTCAGACAGTTTCTTGCTGAGAAACACGACAGGATGGAAGTTGTGATCTGGTCCTTCCTGCATGAGAACTGCTCCTATACCACGCTCAGATGCATCTGTGGTTACTAGGAATGGTTTGTCAAAGTCCGGGGCCCTTAGCACAGGGTCAGACATGAGCGCCACCTTAAGCTGGGTAAAGGCCTTTTGACACACATCAGTCCACTTAACTGCATTTGGCTGGGTCTTTTTGGTCAAGTCGGTTAGTGGGGCAGCAATTTGGCTGTAGTGTGGTACAAATCGCCTGTAATACCTGGCCAGATTGGACCTGTTTGTTTGACTTTGGGACAGGTCACTTTTGGATAGCATCCACCTTGGCCTGTAGGGGGTTTATGGTTCCTCGACCCACCTGGTGTCCCAGGTAAGTCACTCTGTTTTGGCCTATTTGACACTTTTTGGCCTTAACAGTTAGTCCTGCCTGCCTGATGCGCTCAAAGACTTTTTGCAGGTGTTCTAGGTGTTGGGGCCATGAATCAGAAAAAATGGCCACATTATCGAGGTAGGCAACTGCATATTCTCCCAATCCTGCTAGTAGACCATCTACTAGCCTCTGGAAGGTGGCGAGTGCATTTCGCAGCCCGAAAGGAAGCATATTAAATTCATACACCCCCGCATGGGTGACGAATGCTGACCTCTCTTTGGCAGGTTCATCTAGCGGTACTTGTCAGTACCCCTTGGTCAAGTCTATTGTAGAGATGAACTGGGCATGTCCCAACTTCTCCAATAGCTCATCGGTGCGTGGCACTGGATAGTTGTCTGGATGAGTTACCGCATTTAGTTTATGGTAGTCCACACAAAAGCGTATATCCCCATCTGGTTTGGGTACCAGAACCACTGGAGATGCCCGTGCACTGGTAGATGAGCGGATATTACCCATCTCTAGCATGTTTTGGATCTCCTGTTCTATAGCAGCTTGGGCATGAGGAGACACCTGGTAAGGTGGGGTTCTAATTGGGTGAGCATTACCTGTGTCAATGGAGTGGTATGCCCGTTCAGTCCATCCTGGGGTGGCTGAGAACAATGGGGTGAAGCTAGTGCACAGCTCCTTGATTTGTTGCCGCTGCAGATGTTCCAGGGTGGTGGAGAGGTTCACCTCTTCCACGCCACCATCACTTTTTCCTTCGTAGTAGACACCGTCAGGCCACTCAGCATCATCTCCTCCCTGGACTGTAAACTGACAAACCTGTAAGTCTCTGGAATAAAAGGGCTTGAGAGTATTAACATTGTACACTCTGGGCTTTAGGGAGGAATTGGGAAATGCTATGAGGTAGTTAACAGCTTCCAGGCGCTCTTGGACCGTGAATGGCCCTTCCCATGATGCTTCCATCTTATGGGACTGTTGCACCTTCAAGACCATAACCTGGTCTCCTACCTTGAAGGAACGCTCTCTGGTATGTCTGTCATACCAGGCCTTTTGCTCTTTTTGAGCATCCTTTAGGTTTTCTTTAGCAAGGGCTAAAGAGTGTCAGAGGGTGCTTTGTAGGTTGCTTACAAAGTCCAGAATGTTAGTTCTTGGAGAGGGTGTAAACCCCTCCCATTGCTGCTTCACCAACTGTAATGGCCCCTTAATCTCGTGGCCATACAAAGTTCAAACGGTGAAAAACCTAAACTGGGATGTGGTACAGCCCCGTAGGCAAAGAGCAACTGCTGCAACACTAGGTCCCAGTCATTGGAGTGTTCATTCACGAATTTACGTATCATGGCCCCCAAAGTTACATTAAACCTTTTGACCAGGCCATTGGTTTGATGGTGGTAAGGGGTGGCAACCAAGTGATTCACCCAATGAGTTTCCCACCGTTTTTTCATGGTCCCTGCCAGGAAATTAGATCCTGAATCTGTAAGGATGTCGGAGGGCCAACCTACCCTGGCAAAAATGTCTGTTAGGGCCTGGCACACAGCTTTAGCCCTGGTGTTGCTTAGCTCTACTGCTTCCGGCCATCGGGTAGCAAAGTCCACAAAAGTCAGTATGTACTGCTTTCCTCTGGGTGTCTTTTTTGGGAAAGGACCCAGAATATCCACAGCTACTCGCTGAAATGGGACCTCAATTATGGGGAGTGGCTGGAGAGGGGCCTTGACCTGGTCTTGGGGCTTTCCTACTCTTTGGCACACCTCACAAGACCGGACATACTTGGCAACGTCCTTGCCCATCCCCTCCCAGTTGAAGGACTTCTCCAACCTGTCTTTGGTTCTTTTCACCCCAGCATGGCCACTGGGGTGATCATGGGCTAAGCTTACGAGCTTTTCCAGGTACTTAGTCGGAACCACCAACTGTTTTTGCAGATGCCAGTCTTCCTGGTGTCCACCAGAAAGAGTCTCCTTGTATAAAAGTCCTTGTTCTACAACAAACCGAGATCGATTAGAAGAGCTGAGAGGCGGTGGGGTGCTCCATGCCCCCGCCCAAGCTTTCTGAAGGCTGTCATCTGCTTCCTGCTCAGTCTGGAACTGTTCCCTTGAAGCTGGAGACACCAGTTCTTCCTTAGACTGTGGACTTGGGCTTGGTCCCTCTGGAAGTGATGTAGGTGATGGGGTTGTTTTCGTTGCTGGTGAACCGCTCTCCGCTGGTGCACCAGGTGGTATTTCAGGCTCTGGCTGAGCCTCTTGGGTGTGGTTGTCTGCTGCTTTTGCCAATTCAGGCTCGCTGGCGGCCTCCAGCATTGGGGTTGAAGATGGGTTTGCAAGCGCTGGCGTCAGTGCTGCCAACGGTTCTGGTGCTGGCTGCTTTTCCAGTTCCTGGTCTGGGACTGGAGGCACTGTGGCTGTTTCAGTCGGTAGGGGATCCGGGTTCACTACCTCTGTCTGGGTCTCTGGTAGCACAGACGAGGCCTCTGTGGATGGCTCAGGAACAGGAATGGGTCTGGAAGCTTGCCTGGTTTGGCTACGTGTAACCATTCCCACTCTCTTGGCCCACTTCACTTGGTTGGCCAAGTCTTCCCCCAGTAGCATGGGGATGGAATAATTGTGATAGACTGCAAAAGTCCACATTCCTGACCAGCCTTTGTACAGGACAGGCAGTTCAGCTGCAGGCAAGTCTACAGCTTGTGACATGAAGGGGTAAATTGTCACTTGGGCCTTTGGGTTGATGAATTTGGGGTCCACTAAGGATTGGTGGATAGCTGACACTTGTGCCTCCATGTCTCTCCACGCGGTAACCTTCTTTCCGCCCACTCTCAAAATTTCCCTTCGCTCCGAGGGTATTTGAGAGGTATCTGGGCCTGGGGATCGTTGGTGTGATGGTGGTGTAATGAACTGCACTCGGTTGGAGTTCTTTGGGCAGTTGGCCTTTATATGTCCCAGTTCATTACATTTAAAGCATCGTCCAGCTGACAGGTCACTGGGCCGAGGTGGGTTACTGGAGACTGGTGAGGTGGGAGAATAGGGCATCTGTGGCTTTCCTTGGGTTGTAGGTGGGGTCTTTGTCTGCCCTCGGTTGTAGGGTTTATTGTCGGTGTGCCCCCTGGGGTATTCGCTCCCCTTGACAGTAGCTTTTTTCTTTTCTGCCACTTCCATCCATTTGGCTCCAATCTCCCCTGCCTCGGTTATCGTTTTGGGTTTCCCATCTAGGATGTACCTCTCTATTTCCTCAGGAACACCATCTAAGAACTGCTCCATTTGTATCAGGAGGTGCAGCTCGTCCATATTGTTAACCTTTGTTCCTGATATCCAGGCTTCATAATTCTTTGCAATGTGGTAGGCGTGTCGGGGGAATGACACATCTGGGTTCCATTTTAGGGTTCTGAACCGCCGACGGACATGTTCAGGTGTTATCCCCATTCTGTATCTGGCCTTGGTTTGAAAAAGTTTATAATAGTTCATGTTCTCCTTAGGCATTTCAGCCACCACCTCTGCTAAGGGTCCACTGAGCAGTGGCCTCAGCTCTATCATGTACTGGTTTTCAGAGATGCTGTATCCATGGCAGGTCCTTTCAACATTTTCTAAGAAGGCTTCAGTGTCATCACCTGCCTTGTAGGTGGGAAATTTTTTGAGATGTGGAACAACAACTGGTGAAGTGTTAGGATTGGCTGTGTTCTGTTGCTTAGCCTGTTCTAATGCCAGGGCCTGCTGGTGGGCTTCCCTCTGGAGTTCCATCTGTCTTTGGTGGTCTGCCTCTTTTGCTGCTTGTTCTCCTTTGTGGACCCGCCTCTTCCTTGGCTATTTCTGCATTAATTAGTTCTATTCGTCTCCTATGTTTGTTTTCTTTTTCTATGGCTTGTTGCCTTGCCCGTTCCTGTTTCAGGGTCTCCTTGGTACTCATGGTTTCTGATGTCTTGTGTTGGGGCGCCCTCTGGTGTTTATTGCCTGAAATGCTTTTCCTCTGCTGCCTTCTCTGTTGCTAAGCAACAGAGTCTTTTTTAACTTTTTCTACTAGCTACTCACGGTAAAGTAAAAAGAATTAAAAAAAACTTTTCATTTGCAAATATGTTCTACTGGAGCCTGTTGCTGACCACTTAAGCCTGCTTTGTTTAACAAAAGACCCTTGTTAAACCTTAATGTGTGTGCCCTGAGGCTATCTCCCTGCACAACCAGAAGGGAGCAAGGAAAAAAAAATTCTGGCTGTAGTTTTAAAACCTTCTCTTCTCTGCTTACAAGCAGCTAGCAGAGAAAGAGAAAAATAATATTCCTACTGGCTTTTGGATTCCATCTTTCCCACACACTGCCACCATATCATAGTATCTTTCCCCAATCTGAACCTTAGAGTCCAAAAGTTGGGGTACTAGCATGAATTCCTCTAAGCTTAATTACCTGCTTAGATCTGATAAGCTGCCACCAATCAGGAATTCCAGTGCCTAATACATTCTGGTCCCCCCAAAAACCTTCCCTGGGGACCCCCAAGACCCAGACCCCTTGGATCTTAACACAAGGAAAGTAAACTCTTTCCCTCACCCATGCCTCTCCTAGGATTTCCCTCCCCCGGTACCCTGGAAGATTACCGTGATTCAAACTCCTTGAATCTTAAAACAGGGAGGAATGTCCCTTCCCCCCCCCCCTTTCTCCCTCACCCAGAGGCAATACAGATTCAAGCTCTGGGAAACTAAAACAAAGGGATTCCCCCTTCTCCCCTCCCTTCCCTTTCCCTGTTAAGTACAGACTCAATTCCCTTGAGCCTCAACAAGGGGAAAAAATCAAACAGGTCTTAAAAACAAAACTTTTAATAAAAAAAGAAAGAAAAGGGTAAAAGTTATTTCTGTAATTTAGATGGTAAAAGTTACAGGGTCTGTCAGTTCATAGAAACTGGAGAAAAAGCCTCCTCCAGCAGAAATACAATTTAAAATACTTCCAGCCAAATACACTTTAGACCTCTACCAGCCAGATACACATTTGCAAATAAAGAAAACCAATTAAAAAGACTAAACCGCCTTTCTACTTGCACTTACTACTTGATAGAAAATTAGAGCCTGTAGTACGTCCAGTCACTCTCAGATCTCAGAGAGAACTAGGCCAAACTCAAAAAACACAAACAAAGGCTTCCCTCCACCGAGATTTGAAAGTATCTTGTCTCCTGATTGGTCCCCTGGTCAGGTGTTTGGTTCCCTGTTTGTTAACCCTTTACAGGTAAAAGAGACATTAACCCTTAACTATCCGTTTATGACAGCACTATCCTGCCCCGATATACAGCACCAACTCAGCTGCAACTCTTAACAACCACTGCCAGTGGCAGTTCTGTTTCGTGGGATAGACAAGGCAGCGTTGAAAGGGCCTGGTGCAATCAGAGAGGCTCAGCAGCAATAGCCCAGTGAGCACCGTGCATAGGAGAGATTTGAAAGAACACCCTCACGGCTCCATGTCTGGCCCTTCAGACTCTGTGCCCTACATTTGAACCTGGCCCGAGTCCAGGTTAGATTGTAATCTCCTTAGGCCACAGGCTGTGTTTCCACTTATTTGTACACTGATAAATAATCATTAGAGTGACACAGTATTTCATCTCTAGCCCAAAGCGTCTACCCTTCCTCCTGATTAAGAACAGTGAGGCACCCACATGTGCATAGATGGCAGATGTGGGGGGTAGAATTTTTTGAATCATCCAGGAGCAGAACATGGTTTAATCAGACTCTCCCCTACCAGTACTGACCCTGTTCCAACTCAGAAACCCGGCTCTGGAGAACGCTCAGCTCCTTCTCCACCTCTTGTTGCTGCTGGTCATTGTTGCTGGTAACGGAGGAGCGTTCTTTCTCCAGAGATAGTATCTTGGAGAGAAGCTGCTCCTCTAGCTCCTCCATCTTGGTGTGGAGCACATCTCGGGTCAGCACAGGGGAGGAGGAGGTGGAGATGTTGGCTCGTGCTGGGAGCTCCTGCTGTACTCAGAAAGAGAGGTGGAGAACGGGGAGGGGAGAGGGAAAGGAAGAGAGACAAAAATCAGGGATAAACATAATCACAAGGATGAAAGCAAATTACCCTGCACCATCACTTCAGAGACACCTGGGGATAAAGCATTGGACTTCCAAGTCAAAGTGGTTGGTCTTTAACGCCCTCAGTCTTCATGTGAGCCTCCGCCTAAATTTGAACCTCACCTTTAACAGACTCCATTAGTTTCATTACAAACATCTCCGACATTAAGCATGTCAACTGGTTACACTTTATTATCCTTCCCTGTTACCTTGGGGTTGAATAGAGAAAGGGACTTCCATGGACATCCGTTCTCTCCCTGGACAAACTTTCTCAGGAGACCATGGGGCTGTGACTGGAAATTTTGTGAGGATTTTCCCAATGGCCAGTCATTGGACACTAGATGGGAAGGGCTCTGAATTACTTCAGAGAATTCTTTCCCAGGTCTCTGGCTGGTGGGTCTTGCCCACATGCTCAGGGTCCAACAAATCACCATATTTGGGGTCAGGAAGGAATTTTCTCCGGGGTCAGATTGGCAGAGACTCTGGGGGGTTTTTCACCTTCCTCTTCAGTGCGGGGCATGGGTCACTTGCTGGTTTAAACTGGTATAAACAGTGAATTTGCTGTAACTTGAAGTCTTTAAATCATGATTTGAGGACTCCAGTAACTCAGCCAGAGGTTAGGGGGTCTATCACAGGAGTGGGTGGGCGATATTCTGTGGCCTGCGATGTGCAGGTGGTCTGACTAGCAGTGGTCCCTTCTGACTTAAAGGCTCTGAGTCTATAACGATGGCTGGGGCTGAGCAACGAACAATCAGAGGTCCCCTCCCTGCCGCTCTCATCTCCAACTTTCAGGCGACTGTCATTGTAACATCACAAAGTGGTGCTGTAATCCTCTTAGCTCAGCTCAGTCGCTGCTCTCTCTCTGTGTTTGTGTGTGAGGTCACAGCAGGTAGTACATGGCAAAGTGGGGGGAGGACCTGTGACAGGACATAAGGCCCCAGCTGGTAAAGCTCCCCACCAGGGTGTGTATTAACTTGTATAACAGAAACTTGGGGTGCAGTGGCCACACCTACAGTGTCTCTCTGGTTACTGGGAGTTTAAATCCCAGCACTGAGATTTACAGATCATGCCTGTGCTGCACAGGTGTCCACACTCCAAACTCCCAAAGTCCTACCTCCCCACGGACCAAGCGCAGAGTATAACCTGCACGGGACTCATTGAGGCAGGCTCTGCTTTGGCTATTGCAAAATCCTGGTCAGGAACACTGAGTGAGATCCCAAGACATTACAGCACTTTCAAAAGACCCAACCATCATCCTGAAGGGTCCTTGTGGACACCAGGCCAGCTGGGAGAAGGGTATGGTATTACCCAGTGGTGGTGGAAGCTGGGGTGAGAGGGGAGAGCTGAATGAAAAGGTGTTGCCCTTTGGAGGCCCTGCTGCACAGCGTTTGTCTATGACCCTGCCCATTCTGGCAGAAGGGGTCAGCTAAGCCAGAGAAACCCTCCTATTCAAACCCATCTCCAGGTGATGTTGTTTGCGAAGGAAGGGTATTTGTCTTAGCCTAAAATGTGCTGCCTCCTCTATGTAATCAGTTTGGTGATGGCAGATGGTGCTGTGGGAGTCAGTGCTCGACACCATCCCACATGCCTCCTGCTCTTAACGCCAGCGTGGGGAAGGTGAGGTGGCTGCTGCCAGGATGTGTTCCCCCTCAAATATCAGCTCTTTCCTGGACTAGCTTACACTCTCTGCCTCCCTTTGTGCTGGGCTTCACAAATCCTCTCAAGGCTACTTATTCCAGGGCCGGGGTGTCTGTATGTGTGTGTGGCTAACTGTGGGTCACCTTCCACCCTCTTTCCATTCCAGCCCTCCTCCTGCCCATGTGGAATTGAGGAGTTGCCTCATGCTATCTCCAATTCTCTTCCTCCAGAGAAACAACCTTCTTTCATTTCCCCCGTGTACCCCTCCTGCTATGTTAAGCTTAGGCTCTCCTAAGATGCGGGGTCAGGTGGGAAAGAACAGCTGTGATGCTCAGGCTTTGCCCCCCAGAGCTGGCCTGAGATGAGATCATGGCACTCAAGGCTTCTGGATAATCACTGCTTAGTTAATGACTTGGGCAGAGGGCATTTGGGAGTACAACCAGCTCAGGTGAGCGCGGATATCGGCTCAAAGTGGCAGGCGAGGAAGGAAAACGTGCCAGGGGCAGGGGAACTGACCTGAAAGATCAAACACTGTCTCTCTCTCCTGCTCTCTTTCCAGGTGTCTGGAGCACAGTTTCCTCACCCACCTAGTTTGTCTGTTTACATGTAACCAATCCATCTCGGCCTGCCTGCCCTGCCCCTGCCTATGGCGTATTGGTCTGTTTTTATACACATGTACCTCTGTCCTGTTTTTCCATCAAAGCCTCCTGCCTCTTTTAGAGTTGGATTTGCAAGAAGTATTGATGGTTGGGAAAACCTTCCTTACTGAGACATCCCTCAGTTGATAATTCCTGATACAGACCTGGGCTAGAGAGAGGAAGGACACAAAACACCATTAACTGACCAGCTGGGATATTAACTTGAGTGCTTTCCACTCACCTCCAATGAAGCATTACATGAAAGTCCCTTCCACCTGTCTCTAGTGAGACGTTACAGCAATGTCGCTTCTGCCCCTCTCCAGTGGCTTGTCCAGCTGAGGATTCTTTGGCCCTTTTGGAAAAACTTGGGGGATAATTCTAATGCCCAAGCAAATATTTTCCTCACAATAAAACAGGCTCCATTATCCCAGGCCATGTGCTAGCTCTTGTTGCTGTGCTCAGAGGTCTGACTGGGGATAGGTTACAGCAGAGGGAGTGGTGAAGCCCTTACCCACGCCCCACCAAAAATCCCCAACTCCACCCACAGTCTCAGAGTACCTAGAGGTCTGATAAAAGGACGAGACATGAAAGAGTTCATAACTGAAACTGACATCTTAAGGGTTAGAATTAACCCCGCAGTGACCGGAACAGGAGCTCTTAATGCCACTCTCAAGACCAAAAGTCTGCTTTGTGTATTGGATCAATGAGCAGAAGGGAATGGAAAAGGAATCTCTGTACACACTATGTGGTGGGTTGGGCCAAAGCTGCTCCTCTGCAGGGCTGTGATAGAGGATGAGACCCCTGGGCATGCAGTGGTGAATCTATGGGGTTCCTGCACCTTCCTCTGAAGCATCTGCTGCTGCTGGTGGTCAGAGATAAGATGCTGGGGTAGATGGTCTGACAATTCCTATGCATCTGCAGGCCACTTCACTGCACCTCTACCTTGACATAGGGTCACAATACATGCCTGCCTTCCACCCACCTGACACACAGCGTGACAGCAGAACCCACAGCAATTAGTTCCACTGTACTTAAGACCATCAGTGTCGACAGGATTGGGGCAGCATTTGCAACATAGCAGCGGCAATGTCTAACACTCTTCATCAGTAGATCTCAAAGCACTTTACGTAACTGTCTCCATTTTACAGAGAGTACCTGTCCAGTGCTCTAACCACTAGTCCACACCACCTCCCTATACATAGTATTATTATAATTTCACTCCAGACTGCACTGGGTCTGTGTTCTGAAGGTCTCTTCCACAGCCCTGAAGTCTAGAAGTTGAATGTTAATGTTCAGTGGGAGTTTCAGTATAGAGCTGGTTGAAAAAAAAGGGATTTATTTTCCATACATATTTTAAATGAAATGAATTTGTTTTAATTTGTGTGTGTGTGCGGAATTTTCAACTTCATCAACCAAATGACTCAGAATGATTTTTTTCTTTTAAATTCTTTAGTGGGAAAACTGGAACCATTTCAAACACATTTTTCACACTGTTCAAAAATCCATTTGCCATCAACAGAAAAAAACTTTTAAACAAGCTATTTTCCTTCCACCCTGCTTAGATGTTAAGGAAACTGATGAGCCTTCAGGCTGTTCTACTGCAAACTGGCTTGATCTGAGCCCAGACTGCACTGCCAACAGGCACCGGTCCTCACTACTATGTGGGCTAAGAAAGGGATCCAGAGAAAATTCTCCATTTCCTGCTTTGCTTCATTAGAAACTATGACAGGGTGGTGACTTCCTGTATTTTCACAGCCTAGAAGCATCTGCAAAGGCCAGCAAAAGTAGATTTCTGACTGATTCCTATTATTACTGCCAGCAGCACTTCCTGTTTGCTAGCTGGGAACAACTGGTATTGTCTGTTTTGTAACTGGAAAGCAGAATCTGAGGGAATCCTCTGGGTTCTAAATCTTTTTATTTACCCTGTAAAGTTATCTTCCATCCTGATTTTGCAGGTGTGATGCTTTTACTTTTTTTTTCTAAATAAAATTCTTCTTTTAAGAATCTGATTGATTTTCAGTGTCCTAAACACCAGGGATTTGGTCTGTGCTCACTTTGTTAATCTAACTGTTGGTATATTATTCTCAAGCCTTCCCAGGAAAGGTAGTGAAGGGGGGATATTTTTGGGGGGATAGGGCTTCAAGTGGCCCCTCCCTGAATGTTTATATAAATCATTTGGTGGTGGCAGCAAAACTGTCCAAGGACAAGGAAAGGAATTTATGCCTTAGGGAAGTTTTAACCTAAGCTGGTGGAATATAAGCTTAGGGGGCTTTCATGTGGGTCCCCACATCTGTACCCCAGAGTTCAGAGTGGGGAGGGAACCCTGAGAGGCCCCCTGTCTGGGAGTCTAACTAGAAGGTTTAAACTGGTAGGAGACCCTATCTGGGAATGTCTTGCATGCAGCCTTCCCACTGCTGGCAACAAAAGTAACTACCGAGGGAATCACAGACTTGGAATAGGAGCTATTCAAGCTAAGCAGCAAGAAAAGAACTCATTAGCACGCCCAGAAATTTAAAACAAAGCAGCTCTGTGTAATTTGATTGAAATGAGCAAACAGGATGTAGGGTTAAAGTGGACCCCATTCAAGCAAACCTATACAAATGGAACAGCGCCTCCACCTCCTTCTCCTCCTACCAGCTCTTCCCTGAGCTCTCACTAGTGACCTCAGGTACATATTACATTTCCTCACTCCTGTTCTCTTCAGTTTAGTGGTGCCTAGAACAGTCCCTTCCTGTAGTTAATTCACACAGGGGCATTTTCCCCCTCAAAGGGAGATCGGTGTTTGGCATTCTCTGCCCCGCTTCCAGGCTTTGGTGCAGGACTCTTGCAGATCTCAGATCATGTATGTTGTGAGCTCTCAGACCTTGACTGAAGTGTTGGGTGGTGTTGAAGCTTTAACAAGGATGTTCCTTCCTCAAAATCTTCATTAGTCATAGGAGTGATGTAGGTGTCCAGATAAACTAAAATTATAGAGCCAGCTCTTCAGGTGATGGTCTGGTCTAAAGGGTTTTTAAACAGTCTTACTAAAATCTCCTTCTCTTCTCTGCGGGCTATGTGAAGTCACTAGTTCAAGAGTTTTCCAGGGCAGATAAGACCTGAATTTTTGATGTAAACAAACAAGCAGAAACCTCTCTCACACACACTTTCAGGCCTTCTTTATTCATTATCAATAGAGCTGGGTGAAGAAAGGGAATCTCCTTTCACACAGGATTTCGATACTTTGAAATCTGGTTTCATTCCAATTAGGAATGAAAACCCAACATTTTGAAATTCTTTGCAAATGAAGCCTCTACCCTGGGGCAGTCTGCCTTGTGTAATGCCATGGAGCCATGGGCCCTGGAAGCCCCGGCCTTCCCAGCCTCAAGGCAGTCTGGTGATGTCATGGTATGAACCCCCACTCTGAACCTTAGCGTCCAAAAGATGGGGTACCTGCATGAACTTCTCTAAGCTTAATTACTAGCTTAGAAATGATAGAGCTGCCACCACCCAAAAATCATGTTTCTGTAAAATCAAGATGGAAAATGTTACAGGGTCTTTCCGCTTATAGACACTAGCGAGAATCCTCCCCCCAGCACAAATACAGGTTGCAGCAAACAGAGATACAATCCTTCCAGCAAAATACACATTTGCAAATAAAGAAAACAATCAAAAGACTAAACCGCCTTTCTAATTGGTACTTACTAAATTGAACAGAAGAGGCTGTTTCAGAAAATTGGAGAGTCTATATACATGTCTGGTCCCTCTCAGAACCCAGAGAGAACAAAGAAAAAACCCCAAAAGCACAAACAAAGTCTTCCCTCCACTGAGATTTGAAAGTATCTTGTCTCCTGATTGGTCCTCTGGTCAGGTGTGCCAGGTTTACTGAGCTAGTTAACCCTTTACAGGTAAAAAGACATGAACCCTTAACCATCTGTTTATGACATGCCCCCCAAATCGCAGACAGTGGGGAACCTCACTGGCGGTGATTTCTTCCTAGAACTTTAGAATAAACAGATTAAGACAACACACGTACCTTTACATATACTACTAAATATGTAAACTACAAGACTTTTTACATTTGAAGGACAATTCTTAACCAGTTGATTGTGGGAAACTTTTACGGAAGAGTGCATCAGCTACTTTGTGAGAAGCTCCTGAAATGTGTTGAATTTCAAAATCAAAATCTTGGAGAGCTAAACTCCATCGAAGCAGTTTTTTGTTGTTTGCCTTGGCAGTATGAAGCCATTTTAGCGCAGCATGGTCGGTTTGTAGCTGGAACCGCCGTCCCCAAAAGTATGGGCGTAGCTTTTCCAGGGCGTACACAATGGCATAGCATTCCTTTTCACTGACTGACCAGTGACTTTCCCTCTCAGACAGTTTTTTGCTGAGAAACACGACAGGATGGAAGTTGTGATCTGGTCCTTCCTGCATTAGAACTGCTCCTACACCACGCTCAGATGCATCTATGGTTACTAGGAATGGTTTGTTAAAGTCCGGGGCCCTTAGCACAGGGTCAGACATGAGCGTCGCCTTAAGGTGGGTAAAGGCCTTTTGACACTCATCAGTCCACTTAACTGCATTCGGCTGGGTCTTTTTGGTCAGGTCCGTCAGTGGGACAGCGATTTGGCTGTAGTGTGGTACAAATTGCCTGTAATACCCGGCCAAGCCTAAGAAGGACTGGACCCATTTCTTTGACTTTGGGACAGGCCACTTTTGGATAGCATCCACCTTGGCCTGTAGGGGGTTTATGGTTCCTCGACCCACCTGGTGTCCCAGGTAAGTCACTCTGTTTTGGCCTATTTGACACTTCTTGGCCTTAATAGGTTAGTCTTGCCTGCCTGATGCGCTCAAAGACTTCTTGTAGGTGTTCTAGGTGTTGGGGCCATGAATCAGAAAAAATGGCCACATCATCTAGGTAGGCGACTGCATATTCGCCCAGTCCTGCTAGTAGACCATCTACCAACCTTTGGAAGGTGGTGGGTGCATTTCGCAGCCCGAATGGAAGCACACTAAATACATACACCCCCGCATGGGTGATGAATGCTGACCTCTCTTTGGCAGATTCATCTAGCGGTACTTGCCAGTACCTCTTGGTTAAGTCTATTGTAGAGATGAACTGGGCACGTACCAACTTCTACAATAGCTCATCAGTGCGTGGCACTGGATAGTTGTCTGGACGAGTTACTGCATTTAGCTTATGGTAGTCGACGCAAAAGCGTATTTCCCCATCTGGCTTGGGTACCAGAACCACTGGAGATGCCCATGCACTGGTAGATGAGCGGATTATACCCATCTGTAGCATGTTTTGGATCTCCTGTTCTATAGCAGCTTGGGCATGAGGAGACACCCGATAGGGTGGGGTTCTAATTGGGTGAGCATTACCTGTGTCAAGGGAGTGGTATGCCCGTTCAGTCCGTCCTGGGGTGGCTGAGAACAATGGGGCGAAGCTAGTGCACAGCTCCTTGATCTATTGCTGCTGCAGACGTTCCCGGGTTGTGGAGAGGTTCACCTCTTCCACGCCACCGTCACTTATTTCTTTGTAGTAGACACCATCAGGCCACTCAGCGTCATCTCCTCCCTGGACTGTAAACTGACAAACCTGTAAGTCTTTGGAATAAAAGGGCTTGAGAGAATTAACATGGTATACTCTGGGCTTTAGGGAGGAATTGGGAAATGCTATGAGGTAGTTAACAGCTTCCAGGAGCTCTTGGACCGTGAATGGCCCTTCCCATGATGCTTCCATCTTATGGGCCTGTTGCGCCTTCAAGACCATAACCTGGTCTCCTACCTTGAAGGAACGCTCTCTGGTACGTCTATCATACCAGGCCTTTTGCTCTTTCTGAGCATTCTTCAGGTTTTCTTTAGCAAGGGCTAAAGAGTGTCGGAGAGTGCTTTGTAGGTTGCTTACAAAGTTTAGAATGTTAGTTCCTGGAGAAGGCGTAAACCCCTCCCATTGCTGCTTCATCAACTGTAATGGCCCCTTAACCTCGTGGCCATACACAAGTTCAAACGGTGAAAACCCTAAACTGGGATGTGGTACAGCCCTGTAGGCAAACAGCAACTGCTGCAACACTAGGTCCCAGTCATTGGAGTGTTCATTCATGAATCTACGTATCATGGCCCCCAAAGTTACATTAAACCTTTCGACCAGGCCATTGGTTTGATGGTGGTAAGGGGTGGCAACCAAGTGATTCACCCCATGAGTTTACCACAGATCTTTCATGGTTCCTGCCAGGAAATTAGATCCTGAATCTGTAAGGATGTCGGAGGACCAACCTACTCTGGCAAAAATGTCTGTTAGGGCCCAGCACACAGTGTTAACGCTGGTGTTGCGTAGAGCTACTGCTTCTGGCCATCGGGTAGCAAAGTCCATGAAAGTCAGTATGTACTGCTTTCCTTTGAGGGTCTTTTTTGGGAAAGGACCCAGAATATCCACAGCTACTCGCTGAAATGGGACCTCAATTATGGGGAGTGGCTGGAGAGGGGCCTTGACCTGGTCTTGGGGCTTTCCTACTCTTTGGCACACCTCACAAGACCGGACATACTTGGCAACGTCCTTGCCCATCCCCTCCCAGTGGAAGGACTTCTCCAACCTGTCTTTGGTTCTGTTCACCCCAGCATGGCCACTGGGGTGATCATGGGCTAAGCTTAAGAGCTTCCCCCGGTACTTAGTTGGACCCACCAACTGTTTTTGCGGATGCCAATCTTCCTGGTGTCCACCAGAAAGAGTCTCCTTGTATAAAAGTCCTTGTTCTACAACAAACTGGGATCGATTAGAAGAGCTGAGAAGTGGTGGGGTGCTCTGTGCAGCCGCCCAAGCTTCCTGAAGGCTGTCATCTGCTTCCTGCTCAGTTTGGAACTGTTCCCTTGAGGCTAGAGACACCAGTTCCTCCTTAGACTGTGGACTTGGGCTTGGTCCCTCTGGGAGCGATGTAGGTGACGGGGTTGTTTTCGTTGCTGGTGAACTGCTCTCCGCTGGTGCATCAGGTGGTATTTCAGGCTCTGGCTGAGTCTCTTGGGTATGCTTGTCTGCTGCTTTTGCCAGTTCAGGCCCGCTGGCGCCCTCTGGCATTGGGGTTGAAGATGGGTTTGCAAGTGCTGGCGTCAGTGCTGGCAATGGTCCTGGTGCTGGTTCCTTTTCCAGTTCCTGGTCTGGGACTGGAGGCACTGTGGCTGTTGCCGTCATTGGCAGGGGATTCGGGTCCACCACCTCTATCTGGGTCTTTGGTAACACAGACGGGGTCCTTGTGGACGGTTCAGGAACAGGAATGGGTCTGGAAGCTTGCCTGGCTTGGCTGCATGTAACCATTCCCACTCTCTTGGCCCGCTTTACCTGGTTGGCCAAGTCTTCCCCCAGTAGCATGAGGATGGGATAATTGTCATAGACTGCAAAAGTCCACATTCCTGACCAGCCTTTGTACTGGACAGGCAGTTCAGCTGTAGGCAAGTCTACAGCTTGTGACATGAAGGGGTAAATTGTCACTTGGGCCTTTGGGTTGATGAATTTGGGGTCCACTAAGGATTGGTGGATAGCTGACACGTGTGCCCCCGTGTCTTTTCACACGATAACCTTTTTTTCGCCCACTCTCAAAATTTCCCTTCGCTCCGAGGGTATTTGAGAGGTATCTGGGCCTGGGGATTTTTGGTGTGATAGTGGTGTAATAAACTGCACTCGGTTGGGGTTCTTGGGGCGGTTGGCCTTTATATGTCCCAGTTCATTATATTTAAAGCATCGCCCAGCTGACTGGTCACTGGGCCAATGTGGGTTACCGGAGACTGGTGTGGTGGGACAATAGGGAGTCTGGGGCTTTCCTTGGGTTGTAGGTGGGGTCTTGGGTTGCCCTCGGGTATAGGGTTTATTGTCGGTGTGCCCCCTGTGATATTCGCTCCCCTTGACAGTAGCTTTTTTCTTTTCTGCCACTTCCACCCATCTGGCTCCAATCTCCCGTGCCTTGGTTACCGTTTTGGGCTTCCCATCTAGGATGTACCTTTCTATTTTCTCAGCAACACCCTCTAAGAATTGCTCCAATTGTATTAGGAGGTGCATCTCGTCCAGAGATTTAACATTGGCTCCTGATATCCAGGCATCATAATTCTTTCCAATGTGGTAGGCGTGTCGGGTGAATGACACATCTGGTTTCCACCTTAGGGCTCTGAACCGCCGACGGGCATGCTCAGATGTTAGCCCCATTCTGATTCTGGCCTTTGTTTGAAAAAGTTTATAATCGTTCATGTGTTCCTTAGGCATTTCAGCCGCCACCTCTGCTAAGGGTCCACTGAGCAGTGGCCTCAGCTCTATCATATACTGGTCTTCAGAGATGCTGTAGCCATGGCAGGTCCTTTCAAAATTATCTAAGAAGGCCTCAGTGTCATCACCTGCCTTGTAGGTGGGAAACTTCTTGGGATGGGGAACAATAACCGGAGAAGGGTTGTTAGGGTTGGCTGTGTTCTTCTCCTTAGCCTGTTCTAATTCCAGGGTCTGCCGGTGGGCTTCCCTCTGGAGTTCTAATGCCCTCTAGTGGTCAGCCTGTTTTTCTCTTTCTCTCAGCTCCATCTCTTTTTCTCTCAGTTCTATTTCTTTTTGTTTCCTCTCCATGTCTTGCTTGTGATCTGCTTCTTTGATTTGTCCCTCTGCATCCAGTTTTGCCCGTTCCTGTTTCAGGGTGTCCTTGGAACTCATGGTTCCTGCTTTCTTATGCTGGTTGCTCCCTCTGCTGTTCACTGCCTGAAATGCTGCTTTTCTGCTGCCTCCTTAGGGTTGCTTAGCAACAGAGTTCCTCTAACCCCTTTTAACTAGCCTTTGCCCGACAGTTAAAAAAAAAACAAAAAAACTTTCATTTGCAAATGTGTTTCGTTGGTGTTTGCTGATTCACAGCTGGAGTCCCTTTGTTTAACAAAAGACCCTCGTTAAACCTAATGCTTCTGCCTTCAGAGTACTCAGAAGGAAGAGAGAAAAGGGGAAAAAAACTGCAGACTTTTGCTTTTAAATTCTATCCCACCTCTCCCACCATGTCAAGGTATGAACCCCCACTCTGAACCTTAGCGTCCAAAAGATGGGGTACCTGCATGAACTTCTCTAAGCTTAATTACTAGCTTAGAAATGATAGAGCTGCCACCACCCAAAAATATCATGTTTCTGTAAAATCAAGATGGAAAATGTTACAGGGTCTTTCAGCTTATAGACACTAGAGAGAATCCTCCCCCCAGCACAAATACAAGTTGCAGCAAACAGAGATACAATCCTTCCAGCAAAATATACATTTGCAAATAAAGAAAACAATCAAAAGACTAAACCGCCTTTCTAACTGCTACTTACTAAATTGAACAGAAGAGGCTGTTTCAGAAAATTGGAGAGTCTGTATACATGTCTGGTTCCTCTCAGAACCCAGAGAGAACAAAGAAAAAACCCCAAAAACACAAACGAAGTCTTCCCTCCACCGAGATTTGAAAGTATCTTGTCTTCTGATTGGTCCTCTGGTCAGGTGTTCCAGGTTTACTGAGCTAGTTAACCCTTTACATGTAAAAGAGACATGAACCCTTAACCATCTGTTTATGACAGGTAAGCTACCCTGAAACTGCAGACCCAGGAAGTAGTGGGGTCTCCAGCCCTGGGCAGTCCAGCAGACAGGCTGCTGAGGAGCCAGGAGGGGGCAATCTGATGGTAAATGAGGCAGTTTTGAAACCTACCTGGCAAAACATTTTGACTCAGTGAATCAGCAAATTCTGATGAAAAAATGTTTGGTCAGAAATTTGCCAACTAGCTTTGATCCAAAAGAAGCAAAAAGAGGGCACACACTCTTTTTAATATTAAGTTTTGCAGGTCACCTTAGTCAATCATTAGATTCATTGAGTTTAAGGCCAGGAGGAACCTTCATGGTCAAATAGCATGACCTCCTGCAAAACACAAGCCAGAGAACCTCACCCAGTAATTCCTGAATCAAGCTCATAACTTCCATTTGAGAGAGATATCCAGTGTTGATTTAAAGACTTCAAGTGATGGAGAATCCATCACATTCCTCGGTAATTTATTCATTGGTTAATTATCCTCACTGTTAAAAATGTGGACCTTATTTCTAGTCTAAATTTGTCTGACTTCATTCTCCAACCACTAGGTCTTTGCTATGCCTTGTCCTGCTCGGTCAAAGATCTGTCTCCTCTCAGATCAGAAATCAGGATGGAATCCTGCCCTTCAGTGTGTTGGGTATGTCTCCTTTCTTTGGAATGGTGAACTGGGATGGTCTAGGATCAGGAAGACATATTCCACACAATCTATTTCCTGAGAAAAAGCAGTGAGGGCTACTGGTGAACATGTCTTTCTCATCTTCTTTGCATTAATAATAAAAATAGAATTAATAATAGAGCAACAATTCCAGGACTGTCAGGCAAAGACTCATGCAGAGAGATGGACTTCCTAGCAACCTGGTAGGTGGGAGAAGATCAGCTGCTTCTGCTAGGCTTTTTTAGCTAAGCCAGTGATAACGGAACCTCTTTTTGAATAATAATCATTTTAAAAAACATCACAAACTACATCACTTCTCGTGTTATTCTATCAAGGGAAAAAACATCCCCACTGTGAGTAAAATGAGGCATAGAACATACTTTTAGAATACAGATGAATTAACAAGAAAATGCTCCATCAGCAAAGAGGTGATGGTTAGAGGGGGGTAAATTCTCTCTTTAGTCAACTGCCTACTGAGTACTTCTCTATCCTGGCCTCCTTCAGGGCAAAAGATGCTTTAATTGCAATTACAGTCATAGAATTGTAAGCATTAAAGATGAAAGAGATCTATTATGCTATCTAGTTCCACCCCCTGCCACCAGCCAATGCAGGATTGTCTTCTAAAATCTATTCCCTGGTGGTATTTCCATTCTAGCTTTAATTGTCCCAAACAACAGGGCTCCCACCACTTTCCTTGGGAGATTATTCTACAGGCTTTGAAGTTCTCACTGTTAGGAACACATTTCCTGATCTCCAGTCACATTTTCCCTTTGCTCAATTTTGTGCCATTACTTCTAGATACTCCCTATTGGGCACATGGTGCTTTTTGTGGGGGCAAAATGATACATTGATAAAGACACAGAAAGGAAAAGAGAAAGCTGAGGAAAGGAACAGCAGGGAAGGGGGATGGATGGAAAGGAGGGAAAGCTGAATGAGTCATTTACATGTCCATGAGAGGAATAGTTTATGATCAAGTGGGTGTGTGGGGTGCCCTACTTTGTTTTGGTGGGGTTATTTACTTGTGCTCCCTGTTGGTTTTAGCTCTTATTTATTTATTTATTTACTATTACTGTTGCTGTGGATTTTGAGGGCTTTTCTAATCCATTTAGGATGCTTGCCTATTACAAAGGCTGCAGAGATACTGTCTGCTACATCCTTTGATTGTTCTAGCTCTGGATTTAAATGCCATGTCCCTGTTTTCATGTTCAGCTCCATCTGTTAATAGAAAAGAGAACTAGCTCTTATCACTGTTATTATCATGACAATCTTCCCTACACTGATCAATTAAAATCTGTTTTTTTTTTCCTCGTTCCCTCTGACTGCCTTTTTTTCCTTTTCCTTCTTTCTCTGTAACATCTTTTCTTTCTTCTGGCAGCTTCCTCCATTTCTCTCTGAAACTTTTCTCTCTTTCCCTAGCTCCCTTCATACCACATTCTCTAATTATTTTTGTCTCTCTCCCCTGCCTTTTCTCTCTCTTTTTGTATTGATCTCTCTATCTCAGTTTATCTGTTCCTCTCCCTCCCTCCCCTAACTCCACTGATTCCTGGATGGGCCACAAAGATGCTCTTGTATTCGCTCTGAGGAGAACAAGATTGCAGTGTTGGCTCTGGCACTGTCAGCATATGGGACGATGAGCCAGCATAACCTGCCTGCACACAGAGCATTCACTTGTCACCACTTTTCTTGTGTGCTGACTGAAAGGGACAGTAGGAATTTCATCCCATTTCCCTAGCAGAGAACATCAAGTGCAAAATTAGACCTGCGGAGCCCCAAACAATTTCAGAAAGCAACAGAAATTGGGGTGGGTGGGAAGGGCTTGGCAACTGGGCAGGAGACAGTGGAAACTGTCACTGTGGAGCAGAGAGTAAGGTTTTGGGCAGCTGGGAGAGGGTTTGTCTCTGGAGGATGGGGAGGGAAGATTTCAGAAGCTGTGAGAGGGTCAGTTTGGCACTGCAAGGAGAGAGGGCTTCAGAAGCTGGTCGGGGTTTTGGATGAATGTGCTTGTCCCTGGGAGTGTTAGAGAGGGTTCTGCTTTAGATCACCTTTCATGTAGAGTTGGTGGGGTCAGGCAGATGGGAAGGTTTGTGCTAGGTTGGAAGGTGCCAGCAAGGGCCCCTGCACCTCAAAACTTGGCTTATGCCTGGGGTTGTCAGCAAGGAGCATGATTTTTGGACAGGCTCCTCAGGATTAGCTCATCTCCTAGGAGAGGGTAAGGAGCAGCTGGGATTGACTAGTGGGATCTGTCTGGCCATTCCTATAAGGACTCTGCTTGACCCAGGTGGGATGTAAGTCAGGAGGTTTCTGGAGTACGAGGACATAATTTACAGCTCTCCCTGGAACGATCATATTAGCCTCACTCTTTGTGGGAAGAGACAAAAATGTATTTGCCAAACGATTGGATGGTGAATGGTTCACGCAGCCTTTCACCTCCAGGTCAGCAGTTCCAGTCTGGTCCCAGGCCAGTGGACCAGGAAATAAATACCTCCTGACATGTGTTCAGTGGCTTCCGCAGAATTAGCTGAAGGGTGTTTCAATCCCGTTCCTAGTGGGACAGATTTCCACAGCACAAAGCCATCATCCCATCATGGGCTAATTGCCTAGCTCACCAGAGAGGCCCAGGATTGACAGGGCCATAGAGACTGAACTCCCCACATCAAACCTAAAGGCTTCTCCTAGAGTCAGCATTGAGATACATCAGTGAGCTGGAAATTTTCAATGCCGCTGGCTGAGTTGTGCCTGTGATGGGGATTTCAGTTTCCAGGCCTGCCAATCTAGCACCTTTCCTCTCAAACCAAATTACTTCAAAGCTGTAACTGCTGCACTGATGTTATTTACCACTGACCTTTTGGGAGGAGGGAATGTACGGAACGAATTCTGAAAAGCTGTTCATTGAGCTCGGCGCTTCCCATCTGCCATAGCGAAGGCAGCAAGGGGGTGGGCAGCAGGGGCTTTGCTATGCTTTTGTGCTGCCAAACCAACAAAAATATTGAAATTTGCCAGTTAATATTAGTCATGTTAAATGTCAACGTCTGGAGTGGGGGTGGGGGAGAAGCCAACACCTTGGCAATCTGTGAGTCTGTGAATCTGGGACTTGATTGGTTTTTATTCATTGTTAAGCAAATGCACTTTCATTTATATAAGGAGATCATTTAGCTAATGCATTACAAAATCTGTTCCCACTGCTTTTGTTACAATCTCCCCTCTCCTATCTCCTCCCTCCAATAAGTTCACCTTAACTGCTAAGATAAAGAGGACAAGACCAAGGACGAATGCCCCGTATGCTCATGGGAAACCTCTCAATCTAGATTGCATCAGTTTGAAAGCCATGGTACCAGTCCTTCTCCTGTCTTTGCAAAGACTCCTCTGGAATCAACACCACTGTGGTTCCACTGTGCAAGGGGGTGTAGCAGAGGTCCATAAAGGGAGCTCAGCTTTGTTGGGACCCATGCAAACTGGCATGCAGGGGGCAGGTGAGATTGAAGTGGTTTGCGGAAAAAATGGGGCTGGAGAATTCTTGTTATTACAGTAGGACCTAGAGGCTCCAGCTGAGATGAGGGCTCCATTTTGCTAGGCACTGTACGTTCACATAGCAAAAGAGATTCTGCTCCTACATGGAATCCCCCCCGCAACCCTCACTTCCTCCTCTCCCCTATGGAGATGGTGTCATAAACAGATAGCTAAGGGTTAATGTCTCTTACACCTGGAAAGAAGTAACCTGAAACCCCTGACCAGAAGTAACCTGAAACACCTGACCAGAGGACCAATCAGGAAACAAGACTTTTTCAAATCTGGGTGGAGGGAAGTTTGTGTGTGGGTCCTTTGTTCTTTGTCTGGTATCTGTCCCTCTCGGCTATGGGAAGGATTTTTCTCATCCGGACAAATATCCAATGCCACGCACAAATGAGCTATTGGAGAAGTTGGGACGTGCCCAGTTCATCTTTATAATAGACTTAACCAAGGGGTACTGGCAAGTACCGCTACATGAACCTGCCAAGGAGAGGTCAGCATTCGTCACCCATGCGGGGGTGTATTAATTTAATGTCCTTCCTTTCGGGCTACGAAATGCACCCGCCACCTTCCAGAGGCTGGTAGATGATCTACTAGCAGAACTGGGAGAATATGCAGTTGCCTACCTCGATGATGTGGCCATTTTTTCGGACTCCTGGCCCGAACACCTACTACACCTGGAAAAGGTCTTTCAGAGCATCAGGCAGACCGCACTAACTATTAAGGCCAAAAAGTGTCAAATAGGCCAAAACAGCGTAACTTACCTGGGGCACCAGGTGGGTCAAGGAACCATAAACCCCCTACAGGCCAAGGTGGATGCTATCCAAAAGTGGCCTGTCCCAAAGTCAAACAAACAGGTCCAATCCTTCTTAGGCTTGGCCGGGTACTACAGGCGATTTGTACCACACTACAGCCAAATTGCTGCCCCACTGACCGACCTGACCAAAAACACCCAGCCAAATGCAGTTAAGTGGACTGATGAGTGTCAAAAGGCCTTTACCCAACTTAAGGCAACGCTCATGTCTGACTCTGTGCTCAGGGCCCCGGACTTTAACAAGCCATTCCTAGTAACCACGGATGCATCTGAGCGTGGTATAGAAGCAGTTCTCATGCAGGAAGCAACAGATCACAACTTCCATCCTGTCGTGTTTCTCAGCAAGAAACTGTCTGAGAGGGAAAGTCTCTGGTCAGTCAGTGAAAAGGAATGCTATGCCATTGTGTACGCCCTGGAAAAGCTATGCCCATACGTTTGGGGACGGCGGTTCCAGCTACAAACTGACCATGCTACACTAAAGTGGCTTCATACTGCCAAGGGGAACAACAAGAAACTTCTTCGTTGGAGTTTAGCTCTCCAATATTTTGATTTTGAAATTCAGCACATCTCAGGAGCTTCTAACAAAGTAGCTGATGCACTCTCCCGTGAGAGTTTCCCAAAATCCAGTAGTTAAAAAGTGTTCTTAAAATGTAGAAGTCTGTTAGTTATATACTTAGTGGTATATGTAAAGGTGCATGTGTTGTATTAATCTGTTTATTTTAAAGTTCTAGGAGGAAATCGCCGCCAGTGAGCTTCCCCACTGTCTGCAATTTGGGGGGCGTGTCATAAACAGATAGCTAAGGGTTAATGTCTCTTACACCTGGAAAGAAGTAACCTGAAACCCCTGACCAGAAGTAACCTGAAACACCTGACCAGAGGACCAATCAGGAAACAAGACTTTTTCAAATCTGGGTGGAGGGAAGTTTGTGTGTGGGTCCTTTGTTCTTTGTCTGGTATCTGTCCCTCTCGGCTATGGGAAGGATTTTTCTATTTCCTGCTTTCTAATCTTCTGTTTCCAAGTTGTAAGTACAAATATAGTAAGGCAGTAAGGTTTCTATTGTTTTCTTTTGTATTTACATGGGTATAGTTGCTGGAGTGTTTTAAATTGTATTCTTTTTGAATAAGGCTGTTTATTCATATTTCTTTTAAGCAATTGACCCTGTATTTGTCACCTTGATACAGAGAGACCATTTTTATGTATTTTTCTTTCTTTTTACATAAAGCTTTCTTTTTAAGACCTGTTGGAGTTTTTCTTTAGTGGGGAACTCCAGGGAATTGAGTCTGTGCTCACCAAGGAATTGGTGGGAGGAAGAAGTCAGGGGGAAATCTGTGTGTGTTAGATTTACTAGCCTGACTTTGCATTCCCTCTGGGTGAGGGGGGAAGAGAGATTAGCTCTTGGTACTTCTGTTTTCCAAGGCTGGAAACGGGGAGGGCGAAATCCCTCTGTTTAGATTCACGGAGCTTGTTTCTGTGTATCTCTCCAGGAACACCTGGGGGGGGGAAGGGAAAAGGTTTATTTCCCTTTGTTGTGAGACTCAAGGGATTTGGGTCTTGGGGTCCCCAGGGAAGGTTTGAGGGGACCACAGTGCCCCAAAACACTCTAATTTTTTGGGTGGTGGCAGCTTTACCAGGTCCAAGCTGGTAACTAAGCTTGGAGGTTTTCATGCTAACCCCCATATTTTGGACGCTAAGGTCCAAATCTGGGACTAGGTTATGATATGGTGGCAGGGGTGGGATAGATAGAATCCAGAAGCCAGTAGGAATATTATATTTTTCTTTTCTCTGCTAGGGGCTTTTAAGCAGAGAGGAACGGTTTGGATTTAAAAGGAACCAGAGAGAATTTTTTTTCTGCTCTCTCTGGCAGTTTTTAGCTTGCATATTAAGCAAGGAACCATTAAGGGACTATTACGGGTCTTTTGTCACACAATAGCACTCCCATTAGGAGTCAAATACCAGCACTATACACATGCAAATAAAGTGGTTTTTCTGGTTTACTTTACATTGAAAAGATTAGCTAGAGGAAGAAAGGGAAAAAGGCACTGTTGCTAGGCAGACCCCAGGAGGCAACAGAGCCTGCAGTTCAGACAAGAAACACCGGAGGGCACCCCAACACAAGAAAACAGGAACCATGACTTCCAAGGAAAAAAGGGAGGCAGAAGAACAATTCAAAGAAGCTGAACACAGGCGACAACTGGAAATAAAACAAAAAGAGATGGAACTAAGAGAAAGAGAAAGAGAGGCGGCCTACAAAAGAAAACAATAGAAACCTTTCTGCCTTACTATATTTGTACTTACAACTTGAAAACAAAAGATTAAAAAGCAGGAAATAGAAAAATCCTTCCCATAGCCGAGAGGGACAGATACCAGACAAAGAACAAAGGACCCACACACAAACTTCCCTCCACCCAGATTTGAAAAAGTCTTGTTTCCTGATTGGTCCTCTGGTCAGGTGTTTCAGGTTACTTCTGGTCAGGGGTTTCAGGTTACTTCTTTCCAGGTGTAAGAGACATTAACCCTTAGCTATCTGTTTATAACAGATGGCCACAGATGCTACTGCAGCTTTAGGACTGCATTAGCCTGAGCACAGCCTTTCTACAGCCACTCTACAGCCTGGGGCTGGGCACTGCCTCAGTACACTCGCTCCATATGAATGAGAAGAAACCATTCCTATCAGAGAGGATTGTTAGACTGCGCACCAGTCTCCCAGGGGAAGAGGTAGAAAGCCCTGCTGCTGAAGTCACTAAAAACTCACCAAGACAAAGCCACAAGGGACATACTGTAGAGAACCACCATACAGTGGAGGTGGGGGCGGAAAGTGGACCAGATGTGACATAATAGGCTTTTTCCACTTAGGAACTTTTTTTCCTGATAAGAGGTCCAATGTCTCTGGTTTGCAAATGAACTGAAATGGGATGGACATTCCTGTTTCTCTCCATAGCAGATTCCTTTAGACAAAGGTACGCTAGTAATTTATGTAATGGGCCAAAACATCACAGTTTAAAAACAATGACATGGCAATTACTGGGTGATTAGTGTAGAATAGTATTGTGGTTTAATAAGGATTAGTTCCCTTATAAAACTCTGGATTGGCCTGTCCGTTTCCCTTCCTCCTTTACCCATCTCAGATGGGTGTAGGAGTGGAGAAGGCTCCACAGACTGAAAGCAGCAAATTGGGTTAAGGTCAATTGTTCTCTCTTAAGTTTGGGGCTGAAATTAAAATAAATTAACTAGTGCCTCTGGCATCACTGGCTTTGCAAGCCAAAAATATATGTCCATGCATAAGTGTGTGTGCGTCTACAGAGACATGGAGAGAACGTGAGAAAATGAGAAAAACATACTGCACAGGAAGAAGAAAGGAAGAGTCGCTTGGCAGACTGAATGGCTAGAGGGATTAAGGAATTGGTTATAGAAGCTTTTATCTCTAGGAATCAGTCTGAATTTAGTCTGAGGTTGGTAGTGCCGGAAGAGTTGTTCCCATCTGACGACTGCTGTCTGATAGCCTATGTGAAATGGGTTAGGTAACCCATTCCATTCCCTAGTGGACAGGTGTCCACATTCCACAAACAAATCCAACACAACTGATGCTGTTCTCCCCTTTTCCATCTGCAGTCTCAGCAGGAGGGCTGGGGACTGAAAGGCCCAAGGATACCGTCAGCTGGTAGGGGTCTCTCCAGAGCGAGCGGGTTGCACAGTTGCTGAGGGTGGTGTGCCTGGGAAGTGTTACTGCTTCTGTCAGTTGTGCCCCTGTTCTTTGGGGATAGGGGATTCCAGCCTCCAGGATTATCAAGCCAGCTTGTCTAACCACAGCTAAATCACGTAAAAAAAAAATTAAGAATGAAACTACTTAATAGGGGTTTTATGAAGCGCCAATAAATCCTGTTATGACTGACAGCCACACTAACAGCATTCAGATTATATTAATAATCTTCTTTCAAATCCCTCCCAAAACTCACTTCTCTTGCAAAACCTGCAAACCGTTAACCCATATCAATAAAAAGACTGTCACTTAATGTGCTTGTTACCAGATAGATGCTCTAAGACAGAACCTTCGTATGAGCCTCTCGGTGCATTTGGTTTTGTCTGTCTATTGAAGGCAGGGAACAGCTCTTTTTCTATGCCTTATTCAGTGCCAAGAGCACTGTCAGTCCCAAAGAAAGACTTCTGCCATGACATATCCCCACCAACTGACCCTTTCCCCCCACTTTATCCCCCCCACACAGAATTTTTATCTTTAAAAAAATCCTTAGCAGAAAGCAAATAAAACTGGAAGCTGAGGTGCAGAGACGCAATCCGGATGAAAACACATAGAAATCACTATTCGAAGAGACATATTAGGCCAACCCCCCTCATCTCCAATTACTGCAGAACATTCCCCACACAGTTTGTTTTCTAGTGCTTTGTCCAATCCTATCTAAAAGTGCCAACTTTCTAGGGCTTCCACTACTTCCCTTGGGAGACTGTTCCACAGACTAAGAAATCTTGCTCTTAGGGAATGTTTCTTAAGATTCAGGTGATGTTTACCCTTTGCTCAATTCTATCCTATTGCTCCTAGTGACACTCACACTGAACAATTCCTCCCCCTCCTTAAAAGCAACACCTTTCAAATACTTGTGGTCTGTTATGTACTCAACATTTTTAATCTTCCTTCTTTGGTCAATTATTCCCATCACCAATAATTTTAGTTGCTTCCATCAAGTTGCTGACATCTTCCTCTTCCTCTGCCCTCTTCTTGGCATCAGGTGCCAAAAACTGAATGCAGTATTTTAGAGGCTGACTAATCAAGCTGTGTCAAGAGAGACTATCATTTTTCTACTTCATAATGGGATGTTTTGTCTTGTATTAGGTGTAGGGTGATCATATGTCCCTGTGCTGAATACAGGACACCTGGTAAAATTACTTGTATTCAAGAGAGTTCAATGGCAATCAATTGTACAAATGTTCAAATTAACATCAAGTTGACTGAGCCTCTGTTAAAAAGAAATACTGCGTAGTTGGATTATTTTTATTTACTTTTTTATCTTTAAGACTTTAGGGTTCACACGGGGAGGGGTGACATACGTAACCCTACCCCCTTACCCCTCCACACACATGGGGGTGACCTACACTCACTCCCATAAACGGAGGGAGGGGGTGACCAACTGACCCAACCCTCCCTGCCTGGTGTTCTCCACCCTCCATCCCTGGCTGGGCCCGCAGGTTGGACCTGCCTGTCCTGGTACCTGGCATCACGTCTTCCCGAGGCAACAGATGGGGTAGGGGCATGCAGGGTCACCTGACTCCCTCCCCAGATTTCTGCCAGGGTTCACACCAGACTGTGGCCAGCAGCAGCCTTTCCACACTGTGCAGGAAGGCAGTGATGGGAGCTGCTTCCAGCAGCAGGCGGGGTGAGGAGTGGGGAAGGGGTGATCTGGCCTGTGTCTCTGCAGAGCTCTTCTCTCCCCTCACCCACTCCCATGTGGCTGGAAGCAGCTTGTCCCTTCCTGCATGCACAGTGTCAAGGCAGCTAACACCTCCAGGCTGCTGCTGGCCATCGCCTCTTGTCCCCCGGCTACAGTGCGGGCAGGAAGGAGTTAAGCCCTAAGGATGCATTGTGCACCAGGATCCAGGGAACCTGACTGCAGGGGCTTCAGTGAACCCCGCCAGAGAGAGATGGCTCAGCAGAGGAGGGTGCCTGGGGGGACAGAACAGTTCCGCGCTCCTTGGGGTGTGGGAGCATGGGGAGGGGGTGAAGAGGATGCTAAGCCCCTTCCCTGGGGGGCTGCTGTGGAGCCTGCAGGGTCGGGGCATGAATGGGCTGGATATTGCTTTTCCCCTCCCCCTGCCGCCAATCCAGAGTTTAGCTGAGGGGCAGAGAGGCTTCCCCGTGCCAGAGCTGTGCAGGGCTTTGGCACATGCAGGGCTTGGCTCCTCTTGGGGCCGGTGTCCTGGGCCAGAGGGTCTTGGGCTTTCTTAGGGTGTCGGCCCAGCCAGATGCAGTGAGGGAAGGAAGGAGCCTGCTTGCCAGGCTGCTGGTGAGCTGAACGCTCTGATCAGGGGCTGGTTCGCCACACAGTGCTGAGAGTGGGATGCGTCCTGCTGGGAAGGAAATGGAGGAGCAGCAGGGTTGGGAGGGTGAAGGGGCAAAGCAGGTAGAGGACAGTGAGAGGGGAAGCATGTCAAGGGCCGATGGGTTGGCAGTAGAGGTGACATGTAACCAGTCACCGCATGGCGCCCACCTGCACTTACTAGCCACTGCAGCTCACAGCGCACAGCCAGTGCCTGCCAGAAACAGGACGGGCAGCAGGCCCTGCCGGCCAAGAGCAGGCATGCAGCAGGGGCTGCGCTGATGGACCAGCAGGGGGAGCAGCCGGCCCCACGAGCTGCATCTTTGCCCCGCCACTAGCTTTGCATACCCACCTCCATCGTTAGCCACTGGACCCCAACACACAGTGCTGGTAAGTGGGCGGCTGACAAACAGAGATCCAGCCAGCAACAGGACCTGCCAGTACTGATGGGGTGGGGGGAGACAGAAAATACAGGACAATTTGCCCATTTTTAAGAAAAAGCTGGGACACCTGCAGGAGGGCTTAAATACAGGACTGTCGCTTTAAAAACAGGACGTCTGGTTACCCTAATTAGGTGTGACCAAGTGCAAGCCTATTGTGTGGGCTCTCTAGGAACAGTGAAATCTCAGAATGTGGAATAGCCTCCCCAAGGGAAAGTGGAGAAGCTCAATAGCTTCTGACATTTTGTACTGCACCAGACAAACAACTGGATAGTACGCTACAGGCGACAGCCTTGCAGCACGGAGATTAGATGTAATCTAATAGACTGTCTCCACTTCGGACTTCTAGGGTTTAATATTATGTTGGACCATCACATACAGTAAGTTCTAACTGACATGTTTTTCAGGCTAGAACCAAAGAAGCCTTATCCCAACCTGTCTGTGACATACTATCCTATCTACTCAATTGCTTGATCCCTTGGCCTGGGTCTGTGAGGTGCTGAGAATTTATTGCAAAGTATAAACAGTCTTGACTCCCAGAAGATACAATACAGAGCACACTCTTGGTCCACTTGCCACCATCCTTTGATGCACTGATATTAACCTCATATCATCAAGTGGATACTTTTACATGGTTGTATCTCTCTGCCAAATGCTGCTTTCATTTGTAAACTCACTGAAGCTATCCAAGTTTCACTGGTGCAACTGAGAGCAGAATTTGGCCCTCTGTGTACATATCTGTCTCTCCCTCTTTACTATGTCAGTGCAAATAGAAATAAAGAAACAGAAGAAGGAAGGTCCCCCAATGACAGTACCTCCCCTCACCTTGCCCCTCTTAGATTCATAGATTCTAGGACTGGAAGGGACCTCGAGAGGCCATCAAGTCCAGTACCCTGCCCTCATGGCAAGACCAAATACTGTCTAGATCATCCCTTGCAACTGCCATTTGAATTCACAGAAAACAGGTCAAAATAGCTCATATATTATACAACACCCCACCATCTCCTGAAATGGAGAGCTGTTTTTTGGAGGCAAAGAATTATGACTTATGTTATGGCACATAATGGTAAAACTAACAGGCATCACATTATCCACTTTGTCATCTCATGATGCTCAATGAGATGAAATGTAATGTACACCCATCATCTGGGCTTCTGTGTGTTGTACTGTCCTTCTCTATGGGTTTCTGTGTGTGTGTGTGTGTGTGTGTGTGTGTGTGTGTGTGTGTGTGTGTGTGAGAGAGAGAGAGAGACTTTTCCTCTCTACCCCTGTGTGTGTGTGTCTAGTTGTGTTTGTGTTTCTCTCACTCAGTCTTTGCATTTTTCTGACCCTCTGCCCATGTGTCCCTCCATTCTGGGGAGTTTCTATGGGTATGGTGTGTCTGGCTCTCTCTCTAGATGGATCTTTGTCTCCTTGCATGTGTGTCTCTGTCCCTTGGTGTGTCTGTCTCGCTCTGTGTATGTGACAGTCTTTCCCTCTGTTCCTATGTGTGCCTCTTTCTCTCCTCTGTGTGCGTGTTGCTCTCTAGGAGCTCACTAGTTCTCCTCACTCTGCATATCTGTGTGGATCTGTAATTCCATGCATGTTTCATAGTCTCTTCCTATGTGTGTGCACTTGCCTCTCTCTTTGTCTCACCAGCCATCTTCCTGCATATCTGTCTCTCCCCGGGTCTTTGTTTGTCTCTGTCTCTTCTTGTGTTTTTCTGCCCATCTGTTGCATGGATAATCTGAGTGGCTACATGTGTTATGTTAGCTCTTTCTCTCTGTTTGTGTATCAGACTCTCTCTCACACTGTATGTGCCTAAGTATGTTTCTCTTCTTTTCTGGTTTTTTTGCATGCAAAAAGTTATCCCTGATGATGGTGTTTCTGGGAGAGAGATCATCCCTGTCCACCCATCTCTAGATTCTATGCTTACAGGATTCCCCAGACATATAGCTCTCCTCCTTCCCGTGTGGAAGACGATGAACTGTCTTCATGGCACACTCTTCCCCTGCCCCCCCCCAATCCACTAAGAGCCCTCCAGGGGTTGAGAGACCTTGGAGTGGAGAGGTGAGTTCGGACAGGCATTGATATCAGCTTGGGTTAAATTTTCATTCTCCCCACATCACTCTCCCATGCTGAGAGCTCCCTTTTCATTCATAGATAGAAATGAGTGGGGAATCCCTTGCCAGGGATCCAGATGGGGGGATCAGTCGGCCCTGGAGTCAGTCACAACATCCAGGTTTCTATACAGATGTCTCTGGCCTTTGGCAGATCTTCTGAGATCCGTACAGATCTTGGGAGATCCTTGGGTTGAGTGGCAAACCCATGCTCATTCCACAGGGGAGTGGCAACCCTTTACTTGCTATAAGAAACATGTCTCCTCATAATGTACCCAGATGACATGCTACACAGATTGGTAAAATCCTGACCTCACCAAAGTCATGGACTTCAGTGGGGCCAGGATTTCAGCTCTTGAAGATACACAAATCCATCAGTATCTCTCAGCTCGAGATCTAGCCAGAGGGCATCCCAGAAAGAAAAGAGACATTTAACTCACTTTGCAAAGGTGTATATCATCTCTGAGATTGCCATCTGCCACTAACAAAATGAGAATTCAGTTTGCACACACAGACCCTCCCACACCTACCCACCAAAGGGAACAGCTGTTGTAAGTCTTTAAGTAAGGCTCGCTTTCATCCACTTGTAACCAGACTGGAGACTGAAACCTGGGCAGTGACCCCAAAGGAGGGACAGGTAGAGTAATAGCACTGCAGGCAAGCAGAAAATGACCCAGGGCCATTTCTTGAGTGTAAACAAAAATGTTCATGGCCTCACTTTCATAATTCATTATTTCTTATGTAAGCAATATTCATTATTGTTATTAATGTAATAAATTTGTAGCATATTCTACCACCTTGCTCCCAGTGAGTAATACAGGGCTTACTCCACAAGCAGTCTCATTGCAATCAGTGACATAACTTGATAAGTAAGGAACTACTCATCATGTGCGAAGGCAGCAGAATCTAGCCCGACTAACTCCATGCTACTACCCGCACTCACACCAATAGGACTATGGGCAGAGTGAGATGCTACTCTGTGGGAGCGCTGGTGGCCTGCTCTAGCCCTGAGTAATTAATAGTATTGATATGTGGGGAATGGAGACATGGATTCAAAACAAACTTGAGGGTGGAGTTGAAAGAGATACACATCCCCATTTATGGAGAAGAGATGTCTACAAAATGTTTCAATGGATACCTATAAAATGTCCTAAGGTCTTTTACATAAGAGTCTTTGAAGGGAAGTGATGAAAGCCCCATCTCCTAAGAGTCAATTAAAACTAGGTTGTGAATATTCTGTGGGGAACAATCTGACATTGGTGGGGCACCTGGAAGTGTGAGAGGAAGGCATGAAATAGCCATTTCTTCTCTCTCTCTGTATATACATATAATTTCCATCTGTGGATTCTATGAGAGCTACTTATTTTATTTCAGTGAAAGCTATTTACCATAGGAAATCTCACATCAAAGAGTAGGGAGAAACTAGAGAAAAGGTGGCAAGGAATCAAACACACACACACACACACACACCACACACACACATATATTCAATCCATTATACTGTGTCCCCATTTCACCACCACCACCCTACACACACACACACTTCCCAGAGCCAACAGACAGGGCTTGCCAGACTGGGTCTGATTTACCAGAGTACATTACATTTCTGATTTAATTACATGAAGTATTCAAATACACTAACCGCCCCCCGCCCCGCCACTGGCAATCTAGGAAAACCCTGGAGAGGGCCGTGCAAAGCGGGGAAGGAGAGGCTCAGGGGTAGGAGCTGAAAGGCTCAGGGGCACAGAGTGGGGAGGAAGGGGAGAAGTGGGAAGAGGGAAGATCGGCAGGGGAGATCGCCGGGCTGCGGGGGAATGGGATGGGAGGGGGTTCACGCCTTGCCTCTATCTTGTCGATCCTGTCTTTCAGCGACCGGACAGCATCCTCCAGCTCCTGGACCATGGCAGGCGAGTCCCAGGGCAGGTCGCCCATGGTGTCTTTGCCGGGCCCGCCCCAGAGAGCGGCGCTGTCCTGGAAGCTCAGCTCCAGCCCGTTCTCGCACTGGCTCAGCTTGCCCGTCAGCTCGCGGATGGTCTCCTGGTCGCTCAGGATCTGGTCCCTCTGCTGCAGCGCCGTCTGCCTCAGCTGCTCGGCCGCGGCGTGCAGGAAGAAGCGGTCCTCGGCGGGCGCGGGGCCGTCCCCCGGCGCGGGGCTGTCGGAGGGGCACTCGGCCGGCAGCGGCGTGCAGAGGAAGCGGCTGAAGAGCGGCTGGTGCTGCTGCTGCTGCTGCTGCTGGCGGGGCCGGGCGCTGGCGGAGAGCAGCTCCAGCAGGGAGTCCTGCGGGCCGCCCGAGAAGCTCTGCCCAGCACCGTGGAGAGCGCCGGGCCCCTTGGCGGCGGCGGCGCTGGAGTCATTGTCAGCACCCCGGAGAGCTCCGGCGGGGCTGGCCGCAGGGTGGACGCTCGCGATGATGCAGATGATTGCACCGAGGAACGCGAGCATCCCTGCGGCCAGGAGCACGGCCAGAAACTTCAGGGTGGCAGCTGCGAGGGGGGCCCCGCCCCGGCCAGCAGAGAACAAGGCGGGATGGCGGGCGGAGGGAGAGCGCCGGGCGGAGCGGGCGCTGCCTGAGGAGCCCCCGGCTGCCTTGTGCCGCCGGAACCAGCGCTGCGCCGAGTGTCTCCGGCTGGTGGGCACGTCACTGACTCTGCCCCCGCGGGTCCCTCCTCGCCCTTCCCCGCACCCTGTCGGCGCCGGGCGGGGCGCGCAGCCTGCTGCCGGGGCTGCCTGCCGTGCGCGCGCTGCCTCTCCCGCCCAGGGGCGTGAGGAGAACCCGCCCTAGAGCTGCTGCTGCCGCCGAGCAGGGGAGCAAAACGCCTCTCAGACCCGCCCCCCCCCCACCCAGCTGGGAGCTGGCACAGCCCCCTCCCTGGGCAAACAGGGGCTGCCACTTCGCGGATTGGGGCCCCGCTCCCAGAATCCACCACACCACCCCCTGCAGCCCACCTAGCCTGGGCTGTTAAACACGTTTCTTTAAGCGAGGGGGGAGGGTTGCCAGTTTTGGTTGGTTTCATCACAGGGCATAATCTTAAATTAAAGACTAATCTTTAATTCCTGGAGACTCTGGGACAGTCCTGGAGGGTTGGCAACCCTACAAGGGGGTGGCGGTGGGGAATCATACAATAAGAATAATTTTAAAGCAACAGCTAAGAGCTGCCAACAAAAACCCATAAGAGGTTTGTTCTAGTCCCTCTTATTTTCTTTATTGCCATATCAAATAGGAAAAGGTTTCATCTTCTGGGAGGTGTTGAGCGTTTCAAAATATTAGACACATTAGTGCGGTTGTTGTGTGTCTCTGAGGCTAAAACGAATAGCTTTCTTCTATAAAGCAGAAGTACACATGTTCCTACTCTCGCCAATATTACTGAAGTGCCATGCACACCGGTAACCTAAAAACAATGAAATAAAATCATATCGGCCCCCAGGAAGCCTTCTCAGCATAACATGTATTCAAGAGTCTGGGGGATGTCCATGGGTAGGATTGGAAGGATTAGATTTTTATTGGTAAATGTTGATTTCACTGTACCTGCATAAATCAATGAGAACGTTTCCATCAAATAATAATTAAAATGTATAGATGGGCAAAGTAAGAAAATGCTGCTTGAGACCTTATTAAATGATTTAGACTTTTGAATTGGGCTTTCTATAAAGGAACTAGCAAACTGACAGTAAAAACAGGTCTGATCTGTTGATTCAAGGATATTTATTTTGTGTATTTGGGGACATGATGTGGACAAATTGTGTTTTCACAGTTTATAAAGCTTTAACTTTTTGAATTGCAGCATCAGCTGTCATTAAATAATGATCTGACCCCACTCCCAATTTCCTGCATTTGTGAACATTTAAATTGATGAAAATTAAAAATGCTTTAAAATAAACCTTGATCTTTTCAGTCAAAATTATATGGCCAAAAATCAAAATCTGCCAAGGTTGTTTATGTGCCTGACCCAGAGCCCAGTGATGTCAGTGGAAAGACTCCCATTGGCTTCAATGGGCTGTGGATCCAGCCCCATCTGGTGGGTGCCTGAGGGTCTGCGTGTCCTTTTGGGGGGTGGGTGCCAGCATGAGTGTAGATGTGCCATGTGAGGAGCCATCCATGTGGTATCTTGTCATCACATGGATGCAGGAGAGGGGTATCCCTGTGTGTGTTGGTATGCTTGAGTGTTGGAACCTGTATAGGAGTGTGATCGGGTCTAGCTTTTGGATGTCAGCAACTGGATGGCTCTCCTTGCTTTATTTTACTGTAAACTGTTGGCCTGTCTCCCCAGCCCAGGAAGGAATCAGCACCATGTCCAGATCTCTTTCAGGCCCTTCCCTCAGGGCACGGTTTATTAATTCAAGCAAAAAATCACAAAGAAACACAAGACAAAGTTATTTTGCTAATCAACAGTTATCCAGAGAGGCCTAATGGCCTTTCATTCTGCCTGCCTCTCTCTGCTCCAGGGCCACTCACAGGAGCTAACCCCATCCCACATCTCTCCTGAGCTCTCTTAGCCTTTAATAGGGATCCCCTGCCCCCTTCCCAGCTGGGTGTGATAATAGAACAAGGCTGGCTGGCCCCAGGCCCCCTGACCCTTAAAGGGGCAGACCATCTTGTTACACCTACACTGTCCTGCTCTTTGCTTTTCTTGCTACACTCTTTCTTTCTGCCCTATTGGAGTGTAAGTTCATCCACTTCAACCAGTTTGCGCTGACTTACCAACATGTAACCTGCTACACCATTTGTCACCTTTGAATCTGGCCCATTAGGATGATGAGGGTTTTCAGGTATAAAAGCCACACTCAACATTAACAGAGACAAAAGGAGAGCAAGAAGCCACAATTCCCATGGAGAAGCAGCCTCCAATGGGATGTTCTAAACATGTATTTCTCTATATTCTTCTCAAATTGGTCACTAGTTACCAAGGAATTAAATTCTTACGTAGTTCAAATATAAATGAAATACCCATATTAGAACCTCGGGGAATATAAGTTATCAGAATTCTCAGTGAAAACTTGCGATACCAATTATCCTTAACTTAAAAGTAAATACACTCTCAGTCTCTTCCTTTAGCACATGAACCATTTCCCTGGTCTGGGCAGTAGTAAAACAAACCATCAGATATTGCTTCAGCTTTGAGCTTAATTAGAGGATGGGTAAAAGGTTTTACAAAGGTAACAAAGCAGATTTTATTTGTGTGTTTGGCTTTGGAGGAATTTGACTTATGAGAAAAGACTAAACTATCTAAATATGTCTAGATTTGCCAAAGTTTAGTGCTTTCCTGAAGCAGGATCCTAATGAAGATATGACAATTCTCTTCAAGAATATGAAAGGAGTAAGCACTAAGGAGGGGAAGGAATTGTTCAGAGTGTTGTTCTTTGGTCCAAAAATGAAAGGGGCTGGAGATCTTGTGAGATGCATGTTTTCCCCTGCCTGCAAGAGTGCTTGTTCTTCCTGATTTCAGCTGACACAGAAAGCCTGAGTTAGAGGTCTAAACTCCTATACAATGAATAGGGAGATATAGGCACCTTCGTTCATGACCCATAAAGCCAACATGCTAGGTAGGGAGCCACCTAAGCTAGCCAATGGGGGATGCTGAGGAGAAGGGTGTGTGCTCAGGAGGTGCCTGTCTCTGCTTACTATCCACAAATGCGGGGACACTGCCTGGAGTCAGGCAGCTCAGGCATCTAAGGGCTTGGCTACACTCGAAACTTCAAAGCACTGCCACAGGAGTGCTGCCGCGGCAGCGCTTTGAAGTGTGAGGCCTTGGCTACACTTGGAGGTCTGCAGTGCTGGGAGTTACAGCTGTCTTCGTACAGCTGTGTAGGGAAAGCGCTGGAGTGTGGCCACACTGACAGCTACCAGCGCTGCAGTGTGGCCACATTTGCAGCATTTGCAGCTCTGTTGGGAGTGGTGCATTATGGGCAGCTATCCCACAGAGCACCTCATCCCATTTTGGCGCCGTGTGTTGTGGGAAGGGGATGGAAGGATGCGGGTCATCTGCTTCCTGTCCCAACGCCCCGTGATGCATCGCTTTGCATCCCACCACTCCCTGTTTTTCCATCCATGTTTGGCACCATTGTGACTCTCCCAACGGTTTCTGTGCAGCGCGATTTCTGTGGGAAATGGAACCCGAACTGCTGAGGACTTTGCTGACGAGTGTCGCCAGCACATCACGTTTAACAGTTGAGCTATTCCTTAAGCTCCAAAGTGATGAGGAGTCCGATGATGATTGCAAGTTGTCTGACACGTACAACACGACATTGCTTGTGGCTTTCACAGAAATGCTCAGCACCGTGGAACGCCGCTTTTGGGCTTGGGAAACAAGCACTGAGTGGTGGGATCACATCGTCATGAAAGTCTGGGATGACAAGCAGTGGCTGCAGCACTTTCGGATGAGAAAAGTCACTTTCATGGGACTGTGTGCTGAGCTCACCCCCACCCTGCGGCGCAAGGACATACGATTGAGAGCTGCCCTGACGGTGCAGAAGCGGGTGGCTATTGCAATCTGGAAGCTGGCAACTCCAGACAGCTACTGATCAGTCAGGAACCAGTTTGGCATGGGAAAGTCAATCATTGGAGTCATTTTGATGCAAGTTTCCAGGGCCATTAATTGCATCCTGCTAAGAAGAACCATGACTCTGAGGAACATGCAGGACATTGTGGATGGCTTTGCACAAATGGGTTTCCCTAACTGTGGAGGGGCGATAGATGGGACGCATATTCCTATTCTGGCACCACCCCACCTAGCATCCGAGTATGTTAATCAGAAGGGGTATTTCTCTATGTTTCTCCAGGCGCTTGTGGATCACCATGGGCGTTTCACTGACATTAACACAGGCTGGCCCGGAAAGGTGCATGATGCATGCATCTTTTGGAACACTGGCATCTTCAGGAAGCTGCAGGCCAGAACTTTTTTCCCAGACCGGATGACCACAGAGGGGACGTCAAAATGCCCATTCTGATCCTTGGAGACCCCGCTTTCCCGTTAATGCCCTGGCTTATGAAACGGTATACAGGGAAGCTTGACAGGAGCAAGGACCAGTTCAACTACAGGCTGAGCCGATGCTGAATGACTGTGGAGTGTGCTTTTGGCTGTTTAAAAGGGCGCTGGTGATCTCTGTATGGGAAGCTAGACTTGGGGGAAAGCAGCATCCCTGTGGTTATATCCGAGTGCTGTACCCTCCATAATATTTATGAAGGGAAGGGCGAAACATTCAGTCAGGGATGGACCTCCGAGGTTCAACGGCCTGGAGGCTGAATTTGCACAGCCAGAGAGCAGGGCTACTAGAGAGGCCCAGCACAGGGCTTCAAGGATCAGGGATGCCTTGAGGGAGGAATTTGAGGCTGAAAACCAACAGTAATGTTTGGTGCCTTACACGGGAGTGAAGTGCAGTGGTTACAATGTTAGTAGGAATCTGTGTTTCCTAAGCTGATTTGCAGTGCCTGTTAGTCTTTCCTGGGCTAAGGTATCTTTGACTTTCTGCATTAATAAAGACTGTTTTCAAAGCCAAGAATTCGTTTATTGCAAAGATAATAACTTTATTGACAGACACACAACATTTTGGGAACCTAAAAGGGCAGGGGAGTGGGGTGGGGAACTGTACAGTCACAGGTTTGAATATGTCCTGTCTGGAGTGCTGTGCAACGACTGCTGCTCTTCAGGATGCCTATACTGCATGGTGATGGGGGTTGAGTGCAGAGGGTAAGGGCCGTAGTTCTCAGGGCTGGTTGGTGAACGTACAGGTGCTGGAGGCAGCTGGTGGTGGTAAGAACCTGGATGCTGGGGAAGGGGGTTTGGAGCTGACATTGGGGCACAAGGGAAAAAGCTTTGGGATGGGGTAGGGGGCAGTGCGGTAGTGCTCTGCCTGCATGGCTACGAGCGCCTGGATAGAGTCCGCTTGGCGCACCAGGATACTTATTAGCTGCTTTGTGCTTTTCTTCCTGGCCACTGCGTTTCTCTGGTGGATCCTGCTTTCCCTTTCCCTCCAGTCCTGCAGTTTTTTATTCTCTCTGGCAGAGTGATCCCTAACTGTTTGCAGCAGGTCGTCTTTGCTTTTTCGTGGCTTCTTCTGCAGGTTTTGCAGTCTTTGAGCTGTTGATAACACAGGCAGCTGAGAACTCAAGGTCACTTGTGGAAAGGGAAAAAAGGCAACAGTTAACAGAGGCAGCATTGTTTATATCTCAGATAGTTATTCCCAGACAGTGAAGGAATTTACAGTCTTCACTTTAGCATAATTTTCCCATACCAAAGAGAGCGCACATAACCCACAGAAGCCCCGAAATGGTGAGTAAGGGGGACTGATTGCTTCAGGGCTGTGCAGCGGGTTCTGTGCATTGGGGAAAGCAAACTGCTGAAGGGGGCACCTACAGTGAACACTCTCCCAACATTTTCCACTGGAGTTAATCCTGCAAGCTATCTTGCTGCTGCGGGTCACCTGGGAAGGGGGAATGATTGCTTCAGGGCTGTGCTGCGGTTTCTGTGTGTTAAGGAAAGCAAACTGCTGCAGGGAGCACCTACAGTGAACACTCTCCCAACATTTTCCACTGGAGTTGATCCTGGAAGATATCTCGCTGCTGCAGGTCCCCTGGGAAGCACGGGAGGGTCTTCTACAGCAATGCGGATTCCGCCCTGGCCTCTGTGCAGCTTGCCTGTGTGCAGCAATGGTGCCCTCACCCCTCATGGCACAGTGGTGCGGACGCATTAGCCTGACTGGGACAAGGACCACAGTGGCTCTCCCTATAAACTTGAGCAAGCGCATTGCCCACGCTCTGGCTGAAACTTTTGAAGAGATTACCGAGGCTGATTACCGCGACGTGATAGACCACATCAATGGGCTATTCCACATCTAGGCATGCATGCAGCCCTAACCCTCCCTCCTCTCCCGAAACATTTCCATCCTGAAAATAAAAGTCGCTTACCGAGAACCTGCTCCTCTGTTTGTCCTTCACCAAGTACCAGCTGCTGCGACTGGCTGCCTTCCTCCTGGCTTGGGAAGAGCTCCTGGCTGCATACCTCCTGGGACTCCGGGTTGTCTCCCCCCACCCCAGTACCCTCACTCTCGGTTTCCTCCTCCCCCACCTCCTCCTCCGCCTCCACCTCCCGCCCCGCTCTGAAGTGTTCATCGTGGTTCTCAGATTGGCGGTGGGGTCACCCCCGAGTATCGCGTCCAGCTCCTTGTAAAAATGGCAGGTCGTGGGGGCAGCACCTGAGCGGCAGTTTCCCTCACGGGCTTTGCCATAGGCACTCCGCAGCTCCTTCACTTTAATCCTGCACTGCACTGTGTCCCGGTCATGGCTCCTTTCCAGCATGGCCCTTGATATCTGCCCATAGGTATTGTAATTCCTATGGCTGGAGCGCAGCTGTGACTGCACAGCTTCCTACCCCAAAACACTGATGAGGTCCAGCAACTTGCCATTGCTCCATGCTGGGGCTCGTTTGCCACGTGGAGCCATGGTCACCTGGAAAGATTCACTGACTGCACTCCACACCTGGCTGAGCAAATAGGAAGGGAATTTTTAAAATTCCCTGGGCATTTAAAGGGCGGGTCACCTGAGGCCAGGGCAGTAGAGTTTGAACTGATGAGCAGAGTGGCTGAGCAGGCATTCTGGGATACCTCCGAATACCTCTGGAGGCCAATAACAGCGCTTTTGGTGGCCACACTGGAGGAGCAGCGCTACATCACCAGCACTGCAGTCGTTATTCCCCAGGCAGAGGAGGAGTACAGCCAGAGCTGTATCCAGGGAGATACAGCGCTGGATGTGCCTTGCAAGTGTGGACGGTGAGTAAGCTGCAGCGCTGTAAAGCCACCACCAGCACTGCAACTCTCCAGTGTAACCAAGGCCTGAGTGTGGTTGCAGCACCAGCGCAGCGAGAGAGCTCTCCCAGTGCTGCACATACTCCACCTCCTCATGGGGATTAGCTTGCAGTGCTGGGAGCCGTGCTCCCAGCGCTGCGGCACTGTTTACACTGGTGCTTTACAGCGCTGTATCTTGCAGCGCTCAGTGGGGTGTTTTTTTCATACCCCTGAGAGAGAAAGTTGCAGCGCTGTAAAGCGCCAGTGTAGCCAAGGCCTAAGGCATTTCTTGTGGCAATGAGTTAGGTGCCTGCCTTGTGCCACACAGTATGTCTGGAGGAGGATGTAGCTCTATCCAGCCTAAAACTTTAGCCCAGTGGTTAGCCCACTTGCTTGGGATGTGGGAGACCCAGGTTCAATTTCCCCCTCTTTGACAGTGGAGGAGAAGGCATCCCCCCCATTCAAATCCTAACTCTGACCACCGAGCCATGGGGTAGGCCAATATGAGGCTCCCTCAGCCTCTCCTGTCAAAACTTATTCACAGTGGAACAACTAATAATGACTGGAGCAGGAGGACTGGCTGCCCCTGGGTCTCCTACTTCCCAGGTGGGTGGGCTAACCATTGGACTACAGAGCCATTCTCTATCTCTGGCCCATTGACTGTTCCACTGGGGATAAATATTTAAATAGTCACTGGACCAGAGAGAGAGAGAATGGCTCTGTAGTCTGGTGATCAGGGCCCCTGGTTGGAGACCCAGGATCCAATCCCCCCTGCTCCAATCTCTCTTTCACTATTTATCCAGAGCTGAATGACTTCAACAGGAGACACTGAGGGAACCCTGCATCAGAATGTCCCCTAGCCTCGTGGTTAGAGGCACTCTCTGCTGAGAGACAGGATTTGAACAAGGTCTCTCATCTCCTTCTCTGGCAGACAGGGGGAATTGAACTTGGGTCTCCCATATCCCAGGTGAGTGCTCTAATCACTGGGCTAAACTATTAAGTGGGCAGCACTACCTCCTCCTACTCCTCATCTTGAATGGGACTGGATCTGGTAAGCAGCACACCTACTGGATTGAGCCCTGTGCAACTTAGGTGGCTGAAAGTTTGTCTTCCCTCAGTATGTGAATCGCTCTGGGGCCTAGGGAGGACATAGGCACCCAGACAGCTAGTGTGAGGCAGCAGTGCACATATCCAGAGGCAGAAACTTAAGTGCCTAGGGAACTTTTACCCTGCAAATGAAGGTGCAGAGTGAGTTTAGGTGCCTACGGTGTTTGGCAGGATTTTGTGGACATAGCAGAGAGTAAAACTGTGACTTAGGCATCAATATCCCAGACACAGGCACTTAAGTAACTTTGTGGATCCTATCCTAGTGACTTGACTCATTTAAAAATGGATTGAACCGAGCACTGGAGAATATACTACAGAGAATAGACTTGTATTAGCCAGAGGTTGGGGAAGTACAGACAAGAACTACATTAATAAGTATTTTCTCTAACCCCTGTGAAAGAGAGAGCATAGTGAGCAGAGCTCTCTTCCTTGGAGGAAAGATGTCAGGGCAACTTAACAGAGAATATCAGAGTGACAATTTTTATTCGGAAGTACAAGGAAATCTGCTGCTATCTTGAGAGTAATAACCCTGTGTTAATGTTCCCCTCATAAGTGTCCTTTACATTAAGTATGACTTTAAAGTGCTTTGCACTGTAGTGTTTGACTTATGCAAAGCTACACATACTTTTCCAGTCCCCGTACTGCCTATTTCCATTCTCCCCTCTCTGCAAGCACAATAGAAGCAGTAGGTACAAAGCTTTCAGGCAATTTATCCAAGTGATTTTTTTCATCAAAAGAGCCTATTCAGAGATTGGTAGCCATCAAACCGGCAGAAGGAGGCACTCTGCTCTTGTGCTTAAGACTTAAGCCACCCAGAGAAGGAGTGAGATGTTTTTTCTGTATGAGAAATAAAAAACAACCATCACTTTACAGTGGATCTAAACAACATGCTCAGTACCCATGGTTTCTTTCTCCTTGATAGCGTTTCTTGTAGCAGTTACTGTTAATAACCAAGCCTGTTATGGGCCATGAACACACACACTTCCCCTCCTTGACAGGCTGATATCATCACTATTCCGGTATACAAATGAAGAACTAAAGCAGAGAGAAGAGATGGATGGAAACCAAATGAAACTGATTTTAAGTGCCACTCAATAACAGCAGGAAATATTCTTCCAGTTGGCAGAGGTGGTGAAAAGAGCTCTAACAGTGGACATGAAATATCAAAGCCTACATCTTCTAGTACCACAATCAGTAAGTGCCCAGGCTTGTTTTATTGGTTATAAGCAGAATGAGGAGGCATAAATCCTCCCCAGGGCCAGCATGACACAGAGTCAGTGTTCATAGAATCAAAAGAGATGGAAACAGAGTATCGAACTTGGCTAGTGCAGAATTGTTCCCTACAGAACAAGTAAATTCTTTCCAGCTACTGGAAGCAACCCACTCCATCACTGTGATTGCTTCTTGCATTGTACTATACCAGGGGTCTCAAACACACGGCCCGTGGAGTTATTTCCTGTGGCCCACCATAGGCTCCGACTCTGTGGGTGCTCCCGGGCTGGAGCACCCACAGGGAAAAATTTGTGGGTGCTCTGCACCCACCGGCAGCCAAGGTCCCCTTCCCTTCCCACCCCAGCCTGCTGCATTCCCACTCCTTCGCCTACCTCCCAGTGCTTCTGGCCTGCTTAAGACTTTACAGGAAGGAGCAGGGAGGAGTGGGGACGCGGTGCACTCAGGGGAGGAGGAGGAGAAGAGGCAGGGCCGGGGTGGGGATTTGGGGAAGGGGTTGGAATAAGGGCAGGGAGGAGTGGAGTTGGGGCAGGAACTTTAGGGAAGGGGTTGGAATGGGGGCGGGGAAGGGGTGGGAAGAGGTGGGGGGTTTGCAGTCTGCTACCAACCAATTTTGAAGTTCTCAGCTATTTTGACTTGACAATTGGTGCACAACTACAGAAAGGTGGGTATCTGTGCTGTGCCAAGAGTACTAGACCATTGTGATATCAGAGATAGCTCAACCAATCACCACCCTTACTCAATAGCTAATTTTCATGCTACAGTTTCATTGGTTGTATGAAGGAGACTTCATAGATGGTGGATTACTTGGCCTGACTGCCACACCCCTGTGCCTAGCTGTCACCTCACATATTAGCACAACAACCAACACAACACAACCAGCAAGTCCAAATACAGATAGCCTCTCACCTTAGCACACACCCCTTATTTGCTGCCAACACAAATCAACCAAAATCTCCCAGCATAATACATCCCAGGCACAAATCAACACAGCTTCCCATCACAACACACATTTGCCCACCCTCACTCTTACTTACCATAAACTTGAGTGGCTAAGTGGCAAGTCCTTTGCTAGTAAGCATATATTGGGCAACTGTGACAACGCAATAAAAGTCAGTAGAAAAATCACTATAAGATGCTACAATTTAAGGGTGTAGAAAAAAAGGTATATATTATATGAGAAACAGGATGTGACCCTGTAATAAAAGATTACATTATAACACATAGTCTCAAAGGGGCAGAGAAAAAGTTGTGTGTGCAACCCTGATTTTGGCACGTGTGCTTAACTGTGCCATCTTAACATTCTCTTAGTGTAGTTTTTTGTATGGAATGTGGTACCATTTGCAAGCAACACTGAGGTTGGTTTAGTCTCAGGATATCAAACCTAATATTCCTCTACCTCTGTCCTCAGGAGCCAAAAAATCTTACTGCGTTATAGGTGAAACCGCATTATACTGAACTTGCTTTGATCCACCAGAGTGCGCAGCCCTGCCCCCCCCAGAGCGCTGCTTTACTGTGTTATATCCGAATTCGTGTTATATCGGGTCGCATTATATTGGGGTAGAGGTGTATTGTTGCTCTGGTTGATGCAAAACGCTGCCAGCTAAGTGGCCAAAAATGAAATGACTGTCAAAATTAGCACTGACTTTACGCATTACAGTTTTTAGAAAGTGAATACATTGACTTTTAATAGCAGACTCTATTACTCTTCATTTTTTTTTAATTTTTGACTATACTTTTGTATCATTGTATGAAAAGTTTTCAGTGACGCGGCCCTTGGGCCAATGTACTAGTCCTCATGAGGCCCTCGTGGTGATTTGAGTTTGAGATCCCTGTACTATACCCATAGGAACTGCCAGACCAGTTCAAAACAGATGTCTGTCTAGGTCAATACCACTTCTCAGACAGCAGCCAGGACCATATGCTCCAGAGGCAAGAACCCCTACAGCGGACAATTATGGACTCATGGACTTTAAGGCCAGAAGGGCCATTGTGATCATCTAGTCTGACCTCCTGCATATTGCAGGCCTCAGAACTTCACCCACCCACTCCTGTAACAGACATCTAAACTCTGTCTGAATTACTGAAGTCCTCAAATCATGGTTTAAAGACATCAAGTTACAGAGAATCCACCATTTACTCTAATTTAAACCTGCAAGTGGCCCATGTCCCATGCTGTAGAGGAAGGTGAAACTCCCTCTTTGCCCAGGGACTTTGTCAATCTGACCTGTGAAAAATTCCTTCCCAAATCCCATTTCATATGGCAGTCCATATGAAAAGTTCCTTTCTAACCTTAGCAGTCAGCAACTGGCTTATGCTCTGATGCATGAAGGTTTATGCCCATGAGAACCATCAAGCAGGGATTCTGTTTGCCCGTAGTGAGTCAAGGATGTATTCACAGATCCTAACCCAGGCCCTGGTTTACCAAAATGCAGGATGAACTCTCACTATCAAGAGCTATTTCCTGCTATTCTTTATAATCCCATTTGTTCTGTTCCATTACTACCAGATCTCCTTTGGCCCTGCCATACTGAATCTCTGAATCATATCTTAGGATTCACACCCTTCAGATATATTTGCAGAGAGTTAGTCATAGTTATCCAAGGTTTTTGGCACACTCTCTGCTTCTGGAAATCCATCCTCCCTAGAAGAATGCCTCCTGGGAGATGCACTCATGGGATGGAACAAGCAAAAACTGCAGCCCTCCATTATCATAGAAGAGATGAAGTTGTTGTGATTCCAAGGGGAAGGGTAGAGAAATGAAGTTGTCAAGTGAAGAGACTGGCAGGAGAAAGGATTGGGAGAATGGAACCATGGAGAAGTAGACAAAACAAGGGAGAGAGCAATACGCACAACCGCAGAGTGGAGGAGCAGGGAAGCAGGATGGAAAAGGGAAAGTCTGGTGAGCGAACAGGAGCTGCTAACAGGGAGTTTCGCAAGGGAGTTCTCCAGGTGAAGGAGGAGCACATACAGCATCTGTGGGGTAAGTGACTGTCTGCAGTGTGTGTGTTTGTGTTTGTGTTTGTGTTTGGGGGTTACTTGCTGTGTGCTGAGCTTGTGTTTGTCAGTCTGTTTGGTTTGTTTGTTTGAAGGACCGTGTGCTGTAGCTGGCAGTTGGAGGCGGAGCTACCAAGGAAGGTTTGAAAGCTAGAAGCCTCTGGTAATTGGCTGAGCCTTAACCAGTGGGCGGGGCATTCACTCAGGCCAGGGCTATATAAAGCTGCGCACAAGTGACCAGGGAGCTTAGCGAACAGGAGCTGCTAACAGGGAGTTTCGCAAGGGAGTTTGGAAGGGGAGTAGGAAGGGAGTGGGGGTCCCTTGTCAGTCTCATCCGTGACCCATTGGTCCTCTGAACCTATAAACCAAGCCCCATCCTAAACCTTTCTGTTTAAAGCAGAGCAGAGCAGACCGGGAGCTGCAGACGGGAATTTGAGAGAGTTTGACAGAGGGAGGCTTACAATGGTGAGGAGGACCCGCAACACCTGTGCCAGCACTGCTTCTGTCTCCTCCACCTGCGCCTGTAGCCAGACAGAGCACCAAAGCATGGATGCTTTTACCCAGATTCTGGTGTGGGCTTGCAAAGACTGTAATTTGCAATTTCCACTTACTGATATCCAGGCTGGGGGTGGCATCCAATGTGAAAGGTGCCTACTGGTGGAATCTCTCAGGCAGCAGGTGGGAGAGCTACTGGAGGAGGTGGCTAGGCTGAGGAACATCCGTATCCATGAGCAATTCCTGGACAGTATCCATGTGGAGACAGCTGACGTAGCTGTCCCAGATCACAGGACTACTGACACACCAGTGGAGGAGGAGATGGCTCAGGGTGTATCTGACACACCAGTGGAGGAGGAGATGGGTCAGGGTGGACACAGCCAGCTGGTTACTTCTAGCAGCAGGCAGTGCTCCACCCCTGCTGCGATCCCTCCTGCTGTGGTAATAGATAACCGTTATGCTCTTCTTGATACAGGAGAGAAGGAATCACCCCCAACAGTTAAGGAGGTGAAGCCTCATACCCCTAAGGCTGGGAGGTCTGCTGCCACCACTGATAATAAGAAACGTAGGGTAGTGGTAGTTGGAGACTCTCTGCTGAGGGGGATGGAGACACCCATCTGTCGCCCTGACTGTTCATCCCGGGAGATATGCTGCCTGCCAGGGGCCCGTATCCGAGATGTTACAGAGGCATTGTCGAAGATTATCCGGCCTTCTGACTACTACCCCATGCTACTCATCCCTGTAGGCACAAATGATACTGTGAGGTGTGACACTGAGCAGATCAAGAGTGACTACAGGGCTCTGGGAGTACGGGTTAAGGAGTTTGGAGCGCAGGTGGTATTCTCTTTGATTATTCCTGTCGAAGGTAGGGGCCCGGGCAGAGACAGATGCATCGTGGAGGTGAATGCCTGGCTGCGAAGATGGTGTCGCCAGGAGGGCTTTGGCTTCCTCGACCACGGGATGCTATTCGAGGAAGGACTGCTAGGCACAGATGGTGTTCACCTTTCGAGGAGGGGAAAGGCCTTATTTGCGCACAGACTGGCTAACCTAGTAAGGAGGGCTTTAAACTAGGTTCGATGGGGACAGGTGAGCAAAGCCCACAGGTAAGTGGGGAACAAGACCTGGGAGATGGGTTGGAAACAGGAGGGAGCGCGGGCTATAATGGCAGAGAGAAAGGAGGGTCAGGGCAAAGCTGGGAGGCAAGATCAAACCAGTATCTTAGATGCCTATATACAAATGCAAGAAGTATGGGTAATAAGCAGGAAGAACTGGAAGTGCTAATAAATAAATACAACTATGACATTGTTGGCATTACTGAAACTTGGTGGGATAATACACACGACTGGAATGTTGGTGTGGATGAGTATAGTTTGCTCAGGAAGGATAGACAGGGGAAAAAGGGAGGAGGTGTTGCCTTATATATTAAAAATGTACACGCTTGGACTGAGGTAGAGATGGACATAGGAGATGGGAGTGTTGAGAGTCTCTGGGTTAGGCTAAAAGGGGTAAAAAACACGGGTGATGTCATGCTGGGAATCTACTACAGGCCACCTAATCAGGTGGAAGAGGTGGATGAGGCTTTTTTCAAACAACTAACAAAATCATCCAAAGCCCAAGATTTGGTGGTGATGGGGGACTTCAACTATCCAGATATATGTTGGGAAAATAACACCGCGAGGCACAGACTATCCAATAAGTTCCTGGACTGCATTGCAGACAACTTTTTATTTCAGAAAGTTGAAAAAGCTACTATGGGGGAAGCTGTTCTAGACTTAATTTTAACAAATAGGGAAGAACTCGTTGAGAATTTGAAAGTAGAATGAAGCTTGGGTGAAAGTGATCATGAAATAATAGAGTTCGCAATTCTAAGGAAAGGTAGAAGGGAGTACAGCAAAATAGAGACAATGGATTTCAGGAAGGCGGACTTTGGTAAGCTCAGAGAGTTGATAGGTAAGGTCCCATGGGAATCAAGACTGAGGGGAAAAACAACTGAGGAGAATTGGCAGTTTTTCAAAGGGACGCTGTTAACGGCCCAAAAGCAAGCTATTCCGATGGTTAGGAAAGATAGAAAATGTGGCAAAAGACCACCTTGGCTTAACCACGAGATCTTGCGTGACCTACAAAATAAAAAGGCGTCATATAAAAAATGGAAACTAGGTCAGATTACAAAGGATGAATATAGACAAACAACACAGGAATGCAGAGGCAAGATTAGAAAGGCAAAGGCACAAAATGAGCTCAAACTAGCTATGGGAATAAAGGGAAACAAGAAAACTTTTTATCAATACATTAGAAGCAAGAGGAAGACCAAGGACAGGGTAGGCCCACTGCTCAGTGAGGAGGGGGAAACAGTAACGGGAGACTTGGAAATGGCAGAGATGCTTAATGACTTCTTTGTTTCGGTCTTCACTGAGAAGTCTGAAGGAATGTCTAATATAGTGAATGCTTATGGGAAGAGGGTAGGTTTAGAAGATAAAATAAAAAAAGAGCAAGTAAAAAATCACTTAGTAAAGTTAGATGCCTGCAAGTCACCAGGGCCTGATGAAATGCATCCTAGAATACTCAAGGAGTTAATAGAGGAGGTATCTGAGCCTCTAGCTATTATCTTTGGGAAATCATGGGAGACGGGGGAGATTCCAGAAGACTGGAAGGGGGCAAATATAGTGCCCATCTATAAAAAGGGAAATAAAAACAACCCAGGAAACTACAGACCAGTTAGTTTAACTTCTGTGCCAGGGAAGATAATGGAGCAGATAATTAAAGAAATCATCTGCAAACACTTGGAAGGTGGTAAGGTGATAGGGAATAGCCAGCATGGATTTGTAAAGAACAGATCGTGTCAAACTAATCTGATAACATTCTTTGATAGGATAACGAGCCTTGTGGATAAGGGAGAAGCAGTGGATGTGATATACCTAGACTTTAGTAAGGCATTTGATACGGTCTCACATGATATTCTTATAGATAAACTAGGAAAGTACAATTTAGATGGGGCTACTATAAGGTGGGTGCATAACTGGCTGGATAACCGTACTCAGAGAGTAGTTATTAATGGCTCCCAATCCTGCTGGAAAGGTATAACAAGTGGGGCTCCGCAGGGGTCTGTTTTGGGATCGGCTCTGTTCAATATCTTCATCAACGATTTAGATGTTGGCATAGAAAGTACGCTTATTAAGTTTGCGGACGATACCAAACTGGGAGGGATTGCAACTGCTTTGGAGGACAGGGTCAAAATTCAAAATGATCTGGACAAATTGGAGAAATGGTCTGAGGTAAACAGGATGAAGCTCAATAAAGATAAATGCAAAGTGCTCCACTTAGGAAGGAACAATCAGTTTCACACATACAGAATGGGAGGAGACTGTCTAGGAAGGAGTATGGCAGAAAGAGATCTAGGGGTCATAGTGGACCACAAGCTTAATATGAGTCAACAGTGTGATACTGTTGCAAAAAAAGCAAATGTGATTTTGGGATGCATTAACAGGTGTGTTGTAAACAAGACACGAGAAGTCATTCTTCCGCTTTACTCTGCGCTGGTTAGGCCTCAACTGGAGTATTGTGTCCAGTTCTGGGCACTGCATTTCAAGAAAGATGTGGAGAAACTGGAGAGGGTCCAGAGAAGAGCAACGAGAATGATTAAAGGTCTTAAGAACATGACCTATGAAGGAAGGCTGAAGGAATTGGGTTTGTTTAGTTTGGAAAAGAGAAGACTGAGAGGGGACATGATAGCAGTTTTCAGGTATCTAAAAGGGTGTCATCAGGAGGAGGGAGAAAACTTGTTCACCTTAGCCTCCAATGATAGAACAAGAAGCAATGGGCTTAAACTGCAGCAAGGGAGATTTAGGTTGGACATTAGGAAAAAGTTCCTAACTGTCAGGGTAGTTAAACACTGGAATAGATTGCCTAGGGAAGTTGTGGAATCTCCATCTCTGGAGATATTTAAGAGTAGGTTAGATAAATGTCTATTAGGGATGGTCTAGACAGTATTTGGTCCTGCCATGAGGGCAGGGGACTGGACTCGATGACCTCTCGAGGTCCCTTCCAGTCCTAGAGTCTGAGTGAGTAAAAGAGAAGAGGGGGAAAGATGTTAGGGGGGAAGGGTTAAAAGCCAGAAAGGGGAGAGAGACATGGAAATAAAGAGACAGGATGAAAGGAGCTTAGACTATAGAAATAGGAGGAGAAAGGCAGAGTGAAGATGCCCCCAAATGAAAGGTTCTGTACACTCATTGAGTATTAAAACTCATTGCAATGAAAGGTGTATCCTTAGCAGAAAAGGGAAGCTGAGAAGCATGAGGTGCACTGGTTGCAGCTGCTGCAAGGTGCGGGTGGAACATCTATCTACAGCCCAGGGATGTAGTAGGGGAAATGTAACAGAGTGCTAGCAGCCGCATTCAGATTGCTGACATTGCTGCAGCATGAGGTTGGCTTCAGTCTCAGCTGTGAGCAATTAAACACTCTGTTGGGAGATTATCAGCACCTGAGTGGTAACTATTGGGCTAATGATGTCATTGGGAGGATCTAAGTAGAAGGAACAGGAAGCAAGGGGTAGCTCAGAAGCTGAGCTGTGCTAGGAAGGGAGGCTGGCTATGTGGAAAGTGTCAGTTACATGGTCGAGGTGTTTGGTTAACAAAAAAAAAGATAGAGGAATAAAAGATGCACATGGTGCAAGGAAAACAGCCTAGGTGTGCTTGACTGTGAGCTGACAGAACTGGGCTATACTGCAGCGTAGAGCACACTGGGTAGTTGAGAGAGCACTCTGTGACAGAAAGGATGCCCGCATCTTAACATTTTTCATTTTCAAATGCTGACAGGTAATTTTATCCTGACTTCAGCTGATGATCAGAGTGTGATGCCCTGAAGCATGAGGGTTAATAACCCTTGTCATGAGATCCTAGCTAATGTTACTGCAGATGCTCAGGGGGACCATATGTCCTGTTTTGGCCAGTACAGTCTCTTTTTTAAGCCCTGTTCAGTTTGTCCTGACTCTTTTGGCAAAAGTGGGCATTTGTCCTATTTGCTTTGGCTGATTTGATCAGTTTGGGGGAGGGGCAATGCCAGCCCTGTGCAGGGGGGAGGCATGGCTGTAGCGTGCAGCAACCACCTCACAGGGCGGGGCAGGCAGGGCTTGGGTCAGTGGCCTCGGGTAAGCCCCGCATGGGGTGGGGATGGAAGGGCTCAGGCAGCCAGGTGCAGTATCCTGTTTTCCCTCTGGAAAATATGATCACCCTACAATGCTGCTTTTTGTCTTAGAGATGTCTGATCTTTTTGAAATTTTAATTAACCAATTTCCTTGGTTTCCTGTAGCAGTGAGTGCCACATGCTAATTCTAAGGCACATGTTAAAAATAATAAAATCTTTGTTTTAAAGCAGTCACCTTTTAATTTAATCAGGTGTCTACTATTTTTGTATAAACAAGAAAGAACATGCTTGTTTTGGAAGGGAAAAAAACATATTTATAGTCAGGGGAGACCTGATTTAAAACAAACTTGAGACTATACTTTAAAATCACTAGGCCAGCTCCTCAGCTGGTATGGATCACTAAAGCACCAGTGCAGCTTTGCTGATATACAACAGCCGATGACCTGGCCCATTATTTTAAAGTTAGAGCTGAGCAAACATGACAGGAAGGAGCAAAGAATCCAGTGGAGCATTCTTCTCTCAAGCCTGCTCCGCACTTAAATGTTTTACCAGTATAACTCTGTTAGGGATGTGATGTATTTATTTATTTTGCTAAGATAGTTATGCAAGTATGAGCCCCTGGTATAAATACAGTTACTGTTATAAAGATATCTGAGTGGTTCCTGAACTGGAATGAGCTAGACTGGTCTAAGAGCTCTTATATTGGTAGAATTGTCTGCACTAGGCTTTTATCTGTCACTTTAACTATACTGGTACAGTTAAAGCAGCCAGTCTGTTAAGTGTAGACAAGCCCTCATTCCCAGCAGCTTTGAGAATGGAAGAGAAAGGAGAAATGCCCTGCTGTGTCTCATCAGCCATGGCAAGGGCGAATACAACGCTAGCAAGACACATGCTGCGATTATTGCATGGCTAGAGCTTTGCTGATCTACTCGCTGTAAACAAGTTATGCTCTGAATCTGGCCCTCCTTTCTATTTACAAAGTGATCCTGGTTTCTGTGAGTGTATTTGGTGTCCATAGGTATTTACTGAATAGCTTTCAGTCCAAGGATTGTTGATGTACCGGTCACTTTTACTGGCGGCTCATGATATCTGCTTAGCCAGCTAAATCTTCATGGTATTGTTTCTGCCCATTGACTGGATGGCACTTTTTAAACAGAAAATACTTGTTTGTGCACAAATACTCTTCTTTGCTCATATGAACAAACCTCAGTTCCCAAGTCACCATCCCCTAGACCAAAACCCCTTGAATAAGCATTCAATAAGAAGGGGCATATGCAATCCCCACAAGCATTCAAACGCTCTTTTTGCTCTGATCACGACAGTGCATGTTGCATACAAAGGTGTGGCTAACTGCAGGGGGAGAGCAGCACAATCTAATTTCTAGGTCTGGGGCCTGAGAGTCAGGTGACTTGGGGTCTGCCACTAACTCTCACTCACCCAGGGCAAGTTACTTCATGTCTTGGTGCCTCGGTTTTCCTATCAGTAAAATGGGGATGAAACATCTCACCTACCTTTGGAAAGCAGTGGGAGGCCTTTTGATGAAAGGTGCTGTAATGGGACTGTATTGTCGTTGTTTCAATGCTGAATAACACTGAATTGTTTCACCAGAACATCATTGCAGATTAATGCAACATCACTTGGGGGGGGGGGGCAGAGACCACCTTGTTATGCTATTGACATGAACTGTGACTGTGTAGATCATTGTTGCAACCAAGGTTCTATAGTGGCACTAAATCTTGTACAAAGGAGGTCAAGTAAGATGTCTACGAAAAGTTTATGATTTGCTGGTTATGATTATGTTATCTGTATGCATGTATCATTTTTGTATTTAAAGTTATAAGCATTGGCTCTATACTGTCTGTATTTCAAACTTGTGCTATGCTTCTGGGTGACACCCCAGACAGTTTGGCATCAGCCCATTAAGGACCATCAGCTATACTACTGACCCATTGAGAGAAGGCAGATATGCCCTATAACTCAGCAAGGCATGCAGGGACATGCCTATGGAAAGAACTCTAAGGCTTTCAAGCCATGTGCTGAGAAGCTTGTGTTTGAAACAAAGGAAGCACAAGCAGCATGGCAAGAGGCTATAAAAGGCAGCTGCATCTTCTCCATTTTGTCTTCAATCCTGCTTCTTACCTCTGGAGGGACTTTGCTACACTGAAGCTCTGAAACAAAGGACTGAATGACCCATCCAAACTGTGGATGTACTTCAGAGACTTAACTTAAGCCAGGAGTTTATTCCATCACTGCTACAAGCTTGACGCAAGAACTTTGCCATTACTGTATGTAATTAATTCCATTTAACCAATTTTAACTCTCATCTATATTTCTTTCTTTTATGGATAAACCTTTAGATTTTAGATTCTAAAGGATTTGCAGCAGCATGCTTTGTGGGTAAGATCTAACCGGTATATTGACCTGGGTCTGGGGCTTGGTCTTTTGGACTGTGAGAACCTTTTTTCTTTTACTGGGGTATTGGTTTTCATAACCATTCATCCCCATAAGGAGTGGTGCTGTTGGTGATACTGGGAAACTGGAGCGTCTGAGGGAATTGCTTATATGACTTCTGGTTAGCCAGTGGGGTAAAACCGAAGTCCTCTCTGTTTGGCTGGTTTGGTTTGCCTTAACAGTGAAGGAACCCCAACCTCAGGCTGTGACTGCCCTGCTCTAAGCAATTTGTTCTGAACTGATACTCTCGGTTGTGTCCCACCAAGGAACGCATCGTTACACACCTCTCTCTGTTTTTGTACAGAATCCAGCACCAATGGGGTGCTGGTCCATGGCTGGGGTTCCAAGGCACTATAGTAATTAATAATAATTATAAAATAATAAAAGGCACTGCAACACCAGGCTATTAAGATGAGTGTGTTTCCTGTCTTTTTGTAAGGCTATTGAATCATGAAGTGCATCTCCAACCACTAAAGACTTGTGCCAGTATCTGAGTGCCTTTCCTTCTGAAGGAACCAGAAATGTTTTACATATATCCGTACAAATGTGTGTGTGTGTTACATAAATCTGTAGATAAGTGCATCTCCTTCTCCCTCCCAGTGATGCTATGCAAATATCAAGTAGGAGGAAAATGAGGAATAGCTCGATAGAGAGAAAGGATGGTCTCATGATTGAGATAGTGGATGGGACCATAGGCACTGACTCCATGGGTGGTCCAGGGCTTCAGCCCTCCCTCTCTCCCTCCTTCCCCAGTGCCTCCTGCCCACCCACCAGCGGACCCAGTGATCAGTGCCTCCGCCTCCCTCCCTATGCCTCCTGAATGTTGTGATCAGCTGTTTCGCGGTGTGCAAGAGGCTCTGGGGAGAGGAGAGAAGATGCGGCATGCTCAGGGGGAGGAGGTGGAATGGGGTGGGGTGGGAAGAGGCAGGATGGGGACTTGGGGGAAGGGGTGGAGTGGGGATGGGGCCTGGGCAGAGCCAGGGGTTGAGCACCCCTTTGTAGATTGGAAAGGTGGCACCTATGGATGGGACACTGAGATTTAGGTTCAATTTCTGGGTCAGACACAGACTCCCTGTGTCACCTTGTCCTATCCTCAAAGGTATTCAGGCTCTTAACATCCATTGAAATCAGCGGGAATTAGGAGCTTAAATACCTTTACCTGAGCTTTCATCTCTCTGAGCTTCTGTTATACACACACTCAAAACAGAGATACTTCTGTTGTCATCCATTTTGTCTATTCAGATTATAAGGCTCCCCAAGGCAGCAGAATGAGGACAACAGACTTCAAAAAAGCAGACTTCAACAAATTCAAAAAACTGTCAGGTAAGGTCTTATGGGAAGAAAATCTAAAGGGAAAAGGAGTTCAGGAGAGCTGGCAGTTTCTCAAGGAGATAATATTAAAGGCACAACTGCAAACTATCCCCATGCAAAGGAAAGATAGGAAGAATAGTTAAGAGGTCACTATGGCTCCATCAGGAGCTCTTTAATGACCTGATAATCAAAAAGGAATCCTACAAAAAGTGGAAACATGGACAAATTGCTGAAGAGGAGTACAAAAGAACAGCACAAGTATGTGGAGACAAAATCAGAAAGGCTAAGATCATGTCTACACATACAGCGCTGCACTGATGCAGCTACGCCGTTGCAGCATGTATGGTGAAGACATTCTGTGCTGATAGGAGAGAGCTCTCTGGTCAGCATAATAAAACCACCTCTGCAAGCAGCAGTAGCTATGTTGATAGGAGAAGCTCTCCTGCCGCCATAGTGCTGTCCACACTGGCACTTATGTCAGTGTAACTTATGTCACTCGCGGGTGGTTTATTCACATCAATTCACAGCAACGTAAGTTCCGCTGACTCATAGCCTAAGACACAAAATGAGTAACAGCTAGTAAGGGACATAACAGGTAATAAGAAGAGGTTCTTAAATACATTAGAAGCAAGAGATAGACATGATTATTTTGCTTCAACAACAGGAGTACTTGTGGCACCTTAGAGAATAACAAATGTATTAGAGCATAAGCTTTCGTGGGCTACAGCCCACTTCTTCGGATGCATAGAATGGAACACACAGAAGATATTTATACATACAGAGAACATGAAAAGATGGAAGTAGCCATGCCAACTGTAAGAGGCCAATCAATTGAGATGAGGAAAAAAAAACACTTTTGAAATTATAATCGAGATGACCCATAGCAGGTGTGAGGAGAACTTAACATGGGAAAATAGATTCAATTAGTATAATGACCCAACCATTCCCAGTCTCTGTTTAAACCTAAGTTAATTGTATCTAATTTGCAAATTAATTCAAGTTCAGTAGTCTCTCTTTGGAGTCTGTTTTTGAAGTTTTTTTGTTGCAAAATTGCCACCTTCAAGTCTGTCACTGAGTGATTAGAGAGGTTGAAGTGTTCTCTCACTGGTTTTTGGCTCGTTCACCTGCACATCTACCAATGTGATATGTGCCAGCAATGCCCCTCTGCCATATACATTGGCCAAACTGGACTATCTCTATGCAAAAGAATAAATGGACACAAATCTAACATCAGGAATCATAACATTCAAAAACCAGAACAGGTTACCACGGGAGGTTGTGGAATCCCCAGCCTTGGAGATTTTTACGAACAGGTTAAACACCTGTCAGGGATGGTCTAGGTTTCCTTGGTCCTGCCTCAGTGCAGGGGGTTGGACTTGATGTCTCTCACAGTCCCTTCCAGTCCTACACTTCAGTGATTCTATAAGGCAGGGACAATCCTTCTCTGAGTGTACAGCACCGTTGATATGGGGCCCTGATCTCAGCTAGAGCCTCTAAGTGCTACTATAATACATATAACAACTTTTCCATTGAAACTGCAAGGCAATAATGGAGCTTGGCAGATAATACAGGTTGGAATTTAGCCAGCCTGTCAGGGCTGGCCTCCTAGCCTTGTGAATAATGCTGTAAGATCTTCATTAGCAATAAGCTCCACAGGTAGACCCTTGTGTTTAGTCTCAGCCCTTCTGGCCTTTCTGTTGGGGTGGAGAGGGGTGAAAACAGCAGGAGACAGCCCCTGTTTAGAAGGGAAGGAGCAGTGACAAGCAGGATTGGTGACAGAAGCCTGTTTTAACACCAGCTTTTAGGTTCAATCTAGAGGGGGAGATTAAGGGATTTCTTTCTGAAGCCCATCTGTAATTAATGGTCAATCAGTGTCTCCAACTGGCAGCTCTTCTGGAGGAGCTGAATCCGACAGGGCAAAATTTTCAAGCGTGCCAGCTCCACTGGGGCCTTTGTATTAGGAGAGGCAGATGAGGGAAACTGGGCTCAAGACCATTGGCACAAGGGGAAAGAAATCAACAAAGCTGCCCCTCCTGCCAGGCAGACCCACTGACCGCGTGCGATGAAACGATCCCCCCAGAGGAGCAGACAGCTCGTGAGCCGGCCAAACAGAATGGAGGGGGACTTGGGGGAGCTATGGGGAAGGGAGGAAAAATTATATTGGGGGAGGAGGGGTAGTTGATGAGATGTTTGTGATGCCCTGAAGCATGAAGGTTCATAGCATGGGGGTTTCTGCCACCCCTCCCCCCCCACTATTTAAATTGTGAGACGCTGGGTCGTGTGCGATTTCCCACAATCTGGAGCCTTTCACAACAAACACGCATGCAACTAAGCACATCCACCCGGTGCTTATAAAGAATGTTTTACTACAGTAACTTGAAAGGGCCACATCATGCTCTCAACTTGTCAGCAAACAGTGCACACCTGAACCACGGGGGCCCAAGTGCCCTTGCCCCTGGACAGCACTCTAACAAATATTCCCTCTCCTCTTCCATCCCCACTGCTCCCATTTCCTTTGTGAGATTCCACCCTCCCTCTCATCCCTCCTGCTCCTCCTGAGAGGCCGTTCAGACAAATGCTGCCAAACCTGCAGCCAAAGAGCCGATGGGGCCTCCTTCCCACCAAAGCCGGGCTATAGTACTAGTGTGACGCGCTCATGTTCCACTGCTGTGTGCAGTAAGGAGAAAGAATTGCTATGCGCTAACTGAAAGCCCTCCAGCAGGAGCCCCTGGGGAAGAGGAATGTCTTCCCATTATTGCAGCCCTAACTAGGGCCCAAAGCAGTCTTCCCGCCTCCCTCTGTTTGACAGGAAGCCTCCATCTGCTTTTCCAGTAACACCCTCTACAAACAGCCTCCCCCCGCAGGTCTGGACATGTTTCTTATTCTCTCTGCCCTGGTGGGGTTGGATCCCTCTGCCAGCTGGCAGGGCAGACAAGATTGCTGCATGCTCAGTGCAGGGCTGCATGTTCAATCCTGGGACTTGCAGCTGAAGACCTAATCATGTGATTTCACAGAGGCTCCCCAGACTGGCTTGAATGGGCCCTGCCCCCACCCACCTGATCTCTCTTCCTCTCCATCCTCCTGCAGTCCAGTCACCATTTCCCCCAATTGCACTCCTGCAGTCTTCCCTATTTTCCTACCCAATCTGGTCTTTTGTCCTCATTTTCCTTCCTCACACGTTAAACTGTTTCCCACCAAAAATCCCCTCTCCTATTCACCCCTTCCATCAATTCTGGGTCCCTTCCCAGTCTATTCAGTAGACACCCACACCCTCACACACACATCCCTTCTTCTATAGTATTCAATTCAAACCCCTCAGAATAATTCAGCTGTGGCCTGTCTCCTCCTCCCGCTCACCCACTGCTGGCTACAACTGCAGCCCTTCAGTTTTGTTACTATCCAGCCCACAGTCAGGGAGCCTGATTAGCTCAGGGACTTGGGGGATGAGAAGCGGAGCATGTCACTGCTGGATCACTCTCTGCCGACTGATGATAATGAATTCTATGAAAGGAGCATTGAGGAGGGCGAAGCTAGTCTTTGAGCTGCCCTGAAGACAAGAAAGCAATTTTTACTTCCCCTCTCTGTGGCACACTGACAGGAGACAAGGAAAAGGGGGGCAGCAGGGGTGGGGTGTGCTGGCAGGGCTGGTGCAACCATTTAGGTGACCTAGGCGGTCGTCTAGGATGCTACGATTTGGGGGGGGGGGGGCAGGCGCCATTTTCTTTGGCAGCGACCGGCATTTAGGCGGAAGGAGCTGGGGCAGGGGAGTGCAAGGAGAGCCGCCTGCAGCAAGTAAGGGGGGGAGGCACAGCACACAGGGGAACTCCCTGTCCCAACTCACCCCTGCCCCACCTCCTCCCTGAGCACACCGTGGCTGCTTCACTTCTCCCAGGAGCAGCGCCAGAGTTTTTGGTGCCCTAGGCAGGGGTCCTTCCGCGCTCCCGGTCTTCGGGGCACTTCAGCAATGGGTCCTGGAGTGAGTGAAGGACCCACCGCAGAATTGCCGCCGCTGACCCAGAGTGCGGAAGGAACCCCTGCCGCCGAATTGCTGCCGAGGGCAGCAAAATGCCACCCTCCCAAATCCTGGTGCCATAGGTGACCGCCTAGGTCGCCTAAATGGAAGCGCCGGCCCTGATTTCTCCCACCTCCCAGGCTTGCGGTGCCAATCAGCTTAGGGATGAGCTGGGGTGTGGGGAGGATGCCTCAGGGTGGAGAGCTGCAGTGGGGGAGCACGCCTCAGGACAGAGGTGCGGGGGGGGTGCGTACGGTGACAAGATCATCCAAGTCAAATATCGGGATGCGGGAAGGCGGGCGGGGCGGGGGCAAAGGGGAAAAAACATGGCGGCAGAGCAAAACAAACAAAAAACTCCCCACCCCCCGATTCCTCCTCCCTCCGCAAGCGCTGGAGGGAGGCCCGGGAGACTCAGGGGAGCAGGGGGCCGGGGTGAGTGTGAGTCTCACCTGGCCCCGAGCAGGCAGGACTCGGGCGCGGTACCTGCAGGGACAGTAGGAGGTGGCCCGCCGGCGGCTGTTCTCCCCACCTGGGCAGCAGGACTCGGGAGCAGCTGCTGCTGCAGCTCCCACTGCCGCGGGGGGAGGAGGCGGCCACTGGCCAAGCCCAGCGGCTGCGGCTCTGGCACCCACGAACCCCCCGAGCCCGGGCCTGCTGTGGGGACCCAGCGCGCACCCAGCCCCTGGCCAGTCGTATCTGGGCTGCCCGCCCAGCTGGTGCAATCCCGCAGGCGGCCCCGGAGTGGGGGAAGCAGGCCCCAGCCGCTCGGGTCCCGCAGGGGAATGAACGGGGCTGGGCTGCCGATGCCTCCGCCACGGGATTGCACCAGCTGGGCAGCCAGCCCAGATGCGACTGGCCAGGGGCTGGGCGCAGCGTGCGCACTGCTGGGTCCCCGCAGCAGGCCCCGGTTCGGGCCAGGTGCTTGGCCACTTCCTCTCCCCGCGGCAGTGGGAGCTGCAGCAGCGGCTGCTCTCGAGTCCCGCTGCCCAGGTGGGGAGAACAGCCGCCGCCTGGCCCCACGGGCTGCCCCCTACTGTCCCTCCAGGTACCGCGCCCGAGTCCTGCGTGCTCGGGGCCAGATCGGACTCGGACTCACACTCACCCCAGCCCCGCGTCTCCTGGGCCTGGCGTGCTTGGCAAGAGGCGCGGATTTGGGGAGGGAGCCAATGGGGCAGTGAGGGGGCGGGAATTTGGGGAGGGATCCAATGGGGGAAGGAATGGGGGTGGGGAGGGTGCGAGCCCTTCCGGGCTCCGGAGTCTTTGCCTGTTTGTCCAGAGTTACCACCTAACATGAGTGGGGAGGCGGGACAAACAAGCAAATGTCGGGACAGTCCCGATAAAATCGGGACATCTGGTTACCCTAGGAGGGTGCAAGGTGGAAATTTCGCCTAGGGTGTGAAACATCCTTGCACCAGCCCTTAGTGCTGGTCACATCTGCAGCTCACCTCATGGCAAGCCTCATAGCAAAGTCTGTATCAGAGGGGAAGGTAATGAGGGCTTTGGTGCCCTCTATGGGAAGGAATTTACCAGTGACTAAATATTACACAGAGAAGGGGCACTTCCAGAACCAGGCAAAAGAAGAGAAAGAATGAGAGAAGGGAAGAGCAGAGTCTTCAGTACATCTCTCCAAAGCCTCAAACCTACTTAACTGTACAAAGTAGAGGCAGCAGGCTCTCCAGCTCTGGACTGAGGTTAGACTCGTGCTGCCAGGCCTGCAGTCTGGCTGTAGAATATGTCACCAAACTACCAGCTACAGCCATCTTCAGAATTAGAACGTTACCAAAGACACCAGGAACAAGAGACCCCACTACAACTCCTGTCACAGCACAGACCTCCCTTTGGCTCCCCAGAGCTCCTCTGAGTCCAGAACACAGTGACCTGAGAGAGTCTAACTCCTGGCTCCTGCTCACTTGAGTACCTCATTGGCTCTGAGTGGAAAACAGCAAAAGAGAGGGGAGTGGGTGGGAAGTAAACAAGTGTTTAAAGTTAATTATGTGGATATTTTCCACCACATCGTGGTGGTGGTGTAGTTTTGAGCTTGTTGAGTGTCTGCAATATGGTGGATCTAATTGTGCCATTGGCTTGAATTCTCCAGCATTCGCTATCTCTCATTCCAGGTGACTCATTCCTAAGCAGTTCACCTTCACTGGTGGGCCAAAGTATTTTGTTTCTGGATCACAGGTGCCAGCTTCCTCTGGGCCCCGGGGGTGCTCAACCCCCTTCTCCAACCCTGGTCCTGCCCCCTTCCCCCAAACCCCCACCCTGCCTCTTCCCACCCCCACTCTGCCCCACTCCACCTCTTTCCCACTTCTTTCCACACAGGTCCGCCCCCTCCTCCGAGCATGCCCCATCCCCGCTCCTCCCTTTCCTTACCAGCCTCTCCTGCACTCCGCAGAACAGCTGATCATGGCGGGCAGGAGGTGCTGGGAGGGAAGGGGAGGAGTTGATCAGCGTGGCTGCCGGCAGACGAGGGTGCTGGGGGAAAAGGGTAGTGAAGGAGCTGGCTGCTGGTGGGTGATAAGCACCCACTAATTTTTTTCCATGGCTGCACCTATGTTTTGGACCCTGTGATCCCATGACTTCTGCAATCTCACAGTCTGGTAAAGTATTCTAACATTCTAAACTGTTCCCAATGAAAAATCCTTCTCCTCTTCACTCCCTCCCACCAATTCCATGCCCCTCTTTTCACCTTCGTGGACAAAATGGTGATATTTCTTTGGACAGTGGACCAGTGAAGCCACTTTGCTTCTTTCCCCTCCTTAGAGCAAAAGCTGATTGCCATCATTTCTACATGCTTCCACACACTAGAGACCCATGCAACAAGCCTGGAGCTTTGATTGTTCAGACTGATTCAATCATATGAGTGCAGGGGACTGGACTAGATGACCTCTTCAGTTCCCTTCCAACCCCATGATTCTATGATATATAATCTCTTCTATTGCATTTGTTAGATTAGCATTGGTCATAAAACACATTTTGCTTTTCCTGAGCCTGTGAAAGATGGATCTTCAATCTCCTATTTCACCCCCTGGAGATTAAGCTCTAGATGGGTATATCCAAAATTTAAATTTGATATTGAGGAAGTTTTAAGGGTTAAAAATTAGTGACATGAGTTAGTCACGATCCTATGAGGCTATGAACACAAAAGAACTTTAAAAAGTATGTAAAGATAAGAAAATAGCCCTTACAGGGAACATCTCAGATCAGGAGATGAGAGATCTGCTCATGGAATGTGATCAAATAGCAGCAGAAGAAGCAATCTGAATGCAGATGATAGCAGACAAGCAGTGTCTTGAACATGAAGAAAAAATGGCAGACCTTCGACTGAGGGAGAAGCTAGCAAGTGAGGAGATGGAGGGAAAAAGCTCACAAGAGGCAAATGGAACAGCCGCAAGTTGAGAAAGAAGCACATCAAAACCAGATGGAAGCTGCCACACTCTAAATTCAAGTCCTGGGAGTGCAACAGAGGCTGCCACCACCGGGAATTTCATGCCCTCTCAACAGCAGAGACTGGGATAAAGTCTGTCCAATTTATAAAGTTTCTGAAGAATTTTTATCCACCTTTGAGCCTCTGTGTGATGTCTAGAAAATTCCAGATGAAAAAATGATGGCGTTTCTCCTAACTAAACTGACTGGTAAGCAAAGCAAGTGTTCAGTGAAATGGGGGCAGAGGAGGCTTTGCATTACAGAAAGTTAAAAGAAACTGTGTTGAAATGGTTTAAGATTACTCCTGAGTTTTATAGATTGAAATTTATAAATCTCAGAATGTCTGATAATGCTACTTATGTGGAATGTATTTATAAATTCCTTGGTTTTGTTAAAAAGTGGAATACAGGAGCAGGATCTTATGGTGACTGATAAACTGTTAACGACACTAGAGAAGTTGCTAAAGATGGCTCTTGAAGAAATCAGAGTAGTAGTCTGTGATAAAAGAACAGGACTACTTGTGGCACCTTAGAGACTAACAAATTTATTTGAGCATAAGCTTTCATGGGCTACAGGGCTGCCACTCTGAAACCAGTCTGTGATAAGAAACCTGATTCAGTCTTACAGGCAGAAATAATTGCTGATGAATACATAGAAAACAGGGTTCATCATGGGCATAAACCCTGGAAAAGGTAATCTCTATGCACCCCAATTTAAAAGGGATAAAGGGTTTTAGAGTGTACCAAAAAGACAGTTACCTTTTTTGTAACTGGCGTTCTTTGAGATATGTTGCTCATGTCTATTCCACAATAGGTGTGGGCAGGGGCGGCTCTAGACATTTCGCCGCCCCAAGCATGGCGGCGTGCCGCAGGGGGCGCTCTGCTGGTCGCTGGTCCCGCGGCTCTGGTGGACCTTCCACAGGCGTGCCTGCGGAGGTTCCGCTGGTCCTGCAGCTCCACCGAAGCTGCGGGGCCAGCAGACCCTCTGCAGGCACACCTCGGGAGGTCCACCGGAGCCGTACGACCAGCGGACCCTCTGCAGGCATGCCGCTGAAGGCTGCCTGCCTGCTGCCCTCCCGGCGACCGGCAGAACGCCCCCTGCGGCATGCCGCTCCAAGCACGCGCTTGGCGTGCTGGGGCCTGGAGCTGCCTCTGGGTGTGGGTGCTCGCCGCGTGCACCGGTGCCAGAAGTTTTTCCCCTAGCAGTACCTGTAGGGGAGCGCCCTAGCTACCCCTGCAGTGGTGACTCCATAGCGAGGTAGAAGGGGCACTGCGTGCTCCCCCCACCCTCAGTTCCTTCTTGCCAGACAACTCCAACAGAGGGGAAGGAGGACAGGATGTGAAATAGGCATGAGCAACACATCTCGAAGAACACCAGTTATGGAAAAGGTAACTGTCTTTTCTTGTTCGAGTGATTACTCATGTGTATTCCACAATAGGTGATTCCAAGCTATATCTGTTGGAGGTGGGTAGGAGTTCACAAGTTCTCGGGACGGAGCACAGCCCTGTCGAACCTGGTGTCATCCCTGGTTTGGGAGACGATCTCATAATGCGAGGTGAACGTGTGAACTGAAGACCACGTGGTGGCCCTACAAATGTCCTGAATGGGGACATGGGCCTTAAAGGCAGCTGACGAGGCCTGTGCCTGAGTTGAGTGCGCCTTCACAATTGGTAGCGGGGGAATACCCGCCAGAGCAGAACAGGTACGGATGCACTAGGTGATCCAGTTGGAGAGCCGCTGAGTGGTGATCTGCCGACCTTTCATGCTCTCGGCTGAGGCAATGAACAGTTGCGAGGACTTTCTAAACAGCTTAGTCTGCTCCAGGTAGAAAGCCAGAGCCCATCTCACATCCAGCGTGTGGAGGTGGCGCTCCTCACTGGACTCATGGGGCTTGGGGCAGAGGACCGGCAGAAAAATGTCCTGACCATGTGGTAGGTGGAGACCACCTTTGGGAGGAATGACAGGTGTGGGCAGAGCTGGACCTTATCTTTATGAAATGCCATGTACAGGGGCTTGGAGGTCAGGGCCCTGAGCGCCAAGATCCGCCTAGCTGACGTGATCACAAGCAGGAAGGCCACCTTCCACGAGAGGTGTGACCAGGGGCACATGGCTAGTGGCTCAAACGGGGGCCCCATGAGACAGGCCAACACCAGGTTCAGGTCCCACTGCAAGACAGGGGCCCTAACATATGGGAAGAGGCGATCTAACTCTTAAAGAATTGGCCAGACATAGCATGGGAGAATGGAAGGCCGATATGGCCGCTAGGTGCACCTTGACTGATGAGGGCGCCAGGCCCTGGGCTCTAAGGTGAAGGAGGTAGTCCAGAATAAGATGGATCAGGGTGGCCACCAGGGAAACACCCCGCTCGTCTGCCCATCTAGAAAACCGAGACCACTTTGCCAAGTAGGCTCAGCGTGTGGAGGGCAGCCTGCTTTCTAGGAGGACACGCTGAACCCCTTCTGAGCATGTCTTTTCCTATCAGCCTAACCATTGAACAGCCATGCCGTGAGGTGGAGTGCCGCCAGGTTGGGGTGGAGGAGGCAACCCTGGTCCTGGGAGAGCAGGTCTGGGCAGGATGACAATGGCCACGGCGGAGCAACTGCCAGGCCCATGAGGGTCCCGTACCAATGCTGCTGGGCCATGCTGGGGCAATCAGAAGGACCCGGGTCTTGTCCATCTTTATCTTTTCCAGGACCTTGCCGATCAGTGGGAATGGGGGAAAGGAATAGAGAAACTGGCCTGACCAGGACAGGAGGAAGGCATCAGAGATTGAACCACATCCCAGCGCCCCCCCGGAGCAGAACCAAGGGCAGCAACTGTTCTGCTGAGTTGCAGGCTCCTGGGGAGTTCCCCACACTTGGAAAAGTCTGTGCACCACCTCTGGGTGGAGAGCCCATTTGTGCTGAGAGGAGAAGTCCTGCTCAAGTGATCAGCCTGCACGTTCCGGGTGCCTGGCAGATGGAAGGCCTGTAGGCAGATGTTGTGGGCTATACCAAAATCCCACAGCCTGAGGGCTTTGCACCAGAAGATCGGGACCTACCTTGCCTGTTGATGTAGAACATCGAGACCGTGTTGTCCGTGAGGATCCTGACCACCCGGCCCTCCAGGTGCGAGAGGAAGGCCATGCACACCAGCCGTACCACCCTGAGCTCCTTGACATTTATTTGGAGAGTCAGATCCTGAGCCGACCACAGACTTGGGTTTGAACGTTCCCCACCTGGGTCCCCCATCCCAGGTCTGAGGCATTAGACACCAGCTCCAGCGACGGGGCCCTGTCCCTGAATGGGACCCCTTGGAGCATGTTTCTCGGGGAGGACCATCACCGTAGGGAGGTGATCACTGGCTCAGGTACCGTGAGGACTTTGTCCATCCTGTCCCTGGCCTGGGAGAACATCGAGGCCAACCAGAACTGGAGGGGCCTCATCCTGAGTCTGGCATGATGGACCACATACGTGCACACCAATATGTGACCCAAGAGCTGGAGGCATGCTCTGGCTATTGTCACTGGAAACCTTGTGACCCTATTGATGAACCCCTTCAGAGTCTCAAACTTGTCCAGTGGGAGGGAGGCTTTGGCTGACAAGGTGTCCAGGGCTGACCTGATAAACTCTATGCATTGAACTGGGGCTAGCATGGACTTGGTGTTATTTACCAACAGGCCCAGGGTGACGCACGTGGACAGAAGGAGTGCCACGTGATCCTACACCTGCGACCTGGAGCTGCCCTTGACCAACCAGTCATCCAGATAGGGGAAGATCTGGACCCCACAGCACCTGAGGTAGGCCACCACCACCGACATACATTTCAGGGCAGTGGACAGGCCAAATGGGAGGACCGTAAATTGGTAGTGTTCCTGCCCCACCGTGAAACAGAGGAAGTGCTCGTGCCCCTCGAATATATGAATGTGGAAGTATGTGTCCTGCAGATCGAGGGTAGCATACCAGTCCCTGGGATCCAGGGAGGGGATGATGGAGGCCAGGGAGACCATGAGGAACTTGAGCTTCACCACATATTGGTTCAGGCGTCACAGGTCCAAGATGGGCCTAAGCCCCCCTTTGGCCTTCGGGATAAGGAAATATCGGGAGTAATATCCCTTGCCTTTGAACTCCCCGGGTACCGCTTCCACTGCTCCTAGGCCCAGGAGCAACCCCATCTCCTGCTCAAGCAGAGCCTCATGCAAGAGGTCCCCCAGGAGGGACAGGGGTGGGGGATGGTTGGGTGGGAAGGAAGTAAACTGGAGGGTGTAGCCCCAGGAGATGGTGCTGAGGATCCATCAGTCTGAGATCAGCTGCAACCACTCTGGGAGGAAAGCACACAACCGATTGGAGAAGGGAAGCTTTATTGAGGGTGGATCCCTGATAAGAACTGGCAGGGTGCCCTCGGACATCCCATCAAAACCACCTTTTCCCTGCTTGCTTGCCCAGTCTGGGGGGCAGGCCAAGACTGCCTCTATGGGCGCCTCTTATAGTCTTGCGACTTCTTATAAGGGGTTTCGTATTTTGGGTGGGTGGCCTGAGTGGGAGTCTGCTGCGGTTTGAACTTAGGTTTAGCTGGAGCTGGAATGTAGAGACCCAGAGTCTAGAGAGTCGTGCGGGAGTCTGTCAGGCCATGCAGCTTTGTAACCGTTTGTTCTGGAAACAGAGCTTTGCCATCAAAGGGGAGGTCCTGCAGAGAGGTCTACGCCTCGCTGTGCAGCCTAGAGAGCAGGCGCCATGACGCCCTTCTCCTGGACATCGCAGAGGCCATGGACTGCTCGGCCATGTCCGCTGCATCCGAAGCTGCCTGTGGGGTTGCCCTGGCAGCCGCTGTATCCTCTTCCACCAGTGCTTAGAACTCCTTCCTGTTGTGCTCCTGGAGAGAGTCCTCGAACTTGGGAAGGGAGCCCCACAGACTGGTTTGCCACCCGTCACTGGAAGCTCAAGGACGAAGACATTTTCCTTCCAAAAGAGCCCAGCCTCCTTGAATCTTTATTTTTCGGGATAGGGGTTGGCTGGCCCTGCCATTCCCTGTGGTTAACCTACTTGACCACCAGGGAGTTAGGAGCAGGGTGGGTGTATAAGTATTCATGCCCCTTGGCGAGTACAAAATACTTGCGTTCTGCTCTCTTAGAGATGGGGGCCAATGAGGCTGGGGTTTGCCACAGGGCATTTGAAATTTTTGCCACCCCTTCATGGAGAGGCAAGGCCACCCTGCCCGGTGCTGAGGAGGACAGCACATTAAACAGGGAGTCCGAGGGCTCCTCCATCTCCTTTGCTTGGAGGTGGAGGCTTGATGCTGCCCTTTGTAAGAGTTCTTGGTGGGCCCTAAAGTCCTCCTGCAGGACAGAGGGAGGAGGGGCCATAATCACCTCAACTGGGGAGGATGAGGAGGCCGGTGCGGTACTTTGGGTGTCCACCAGTACTGGAGGGTCCACCACCTGGTCGGTCTCCAGGTACAGTGCTGAGGATCTACATCCTACTGACTCCTTCTTCGGAGGTCTGGAGAGGGAGGCCGATGGTCCTCTTAAGACTCCGGCCACTGAGTGAGCCCCCACTGGGGGCTGAGTCAGGGGCCATGGTGCTCACTGGTACCATTGGACCGTCCACAGGGCCTGGTGCCTCTGCACCTGCTGTGGCACCAGTGGAGCCAGCTGTTCGGCCTGGCTGGCCTGACTCATTGATGGACAACTATGAAGGGAGGTTGGGCTGACATACGACCTGCCGCTGTCCCTGGACCAGGAGGAGTGGCGGCGCCAGGAGCAATGTCAACCACAGGACCGCAATCCCGACGTGGAGGATTGGTACTGTCGGTAACAGCTGCTTCGCAATCAGCTCCAACAGGTGGACCCATGATGGCGAGATGCTGGCGATCGATGCCTGGGGCTGCAGAGGGGGTGCTGTGGTGGGGTCCTGGAGCGGGACGCTTAATGGGAATGACATCGACATTCGTGCCATGATCAGCTGCGATAGCCCCTCCAAGATGGCAACCTCTGCCTCGGTCCTGTCAGTGTTTGCTCCTCAAGGTGGAGCGGTGCCGAGAGTCTCAGTCAGACAGAACCCAACCAGACAGCCTGGCGGGCGTGAAAGGCGAGCCACATGGACTTTGCTCTGAATGGTTGCTGGGTGGTGAATGGCATTGGGAACATTCCCTTGACCGAGACTGGTATCAAGCCGGGGGCGACTGCAGACATCTTAGCGGTGGCTTGCCTCTGGAGCATGGGGCCGACATCAGCAGTGCTCCTGGTACCTGCATGGACATAACATCCTGGGCCACCTGCAGGGTCTCTGGGGAGGCCTGCTCCGAATGGGCTGGGCTACTCCACTTGAGTCGGAGGCCTAGAGGCTGGTGGGGATTGAGGACTGCCTGACGTGAGTCTAGCCTCTGTCCCAGGTTTACTCTGGTGCCGCGGTGAAGAAGTCTTCTTCCTAGCTTTCTTGGCATGCCCTCGGATGGGGAGTGGTGCCGACCAGTCGATGATGCTGGAGGGTTGCCACACACCTACACCACGGTGCCTGGTGCCGACTTGGACCGGTGCACCGGAGCCTGGGTCAGCGCTGACTCCATCAGGATGGCCTGGAGCCTAATGTCCCTTTCTCTCTTGGTCCGAGGCTTAAACAACTTGCAAATCTTGCAGCGATCGCTGAGATGGGTTTCCCCCAAACAGCACAGACAGTCTGCATGCGGATCACTCAGTGGCACAGATCGCCTACAAGTGCTGCACGACTTAAAACCTGGGGCATGCCCCGGCCCGGGTGCTCTAGCTAAACTAAACTAACTAAACAACTAACTAACTACAGGCACCATACACTGAACAAACAAGCAGTTTCGGAGACGAGCTACAGCGAAGCTGGAGCAGAGCAGTTCCAAAGCACCTTCACTGGTGGCAAGAAGGAACTGAGAGTGGGGGGAGTGCGCAGCGTCCCTTCTACTGTGCCATGGAGGTGCCACTCCAGGGGTTGTTGGGGCACTCCCCTACAGGTACTGATAGGAGAAAAACTTCCGGCACTGGTGCACGTGGCGAGCACAGACACCTATTGTGGAATACACATGAGCAATCACTCAAAGAAGAACTCCAACTTTATTAGAAAGACTACTGGGAATCCAGAACATAAAACCTCTCACCCTAAGGGGAAACAGGTTATCTGACACCAATGTGGGACCCCTGGTCATATAAAACCGAATTGTCCAAACCTTAAAAACACCCCACAATCTGCACCCATAATGAATTCCAATGCTGTTACTCTGAATACAGAGGCTAACCATATAAGCACCAACACTGCCACTTTGAGTACAAACACCAACCTTGCAGGTGTTAATGCTCGCACTTTAATTCCAAATGAGGTAGTGGAAGGGGAAAATAGCCTCAAATTATATTAGGACTGAGATGTGGAGGGGTAATGAGGAATTCATAAAGTGCGCAAAGGTCAGTGGAATTATGTGTACAGGATAGTGAGACACTGCATCTGATATTTCTTTAGTTAAAGGGGAATTGGTCAGAGAGGAACTGCTTTGTTGCAAGATAAGAGTGTGAACGTATTGTCTCTCTCTGAGGTTTCTGTAAAAGTGCCTTTGGCCAGAATCTAGGGAAAGTTTTGAAGGTGATATGTTGGTTCATATTAGAGAGTTGTTACCTGCTGATATCTTGATTGGTAATGATCTTTCAACTATGTTTAATCAGGTTAACATCGTGACCAGGTCACAGGGAAAGTATGACTCTGATGCAGATACTCTGCGTGATGTCAGTGAGGGAAACTGTGAACAGGCAGAGAATGTGTCTCAGCTTGTGCCGACTGAGAATTTGTCTGATGTGTCAGAGATGGCTCTGAACTTGAATGGAATACAGAAGGAGTTTATTATGGTGCAGAAAAATGACGTTTCTTTAGAGAGGGCCAGAATTGATGCTCAGAATCAAGCCCCAGCTGGGGAAGAGAAAGGCAGATTTTTCATACAAGATGATTTGTTATAGTAAATCTCTCCAGGGAAAAAGCATCCTTGTGGTAGTATTTGCAAACAGCTTGTGATACCAGAGAGATATAGAAAAGTTAGCTCATGATGGTCCATTTGCAGGGCACCTGGGAGTGGACAGAACGCGTGACAGGCTAAAGCAAAATTTCTACTGGCCTTATCTTTTTGAAACAGTAAGGGATTATTGCAGAAGCTGTGATTCACGTTAGAAATGCAAAGGAACCTAGTAAGTTACCCCTGCAGCTGTTTCCCATTATCAGGGAGGCATGTGCAAAAGTGTCTATGGATATTGTGGAACCACTCTCTAAATCTTCCCATAATGGAAAGAGAGATATTCTTATCTTGGTAGATTTTGCTACCAGATAACCCTGAGGCTGCAGCATTGTCTAATATTGAGGCAAAGACAGTGGCTACAGCACAGCTTACTATTTTTAGCAGAATGCATTTTCCAAGATAAAATTTGCACCACAGTCTGACAAAATTTATGTCTGTTGTTTTTAAGCAGTTATGGGAGATGTGTGAAGTTAAACACAGAAAAGCTGCTCCTTACATAGGTGCCGACTTCCCTTCTGCCCAGTCGGTGCTCAACCGCTCCCCGCCCCTGGCCCCGCCCTTGCCCCCCTATTCCACCCCTTTCTCAAAGTGCCCATCCCTGCCCCATCTCTTCTCCGCCTCCTCCCCTGAGCATGCCATGTCCCCGCTCCTCTCCCTCCCTCCCATAAAGTCCTAAGCGCCGCTAAACAGCTGTTAGGCGGGGGTGGGGGGGAAGTGCTGGGAGGGAGGGGGAGGAGCAGGGATGCAGTGCCCTTGGAAGGGGAGGAGGCGAGGTGGGGGGTGGAGTGAGCTTGGCTGCTGGTGGGTGCAGAGCACCCACAAATTTTTCACCAGGCATGCTCCAGCCCTAGAGGACCCACGGAGTCGGTGCCTATGGCTCCTTACCACCCAGAGACCAATAGTCTGGTGGAAAGAGTCAATGGAACATTGAAAGTTATGCTGAAAATGTATGTGAGTAGGCCCCAGAATGACTGGGACATTTTGCTTCCATATTTCCTGTATGTGCACAGGAGTGTATCCCAAGAATCTACAGGGTTCGCTCCCTTTGAGCTACTGCATGGAAGGCAGGTCAGGGGATGCCTTGATATGATTCCTGATTCTTGGGAAGGCAATCCTGAGGAGACAGAGCAGCCAGTGGTGGAGTATGTCTCAGTTTAAACAGAATTTACAAGCCATGATGGATTTGGTTCAGCGGAATCTTAGGAAAAGCCAGCAAGTTCAGAAGGCTTGGTATGATAGGCATACTTAGGAAAGGGTGTTTGAAACTGGAGATATATTGCCTGTGCTAGATTGCATGAGAAAGAATAAAATGCAAGATATTTGAAATGGCCCCTAGGAGGTAGTGGAAAGAGTTAATGATGTTACCTATAATGTGAGGAAGCCCCATTGGCAGAGGAGTTGTGCAAACAGCGTATGTCAGTAGATAGAGTTGTGAATATGATTTGCTGAGCAGAGGAAGAGACTTCGTCTGCTTTGTCTGTCTCTTTAATTGATATGGTTACAGAGAGCAAAGAGGAGACACAGCTTGAAAGTATTGAGTTGGAGGAGGTTTTAACTCCAGTTCAAAAGGAGGAAATATTAGCTCTGTTGAAACATCATAGGCAGACATACTCAAATTGGCCATGGTTAACTAGCAAGAAGATGCACTCCATTCAAACCACAGGTCCCCACCCAGCTCCTAGCAGGGTTTACTGAGCCAAGGGAGAAATGCAGAAACAGATTCAGGAAGAGGTGGAGAGCATGTTAGCAATGAGAATAGTTACTAGGTCCAAATGCCCAGGGGCATCTCCTATTGTGATGGTACCCCAAAAAGACAAAACCTTGAGGTTTTGTGTGGATTATAGGAAGCTGAATGCTATCACTCAACTTGATTTTTACCCCATGTCCAGAATAGAGGATCTGCTAGATATACTTGGAGAAGCAAAATTCATAAGCACACTGGATTTAACTCAAGGGTACTGGCAAATTCTCTTAAATGCTGATACTCGAGAAAAATCTGCTTTCATAGTGGAATCTGGTCTATATGAATTCAAAGTTTTTACTGGTTGGATTGTGGAATTCAGGAGCCACATTCATGATAAGTTGATAAGTTTATGGAGGGGATGGTATGATGGGATAGCCTAATTTTGGCAATTAATTCATCTTTGACTATTAGCAGTAAATATGCCCAATGGCCTGTGATGGCCTGGCTCATAAGTGAAGTCCTACAGGGATTGGAATCTTTTGTAAGGGCTTACCTAGATGATCTAGCCATTTTCAGCAGCTCTTGGCGAGATCACATAAATCACATGGGGACTGTTACAAAAGCTCAGGGAAGACAATGTGACTGTTAAAGTTTCTAAATGCAAAATGGGAGCCTCAGAGGTATCAAACCAGAGACACAGAGTGGGCAGTGGGCTGGTTCGCCCCAAACTCTTGGAAGCAGAAGCCATTAAAAGCTGGCCTGCCCCTAAAACAAAGAAGCAGGTCCAATCCTTTATTGGTCTGGCCAGCTACTACAGGAGGTTTGTAAAGGGGTTCAGGGACATTGTTGCTCCCACAACAGACCTTACAAAGTAAGGAAAACCAGACAAGGTGATGTGGACAGAGGACTGTGAACAGGGCTTCCAGAGCATAAATGAAGCTTTATCTACAGAATCTGTCCTAGCCAGCCCTGATTTTGAGAAACCATTCCTTCAGAGCTTGGATGCTTCCAGTACTGGATTTGGGGCAGTGCTCATATAAGAAGGGGAGGATGGTAAGAAACGCCTCATTGCATATGTGATGTTATTGACAGAATCTGTAACCGTATAGATTGTTGATGCAACCACTGTTATATATTTGCAGCAAATATTGTACAAATTTTGTCATATAAGGTGTCTATGGAAAGGTTATGATTTGCTGGTTCTGATTATGCTATCTGTATTTGTGTACCATTTTTGTATTTAAAGTTATGAATATTGGCTATGTACTTGTATCTCAATGTGTTTTGATTCCAAGAAGCCTTAGGGCTTGGCTACACTGGAGAGTTGCAGTGCTGGTAGTGGCTTTACAGCACTGCAACTCACTCACCGTCCACACTTGCAAGGCACATACAGCGCTGTATCTCCCTGGCTACAGCGCTGGTTGTACTCCACCTTGGCCTGGGGAATAACGACTATAGCGCTGCTGATGCAGCAGTGCTCCGCCAGTGTGGCCACCAAAAGCGCTGTTATTGGCCTCCAGAGGTATTCGGAGGTATCCCAGAAAGCCTGTGTCATAACATATTCCCAGATTTTGACCTTAGCGTCCAAAATATGGGTGTTAGCATGAAAACCTCCAAGCTTAGTTACCAGCTTGGACCTGGTAAAGCTACCACCACCCAAAAAATTAGAGTGTTTTGGGGCACTCTGGTCCCCCCAAAAACCTTCCCTGGGGACCCCAAGACCCAAATTCCTTAAGTCTCACAATGAAGGGGAATAAACCATTTCCCTTCCCCCTCCTCCTTCCCAGGTGTTCCCTCCCTGGGTTCCTGGAGAGATACACAGAAGCAAGCTCCGTGAATCTAAACAGAGGGATTCCACCCTCCCTGTTTCCAGTCCTGGAAAACACAAGTACCGATATAGCTAATCTCTCTTCCACCACCCCCCACTTCACCCAGAGGGAATGCAAAGTCAGGCTAGTAAATCTAACACACACAGATTTCCCCCTGACTTCTTCCTCCCACCAATTCCCTGATGAGCTACAGACTCAATTCCCTGGAGTTCCCCACTAAAGAAAAACTCCAACAGGTCTTAAAAAGAACGCTTTATATAAAAAGAAAGAAAAATACATAAAAATGGTCTCTCTGTATTAAGGTGACAAATACAGGGTCAATTGCTTAAAAGAAATATGAATAAACAGCCTTATTCAAAAGAACACAATTCAAAACACTCCAGCAACTACACACATGTAAATACAAAAGAAAAAAAAACCAATAACCCCTATTGTTTTATGATCTTTGTACTCACAACTTGGAAACAGAAGATTAGAAAGCAGGAGACAGAAAAATCCTTCCCATAGCCGAGAGGGACAGACACAAGACAAAAACAAAGAACTCACACCCAAAACTTCCCTCCACCCAGATTTGAAAAAGTCTTGTTTCCTGATTGGTCCTCTGGTCAGGTGTTTCAGGTTACTCCTTTCCAGGTGAAAGAGACATTAACCCTTAGCTATCTGTTTATGACAGCCTGTTCAGCTACTCTGCTCATCAGTTCGAACTCTACTGCCCTGGCCTCAGGTGACCCGCCCTTTAAATGCCCCAGGAATTTTAAAAATCCCCTTCCTGTTTGCTCAGCCAGGTGTGCAATCAGTGAATCTTTCCAGGTGACCGTGGCTCCACGTGGCAAACGAGACCCAGCATGGAGCAATGGCGAGTTGCTGGACCTCTTCAGTGTTTGGGGGGAGAAAGCTGTGTAGTCCCAGCTGCACTCCAGCCGTAGGAATTACGATACCTATGGGCAAATATCAAGGGCCATGCTGGAAAGGGGCCATGACCAGGACACGCTGCAGTGCAGAGTTAAAGTGAAGGAGCTGCCTATTGCAAAGCCCACGAGGGAAACCACCGCTCCGGTGCTGCCATCACGACCTGCCGTTTTTACAAAAAACTGGACGCGATACTTGGGGTTGACCCCACCACCAATCCGAGGACCATGATGGACACTTCAGAACGAGGAGAGAAGGAGGAAAGCGAGAGTGAGGGTACTGGGGTGCGGGGAGACACCCTGGAGTCCCTGGAGGCATGCAGCCAGGAGCTATTCTCAAGCCAGAAGGAAGGTAGCCAGTCGCAGCAGCCGGTACTTGGTGGAGGACAAACAGAAGAGTGAGTTCCTGGTAAGTAGCTTTTATTTTCATGATGGAAATTTTTCGGGAGAGGAGGGAGCGTGAGGGCTGCATACATGCATGCTTAGATGCAGAATAGCGCATTGATGTGGTCTATCACGTCGCGGTAATCAGCCTCAGTAATCTCTTCAAAAGTTTCAGCCAGAGCGTGGGCAATGCGCTTGCGCAAGTTTATTGGGAGAGCCACTGTGGTCCTTCTCCCAGTCAGGCTAACGCGTCCGCGCCACTGTGCCACGAGAGGTGGGGGCACCATTGCTGCACACAGACAAGCTGCACAGGGGCCAGGGTGGAATCCGCATTGCTGTAGAAGACCCTCCCGTGATTCCCGGGTGACCCGCAGCAGCAAGCTATCTTCCAGGATCAACTCCTGTGCAAAATATTGGGATAGTGTTCAATGTAGGTGCCCCCTGCAGCTGTTTGCTTTGCCCAACGCACAGAAACCCCGAGGACAGTAGAGCCTTGAAGCAATCAGTCCCCCTTACTCACCATTTCGGGGCTTCCGTGGGTTATGTGCACTCTCTTTGGGATGGGAAAATTATGCTATTGTGAAGACTGTTACAGTCCTTAAGCACTCTGTCACAGGGAATCAAAAAGTGCAGGATTAGAGGGAAGGGGAAAGCAGGATCCACCAGAAAAATGCAGCGGCCAGGAAGAAAAGCACAAAGCAGCTGATAAGCATCCTGGCGTGCCAAGTCGACTCTATCTGGGCGCTCGTAGCCATGCAGGCAGAGCTCTACCGCACCCGCTCCTCCCCCCCGTCCCAAAGCTCTTTCCCTTGTGCCCCAATGTCAGCTCAAACCTCCCTTCCCCATCATCCAGGTCCTTACCACCACCAGCTGCCTCCAACACCTGTACGTTCACCAACCAGCCCTGAGAACTACGACCCTTACCCTCTGCACTCAACCCCCATCACCATGCGGTATAGCCATCCTGAAGTGCAGCAGTCATTGCACAGCACTCCAGACAGGACATATTCAAACCTGTGACTGTACAGTTCCCCACTCCACCCCCCTGCCCTTTTAGGTTCCCAAAAAGTTGTGTGTCTGTCAATAAAGATATTTTCTTTTCAATAAATGAATTCTTGGCTTTGAAAACAGTCTTTATTATTGCAGAAAGTCAAAGATACTTTAGCCCAGGAAAGAAACAGGCACTGCAAATCAGCTTAGGAAACACAGATTCCTACTAACATTGTAACCACTGCACTTCACTCCTGTGCAAGGCACCAAACACTACTGTTGGTTTTCAGCCTCAAATTCCTCCCTCAAAGCATCCCTAATCCTTGCAGCCCTGTGCTGGGCCTCTCTAGTAGCCCTGCTCTCTGGCTGTGCAAATTCAGCCTCCAGGCGTTGAATCTTGGAGGTCCATGCCTGACTGAATGTTTCACCCTTCCCTTTACAAATATTATGGAGGGTACAGCACACGGATATAACCGCGGGGATGCTGCTTTCCCCCAAGTCTAGCTTCCCATACAGAGATCGCCAGCACCCCTTTAAACGGCCAAAAGCACACTCCACAGTCATTCAGCACCGGCTCAGCCTGTAGTTGAACCGGTCCTTGCTCCTGTCAAAGTTCCCTGTATACGGTTTCATAAGCCATGGCATTAACGGGTAAGCGGGGTCTCCAAGGATCAGAATAGGCATTTCGACGTCCCCTACTGTGATCATCCAGTCTGGGAAAAGAGTCCTGGCCTGCAGCTTCCTCAACAGGCCAGTGTTCCGAAAGATGCGTGCATCATGCACCTTTCCAGGCCAGCCTGTCTTAATGTCAATGAAACGCCCACGGTGATCCACAAGTGCCAGGAGAACCATGGAGAAATACCCCTTCCGATTAACATACTTGGCTGCTAGGTGGGGTGGTGCCAGAATAGGAATATGTGTCCCATCTATCACGCCTCCACAGTTAGGGAAACCCATTTGTGCAAATCCATCCACAATGTCCTGCACGTTCCCCAGAGTCACGGTTCTTCTTAGCAGGATGTGATTAATGGCCCTGCAAACTTGCATCAACATGATTCCAACGGTCAACTTTCCCACTCCAAACTGGTTCTTGATTGATCGGTAGCTGTCTGGAGTTGCCAGCTTCCAGATTACAATAGCCACCCACTTCTCCACCAGCAGGGCAGCTCTCAATCTCATGTACTTGCGCAGCAGGGTGAGGGCGAGCTCAGCACAGTCCCATGAATGTGGCTTTTCTCATCCGAAAGTTCTGCTGCCGCTGCTTGTCATCCCAGACTTCCATGACGATGTGATCCCACCACTCAGTGCTTGTTTCCTGAGCCCAAAAGCGGTGTTCCACGGTGCTTAGGATTTCCGTGAATGCCACAAGCAATTTCGTGTCATACGCATCACGCGACTAGCTATCATCGTCGGACTCCTCATCACTTTGGATCTTAAGGAATAGCTCAACTGCCAAACGTGATGTGCTGGCGAGACTTGTCAGCATATTCCTCAGCAGTTCAGGCTCCATTTCCCACAGAAATCACGCTGCACAGAAACCATTGAGAGAGTCAAGATGGCGCCAAACGTGGACAGAAAAACCGTGATTGCTGGGATGTGAAGCAATGCATCACAGGGCATTGGGACAGGAAGCAGAATGACCAGCACCCTCCGCCGCCTTCCCACAACCCACGGCCCCAGAATGGGAAGAGGTGCTCTGTGGGATAGCTGCCTACAATGCACCACTCCCAACATGGCTGCAAATGTGGCCACACTGCAGCGCTTTCCCTACACAGCTGTACGAAGACAGCTTTAACTCCCAGCGCTGCACACCTGCAAGTGTAGCCAAACCCTTAGTAAAGTATTTGGTCAGCTTCTTGAGAAAGGAATTTGCAAGTTAAGTGCCCAGTCAAAAACACTTAATGGACAATGGATCTTGGAAGACTCCAATCCACATAAGAAGTCTACCTGGGGGGACGTTCAAGATAGCATGTGAGCAATGGCTGCTGCCTGTAAAGAACTAAGTCATGCATGGACAAGTGACTTGCCCATGTGATCCAAACTCTATTTTGCTATAATTTTCCACAGTAAGAAAAAAGAGGTGTTCTTAAACCTGGAGAATATAAAAGGCAGCTGTCTCATCTCCATCTTGTCTTCAATCCTGCTTCTTGCCTCTGGAGGGACTTTGCTACAAACTGAAGCTCTGAACAAAGGACTGAATGACCCATCCCAGCTGTGGATGTACTCCAGAGACTTGATTTGAACCTGCAGCTTATTCCATCACTGCTACAAGCTCAAAACAAGAACGTTGCCATTACTGTATGTAATTGATTCCATTTAACCAATTCTTACTCTCATCTATATCTTTTTTCCTTTTATGAATAAACCTTTAGATTCTAGATTCTAAAGGATTGGCAACAGCATGATTTGTAGGTAAGACCTGATTTGTATATTGACCTGGGTCAGAGGCTTGGTCCTTTGGGATCAGGAGAACCTTTTTTTCTTTTACTGGGGTATTAGTTTTCATAACCTTTCATCCCCATAAGGAGTGGTGCTGGTGGTGATACAAGGGAATTGGAGTAGCTGAGGGAATTGCTTGTATGACTTCTAGTTAGTCAGTGGGGTGAAACTGAAGTCCTCTCTGTTTGGCTGGTTTGATGTGCCTTAGTAATTAAAAGAACCCCAGCTTTGGGCTGTAACTGCCCTGCTCTAAGCAATTTGTCCTGAATTGGCACTCTCAGAAGTGTCCCACCAAAGCCAGCATCATTACAGCATACTTAAGCAAAAAGCTAACATCAGCTGAGCAAAATTACGCAACAATAGATAAAGAATGCTATGCAACTGTGTGGGCTGTTAAGCAACTTATACCCTTATATTTGTACAACAGAAGGTTCACCATATTAAGAGATCACGCACCTCTCATATGGCTGCATAGAGCTAAGGGAACCAATTCCCGGTTGATTCGCTGGAACATAATTCATATTAAAGGGAACAAAAATGTAGTGCAGATGCATTGTCAAGAATGGGGAAGATGCACCCAGCAGTGTCTGGGACACCCCTTTCTGCATCAATTTTGCGTTGGGGCTGTGATGTTGGCAAACCAGTTCAGGTTGAAAACAGCAGACCAAATAACCTATGTATGAACCTTAAAAGCATCTCAGGAGACATTGCAATATAGTCAGGCCAATTGTCTTATTGTGTATAAGTAACAAAGGGATCTCAAATGGGCTAGTAAACATAGGCCCATTCACTTGCGTTGATAATCAAGAGTAAATGCTAATTGTATTTGTCTGTATTTACCTACATCTTGTTAGAAGTGTATCGATGTAACCAAATTAGCTTGTAGTTACTAAATCCTTTTCATGTCTTGTAATGCTACATTACTGTACTCAATTGTTTCTAGATCAAAAAGGATGTGTTGGCATTTAGATGAAACTAGTGAAGTAGAAATTTTGTTCTTTTTATCTCTCTTTGAAACTTGTGAATCTACATTGTGGACCACTTGCAAACCATCTTTGTAGTTTGAATGGCTATTGCTAAGTGGATTATCTTTGAATGGCTCATTGGATAAGGATCACAGCCTGTGGGCATTTGCTTTTCATCAAAGCCCATATGGTGAGGATGACTGTCAGCTTGTCAACCTGTTTCAACTATAAAAGAGAAACCTTGGGCATGATCCTGCAGCTCTGATCTTTCTGGGTGCTGTCAGAGGGCTATTCCAGATGCATGACAGAACTCCCCAAATCCATTTAGGAAAAACCCTGAGGAACCTATGAAAGAACACTACAAGACTTATGCAGAATTAGCAGACATTATTTCTCTGCTAACCACAGACACCGACTTTCCATTGTGCTGGGGAGGTGCTCGACCCCTGGCTCTGCCCCATACACCACCCCCACTCCACCCCTTCCCTTAAGGACACACCACACCTCGCCCCCCGCCCCACCTCTGAGGGGTCCTGACTCCACCAGTTTGAGAACCCCTAGCTTATAGCAAATAGGGAGTGTCTACACCGCAAGATTCTTTTGGTGGCAGATATTGTGCATACACACACAGCCCCCCAGCACAGGTATACACAGCACTAGCAGCATAGACAGTAAGGCATGGATTAAGTAAAGACATACCTGAAGGGCATAGATACATACCCGGAGTACATACTCTACACTTTCTCTACTGGCCAAGCAGTTCCTCCCATCTGCACTGCTATTTTTAGCAGCATAATGTCCTGCTGCCTTCCACTATTGGAGTCCTTCACCTCCTCAGGAAGAGACTCCGGCAACAGGGAAAGGTTCCAGTAGCAGGGAAAGCTCTAGCAGAGGCGGCACTGAAGGAAAAGGCCCAGATTTTCCCCTGCCAGAGCCTTTCCTTGCGTGAACAATGTGCTTTTTACTGTGGTGTTGCCTGCACAGTACACCCTGCTGAAAGTAGGGTGTAGTGTAGATGGAGTGTTAGATTACATAACACTTAATTCCCAAAGTAAGTGTTACTCCTGGGTAGCAATCAGTACTTAAATTCCACCAAGGCACAGAGAGCCCAAGTCAGGAATACTGATTCAAGTACCCCTCCAAGGGGATGGAGCAAGTCCACTTTGAAGAGGATTGGCTGAGCTGTGGCACCAGGCAACAACCAGCCAGAGGGTGTTACTCTCCCTTGAGTCCCTCTAGTGTTTTTGTTTTGTAACCTCAAGCAGGACTGATACCTACGTCCAAGAGCAAGGATGAAGCCTGGGACATGGATCAAACTCTGCCTCCACAACTGGGAAACTGAAAGAGGCAATGCTATTATCAGTACCACCAAAGCTACCACCTGCTATGCAAGCTGACATCTCCCAGCGTTATCTCACTCGAGTGGTGCTACAAAATCTAGATGGCTGGCAAGCAGCTCTATGACATAAATCTTGCATCTAGTCATCCAGGATGATTTGCCGAACCAGGATCTATCCTCTTACATCTGGTTGTGCAAGGTAATCTTTGAAAAGACACAGACTAAGGGCATGTCTGCACTACAAAATTATGTCTACCTAAATTACGTTGGCATACAGCTGCTGCAGTTATTACATTGCATCCATACAAGGAGCACTGTGCACATGCACAAGCAGAGTGCAGTGCACCATGGGTAGGTACCCTACTGTGCAACTCATCGCCATCCAAGGCAGGGTATTTGGGAAGTTTTGCAATGCCTCATGGGGCCAAAATGAATCATGCCGGGGTGACTGGGAGCATGGGTTCAACTTCCCATAAGGCAGTGTTCTCCATCTCGTAATATTTCACACCTCTTTTCAAAATCTTCACAAACCTGTGTCCCCCTCCTCACTGGCCACCATCTCTGACAGAAGCATGGAGCCTGCACAGCTCTGCACTATTGTCATGAGTGTTGTGAGCATAGGGCACCTGATCCTGCAGTATTTGCAGAGCTGCCAGAGGGTCTGCGGGAAACATGATGACTGTGGGACATAGAAAGAAACCATTCAAGGTTGTTGGCAGCATTCACAGAGCAGCTACAGATGGTGAAGTGATGGTTCTGGGCCCAAAAAACAAGCATTGACAGATGGGATCACATTGACAAGCAGTGGTTGCGGAACTTTTGGATGTGCAAGGTCACATTCCTAGATCTGTGTGCCAACCTCATCCCAATCTTCCAGCACAGAGACACCAGAAAGAGAGCCATGCTGTCAGTTGAGAAGCAAGTGGTGATTGGACTGTGTTAAGTTGCAATAACAATTGCTATAGGTCAGTCAGGAAATCCATCACAGGGGCAGATGTCATGCAAGTGTGCAGGGCCATTAATTGCCTCCTACTACACAGTGAATGGTTTTGCAGCAATGGGCTTCCTGAACTATGGTGGGGCAACAGATGGCACACATATCTCTATTTTAGCACCAACCACAGAGTACATTGAGAGAGAGGGCTATTTTTCTATGGTAATGCAAGCACTGGTGGATCACTAGAGATGTTTTCTTGGTATCACTGGGGGCTGGTCAGGGAACGTGCAGGTGCATGATGCACATATCTTTAAAAACACAAGACTGTTCAGAAAGCTACAATCAGGGACTCTCTTTTCCAACTGGTGGATTATAATCAGGAATGTTGAAATACTATAGAGATCCTGGGAGACCCAGTCTACCCCTTGCTCCCATGGCTCATAAGGCTGTACACCAGGTACCTCAACAGCACCAAGGACCGTTTGCACTATAGGCTCGGAAGGTGCAGAACAGTTGAAGTGCCTTTGGTCATCTGAAGGGTTGCTGGCATTGTCTATTTATGAGACTGGACCTCAATGAAAAAAATCCCAAAGATTATAGCTGCCAGCTGTGTGCTGCATAATATCTGTGAAGCGAAGGGGAAAAGTTTCCACCAGGCTGGAGGGCAAGTGAATGGCTATCTGCTGAATATGAACAGCCAGATACAAAGACTATAAGAAGAGCTCAGCATGGAGCTGTATGGCCCAGGGAAGCTTTGAAAGACCATTTTATGAGTTGCCAGAGTAGTGTGCTCTAGCTGGCCTTGCTCTTTTGCAGCCCAGTATGAATCTTGTAATACAACACTGCCAATGCACCTTGTAATACTGTCTGAGAATGATGTGGGTTCTGAGACAGGAAACTGGTGAGTGTCAGACAAGCTCAGCACCAGCCCGCATATGTTGTGAACAAATAAAGATGAATTATGTTTCAAAAAATAGAATTTTATTCTGTAACATGAACCAGGCAAAGTATTAAACATTTAGAACTTTATAAAACTTGATAAATTAAAGGAACAATTTACAAAGGGGAAAGAACCGTCATTTTATATTTCAGGTGCGCACACACCAACCGTGTCTTTCACAGGTCAGTGAATGTGCAGCTGTGATTGTCTTTAACGTCCCCCGGATTGGATAGGTAGGGGCAGTGCAGTGGTCCTTGATGCCATGTGGAATGTAGAGGGGCGGTGTAAGGAGGTCTCAACATTGAGTTGTTTATGGGCTGCAGAGGGAGGTAAGCTTGGGATTCTTAGATCCTGCAGACTCTGGTAGACCTGCAGGTCCATTTGCTGCCTCAGAAGCACCATTATGCTCTGGTGCATCTCCCTCTCCTCTCCACTCCTTCCTTCCCCAAGCTGTTTGCAAGGGTCATCCTCCGATGCAGCATAGACTTACATCTCCTAGAACATATGATCCTGAGTCCTCTTCTTTCTCCTCCTTATCTGGCTCAGGCGTTCTGTGGGTGTGGAGGGGGAGACCGTAAAGGCCACAACAACAGCAGCTGCAAACACACAGGGGTGCCATCGTCAGTGTATTCACAACAGAAATCAAACCTTAGGATACTAGACTCACTCCCCTTGATCCCCAAAAGTTGTGAACACTGCATTCTCACTTCTCCTTGGGCTTGATACAACATTGCGTCAGTTACAGCACCAGTGAGAATATGGCCTGTGGGGATGATTGGGGAAATGAAGGTGGATAGCTCACAGTTATTAATATAGTTGTATAGGGTAATAGAACTGAATAGTGGCACTGTTGTCCACTGGCAGGGGTGATTTTAGCAAGTATCTCACTCCTGAGGGTAAAAGAAGCAGAGAGAATAGCTACTGCTGGCATCCTGATGCCACCTGGGCATATATGCTACTAGCCTAGGTACTGCAATGGTGCCTGTTGCAGTTATCACTGAGTGGTGTGGAAGTGTTCTACGGTGGCGGAAGAAATAAGGCAGCGCTCCGCAGAAACCTTTGGCAGAGGATTGCAGAGTGCCTCCATCAGAGTTTCATCACAAGCTCCGTGGAGGATTCACGAGACATCCTGAAGAGTATAAACAAACTGCTCTGCATGGTCCCTTCTGCCTAATTCTAGAGGGGGATGAGAAGTGGATAGCAACTCTACGTCTCTTGGTTGTTTCATTATCTCTTTGAGCATAAATAAAAGAGTAAATCAACAGATGTGTCCTGCTAGTTTGGGGGTTCCATCTCTGTAATTTCAAAACAAACTGCATCCTTACCAGAGGTTCCTGCCCCTGCACCAGGCTCACTCTTTGACTGTCAGAACTGGCTGGACTATGCTGGAGTCAAAAACATATCCTGGCTCACTGTGCAGCTGGATCCCCTGGTTGCTTGTCCCCCATACTCCTCTTCGCTGTTCATAGCAGGGGCCTGTGACCTGGGTCCTCCAAAGTATTCACAGGGCTCTCGGGTGTGGGGTCTCTCCCAAGGATGCACCTCCGCACCAGATTGATGGCCTCTCTTGCCTTCTGCTACGCCTGCCACAGCTCCATGGCTTTCATGCGGCATTGCTGCTGGTCCCTCTTCTAGCCCTTCTCCTGCATGCCCCAAGCAATCTGCTCATAGATGTCAACATTTCCACAGCTGGATTGGAGCTGTGCCTGCACTGCCTCTTCTTCCCACAAACCCAGGAAGTACAAAACCTTTCTCCTGTCTATGGGCAGTTGCACATAACAATGGAATGTTGCTAGGTGTTTGCCAAGCCGGGCAACCAAGAAAAGGAATTTCAAAAATTTGTGGGGCTTTAAAAAGGAGGAACAGTTTCCTGTCCACCTAGCCCCTGGGAAGCAGAGTTCACAACGGTGACAAGAGTGATCACTGTGGGGTATTGTGGGCTAGTTCCTGGAGGCCAGTAACAGTTGACATAAGTAACACAGTATCTACACTGACACTGCGTCAACCTAATTACATCAACCTTGACTATCCACTACTCAGGGAGGTGGTGGTGTTAAGTTGCTGTACCGGGGCATTTATATCAGCAGGAACAAAATTTAAAAGTGTAGACACATCCACAACTAAGTTGATGTAAGCTGCCTTGTGCTGACCCAACCATGTAATGTAGACCAGGCCTTAGTGGTCAGATCTGGTGCTCACAGGCTCTTCTAGGCCAAATTGCAGCAAGCACTGAAGACAAAGGGAGGGGAAACATGATAATAGACTTGCCTTGCCCCACATCCAGATGGGTTTTCAATATAGCTCTCATTAAGCATTTTAAATAGGAGGCAGGAGTTGGGCATTTCCACATCATAATGCTGGGATTGTTGTTTTGCTTTTAGTAGAAAAAGGGCACGAGGCTTCCAACTCCTCTTCTTCTAGTTACAATAGATTTTGAAGTCCAAGAACTATGTATGAACCAGTATCAAGAACAGCCGTCTGGTTTGTCCAGGTAGTTAGCATGTCACTTGTTGCCACAGTCATACTGGGATTCCAGGTGAATGGATGGCTCCAGAGGAGAACATCAGTGTGTCTGTCCATGTCCCCTGCCTCTGAGAGCAGCAGTCCAGTTTCTTGTGTTTTTGGGCAGAGGCTTGGCTCTATCTTTGTTCTTCGTTTGTATTTGCTGCTGTTTTGTTTTTAAATGTGGAAACTACCTAAAGAGTCAAGTTAACAGCTCAGCTAGTCTGTCCCCAATTACTTAAAAATTAAAGCACAAAAGACCTGTTAAGACCTCTAGTCCATTTTCCAACACTCCTCACTGTTATCTGCAGTATATTCTCCGGTGCTTTGGCCAAGCTAGTTGTAAGTAACTTTGTGATGGGGTGAACACTGCTTCCCTTGGCAGATTAAAACATCACCACTCACCTCTGAAAATCACAGTGAGTCACATACACACAAGGCAGGCAACAGGCTTTGGAATGTAACAATTTATTGGGGTTAATATTTTTCTTTAACTCCCCATTTCTGGCATCGATACAATACTCAAGAGCAGCAGAAAGAACAAAATGTACAAGAATACAAGAGTAATTAGCACAAACCGCCCCCAAACCCAGAGCAAACCACTTTTCTGCTGGAAATGCCAATGGGAGGGGGATCCTATCCCCCCACCCCGCATCCCATCCATCCACTCTAGACACAGTTTAGCCAGCTGGGAACTGGATTAAAATAAGCAAACGCAAACACTATATTTAAAAATGAAAATTACAAGACAAAAAAATATAGATATACAATTCATTCGTGCATGATTCTTTAATTAAATGCATTTTTCAAAATAAAAAAGTTACAAGATATTTAGGTTTATTTTAAATTAAAAAAAGAGTCACCACCTCCCCTCTCTGGGTATGTCTCCAGTTGGCTGCGAGTGTGTGATTCCCAGCTTGAGGGGACATACTTACCCCAGCTCTCACTGACCCTGCATACTAAAAACAGGATGCAGCCATAGTGGCACAAGCCGCAGGAAGGGCTAGTTGCCCCAAGTACATGCCCGTCTGAGACCCCAGAGTGGCTAACCTGTCCCACAGTTCGCACGGCCACAGTTACACTGTTTTTAGTGTGTTAGCTCAATAAGAAGTAGTGTGAATGTCTCCTCGAGCTGGAATCACACAACCAGCTTAGAGGGTAGCCATACCCTGTATGCCAAGTGTGGGGTGGGTAGGGAGGGTACATGGGTTGCATCAGGACCATCACCATTATAGAAATTACATCAAAATCTCTCTCTGGGATAAAGAGAAAAGCCCTTATCCTGCAAAGACTTATGCACATGCTTAGCTTGAAGCACCCAAGTACCTTTAGACCTCAAGGGAACTACTCGCCTGCTTAAAGTTAAGTACTTGAAAAAGTTTGCAGGATCTGGGCCTCAGCTTGGCACCTGGGGAGGTGGAGGGAAGAGGCAGATGGGCAAGCCCAGATTTCCCACGACCACCTTGCAATTTTCCATCAAACATTTTTTTTAAAAAAATGAGAATCCTGAACTGTTAAGAAGGGAAGGGGGACATGGCAAGTAGTTTAGCTCCAAAATTTAATTTTAAAAAATATAATGGTAGATTTATTTATTTATTTTCAGAACTTGAATGAAGTTTCCTTCCCCCTCCCCAACAAGGAAACCCATCTGCCCCTGCTGCACTGGAAGAGTCAGGGCTACTCCTGGGAAACCAGGAAGTGATACTGACCAGCTATTTTTACTGTCCTAGCAGAAGTGCAAAGAAGAAAACTGCAATAATGGGGAAAATGTACTTGGATTTAAACAGATACGTTTCCTGTAGGAGGCCCCAATTCAGAAAAGTACTTAGATCCATAACCATCCGCTTTAAAGTTTTGTGCATGCTTTAAGTGCTTTCCTGAACAGGGATGGATTTAAGCATGTGCTTCAATGCTTTGCTGAATCGGGGCATCATGGGGTTTTAGTTAATACAGGGATTAATGTTTAAATTTCTTAACCTGCCATTGCCACCCCATCAAATTAATTTCTTTTGAATCACCCACCACTGCCAATATTTAAGATCACATTACTCTGATTTCTCTTACTGATGCTCTCCTTTGGGGTATCACCCTGTCTCTTTCCTCTGCCTTTTTCACACTATTTCCCCTGTTGCAGTCATATCTCAATACCCTCTTCCCCATACCAGTTTTAGATTGGCCAGAGAGGGCAAAAATGGGACACTCCACCCCCCCTAGACGGAACATGATGTCTCTGCAGAAAATCCCAGACAGCACCCCCTTGAGGGACATGTGTGGAACATCCCTAACGGATGGAGGTGTCCTGTTAGGGTGGAAAGCATGTCTTGGATGCAGTTCTGCATCTAAGACAGAACTTTGGATGGTCCTGTAGGGTTTCATCCTGTGCTAGGCAGCAGAAGGTGGGAAGGACAGAAGAACTGCTAGAGGTACAACCCTGCAAAAACTGGTATCTTCCTTTGTTACCTGACTGAAATGTTGAGTGGGGGGAGGAGTGGGGAAAAGGAACCAGCAAGTCCCCACTACTTCTAAACCAATGAGGGCCATCTCAACCCTGGAAGTGTATAGCATGTTATAATGAGCATATATGACCACATAGTGTCAACACAACTGCCTCACTGTGGGGGAGGGGCGACTAGGAGCAGCAGGGAGGCCCAGATCTGATATTGGATAACTGACCTGGGGAGGTTACGTAGCAAATGGAAAAATAAGGGTTGGGACAAGGAGATGAGACATTCTGCTCCTCAGAAATGTACACATTGGACTTTTGGAGGAGGGCCAAAACGGTCTCTCATTCAAAGCGAGAGTGACAATGAAAGGAATTTATAAAATATCTGGGAAGAAATGAGTTGGTTCTGAAGCAATACTCAGCCCTTCTATAGCTCTATACGCACATTACTAAATTTAGCCTCCCAGCATCCTCTGGGCATTGTCCCCATGGTACAGACAGGGGAACGGAGGCAAAGGACAGAGAAGCAACTTGCACAAGGTCACAGGAAATCAAAAGAACCCAGGAATGCCTAGCTCCCAGCCCCAAGAGTAACCCTCTGAACTATGATACATTTGATATAAGGATTGGGACGGATTATGTGGAGGATTCTTTTATATATATATATATTCATATAAAAAGTAAATAAGATCCCAGCTCTTGCATGATTATTGGGCAATCCAAAAAGCAGCAAAGCAAGCAACACTGCAGCAAAGGATACACCAGGCCAAACAGTGCAAGGCCTCAGAGTTAGAGGTGTGGGGACGGGGGACGGACAAGAACTCCTCCAAAGGGACATGGAGCACTTAGCCAGTCACCCATTCCTGGTGGCGAGAAGGGTCACCCCAGTTGGCTACAATACCCTCTCCTCTCCCCGTCATACCACATCCACAGATACCACTGTTGATGTGGTGTAGAGGGCGGGGGAATGACTCCCTGCCAGCACTGTTGCTCCCCACCCCAACCTGTGCGTTAGCTTGGATATCCACAGGGAGTTCCCACTCTCCATCCCCAGTACTGTCAGGTCCATGAAGGAAGTTAGATTGACTGTTGGGAATATTGCAAAGCGCCTGAAACTTCCCTTAACAGCAGAGGCAATGAAAGGGATTTAACTCCCCAGGAAGACTCAGCTCAGACAGTAACCATTTGGTAAAGGATGGAGGGTACCTTACCTCCATCCCAGCAGGGGTGGGAGCAGAAGGGTCACTGAAGTACAGGAGATGCGGAGACACTCCCCCACTCCTTGAAAATACACAGCAAGTTAGTAGCTCACCTAAGATTAGAAGGCAGAACTCCCCACTGGGCCTACATACATCCTCCCATCCCTGCAAAGGCTTTGTATCCTTGTCAGCTCCATGCCCATATGCTAGCTTCATTCAGAAAGACCAGAACGGCGTGCTGGGCAAAGGCGGAAGATTAGTATACATGCTCAGTTCAGAACTGAAGCTGTAGGTCAGGACAGAGGGCCACTGGCAGAGCTCAGGGGTGAAGAGTCGAGAAAATGAGTTCCCAAGAACAGCACAGAAGAGATAGTTTTGTTTTGTTTTTACCCAAAATGCGCAGAAGAGACCCTGACAAGAGAGACATTTTAGAGTCCCATATCTAGTAACTTATTACATTCAGACACCAATGTCTGGTTCCCATCCTCTTTCCTACAGTCACCCCAACACAGCAGATGAACAATATGCAGCAAAGAGACACAGTGCAGCCTTGGCTGGGAAAGCTCCCCCCACCATTATGGGACACACACACACGCACACCCCAGTCCAGAAGAAAACAATCCTGCTCTAGTAAAAACCCACCAATGCCACCCTGGCTCTTACCCCAACATGCACTCAATACACTCCAGCCTTCCCAAGGAGAGGGTGCTCCCCACTTGTCCAAAGCTTCAGGTACACTTCGGGGTTTCTGCCTTCCTCTGAAGATCTGGTAGTGGCCATTGCCAGACTAGACTGGGCTACATCGGGTTCTGCTGTGGGAAATTCTATATTTAAAATGTCATTTCCACTAAGCACTGAAATCAGTGAGCTGATAGACAAGGAAGGGAGCTCTGCCTTGTTCTAAGTGAGCATTTATTCTGCTCTTGGGGTGGTTATCTGGCAAGAAAGGTGAAAGCCAGTCTGAGATCTCAGCAGCTCCACTCACGTGCCATTTCCATTTTACCAGCCTGGCTCAGACCCCATCAGGTCAGGATTTACCATTCTGCAACAATTTTGGCACCACTGTACCTGTGAAGGGGAGAAAAATACAGAGCCTCCATCTAATTTCTGGAGAGGGAGTGGGGAAGGGGAACGGTAGTGCTGTTGGATGGAACTCACTCCAACATTTGGGGAAGTGGGGAAGAGAAGGGTAAAACAGGACTTGCCTCTTCAAATCAGAAATTGTTGGTTATCCCAAGGACACCCTCCTTTAGTTCAAGTGAGCCAAATACCATCCCAGACACATAATTCAACACTACAAAATACTCCTTTCTCTAAGAACCATCTAATACCACTACAGTTTGTGCAATCACTGCATTTATTATTCATTTTTAAACTCTCTCCCCCATAGAAATTTCATTTTTTAAAAACTTTATTCTTTTTTCTTTTCTTTTTTTTTTCTTGCAAAACTATTCATTTCACTTTTTCCACTTTCCATCATAAAATCTCCTCTAAAAACAACAACAACAAGAGAATAAACATGGCACAGACAAAGACTGTTTCCCTGGTTTGGGGGGAATGCTTCTGAATACTCCCTCCAACCCTATGCCCTCTCTGAAAGCATGGATGGGACCTCCCCTTTATCTTCCAGTAGAGAGGGAGGAAAAAATAAATCGGAAATGGAAGGTGAGAGTCCCCACATTCATACCAGTGTGGGGTTTTGCCAGCCTCTAGTGGCTGGACCACACAAAGATTTATGAGACTACTAGTGCCTGGTCTTTAGCTCAAGCAAGAGAGACTCACGCTTTTAGATCCAGAGGTTCAGGGTTCAATCCCCACAGGTGACCCACCCAGGAGGGTGGTGACACAAACAGTCAAGCTACTTCCCCTGACTGGATTGCACTTCCTTCCTACAGAGAGATGATCTACGATACAAGTTCCTCCAAAGCCCAGTGCTCCTCTCCCCTCTTTATAATTCCAGGAAGAAGGGTCACCAAGCCCCTATGCAATCCTCTTGCCAATGCTCCGGAGGAAGGTGAAAACCCCTCATTATGAAAAAAAAATCCAGGAACATCAGACAGACATCAAGGGGGGGGGGGGGAAAAACACGTCTGCCAAGTGAACATTTCTTGGCTAAAACACATCAAGAGTTTCCTATTAAAGTTCCCTTTTTTTCCCCGCTTAAACTTTTCAAATATTTCTGAACTTTATTACCACAAAACAAGAACGCCATCACATACACGCCAAGAGTAACCAAGCAACCTAAAAGTAAAAAAGTGACTGGTTGGCATGCATCTACTTGGTAAAATAGTTCCTCTTATCTTGCAGCCTCATAAATTAATTCCTTTTAAAAACTGTCTCTCTTTAACACAAGTCTCCTTGTTATTCTCCCAATATAGATCTCCCACATCTCCCCAGCCTGCTTTCTTCTGAAGCTGCAGCCATTAGAATAAGTTACCATGAAATAAGAGAACCCTGCATGTGCAAGGTGAAGGAAAGATGCAAAACAATGACAACAGGCAGGTATTAATTCACATACACACGTACATATCCAACAAATTACAGGAAGCCTTGGACTCATGAATGAATGGGGAAGTCTCCCCCACCCTGTAACTGGTTTTGAAATATTCTGCTGGATTTTAAGTTTTGTTTAAAAAACCCACAAAGGATGGGCAGTTTTATGTGTGTGTGTGTGGGGGGGTGTTGTGGTTGTGTGGGAATACAACTAACCATAAGTAGGATCATCTCTCAGATTGGCTACACACAAACTGGAATTTTGAATTCGCACCTTTTAAAAATTTTGATGCAAGTCTCTGTGTGGACATTTATTTTGCAGTAGGTGAGTTTTAAGGCTGGTCTACATCTAAAAATTAGATCGAACTAGCCACACATTGCTTAAGGCTGTGAAAAATGTTGTGCCCTGTGCAATGTACTTAGGTCAATCTAACCCCCACTGTAGGCGCAGCCAGGGCAGTGAAAGAATTCTTTCAACCAAGCACCGCCTCTTGAAGCGGTGGTTTTACATCGACAGAAAAACCCCTTCTATCACTGTAGCAAGTGTCTATGCCACAGTGGCGTAGCAGCAGCCGTAGTGCTTGTAGTGTAGACATACCCTTCAAATCCAGGGTGTTTGCAGGCAAAACAACAAAAGGGGTGAATTCCACTCAATTTAGTTATTTTGGTGGCTGTGTGTGTGTGTGAGAGAGAGAAGTCCTTAGAGCTGAGTTCCTCTCTCCTCCACCCAGTACACGCACACCTGTAGGCATATTTATTATGGATCCCACAACAGGCAACACCTCCCCCGCCCCCCACCCATTTTCCCCCATAGTCATGGAATCAAGGCAGACACTCACTGCAACACTAATTTAGACTGAATGTAACAGCCTCTCTTCCCCACACCTCAGTGTTTCAGATTCAGCAACAGTGGAGTGGGGAAATGAGGGAAGGGTATCTAGCCACAAAGCTCAGCACCGACATAGAATCAAACAAGCCATGGAATGGCAAAGAAGAGCGCTTTTGCACCTTGGACATTAAGAGCATGTCTCAAGGAAATGGAGAAAGCCATACCTTCGCCTGCTTCCAATTACAGAGGGTGGGGGCCATTCCAGATCCAATTTCACACTGAACATGTAAAATCAAGGAGTTGGGGGTAGGGTGGGATGGGGGGCAGGGGAAGGAGAGGCAGGCAGGTGCGCACACACACACACACACTAAATGTAAGACACGGTAATTCTTACAACAGGTTCTTAGCACCTTTGGTTGACAATTGTAGAGGCAATTTCAGATCCTGGAAATGGTTGTGGTGAACTCTCTCCAACCCACCCACCAGAAAGAGATGAAACCGAGCAGGAAGAGTAGCAGATCTTCCTTCGCACACACAAGGCCTGTGAGGCGATTCAGTGGAGACAAGGAGGCTTATATCTTCCCTGGGAGGTACGACTTGCCGACCTCATCTGACTGGAGTAATGTCATGCCAAGCCATGCCATTGCTCCTCCTGAATTGATGGACGGGTGTGTGGCTTTCCCACTTCCATTAGAAAAGGCTTAGGAAGGGTACGGCATGTCTCAGACCCGAGCGAGTGCAAATGATGAACACGAGGAGAAAGATCCAGGCTGGAAGTGACAGGCCCAAGAAAGCTGAGCAGACTGGAAGATCTGGAAGGGAAGGAGCAGAAGGGAGGAGGAAGGGCCCAGGTGGTCTCAAAGTGCCCATACAACTGCCAAGTTAGCACCACTAGTAAAAGCAAGAAGGAAGTGAGCCAGGGGCATGTGCTGTAGGGGTGCAACCCCCTACTCGGGCTCTGCTGCAATCTCGTTCTAGCCCTGATGCTTGAACTTCTGATCCCCCCCCCCCCCCCGATAGTGTCCCTCTCCCAGAGATCAGTAGCTCTGGCTGTAAGCTGGATCATAAGAGACAGCAAATCCATGCCACAGAGAAAGAGGGTCAGAGCTGCCCTGGGAGAAGGCAGGGTGAAGAACTGGAGAAGTGGAGGAGTGTGTACACAGTGCAGGGCAGAGGGGGAAGGTGGGGGGCGCACGGCCCCTTTCAAGTGCCTTATCCATCTCTCCAGTAGCAGGAGCTCCCCCATATCTTCAGAAAAGATGGGGGGATCCTTCCCCACCCAGCCCCAACACACGCGCACACACACACACTCTCCATTGTTGCCCAGGCTCCATATTAGTTTGACAACATGTTCTTTGAAGACAAATGATCATTCCCCAGCCCAACCCCTCGCAGCTGACACATCTGGGAACTTCAGACACCTCGGCCCTCCAACTCCTACCCCAGTCTCTGAGCAGAAAGAAAAAGAACCAGGGAAGGGGAGGGGGGAGAGTAGGAGAAAACTAACCACAGCCATTCACACCAGGACTTCTTCCAGCAGAGCCTCCCCTTCCCCCCCCAAAGCAGGAAGCCAACTTCTCACTTGCTGCCTCCTCCACCCGCTGCAGCCTTCTCGAAATCCTCTGCGTTGCAGAACTCCTTGATGGTGACGGTCAGGAGATTGCTGGTGACATCCGTGACCACCACGTTGGAGCAGGGGGACATCTCGGGGCGCCAGTCGCCAGCCTCCTGCTCTGGGTCAGAAGAGGAAAGGGACGATGAGGGTGTCTGGCCCCCAGCACATCCCCCAGGGGGAGAGCGCTTGCTGGTGGCCGCTGATTCTGGTGGGATCGACAGGTCCAGGACCTCCGACTCGCGCCAGTCAGGGATGGCGGGGCTCAGGGTCTCGGGAAGCAGCTTTGGGGGAGAATCGTCTGGGTCGGAGGAAGAGTGAGGAGTAGGAGAGGGGCAGCCTGACGAGCTGGAGCTGCGGGCATCGTAAGGGGTAGAGCCTATTATCAGCCCGCAGGAGGCACCTTGTGAGCCCCCTGCCTCCATCTTGCCCTCCAGGGATGGGGCTGGTGCAGCGGACGGCTTGTTGTACAGTGAGAAGGTGCCGAACTTCATGTGGCGGATCTGGGTGCGGAGGATGCTCTCGCTGAACTTCTTACTCTTGCCAATGACACGGTTTCGTGAGGGGATCTTTGGTCGGGCCAAGCCCCCTCCTCCACTTGCGGCCTTTCCACCCTTGTCAATAACCTTGAGGTTGAGGATGATGCGGCTGCGTTTGGGCTCACGAGGCTTCACCTTGCGGTTGATGATACGGACAGTCTCAGAGAAGGGCGAGACTGGAGGACGTATGCCAGCCCCCCCACCCACACCCCCGCTGTTCTGGGGGTCTGGGCGGGGCAAGGGGCGCCGGGACATGCGATGGCATCGCCGGATGTCTTTCTTGAGCCGGTGTACTGCGGCGCTGGAGTGCAGCTTGGGCGATGAAGTGCTAGAGCCAGGCTTGACAGAAAAGTGTACATCCCCAATGTGAAGGGCCTCCGCCTGGGCCCGAGCCTGCGGTGGGGGAGGAGAGAGAAGAATAGAGTCAGAGATGACCTGAGATATGCCAGGCCTTGAATCGGGGGCACCTCAGCTTGGGGTGACAAGACCACATTAGAAGCACCCTGTCAGGAACCAGAGAGCTACACCTCGTTTGTATACAAAATAATATTTAAATGAAGAAATAAATGCACAGGACCCTAGTACTAAGGCAGTGGCCCCCCAACCTTTTTGGCTGGTGGGTGCCAGCCGAAGGACCATTGCGGCGGTGGAGCACCCGCCGAAATGCCACCTCTCAATGACGCCGCTTGCCGTCGACAAGCAATGTCATCGAGAGGTGTCCCCGCCGAAATTTGGGAGCGATGTCTCTCGATGACGTCACTTGTCAGCGACAAGCAGCGTCAGCGAGAGGCGTCCCCGCCGAAATGCCGCTGAAATTCGGCGGCATTTCAGCGGGTGCTTTTCCGGGGGCCAGGACGCAGGTGGATTAAGATGCCCCCGCGGGCGCTGCGGCGCCCACAGGCACCGCATTGGGGACCACTGTACTAAGGTAACCCAGTGGTGAATGGCTGCCAGAAGTCCCTCTCAGTGCCTGTTACAGCCCCTAGCTATGGAGCCTTGGCTCTTTAGTTCAAGCGGTAGCAGCTCCTGCTTTAGCTCTGGAAGTTCTCTGTTCAATCCCCAATGCATCAGCCAAGATGGCAGCTCTGACACTTTCATCATCTTTGACAAATGAGAAAAACGACCTGCTGGTGTGTGTTCAGCAGCAATGAAAACCACCAACCAAGGAACTCAGAGCCATGGGAAAGGAACAGCAGACGTCGTCTGCAGACTGTTACTATCAATCACCACGAATGGCTCCTCCACAAACAAGGGAAGTTTGCGCAAGTGAGCCAGTCAGGTTCTAGGACTTACCAAGGACTGCACTTTGAGGAAGTCTGAGACTAGGTCTACACTACAGATTTACGTCGGCAGAACTACGTCGCTCAGGGGTGTGGAAAATCCTCACCTGAGTGATGCAGTTATACTGACCTTACCCCATGTGTAGACAGTGCTATGTCTATGGGAGGGCTTCGCCTGTAGACAAAGCCACCATCTCTTGAGGAGGTGGAGTACCTACGCTGACAGGAGAAGCGCTCCTGTCGTCATAAGTAGCACCCTCACAAAGCGCTACAGTATTTCCTTGACCTCCCGCTTCTTACATGATCCCCTGAAAGAGAAGCACAAAGGAAAGCACCCAGGGAGCCTAGTGCCAGAGAATCTAAACCTACACTCAATTGTTGCTATACCCTGTCACCAGGAGAAGGGGCCAATCATCCTAATAAGCATACGGTGGTTGTTGGTGGGGCTGAGCACCGAAAAGTTTATTTAGGGTGAGTAAGAACCCCAAAGCATGCTAGGCACTGTCTGAATGCAGGGAACAGGGACTGTGTCCATAATCTCACAATCTAGAAGACAAACAAGACGAAGGATAGGGGAGAGGAATAAAGCAAACAAACTAAGTCCCATCCAGACAATTAGTTGGCTAATTTCTTGTAGATGTCATGGGAGAAATGGATCTTTAGGAAGGGTTGATGGAAAAGGTTGTGGTCTGATGGATACTGTGAGAGGAAAGTCTCAGATTCAAGGTTCAAAAAGATACTGGACATAGAATCATAGGAGTGGAAGGGACTACGAGAGGTCTTGTAGTCTATTCCCCTGTACTCAAGGCAGGACTAAGTATAGACCATCTCTGACAGTTTTTTGTCTAACCTGTTCTGTCACTGGAGATTTTTAAGAGATTCCACAACTTCCCTAGGTAATTTAATCCAGTGCTTACCCACCCTAACAGTCAGGAAGTTTTTCCTAATGTCCAACCTAAACCACTCTTGCTGCAATTTAAGCTAATTGCTTCTTGTCCTATCCTCAGAGGTAAATGAGAACAATTTACCTGCCTTCTCCTTGTAACAACCTTTTATATACTTGAAAACTAATGTCCCCCCCTCAGTCTTCTCCAAACTAAACAAACCCATTTTTTTCAATCTTCCCTCATAGGTCATGCTTTTTAGATCTTTATTCATTTTTGTTCCTCTTCTCTGGACTTTCTCCAGTTTGTCCACATCTTTCCTGAAATGTGGCCCCCAGAACTGGACATAGTACTCCAGTTAAGGCCTATTCAGAGCACAGCAGAGCGGAAGAATTACTTCTCATGTCTTGCTTGCAACACTCCTGCTAATACAACCCAGAATGTTTGCTTGTTTTGCAACAGTGTTTCACTGTTGACTCATATTTAGCTTGTGATCCACTATGACTCTGGACCCCTTTCCACAGTACTTCTTTCTAGGCAGTAATTTCCCATTTTGTATGTGTACAACTGATTGTTCCTTCCTAAGTGGAGTACTTTGCATTTGTCCTTATTGAATTTCATCCTATTTACTTCAGACCTTTTCTCCAGTTTGTCCAGATGATTTTGACTTTTAATCTTATTCTCCAAAGCACTTACAACCCCTCCCAGCTTCGTATCGTCTGAAAACTTTATAAGTGTGCTCTCTATGCCATTATCGAAATCATTAATGTATTGAATAGAACCAGACCCAGGACCGATGACTGCGGGACCCCACTTGATCAGCCAGTCCAGCTTGACTGTGAACCACTGATAACTACTCTCTGGGAATAGTTGTCCAATCAGTTATGCATCCACCTTATAGTAGCTCTATCTAGGTTGTATTTCCCATCAGATGCTTTTGACGAGACTGCAAAAATCTTTTTACTTACTTATCATCATTATTGTTACTGTGGTGTGAAAAATCCTCTCTGGAGTCTGGACCTTGACAAAAAAATAATTAAACTACCCCTGACCTAGGGTCTATATTAGTTCCCGATGCAATTCTTATGTTCCTATTCCACCCCCAGGTTCCGATGCAATTCCTGTGTTCTTATTCTCCCCCTAAAAACTTGTCCAGACTTGTCCTGCTCCTTCAGATGAGATATATTTGTTCAACGTGACAGATTAAATAGTGGAAGTGTAGAAGAAGCACCTGCTTTTCTCAGAGAAAAGAGAGAGCTGCTTTCCCCACTCCTCCACAATAAATGTATCAGGAGTCACATCTGCTAACGTTTGGGACAAACGTTTTTAGTTCTTCTTAGTCCTGTAGAGCCACAACAACATCTCTGGGAGAGTGAGCTGGAACTTACGCTGGCTCGTGCATCAGCAACAGGATTGTCTGCAGGGAGCTAATTACATTTTCATTTGTAAATTGAGATAGTCTGAGCTCGAGATAACGAACACAGAACCCTACAGGGTAATTTTACACTTGCTTTTCAGAGCAGAGTCACGCTTTAAATGGCGCCCTGCAAGGATAAGATGCCCCTACCCCATTGAAACAGAATCTCCCTCATCTCAAACAGAGTCACTCTATAATTCCCTTGCCCCCAAAACGCAGCCCTGGCCAGAAGTAACCAGACCTTTTGGCCCCACACTCATTATTGCCTTGCCAACTTAGAATCAAATGATTCTTGTACCATCTAGTGACCACAGTGAGAACTGCAGTCCCTAGGATACAACATCCACTATCTCACCTTGTCCTCCTGACTCTCACTCTCACAGAGTGAGCTCAGGACAGGTTCTGGGGAGCTAAGGTTTTAAGCTGCACTATTATTTCCTCTGCCATCACGCAGCTTGTACTAGACCTATAGCTCTCATCATGGGAACGGGGAGAAAACACTCAGAAACTTAAAAGCAGCACTTTAAAAGTCATCGAAGCGAGGAACCAAGATGGGGCCTATGAACTCACTCCAACTCCTTATATCTGATCCCAAAAGATTCCACTCCTGCTAACTGCCCTCACCCTGCCCACTTCAATCCCAAGTTATGACAACAGCGCAAGCTGCAGGAAGCCCCAAACCTCTCAAGCAGCCCTGCCACACAATGGGAGAAGTTGGGACTGGAGACTTGAGGCCACGTAGCTCATCTCTGGATAATACAAGGCTATTCCCTACAGTAAGATCTCCAGTGCTTTGTCTAGTCTAGATGCAAACAGCTCCAGTGACGGATGGGGGCTCCTACTGCTTCATCTGGAAATAATTTCACAGTCTAAAGGCTCATCTACGCTAGACGTTTTATACCTGGAGTTAAATGATTGTCAAATAACTCAAGGTGGTTAATGTGTTTGTAAGGCCAGTGTGGACACTCCCCAAATGTTTATTCCAGGCCACAAACGTGTTTATCCTCAGCAAAGGTTAAAAATCTCTAGCACAGACAAATCCTAACAAATTTCACTGTCAAGCATGACGTCCTAATAGGCATCCAGAGTTTCTTTTTGGCTCAGATTCATCCATTACTCCATGCCCTATGTGCCTTACAGCACAGATATTCAGATTCCTAACCCAAAGAGCCTACAGTCTAGTACAGGAGTAGGCAACCTATGGCACGCGTGCCGAAGACGGCACTTGAGCTGATTTTCAGTGGCACTCACACTGCCCGGGTCCTGGCCACTGGTCCGGAGGACTCTGCATTTTAATTTAATTTTAAATGAAGCTTCTTAAATATTTTAAAAACCTTATTTACTTTACATACAACAGTAGTTTAGTTATATATTATAGACTTATAGGAAGAGACCTTGTAAAAATGTTAAAATGTATTAATGGCACAGGAAACCTTAAATTAGAGTGAATAAATGAAGACTCGGCACACCACGTCTGAAAGGTTGCTGACCCCTGTTTCAATAGCTCTTTGAACCCGAATAAATCCTCACTCTTTTCCTCACCATTTAAATACATACAGATGGTTGTGGTTCTCTTCAGACATCTTTTAATAAAATTATTCTGGTCGATATTTTACTTTGAATCCGTGTCCTGTCTCACACATCATTATCACAGCCCCTCAAACATTTTTATTGCTCTTCTCTGAACTTCCTCCAGTTTGGGATTATCTAGTTGTGTGGTGCGGTGCAGTGAATGATATATCTTATTCCAAGTGAACTGAAACCGTACAATGAGGGATTATTAACTCCCTGATAGCTGGCATGACTGACTCTGCACAGAAAATTCATAAAACCCCTTGTCTTTTCTGCCACTACATCATACTAATCTGATGTGTGATTTGCTTTTCACTATCACACCACGGTATGTGTGTCTCTCTCTTTTAAAAGTATTGCTGCTCTCAAAGTTTCTTTTGCTCACTGAATACTTGTGTCCCAGATTACTTCCTATCCCAGAAGCACTTGTCTGCATTTTTCCTGGTTGAATCCATTTCTTATTTCCTGCCCATATTTTATTTCCCTACCCTCACGACACCTTGTATTTTACTATCCTATGAATGGAATAAACATGCTGGTTTTCTCCTCTAATAGATTTACAACAAACAGACTAAAATGGAACCTAACACTCCCTCCAACTCAACATGATGCTGTTAATCATTGCTTACATTCTTTGCAATGCTTAGCAATTCATGTTAGAGTACACGTACCCAAGTCAGCTTGAATTCATTTTTCAAGTAAAGTTTCAAGAAACAATATCAAATGCTTTAGCAAACATCCGGATGTCCCAACTACTGTGTTCCCTCCAGCCACTAGTCCAGTAATTCTACCAAATACATGATCAAGTTTGTCAGATATCATTTACAAATGCTCCTCTCTTCCCCCTGAAAGTTGATAGTTTTGCTGACCCATTCATTTTCTCTTTCCACTCCTGGCTATGTGCCTGCTTCCCTCTATACCTGGAACTACCTCCCAATCTCAGTTTACAAAGTCTTCTTTCCACTCACATCTCAGCAAGAAACACACTTCTCCCCACTAAAGGCTTAATTCTTCTATGGTGCACATGAATTGTAAGGGTTCATAGTTTAAGACAATAAAAGTCGATCCTTTCTCTGAACTTCACAAGTGCATCTTAAATGCCTCCTTCAGATGGTAAATTCCTTGGAGCAGGAACTGTCTCTACCTTTGTGACTTTAATGTGGAAGATGTGCTCAGTGCTGTACATAGAATACCCTGTTTACTGATCATGTTTCAGTTTTCACCAAGATGAAACAGTCTGCAAACATCTAGAGATTTTGTTCTCGTTTAACAGAGAATGAAGGTTGGCGTACAGCACAGTAATTGCTAGGATCACTTTTTTCCCTTCTTTTGGAAATCTGTATCACATTTGCTCAGCCCCCTAATGAATTCTCATCCCCTAGCACCTCCCTATTTCTGTTCTATTTTAAATAATTATTGCTAGTGACCTAACAAATAATTTCATCAGTTCCTTTCCTTCACACTCTAGGACACACATACTGAAGACAGGGTGATAAGTACATATTCGAGTTCCCCACAAATCTTACTTTAACTAATTTATGTCAATAACTACAAATAGGAAGTAATAAAGACCTTGGATGCAATTCTTTTCTTGCTTTGATTCAAACTAAAACATTTCAGTAGCTCTGATGTATTTACATGATTCCCTCCTTGTTTATTAGTGCATCTGTTTTGTCTTGTACTCCCCCCTCAAATAATATATTTTAAGAGCCCTTATTTCCCCTTTCACCTCTTGGCCTAGCATTCTGCCTTGTTTTACTGCCTGTCTGTTCTGCAACCTTCAGCTGACAGAGCAACAGCAAGCTGTGCTCCTAAGCAACTCTACCATAAACTGTTTTCCCATTGGAGGAGAATGAATGCTATGAGGGAACAGATTTCAATTTCAACCTGCTGAGGGGTAATTTATGAACAGGGAGATCAAATGCGGAGTTTGAGGGGGAAAGTTGCTTAACACCATGTTGCGCCTCCCTCCACTTCAGTTTACAGACTAAATTAGGTCTTGCAAGCAGCAAGAGGGAAACCCCTATTGTGCAGGGCAAGTGCAGTCTATTACTGCACGCTCTCGATTACTACTTCTTCCCCCATTAACACCCTCCAATCTTCACCTTATTATTTAGAGTGACTGAGAAGAGAGATCTCTGCAAGCTGAGCAGGAGGGTCAGGGACATGTCCTCCAATAGCACATGCCTGACCTTAAGGAGTTGCATGTGACCCCTGAATTTCCCAAGCCAACAAAGCTGTGAGGAAAGAAGTATCCCAGGGAGGTGGGAAAGGAAGACAAAAGTTGCATGTGAAGTGTGTGTGGGGGACAGTTAATGTGTCTCTATTACCCTGCAAAAGCTTCCATTTTTCCCCAGACTGAATCTTATTGTTATTTCTTATCTATACATTTCTAAACCCTCAAGGAACCTGCTACAGACAAGGTTCATCACAGATGTCACATTAATATAGGTTGGAAAGGATTGTCCTACATCAGCCACTCCAAATTCCCCTCCCAAAGCAACAACTTATGTTTTCCATAAGTTAGTCTCACCTTACAGGCTATTGCATATCATGATCCCCCTTGCAAATGAACTCGTCCTCTGGGATTGAGCTCTTCATCCATGGGAAAGTTTGACTCAAAAATCCAGGGAATACAACCAAACCTCCTACCCAAAATACTGCAGCTGAAGCCCACACTTTCAGTCCTGCCATCCAGGATGCAAGAGCTTGTTAGTGATATCACAAACACAGGTATGATATCCCTTAGTGATCCAATAGAAAAGCCAAGCATTGGAAGCCTGACTAGTGGGATTTTTAGAAGTGCCCAAACAGATTAGGCACACAACTCAAATCAAAGAGTAATTCCTTTGTAAATCTGGCTCCAAATCAGTATTAAGGTAACTAAATAAATAAGCAAATGGAATTTCAAATCAGGCCACTTATTTAGATGCTGTAATATGGGTTTACAAGCCTAACTTTAAACACCACATTTGAAAATCTTGGTCAGAAACATTATATATGAAACCATTCATTATGAGTGCACGCTAGCCTTTTAAAACCAGTCATGGTTTGGTTCTGTATTTAATCTCCATATCTTCCAGTTCTAATCGGTTGAGTTTGCAAGTCAAAAAGAATATTGTTCTAACTGCCAGCTCTGCAAACTTCCCCGAGGACCCAAGAGTCAAGTTTCTCCCACATGCTTCAGAAGTCCTCATCGGCAAGAGATTCTGCAGTCAAAAGAACTGACAACACGTTTAATGTGTGAGACAGAACAGAACCCTGCTTCTCCTCCTGTAGTGGCATCAGTTCTGCAGGATTAACAGGAGTCAAAACCTTGGCTTTGGCAGACACAAAGATAGAACTTCAGCTAAAAGTGGCTCTTCAGTCCTTTGTATTGATTTTCTAACTGAAATCACATTGCAAAGTTTCCTCAAAAAGTTTGGACAAGTTCAGATGGTACTAAACCAAAAGAGAGTTATTTCTTGCTGTCTAGTCTGGGGTGTTATTTTTAGGGCTGAATCAGACGTCAAAGAAACCAGCAACACCTCATCTCGCCAGATCCCCTCCCCAGAGGGAGACACCAGCAGCTCCTGCCCTACTCAGTGCTCCCCACAGCGAGGCATCAACCTACCAGTGGTGATTTTTTGTTCCACACTTCACCCTCTTCTCCAGTGTGTCAAGCTAGCTATAAGCACAAGTCAGAGGTTTTCAGTAACCGTCAAGTAGATTTCAAGAGTTGGGGAGGAAAAGAATTAAGGCAAGTCAAGACACTAGTGAAGGAATATTGTTAGTGGTGGTGGTGTTTAAGAAATTATAGGAATGCTTACCTCTTGAAGAGTCAATGATTTGTGTCCCCCACCCCCAATATTTTTTTAAAATAGAAAACAATTAACTAGAAATCTAATCAATGTAGTCAGTAAGTTAGATGTAAGGTAGATTCAGAATCTGTACCTGTTTCTGAGATGCCCTGCCAGCTTTTTGTGACTTTACAATCACATTTTGCTATATATAATATTACACACTTAATTTTTTTAATGAAATGTTTCCCTTCCATGTTGCTGTGTCCCATACAGACAGAAGAGGAAACCAACTGACCATTCAAGGAAACTGATTATTTACATTGAGTATTTGACTAAAGCAGCAAAATTTAGAATGTTTCTTTTCAGATTTCAAGTGCTACATGTAATAGTAGGTTAAAAAAATTCAAGCAGAAGTGTTATCTTTAAGTCAGTGGTGTCACCTTAAGCTTTCCTCTGCATTATTGGACTCCCAAATGCAAGAAGATCTAAAGCATAAGCATCAGAGATAAAAACTGACTATAGAGTGAAACTGACTAGTTCAGTTTCACTGAGTGAAGAGTAAAAAGGAAGACCCATTAGTGGGGAAAGCAAACAGATTTTTATCATTTTCAGTTTTTAATTAAGGCAAGACAATGTAGGCAAGGGATACATGTGTGTGTGTGTGGGGAGGAAGGATGTTCCAATCACCACCAGTGCTTCCTAAAAATTTCCAAAGAGCTCCCCAATTTTTACCAGGGCATCCAGAAAACCCCAGGAAGATTCTCCCCACAATTTTAAAACTATTTCTGCAGTTCTCCCATATGCTGCATCTTTCCAAAGCAGATAACAGGGGGCATCCTATTGCAGTGGTTCTCAACTTTCCAGAATACTGTACACATTGTAGGAGTCTGATTTGTCTTGTGTACCCCCAAGTTTCACCTCACTTAAAAACTACTTCCTTACAAAATCAGACATAAAAATACAAGAGTGTCACAGCCACTATTACTGAAAAATTGCTTACATTCTCATTTTTACCACACAATTATAAAATAAATCAATTGGAATATATCCTACTTACATTTCAGTGTATAGTAGCTAGACAATGACTTGTTTATACTGCTCTGTACGAAATTTTAGTTTGTACTGACTTCGCTAGTGCTTTTCATGTAGCACGTTGTAAAACTAGAAAAATATTTAGAGGAGTTGATGTACCCCCTGGAAGACCTCTGAGAACACCCAGGAATACGCATACCCCCGTTTGAGAACCACTGTCCTACTGCACAGAACTTTGAGTGCTGCCACTTAGCGCTTCACTGATGTTTCAACAGAGCTTTGAAGATGTGAAGCCTCTCAACGCCTCTGTCAGGCAGGAGAGCAAAGTATTAACCCCATTTTACAGATGGGGAAAGCAGACAAAAACGTAAAGTCACTTGCCCAAACCCACAGAATGAGTCAATGCCTGAGTGCTGGTCCACACTACGGGGGGGAAATCGATCTTAGATACGCAACTTTAGCTACGTGAATAACGTAGCTGAAGTCGAATATCTAAGATCGGATTACTCACCTGTCCACACCACGCGGGATCGATGTTCGCGGCTCTCCCTGTCGATTCCGGAACTCCGTTGGGGTTGATGGAGTTCCGGAATCGATATAAGCGAGCTCGGGGATCGATATATCACGTCTAGATTAGACGCGATATATCGATCCCCGAGCAATCGATTTTAACCCGCCGATACGGCGGGTAGTCTGGACGTGGCCTGAGACAGGAGTATTAGATATATTACTAAACCACCCATCTCCATAGCATCTGGGTATCAGATTAGACCAGAACTGAGAAATTCCTGACTCCTCACACAAATTTGTCTTAAATATACTGGATGTATTTATTTATGTATCCATTCATTATCATCCAGGACTGATTGTTAGGGAAGCAATAATACAATAAATTTGTCTGCAGGGTGTCAGTCAGAGAGCAGAATATGGCAGAATATAACTCTTACAGGAAAAAACTTAACTTCTGCTACAAAGGTCACCATCACCAGATTTTAAAAGGAGAAAACTGGGGACTCCGCCCTTTTTTCTTTTTTAAGGTCTTCCCTGTGAGACAAAACATGACTATGCATGAAGAAACAAATATGAAAACAACACTGTCATTGGGGACGAAGTAGAGTCTTTAACTATGCTATGAAGAGGTAGAGTTATTCTAAGAATTCCAGAACAAGCAGTAAGCCTCAAAGGACCGCCAATATAGCTAGCACCTGGGGGCATCTAGCATACTGATGTGTGAAGAGGAGGGGAGGCAGCAGCAGGACCCTTGTCATATCTTTAAAAAAGTACTACAAAACCTTTTCATAGCCACTAAGCATGCTGCTACATTGTCACATACAGACCAAAGGGCAGGGGGGGAATGAATGAAATACCACTGTGGTGGGGAGAGAGAGCAGGTAGTTGGGGACAAACATCTGGGAGTGGATGGGGGGTGAGGAGAGAAGAAGACTGACAAAAAGAGAACATCCCCATAAATACGTGCACACACACCTCAGCTTTTATTATCCATTGGTGATAACCCCTCCCTACTCCAAGCAGCATCTCACGCACTTACTTCTAGTCCCCCCCTTTTATTTAGTTGCACCAGATCCCCAGACTAATGGAGGCCCAAGTCATTTGAGAGTTAAGTACCTCCAATGGTTGACAGGCAGTGGGATTTTGGGTACATCTAACAGGGCCTAAGTTATTTAAATAAGAGTTACCTTCAGGAGGAAAGTTTTAGGCTTGGGTCCTCTCTTCTTGGGCCCATACAGCTCACGCTCTCGTTCCCTTTTAGGAGTTAAATTTTAGAAAGTTAAACTTTTTCTTTAAAAACACACACACACACACATTATTATTATGATGTTTGCTAGCTCGGATGTCAAATAAACAAATGTGCTTTCCCTTATTAAACTCACTTCTGCTCAAAGGCTGCAATAAGACGAGAGTCCAGGATGTTCTCTTCAGGTTCCCAAGTGCTGTACCTGCCAAGGCACAACAAAATAACCAAAACAGGAATACCTGCATAAAAGAGGAGAATGGGGAGGGGAAGGGGGGAGAGGAGGCAACCCCAGAGTACAGTTTGCGTGCATGGAAAAGGGATGCATAATATCTCTGAGCAGACTTGGGGAAGAACCCTTTATACACACACACACATACACACGCGCGCGCACACACACACACACACACGGAGAAATACTCAAACAACTCACTTGATGGCCCAGCCTTTCCACTTCACCAGGTACTCGATGCGCCCCTGCAAAACACAGATGAGGAGCGGGGAGGAGAGAGGGAGGGAGGGAGGATTAGCGAAATGGCCATTGCAACAGACCCAAGCAGCGGGGGGCCGGGGCCAGGCTGGGCGGCTGCTCACCTTTCGGATCCGCCGCTTGATGATGGATTCGGCCGCGAACACTCGCTCCCCCACTGCAGACAGCTCCATCTTGCTCAGCAGCAGCACCCACAGCCCATAATAATCCCGCCCGCTTCTCCCTCCTTCCCTCCCCCTTCTCAAGCTGCCGCCGCCGCCGCCGCTACTAGGGCTACACCGGCTCGCGCACGCTCGCGCCCGCTCTCTGGCCGCGCGGCAGCACGTGACCTCCCTCCTCTCTTTCTCCCCTTCCCCCGTGCACCGTTACCAGGGTCTCCCCAGCGGCGGTTGCTAGGAAAAAGGAGGAGGAGGAGGGCGCAGGCGCGCGGGCTCTTAAAGGCACTGTGCGCGCGCGCGGGCTGCGGGGAGCGAGGCGCGAGCTGGGTTGCTGCTTGGGCGGCAAAGCGCAGGGCCGGGGAAGAGGCCCCGGGGGTGCAAAGAGCAGGGCAAAGCACAGGGGCTTGGAGTGTAAACGCGCTTGAGAGGAGGGACAGTTTAGATATACAGACCCCCGTCCTTCTGGTCCTGGTACCGTGACCAGACAGCAAATGTGAAAAATGGGGATGGGGTGGGGGTAATAGGAGCCTATATAAGAAAAAGACCCAAAAATTAGGACATCTTGTCACCCTAGCTCCTGGCTGCTGTGAACTGGTTGCTAATGAGGCTGCCCTCCCACCAAGAGATCCCAGCTCCCAGGGGGGCAGGTGCATGGACAGTCCCTGTCCATCCCATCAGTGCAGTTAGAGGGACCTGCTGGCAGCATATTGGTCAGGAAAGGTCTGTACCCAGCTCCAGATAACAAGACTAGCCCAAGTTGTAAGTAAGGCATCAAAGAACCAAAACACAATTGGGAAGGGATAGAAACGCCCATGTTTCAGGACATAAGCTGCCCTCTGAAGAATGGGGGTTAGGAAGAAAGTTTCCCTGAGATCAGATTATCTTATAACACCCACTGCAGGATTTCTTGCCCTTTCTCCTGAAGCAGCAGCTAGTGCTGGCCACTGCCAGGGGCAGAATGCTGCACTACATGGACCACTGGTCTGACCCAGTCCCTTTCTCATTGTCCTTTTCTCATAGTTAAAGACCATTTCCTACTGCAAACACAGCAGGTGAGACCTAACCATGTTCCCATGAACTAGCCAAGGTTCCAGTTTAATTCTTGAAGCACAATTAGGTCCCATCTGCTCTTTACACTCACTATTCTGTTTGAAATCAATAGAGTGCTCAGAATTAGGGCTTATCTACACCCAGTTGTACCTCTATAACTATACCACTATTGGTAAAGCAGTAACAGCCACTAATGTGGATGTAGTTATAGCTGCTGAGCGTGCTATACTCCTATAGCTTATTCCCATATGGGAAGGCGAATAAGCTTTGCCATATATGTATCTTTATGCGAGTATAATTGCATTCATGCTCAGAGTTGTACCATATAATTTAACACAGATTCACACACTTAAGTGACATAATTATATTGGTACAAAAACTGTAGACCAGTACAGTGGGTGAGTGTGTTTCACCTCAATGTACAAAGAAGCAGAGATAGTCCTAGCCTCAAACAATGCAAATGACCTCTCGAGGTCCTGCATTTTTAGAGACACTCCCCGCCAGCAGCTTCCACTGATTAAGCAGTTTTAAGGCCACTTCAGGCTTTTCTCCAGAAACAGCTAGAGAGGGGGAAGAAAAATCACAGTCTCCTTCTCTATCCCAGCAATCTGGAATTCAGTCAATCCTAAAGTAGTGTGTGCACAGAACATTTGGAAGCAAAGACTATGGATTTACTTTTGGGTGCCCAGCAGGTGCATTCTGTGTTGTACAGAATAACAGCAATATAGGACTGAAAGGGATCTTGAGAGGTCAGCTAAAACTCTCACTTTCCATTTTTAAAATTAATTAAAAAAACCTAACCTGCTTGAGATGATCCATTAAGAGGTGTGGTCAGAGAATGCCCTTACTAAACATGATCCCTTTGCCCTGTTCATCATACACATATGATTTCCATCTCTCCTAAGCCAATAGCACTACTGCACATTCATCCCATATGCCAAGAGGTCAGCAGAAATAGAAAGAATGGAACTGTAGGATTAAGGGGGAAAATGACAACACAGAAACAAGCCATTAGTTAAATGTCAGTTCTCATATTTAATTTTAATAACTTTGCAACATTTACCACATAAATCATCTAAATAAATAGATGCTGTACAGTCTCTTATCCATATCAGTACAAAAATAAAACCACACTTTGCATCAAATTGTAACTAGACTTGTCCTCCCATTTGTATTACAATCTCCATTTACAACAAGCACTCACTCTGAGAAGGCATTATACTTAGGGGTCTTTTGTTTGTTTGTTTATTTGGAATTGATTCGTTCCCTCAGTCCCCTCTACCCAAATACATTCAGTTAGTCTGTACAAAAGCTAGCTCATTCTGTGCAAAAGGAAGCTTTCTTGTGCAAAGACTCAGGTGCTCTATCATGCCAAGAATAAAAATAAAGTAACCTTCCCCAACCCCTTCCTTGGTGGAAAACAAGCATATAAAATAGGCAGTAAAGTCACACAACAGTCTTAGAAGAACCTAGATCAAGCAGTGCAGAAGCATGGGAAAGAAGGTCAGTGCTGAAAAGCTGGGAGGATTGGGGTTTCTCCAAACACAGGTGCCTGTTACTAAGTAAAATGCTCTACATAGCCAGCTAAAATGTTCAATATAGATTTTTTTTTTTAGCCTAAACTTTGTGATTTTTTTAAAGCAAGTTCCTTTGCACCTGTTCTGTTGGATGTGAGGTGAGACAATAACCCACTGGGAGAGTCCAGCCACTGAAAACAGCTGTTGGGTTATCCCTATGCCAAAGAGGTACACATGCCTCCCATCCCCAATAAGCTCCTAAAGTGCAATTTGTCCAGAAAAGGGAACTAAAAAGATGTCTCCAAAACTAGAGATGGAAGAAACCTATTGGATCACATCTCAGCCATCTCTGAAAACTGGGACTACTGAACATGGAAACAGAACCTAATAATTCCCCTATATACAGCAAGTGGTGGGGGAAAACGTGTTCTGAAGGTGGATGTGGAGTTTTAAAGTCTCCTCCCCTCCTTCACTGTACCCTTCTTCACCTGGGATGCCTGAAATGGCAAACCTACCCTACAACCATAGAAGGGATGCCAAGGGCTGGATGGCAGCTGTGGAAAGGAGATAAGGAATAGCCACTGGTCTGAAATGGATACATCTTTCCCTTTCCAAATGGAACTTCTAAAAAGAGGCAATAAGAGTACTCAGCGCTCCTAATGCTTTCCATCTTCAAAGTGCTTCAAACATACTTAGGCCTTGACTTAAGAAAAGCCAAAAAGCAGACTAAGATTTTTAGATTTCAGAGAATTTTTGGTGCTACCTCTACATTTCTGGTTAACACCTGCCCAACCCCCTCCAAAACCCTAATCCCTAAACCCTCCCCCACCACTGGCACTAAAATGAGACAGAACAGATAGATTCTAAAAGGTCAGGTTTCTGACCATCACTCAGTGCCTCCCCCACCCCATGTGTCAATCAGGCACCTTCAGTACCCACACAGTTGTGGGAGGGGAGTGTGCCTCTTCTCTAAAAAGAGGGGCAGGGTAACAAGTGGCCCACAATTAATGAAAGCAGCAAATCCTCTCTCTGAGCCTGAGCTTTCTACCCATCCCATATGGCAAGTACAGTAATTCGGTCTCCCATTCAAATGCCAAGCCACTACCAGCTTCCATTATTGGTCTCAGTCGCTCTGTGCTACTTCTGATCACAGATTTCTGAATGGGCAATGGCTTCTGGATGAAGTGGCCAAATCCCCAGGAAACATTCCTTATCCTAAGGAAGAGTCCTAAATAGATGTTAGAAGAAGATATGAGATTCTGAACGAATGCTATGTCTGCCCTTCCCCACCAGTGACTGTTCTGATGAGGTTGGCAGCCTTCCCCCTGCTTTACAAATGCTAATCTCTGGGGCAGGTCCCACAACCACTTCCACCTACCTAATATCTTAGGTTTCAGCTGAGTGGTTAAATAATTTGGGACAGCCATTCTCCTTTTGTGTGAAGGCTACAGCCCTGGCTTATGGGCATCTGAGCTCAGCAGGGCAGAGGACAACACGAACCTTTTGACAGGAGAGAGAACTGATTTTAGACCACTGTGCTCTAGCCTCTGGCAGATATTGGCTTGAGAACATGTACAATGCAACAATCTGTCACTATCACCTGCATGTGCCAATAGTACATTTTCCTTTCTAATAACTGCTCTGATCTGAACTGTCATTCTCCTGCTTGGCTCCCTCCCCCACAAAGATAAATCTGTGCTTTCCCTCTCCCTGAAAGACCCAGCTACTTAACACAGAAGCAAACAACTCTCTCCACACATGCTCACTTACTCCATACCCATTCAGATCACATAGAGGAGTGCCAGTTAATCCTTCTAAAATGCTGATGCAAGGCAGTGACGTCCTAAGGGGGAGAAGGAAGTGAAGAAATAGGAAAATTGTGCATTTGAATACACTTGGCTACACTGAACAGACATACTCCATTTCCTATATACTTCCCTCCCCATGCACACCCCTGCCCCATACACATCCCCATCTAATATTCTCATCTTTTCACTCAGATGAAAAAAAGTGAACAAATCTGTGGCAAAACCAATAGCTGTGACAGGCCGTTGTGGAGTGCACAGAAGGAATTGGCCAGCTGAATGAAGCCATTAACTACTGTCAGAATTGGGACTTAAAATGGATGGGAGCACAAGTCTCCAACAACAAGAAAGGTTTTCAAGTTCTCACTTTGGCATCTGATTTTATTAATGGGAAGTATCAGCATGATGCAGACCCTGGGCGGGCCTTGGGAGTTAATGAATGCTCCTTGCATTGCAATGCACTCTCTTCCTTACTAACAGGCACTCTACCCAACAGCGTGTCCTGAACAATCTAGCAAGGGCATTATTGACAGTGGTGATACGGTACACAGATCCCGCACAACTCTGGAGTCCAAGGAATGCCAGACCCTACAAGTTAGCGGCCCCCACACTGTCCCAGGAAGCTACACTGCCCTCCTTCCTAGCCTGCAGGAAGAGTACATGGAATAGGAACAGAAGAGAAGGAAAAAAAATCACAATTTTTAGGAAAGAGGTTTGCTTCTTTCCTGCTTCAAAAGCATGAAATTAATGTTCAGCAAAGGGACCCCGCTTTAACCATCAACCCTGGGCTGCTACCCACAGCCATCAGCACTGTATTTCCTCACCCCAATCTTTGCTGTGGTGGTTGCATTAAATATCTCCTATTAGCAGCCTGCCTATTTTTCAGCCTACATGAGGCCACTTTATTCCAGTTAAACCATCAAACACAATACGAAGTGTGGGGCTGGGTAGAGCAGGAAGCAGTACTGGGGCCCAGGGCCTCATGAGGTCAAAACCAAGTTCACACATTCAATCAAACACGCCAGAAGAATCTTTCAGGACAGTTTCACAACACTAACAACAACAACAAAAAACCACCCTGTTCTGCTTTGTTAATCACATGTTCGTTTCTGTCTCAGGCTCTGACTTAGTCAGGGTCACTTCACTGGCAGACTTGGGTTTATTTTGGCAAAAGGAACTGCATTTGGGTGTTCCCACAATATCCTGTCTGCCGCTGAAAACAAGGATCAGACTTGACACATCCAAGGGCCCAAGTCATTACAGGAGAATAAGGGTTGTGCTGGAGACACAGGGCTACTAAGGACAGGACTACACTGTAATAAAAGACCCGGGGCAGCAAGTCTCAGAGCCCAGGTCAACTGACTTGGGCTCACGCTGAAGGGCTAAAAATAGCTGTCTAGATGTTCCTGCTTGGCTGGGCATGGGAACATCTACACTGGTATGTTTAGCCCCTATAGCGGGAGCCCGAGAAGTTGGCCTGGGATCCGAGACTTGGTTCTGGTGAGTTGTTTTTTTGCAGCGTAGACGTACCTTAAGATACCGCTAATCTTTTGTGGTTGGTGCTCTGAGGAATCAATAAAAATACTGGGTCTGGGGATGAAAGGTATTGAGGGGAAAAAAGCAGTCTTCAACAAATGTTTGTACAGTGCCTAGCACAATGGAGTCCCGACGTGACTGGGGCCCCTAAGTGTGGCCACGATACAAACAATACATAAAATAACACTATGAACAGATGCATGAAACAAGCATCACCTACCCAAAGAACTGCCGGCAAGTTTTTACAGTGCAGTTCTGTTCTGAAGACTGACTCTATAAGAAAAGTCCCTTCTTACTCAAGGGACCTGCTTTTTGTGCAATTCTGCTGGCTGAAGTCAGTCTGCATTGCTTCAGCCTTGCAGTTAGCAAAGCTATAGGGGAGTCAGTTGGATTCTATTTCAAACAGAACCATTAAAGTACGTTCCAGCTGGACTCTATTTTGTCTCTTGCATCAACCATAATAGCTAGGGAAGCACCAATCACACAATCTTGAATTTTTATGATAGCAGGCAACAAGGCCTCCGTATGACTTTCAGATTCCAGGCTGAGTCCGCAGTTAAGAATCTTTGCACTTGTAAACTGAGCACATTTGATTTGAAAATCATTGACATTCCACCACCCTGGAGCCCACACCACCATTTCTCCAGTCACTTTTCAGAAGAGAACCACACTTTACAGAGACTAAAAACAATAAAACCATTCTGTTAAGAGAGCAAGACTGATTGTTACAATAGACAAACCTGGCTAAGGATGTGTCAAAAAAAAAAAAAAAGATACGTTTAGTTTCCTACCACAAAACATCCTCTCCCCCCTTGTTCTCTCCACACCACCAAAAAAGCCAACCCACACATCAGCAGGGTTCTGCATCTCAACCGGAAATGGATTAAACCCCCCCAGTGGATTGGGCATAAGGTAGTACGGCTACCACTATATCTCCTTAATCATTTTAGGTCAGAAAAGGATATTAGTCATCAGAAGCAATACAAGTAAACATCTACAAGAGTTAAAAATGAAGCAGTGGGTGAATCCTGTTTGCAAGGGCTCCAGAACTTCCATTTACAGTCAAGTTTGCAAAAACAGTGTTCTTCAAAGAAAATGAATGTCAAGACAGAATTCTTTGGTCTGGAAAATCTCAATGGGTGCATAAAAGGTGACACCAAGGAGAGAGAAAAGCAGAGCGGAAGTCTGGTGAGAGAAGAAGCCTTTTTCTTGCCCTTTACAGGATTTCTGTTGCTTCCCAGATTTTGGCCAGGGCTGGAAACATCCACAGACACCAGAGTTTTTCTTGCAGTATTTCTGGACTAAACTGGGAAAAGTGCATAGAAGGCCATATACCCACATATAAAAAAAATAAAAGTTAAAACCACTCTTCCAGATCCTATAAAGGTTTGCAATGACAAGTTGGGGAGTAAGTTCTTCAAACTCAGGTGCCTAGGATTAACCTTCTAAATCTACAGTCACCTGGATCAAAGTCACCCTGATTTTCAGATATGCTGGGGACTTGCAACTCTCAGGGAAGTCAGTAGGAGATGCAGGTGCTCAGCACCCTTTTTTTGAGGGGAGGGATGGGGAAAGAGGACACTTCTATGTAGGTGACTATATATGCATTTAGAAGTCTAACTAAGCAACCATGTTTGACAAACTTTGTCCCGAGTCTATGTTTATCCCACAGGTTGCACTGTTTCTATTTTTTTAGGATTCAGCACTCCCTCTTCTTCTCTGACACCTACTCCCACCATTAAAAAAAAAAATAAAAAAAATCAACTCAGGTTCTCCCCGCCCCCTACCCTCTCAGAATTCACCACTAATAAAAACTTGGAGCTGGGGCAGTCTCCTGCATCCACCTTGTGTTTATTTTGAGGGACAAAAATATTTGCACTGAGACACCTGAAATATAGGGCGTATCAATCTGTCCTGCAAGTACCATGACCTGGTGGAAGGCAGTCTAGTCCAGACAATGGAGGGTGAATCTTAGTATCCTATGAGCAGCTAGAGCCTATTAGAGGTAAAATGTGCTTTTAAAAAAAGCTTAGAGGCAGTCCAAAACCTTTGTAAAAAGCAAGTGTTTGCAGGATCCAAAGCATCAGTGTTGCAGAACTAAGTTCTGCAGGCCTGAAGCTAAGCCCTCCAGGGGACGAGCTGAAGAGAAACAGCATTTAGGATTTACACTAATACTTAGTTTCAGCTCTGTATGAAAGTAGCTTCAGATAGCACAAAACCAGCAGATGAAGTCATTTTTTTTTTGGAGGGAATTAAAGGAGGGCAGTAAATGAAGAAAGAGTCAAGGCTGCACTGTATTACACTACCCCACAATTCCCCCCAAGGCCCTAGCTTACCCTTCTTGCTTTCCATAGGGAGAAAGAGATTTTTAAGTTTAAAGAAGGATGAGTGAGCGAGCGTGCAAGAACAGATGCTAAACTATCAACTCTGAAGATTCAGCAATTCTTAGAAACCCCAAAATGTCACAGGTAGAATCCAGCACAAATCTCCAGGCGTTTTTAAGTGCAAGACCAGGCAGGCTCTATAGAACTGCAGGTGGCTTTCCTTGGCAAAGCTTTTTAAACCCTCAAAAGGGGAGGGAGGGAAAAATATAAATAGGACACTCAATCCAAGAGTCCTTATCACTTTAGAGGACAAATTGAAAGTTAAAAAAAAATGTTAGAAGTCTAGTAGACTCCTCCCAGCCCTTATGCTATTCACTTTTGGCCTTTACATTTGATCAGAGAGCAAAAAACTACCTAAAAGTGGAAACTGACCAGCTAAAGTCCAGTATCACTGCCTAGTTCTCATGCACTAGGCCTCTGCCATTATCTGTGGATTTCCAGCACTGCCGGGCAATGTTTCAATCCCTCCGTGAGCCCTTCTTCCCAAGAAGAGAGCCACCCTTTTCACTGACTTATTAAAGCATTTTCAGGACAATATTTATATCCAATCTGGGTTTGGTAAATCTTTTAGTACAGGGGTTCTCAGCTTGGGGGGAATCCTCATCCCTCAGTGTGTGTGTGGGGGGGGCGGTTACACACAAACATCTTTCCTTTCCCATATTTCTAGATCAGAGAAGGGTTCTAGTCAGAGAGAAGAGTTCTGGGAAGGTCTCTGGATAGAGAAAAATGAGTACCACTGTGTTAATATATACAGTTATCCTCCTAAAGGGCCTTTATTAAAGGCTCAGAAATCCAAAGTGAGTATGTGTAGCCAATATACCACAGCTAGGAGGTTACAAAGATATGTGTTACAGCAGTGGTTCTCAAACTTTTGTACTGGTGACCCCTTTCACATAGCAAGCCTCTGAGTGCGACCCCCCCAACCCTTTACCAATTAAAAACACTTTTTTATCTATTTAACACCATTATAAATGCTGGAGGTGAAGAGGGGTTTGGAGTGGAGGCTGACAGCATGCGACCCCCCCCATATAATAACCTCGCAACCCCCTGCAGGGTCCCACCCCCCGTTTGAAAACCCCTGTGTTACAAAATCAATGGATCACGCAGAGAGGGAAGACATCCCTCCATTCTTCATGGAATCACACTGCAACCATCAGCCCCATTCATTACTTGCAATGGAGTTTCCTACCTTCCCAGGCAAACAGATTACCTGCAATACTGCCACAGATAAAACATTAGGAAGGGAGGAAGCTTATAACAGACTTGAGCTACCTAAAGTGATCAGGTCCATTACATCTCACAGTAGTAGCTGGGTGGGAGGAGGAAGATAGGGAGGGTGTTGTCCAGAGGAAGCATCTTTACCCAAGGGACAACAACTGCAAATCAGTGAAGCAAGCAATAGGTCCAACCCCTTCCATCTCTGTGTCCTCTCTCACCCTAAATGCAGGTGCCAGAACTAATATAGCAAAGGGACTACATGGAGAAAAAAAAAATTCTCAAGATGCCCTACCAGGGGAGTCTTTGCCAAGGAAAGGGGTATCAGTTTCTCAGACGGCCAAAGCAATAACAGACAAGTATAACAAACAAAAACACATTGCCCGTACATTGCCTTTTGTTTTTGCGTATCTGAAGGGGAAAAGAAAAATCAATGAGACTTCAGTAAAAAAAAACCAAAACAAAAAACAAAAAAAAAAATTCCTCTGTAAACATTTTAAAAAGAAACATTTTGGATTTTTTTTTTAAAGAGTGAAATAATCACCCCACTCCCAAAAGAATCTGACTAGGAACATTAAAAATGGAGATTCAGAACTGCACACTTCGGTCTCGGAAGAAGCCCTCAGCCACTTGTGCTTCTCTGAAGGTCACGGTAATGGAGTTCGCCGTGATGTCTGTCACTGTCACTTCGCTGGGGGACAAGGTGGGGATCCAGGGGAGGCTGCCATCAACTGCATCCACACCTACTGCAGAGGGGGAGGTGGATAAGAGCACGTTAGAAAAAGAATGAGGGGCTAACAGAAGAGGAGCATCCTTGCTGGCTATGTGTGGGTGACATCAACTTGTGCCAAGTCTGCACATGCTCCAAGGCACTGTAGGTGTCTAACTCCCCCCCCACCCCCACAGAAAGTAAGGGGCAGAGGGAAGAGGTGGGAAGATAATAATGGGACAGTGAAGGGTGAGGGGAAGAAGGGGGAGCGGCAAGAACGACAGACAGACACACAATCAGCTGTGCAGGCTGATATTACAACAGCCCCCAACACCACCACCATGCTTACAGGTCCATCAGCATGTTCATTATACATTTCCCACCCTCTTTCCAAACGGGTGGGAAAATATCCCACTTTAGGGGAGAGTATCTGGCAACTGGATCTCAGCCCACTAGGTCTCCTGGTTAGTGCAAGTGTTCACTATAGTGTAAACTCAACCCCCACCCCAATCAAAACTAGTATTTTTCAAGCTCATTCCAGATACGGCATGTTCCCTGGGCCTAAGGGGGCCCTAACAAACTGAGGATTTTCCTCCATTGACCTCCAAATCCAGCCAAGGGAAGGGCTGGATGTGACTCTCTCCAAAGCCCATCAATGCCACTCCTTTGGGGTCCAAAGGGTACAAGAGTCTCCCTCGTTACTCCCTCCTCACCAAGGGGAGGAAGCTAAAAATATCTACTCTCTCCTGGAGCTCCTAACCTCTACCACTCAAAGGGAGGGACCCAAACACCCCCCCCACTTCCACTTCCCCACAGTATAAAAAACTCAAGAAAAGATTGAACAAACCCCGCACCCAAAGAGAGCCACAAAAACATATGGAGAGGGGAGGGAAACATCCCCTCTCTATTACTTTACCTGTACTGCACCCTGTTGTCCCACCTGGGTATGGAATGTGGACCCCTTAACTGGGCATTTCCTGGCTTCTGTCTCAGATATCTGAGGTGTGTCTACTCTCACCTCGGAAAGAGTCCATTCACCCAGACACTAACCGGAATTCCGAACGTGCACACATCGAGGGGAGAATAGAAAAATAGTTTTACATTTCTCTAGCACCTTTCATCCTTCAGATCCCAAACTGCTTTACAGACTGTTCAGCTAGGGGTCACATCACCCACCATCAATATGCAGCACGACAGACATTCTGCATTAGTGGCGCTACAGGGCAGTCGTGGAGGGGGAAGTTGAGTACTTTCTCCAATTGAAACTAGTAGGGAAAGTTTGGATCACCAGAATCTAATTAGCCCCATGGCCCAACCTAATTCTAACTTGGGTAACACCTTGCTCCTACGAAGTGCCATGACATTGATTTTACATCTCATCAGGAAAACCACACCTTCAGAAGCTCAAACTATGCAGGGGTAGTGGTTTGCTACTGACTCTGAAGGATATGACTCCTGAGATGCCCCCCTGCAGCTCCCAGGGTTTGCCTGGAGGTCTGCCATCCACTTATTGCCCTACTTAGCTTGTGACATTTGATGAAGTTCCAGTGACCTTTGCACCCCACCCTCAAAACAGGTGATTTAGCACAATATTAACATAAAGGGATTTTGGGTGGAAGAGAGGGAGGGAAGGGTTCCCATTGATATTTGCACACATGCCTCAAAGTGGCACTGCTAGAGGATTACAAGTATGTGAATTTATCTTTTAAGGTTCCCTTTATCAGGGTGAGGGGAAGAACTATATGCTGGAACATGACAAGACAGTTTCTCACTGCAACAGACAGCCATGTCATCTCTCTGGAAAAGCAGAGGGGAGGAGAAGCAGCACTGGCTTTCACATGGACTCTGATACTATGATGATGGTCACCAATATAAGAACACATAGGTGGCAACACCACAGAAACAGACTGATAGATTAATCGAGTTATTCATCCAGACAACTTGCAAAAGTGTTTGGGGACAACCTTGCCAATTACAGCCTTTGCACACATTGTAAAGAGCTGACCCAAAACCACACTCCCAGGATGCAGTAGGCAAGGAGGAAGAGTGTGTGTGTCCAGTAAACAAAAATCAGAGAGCATCACGCTCATGCCCCTCAATTCACAGTCAAATGGGGTCCCTGGCCTTACCTTCTTTGCTAGCATGCTGCGGCGCATCCCAGTCATTGGGAGTCTGCCTAGTCTCTAGTGCCACTGATTCCTTCAAGAAGAACTCACGCCTGTGGTTACGGCTCTCCAGGCTTGACATGCGTGGAAACTTCTTCCGCGACAGCCGGAGATATTTCTGGTTCTTGCGCTGCTTCCGGAGCGGGAATGGTAGGACACCTCCCCCACTCTTCTCTGATAGCTCTGTCTGTCCTGGCTTGGCCCCTGCCAGATTGCTTCCTCCTCCTCCTCCAAATTGCCGTGATAGAGAGAAACAGAGCTTCTCCTTTCCCTTGTGGGCACTCCTCAGATCCATACCGTAAAGCCTCTGTGAATGGGAATGGAACAGAAAGGCCAGTCATCCCAGAGCAACAGAACTAAAGCATCTGTGTGTTTCAAATGCCCTTGCAGAAACAGAACCATCCTAAGAGGAAGGGGGATAACTGTCTACAGGTGCATAAACGCCTAGGGAGGAGAGAGTTGTGCAGCGAGGTCACTGAGCAGAGGGAAAGCTTGAGATGAATGCATCAAGTCAACCATCCCAACAGCAAGAGCTATTACTGTACAGCAAAGGTTCTCAAACTCTAGGTCGGGACCCTAAAGTGGGTCACGACCCCATTTTAATGGCGTCGCCCAGGCTGGTGTTGGCTTCAGACTTGCTGGGGCACAGGGCCAAGACCCACCGCCCAGGACTAAGGTTACATGCCCCCTGACCAAGGCAGAGGCCCTTGGGCTTCAGCTTTGGCCCCCACACCCAGGGCGACAGGGCTCGGTCTTCGGTACCCCCTCCTAGGGTCATGTAGTAATTTTTCTTGTCAGAAAGGAGTCAAGGTCCAATGAAGTTTGAGAACCGCTGCTGTACAGAATAGTCTCCTGAGACAGCCTGGTCAATCCCCGGGCATTGGTCTAGGAATCAGGAGACTTGAGTTCTAGTCTTGTGTCCGCCACGGATCTTCGAAATGACCATGGAGAAGTCACTTCACCCCCTGTGCCGCCATTTCCCTCCTCATCTTTTGTCTGTCCTCTAAAGTCTCCAGGGAAAGGGTGGTCTCTTGCTGTGTGGAGCCTCTTGGCCCTACCATCATAAAAACTAATACGAGTTGGAAGCGTACTTGCTTGAGATGTTTAAAATTGCAAAAACATCCTGGAGAAGAATACCATGGAGAGGTCTGCAAAAAAGGATAAACTAGCTGAGCCAGTAAGTCTTTCCTCATTCTATCTACCTCCTAGGATCACGTCCATGGCACAACAGTGGGCAGAGACATTATGGTTACTTGTGTAGGTTGCCAGGACTTTGCTTCCATGTGACCAACGGCTCTGAAATTCCACAGGGCCAGGGCCCAGTCTGAATCCAGTGAGCACAAAAACAGGTAGCATCTCTTTTATGGCAGAAAACTAATTGTTTAGGTACTTACATGGCTCTGATTGCCCTGCGGGGCACCTACAGCCATCCCTTCTGCACAGTGGAACCCACTTGCCCTAATATGATGCCTCCACTGCCACAACGACCCTCTACAGGCCAGCTCCATCTGGGCCTGAGCATGGTTTAAGTTTTGCTGAAAATAAACATTAACACGGAGGCACAAGTTTCACCAGAGAGCTGTTTACAAGGCAGAATATCTGAGTACTGCCCAAACCTCCTCCATCCCTCATGCAGGGATAATCTCCAGCAGAGGGATGCTCTCAGTGCCCTCTCAGAGCCTGAAGTAGCAAAGAAAGGGGGTTTGTGCACATTAGAACAAGAGGTGTTTAACATGCTAGCTGACACACTGTAAAATCCTTGTGTACACAGGGCACATTCTAGTTTTAACACGCGCTAGCCAATTGTGTTCGGGTGCTAGCCAGCTTCTGCCACTGCTGCAATGTCCACACTGTTACTTTTAGTGTGCTAGCATGAGCCCTGCCAACACAAGTTTGCGTACTCAGCCTGGGAGTGTACGCACACCCTCAATGGAAACACCTTCGGTTCATCTCAATCCCTTAAGTGGGTTAAAACTGCAGCTTGCCTTGTCTATACTAGGATTTTAAAATGTATTAGCTATTATGTTTAAAACCCACCACCTTTCTTCCTGGTACGGACAAAGTCCAAAGATATACTATTGCAAACAGAAAGTCAGCTCCACCCTGGAAGATCCATAGATGCAGTAACAAAGGGGCTAAGGACGGGAGAGGACATGCCAGGAACAGTGAAAGGTTACCTGCAATAAGAGACGTTTTGGTTTAGGGCCTCTCTTCCTGTATCCTGATGCACGATCTCTCTCTTCCCTGCAAGGAAAGCACATGAGACAAAATGACAAACTGCAATACAGAACAACACAGCACAAGGCCCAGCTAGGGCCTCCACTCTCTGCATCTAGCTAGTTCCCTTAATGCCTTCACCAAAGCCCACTGGCCGGCATCACGAGTAAGAAGGAAACCCCAGAGCTGCTTCTCATGGGAGTAAAACCTTGTTAGAAAGGAAACGGCATAGTTCAGTTGATCTAGGTTGGGATATGGTGCCTCTAAGTCACCTGTTTATATCCAGCCCAGGTGGCAGTGACTGGAAGTTATTCACAATAGCTCTCCAGCAGCATTTGGGCAATGAGAGGACAAGCGTCCTTCTCACAAAACCACCATGACTGGCACTGACTTCTTTCCTGCCAGTCTCAGCAGAGTCCCAGGGCTGAATGGGCCATGGAGAATGAACCAGACATTCCCAGAGGTGGCCACCCTTAATGGCAATTGAGGCGTATTGGCAGGACAGCAGAGATGCTTATGACATTGCTGCCCATGCTATTCCCCTTCTATGCATACAGGACCTTTTTATTTTAAGTTTTCCTTTGGTGGGGGGGAGAAGAGGGGGAAACGACACTGAGCCCTCTTACTTCTCTTCATAAGCCACTACCAGGCGAGGATCCAGGATGTGATCCTCCGGCTCCCATGTGCTGTATCTGAAGAAATAAAAATGAATATATTTTTAAAAGACTTCAATGAAACATCTCTGCAAGGGTTGCTATTGGAATTGCTGAGGCCCTGGAACCTGCCTCCCATACATAGATCACTACTCAGTGGGAGGTCAGGGACCAGCCATAGCACTTTTAGAGCTCTGGGAACTTCCCATCACCTCTTTTCACCTGTACATACACCCCCCCAGCCCCCGAATCAGTCTAAACCCTACATCATCCACTCTTTGTAAGGGAACAGAGAGGGCTTTCCACCACAGGTCCCCTCAAAACCTTTCTTAAAGTCAGCAGGAGCATCATAAACTACTCCCACCACTGAAGGCTGAGCAAATCTGCTCTGCAGTGCTGCTCCCAACATGGGGAGCAAATCCAGCTCTGCCCCACAGCAGAGCACTAACCACTATGGCAGTGGGCCTGGCTGGGTGGGATTTTCAAGAAAACAGGACACTCGAGATTAATAGATTCCTAAGCAGAAATATGTTTCTTCACCTGTGTTAACAACATATCTTGAATTATTGAAGCTGAAAGGATTAAAAACAGCTGAATGGATTTTTCAGCACAGATGGTGTTTAATTAAAAAAAAAAAAAAAGACACCTAGATTTGGGGCATAAAGTAAGTTGACTGTGAGCCTTCAGACCCTTTTGCTATTTCTTATCCTCCTAACTCCTCCTATATCGGTGACAAGATGCTGATGGACTAGGTTTTATACACCAGGTCTAGGTTTGGATAAGAAAAAAAAGGGATGCATGCATATTGTTTTCAGCAGCACAGAAGCTATCTAATGTAAGCCAGGTGTTGGAGGGGTGGGGGAGGACTAGAAATAATACTTCTGAACTTGGCACCCAGAAAACAGAAGCTAACCTTGCAGAGCAGAAAGGTCATCAGCCCATCTTCCTCCCTGACTCTTATGCAGCTGAGACAGGAACCAGGGGTTAGGTGAGGTATGTGTGCTATCAGTGAAACATTCTGACTATGGGGAAGTCTTTAAAAACTGCTTTCTGAGAAGAGCTAGAACATGGAAGAGCTAAATGCAAATCAATTCTGGAAGGGTTACTACTCACAAAGGTCATGTTTGACAGGGCCTGGGATGTGTTATTCATCTGGAATGCGTTATTCATCTGGAATGCCTATCCCAGCAGGGAGGAGAATATAGCTCTAGAATAAAATGTTCCAGAGTGATTTATTTTCTGGACTAAAAAGGTCTATGACCCATGCAGTGGAGCACACACTCATACATTCCTGAATGGGGGAGAAAGAAGTTGTACCAAAAACCACATGCAGGGCAGAGGTGTTTGTATAAACATCTCTGCAGCAGAGCAGCAAGCCAAATTATTACAGAACAGTCTGGTTTTTGGATAAAGAAGTGTACATTGTGCGTGTGGTTCTGGAACATTCACTCCTGATGTGGAAGAGAGCATCAAGATAGGGTTTCTAGAATCATCCTCAGGAATCTCCCCTAATATAGATTCCTCAACAAGGGAGAAGGACAGGTATGAAACCCAGAAATTCCAAGATGCATTTTATTCTAGAAGGTTATGGACAGAGCACAGGGTTAAGAACAGACAGGCCTTCACCATTCCCTGTCAACTGACCCTTCCTGCCCTTCTCACTCCACCCTCACCAGTTCTTCCCCATCTTTTCACCCAAGCCTCCTGCAGCAGTCTCAGTATCTGCAGGCTGCCGAAGTCAAGATGTTATTTGTGCAGAGGAAGGTTTCTTTTTCTCCCTTCCAGAGATTTTGGCATTCGTTTTTTTACAGAAGAGGGAGGGGAAAATCAGGCAGTGGATTCCTTTTCTGGTGGCAGAGGAGGAGGGGGATTTGTTACAAAAAACCTGATGGGTGTTTCCTTTCCTCTGCAGCTCAGCTCCCTGCTCACTGCAGTGGCAAAACACTGCATATATTAAAAAAAAACAAAACAAAACAAAACAAAAAAAACAACGGTGCGATTTGCACCACACACACATACACAGTCCAGGCTGCAGCAGCAGAACTGCAGAGAGCACACACTCTGGAAAACAGATCACATGATCTTCCTTCCCTCCTCCCCCTACCTCAAACACAAGTTGTAAACAAGCTTGTGGCTGAGTCAGATCTGTAACCCTTCCAGTCCCTGCCTGCAGCAGCACAACCCAGAGATTTGATAGGTGTGGCAAATTAATGAGGGAAATTTGAGAAGCGTATGTGGAATGCACAGGAAAGAACCAAATGCACTACTTGTATCTGACCCTTTTCCCCTTTCCATCAACATTACAGTGGGAGTAAATGAATAACAGGTAAGGAGATCAGAAACAGCAAAACAAACAAACAAACACAAACACAAACACACACACACACACACACACACACAGAGGAAGAGAAAACCAAGATGAGTATAGGGAGAAGGGATGTGCTGGAAGGCTAGGATGTAAACACCTAAGTATGCTGCACACCTCTGCACCTGCAGAGCATTTAGAGATCAAAGACAGAGATTGGTAAAAGGAAGGAAGAGCATTAACAACTGAAGCATTTAGGTTTCAAGCAATGCTAGCCCTGGAAAGAACAGGTTTCAAAAATGAGATACCGATCAACAGGGTTTGATATTTTTATGTTTTGAGGTGTCATGGCAGCAAAAAAAGGAATCCTCTCCCCTCTGAGCCAGGAGGCTGTGAGGGTTCAAATGCCCATGCTAGGATTTTGTTTTGCTGTGGATCTCAAGGTCTGGGGGAAAAGAAAGGAAGGAAGAAAGAAGGCGGCAAAAGGAGGCAAGTGCTGCACTGTCCTTCAGAAGAGATATTAGACCAAACTCAGTCCACCATTCCTGCTGGCTAATAATCAAGCAGAAGTGAAATAGGCACCACTGCAGTGACTGCACTCGTGGAAAGTAATGGGACAAACACCAATGTTCTGTGCTCCTAGCAGTGCAGACATGCTCCAAACCTGAATACACAAAGCTGAAGTTAACTCTAAAGTCAGCAGGCCCACAGAAAATGCCCTTGGTCCTAAACTGTACTATACATATTGGTACTCAAGTGCACAGTGTTAAATTGATCACAGAATTTATAGCCAGGAAGAAAATGTTTCCCTTCCCACACCAACCAGACAGACAGGGACTGTATACACT